>NC_086317.1:253809325-255009325 GCF_036172605.1 Pelobates fuscus | reverse complement strand
TTAATAATAATAATATATTGCTGCTCAAATCAATTTAATTTTCACATTTCCTATTCTCTCCATATGTAAATTCAGCAAATTCTCCATTCAGTTAATAATAAGAACACTTACCTACAGACCTCAGGAAATTGTCATAATTCTCTTGCACATAGACCTGCCAGGTTCCAGTGAATGGCATGATGTCACTTGGTATCCAATAGGGCAGAGCTCAGGTCGCAGGAGAAGAGAGGAGTGATAGTATAGTATCTGTCCTGCGGCACTTTATACCTGTTTAGACACACCATCTTACACATTACAGATCATAATTATTAACGAAAGAGCCTTCAATCATTAATGCAGTGTTTGACAGGGATGTGGATGACCCATAGTTCAGTGTCTGCCCCTCTTTGTTTATAATAATATAAGTCAAAGTTTTAGTTGGTCACTGTTAAAATAGTTCTACAGAAATTAAAGATGTTACTTGACTAGGTTACAAAAATACTAAAGTCCATCAAGTATAATCCAAGAAGCCTATTCTCTTGGTCCAAAAGAAGGGAACCTCCGTCCCCACAATTGTAACCATTTCCAATTATGCCACAAAAAGAGTAGAAAAATCCTCCTTGACTCCATAATGGAAATCAGATTTCACCTTGGATCAACAACCTGCTTACACACATATCAATTATATCCTTGAATATTTAGTTTATGCAAAAAAAGCATTCAAGCTTTTTTAAAAGTGACTCTATAGAATAGAAATATGCACCAGTGAAATTTTCGTTTCGTACAAAATACAAATTTTATTCGACAATCCTGAATTTCGCCCTCAATCCATTTGTTTTCGAACAAAATTTGTTAAAAAATTAGTTTTCATCCATTATGAGGAAAACAGCACTGCGCATGCGCCAAAAAGAAAAAAAGCAAGGAGGGAGCCGGCAGCGCTACCAGCTCCCTCCTTGTAATAGAAACCATTCCTACCCCCCCTACCTGCAATAAAAACTATGGGGGTCACTTCCCAAACATAAAGCACCAGGGCCATATGGTTTTTCTAACTATTATCATATCAAAATGGAACCGATCTTGACACCATTTCTTACGAAGCTTTTTAATAGCTTTAAAACACCAAATGTGATACTGCCGGAAATGTTAGAGGCATTTATAGTAACCTTTCCTAAGCCTGGTAAATCACCAACTTCAGGCCCATTTCACTCCTAAATGTAGATATAAAAATATATGCTAAAGTATTGGCATCTCGAATAAAACCGATCCTATTGGGGCTTATTTCAGAGGAGCAAGCTGGTTTTGTTTCAGGTAGACAAGTAGAGGCTAATACAAGACATTATATTAATCTTATAGAATGGGCAAACATTAAGAATCACCAAGGGAATTTGCTTGCTTTGGACGTTGAAAAGGAGTTTGATCGTTTGAATTGGGGTTATATGGAGCATGTCCTCCAGAAATACAATTTCCCACAATCCTTTGTGAACAATATTATGGCATTATACTCAAAACCATCAGCGAAGGTTATGAATGCTGGTTTTATATCCTCTAAATTTGAGATCTCAAATGGAACATGCCAGGGGTGCCCACTTTCCCCATTATTTTTTATAATAACCTTAGACCCCTTGATTAGACACATAAAACAACATGCTGGTATATGTGGGTTAAAAACCCCGATTGGGGAAAATAAATTAGCTCTTTTTGCTGATGATGCACTTTTATTTGTATCAAAACCTAAAGAATCATCACCGTATTTAGTAAAACTGTTGGAAAGATTTAGCATGATCTCCTATTATAAAAATAATGTTAAAAAAAAACAGGCGTTACCGTTGGGTGTACCTAAAGTGGAGATAAATCAATTAGCAGGTACTTACTCGTTCGATTGGCGCAAAGATTTTCTAACATACCTGGGGATAAAACTTACTAAAACGAGCTCTCTCTTAATTAAACACAATCATATTCCTGTATTGCATAAATTAAAAGATCAGCTAGAAAATTGGGGGACTTTGGGGACATCTTGGTTAGGGCGTGTACATACAACTAAAATGATGGCCTTACCCCATATATTGTATCTTTTTCAAACTATTCCTATGGCTGTGCCAAAAAATGTATTAAACATTTTTTTTAACATATGTTTAACTCATATATATGGAAAAAAAAAAACGCCAAGGGTGGCAGCTAGGCTTACAGAGCTTCCATATCTACAAGGCGGATTGGGCATTCCTAATATTATTAAATATTATCAGGCATCTATGTTGTCCTATGCTTTGGCAGTACTTTTTCGTTTAAATTCACCAGTATGGTTAAAACTGGAACAAGCTTGCACTAAACCCTATTTAATAGAAAAGCTTTTATGGAAGACCTTAATGAATGGGTCAATAGGAAAAACATGCTTTCTACGACAAAATGAATGCTCTATCATTGGTCAAAATGGACTCCAAAATTGCTAAAAGGTGTAAAGCTATTAGTCTTAGCACCATTATATGTAATAAAGTGCTTTATACAAGATTTAAATTTGAATACTTTGGAAACTAATGGCATTAGTAAAGTGCATATGTTATATAATGAGGTAGGGATCAAATCATATCCTAGTTTGCAGGCAGAGTTTGCCCTTCCGAATAAAGAGGTATTTTCGTATTTAAGGATCAAGAATTTTTTGTTAGAAAATAAGCTGTCAAAATTAGATATGGCCTTAGTGAACCCGAATATGGAGAGTAAACCTCTTTCAATATGCTATAAAAGCCGTTTATATGTAAATGGGGAAGAAAAGTTGCCTTATATGTTATTATGGGAACGAGACCTATTAAAAACCTTTGATCTATTCCATTGGTATCAAACTATAAAAATCACTAAACAAATATCTCACAGCCTTACATAATGGGAAGCTTATAGCAAAATATTAATGCGTTGGTACAAAAAATTTTCTCGAATGTATGAAGCTGCCTCTGACAGGTGCTGGAGGTGTCAAAGGGAGAAGGGAACTTTATTACATATTTTTGGGGAATGCTCTCGTCTTGCACAGTTTTGGAACGATATTAAATTATTAATTAAAATTTTAATGGATACAGTGATACCAAATTTCCCTGAGTTCTATCATTTACATATATACCAAGAGTGGAGTCGAATAAAAAATAATGTAGTTATTATTCATATATTAATCGCTGCAAAAAAAGCATTGTTCAAAATTGGAAAAAAACAATCCCACCAAATATCTTGGAAGTGCAGGAAATAGTAGACAAGACGTATCAATATGAGAGAATAGTAAATAAAATAGAAGGAAGAGAAGGTGGCCATGAAAAAGCATGGCAAGACTGGTTAGCATATAGGTGTAAGGTATAAATAGAGGTTATAGCAAAAGGAGGAATAGACTAAAACAGATATGAGGTTAAAGCGTGTACATTATTGCATATTAATGAATAATTGATAGGGTATGACTGCAAAGCTGAAAGATTTAAGCAAAAATTGTTAAAACTGTTAAAACAGGATGAATATGCTGGGCATTCTGCTTGTGAGTAAGAACTAGTTGTCAATGTCAATTATTTTTACTTTGCACACTTGTATAAGTTGAATATAAGGATTACAAATTAAATTAAGGCAATAGCAAAGAAAAGCAAAATTGTATTTATTTTATTTATGTATTTTTATTTTATTTTATTTCATGTTATTGTGTTTTATTATTGTATATAATTTATGTTGTTTTTTCTGTGCATGTAAGAAATGAAAATAAAAAAAATTAACTATGAAAAAGAAGTGATAGAGAGCTACGGTAAGAGTATGTGTAACCAATAGTTATAGCAAAAACTATAACAATGTTGCAATATGACATTAGATCCCCCCCCTTATTTATTTAATTAAGATCCCCAGGGACATTAGGTCTCCTCTTTAATTCATTAGGGTCCCCACCCGCCGATTTCGGGGAACGGGTGGGACAATAGATCTCCCCCATTACTTATTTAGGGTCCCCACCCGCCGCTCATGGGTGGGGAGCAGGGGGGCATTAGGTCCACCCTTTAATTAATTAGGGTCCCCACGCGCCGGTCATGGGTGGGGACCAAGTGGGAACATTAGGTCCCCCCATTATTTAATTATTTAGGGTCCCCACCCGCCGCTCATATGTCGAGACCAGCGGGGACATTAGGTTCCCCCTTTAATTTCTTAGGGGTCCCCAACCGCCGCTCATTGGTAGGGACCGGGGGGGGGGGACATTAGGTCCCCCGTTTTTATTAATAGTGGATGGTCCTCCCTTATTGCACTAGTGACTGGGCAGCAATAACTGCCCAGTTACTAGTACTTTTACATTTGTTTAGGCAACATGCCCTTACTCGTGGCATACCGTGAGTAGGGGCATGCGGGAGGATTTAACCTCCCTTTTATCAATATGGGGTTATAGTGACCCCCATAGATTTTAATGCAAGGGTGGGGGCGGGGGGTTTGGAATTAATATTTATTACAAGGATGGAGCTGGTAGCGCTGCCGGCTCCCTCCTTTCTTTTTTTTGTGCATGCGTACTGTTATTACTCCGTGCTGTGGGGGTTAATTCCTCTGCAGCACGGAGTCTATTAAACAAATGAAATGAAACAAAAAGGTAATGCATTCAGAATTTGCCCTTTCGTTTTGTTTCTATTTCAATTGTAGGGCTTTCGTTTATGTTTCAGTAAACGAATACGAAAAATCCAGAATTTTCTGACAAAATCGTATTCGTACGGAAACTAATGCACATGCCTACTATAGAAGTTGATTACCATCTTTAGGCAGAGAATCCCACATCTTTATTGTTCTTACTGTAAGGAAACCTTTCATTTGCTGTAAGTAAAAACGCCTTTCTTCCAGTGTCGATGGGTGATCTCTTGTCTGTTGTATATTCCTGCTAATGAACAGGTTAGCACATAGCGGTTTGTACTGATCCTGTATATATTTGTATAGTGCGATCATATCCCCTCTAAGGCACCTTTTTTTCTAAAGAAAACAATTCCAGTTCTTCTAGCCTTTTCTCACAACTAATGTTTTCAATCCAACTTACTACAGTAGTTTTGTAGCTCCAATGCAAAATATAGGGTTTATCCAGCTATGGAAGACAAGAACAGCACAGCATAGTGTATAATGAAGTATTAGTGTATAGTAAGTGCCAATTGGCCACTGACACTTTGGAGCCAAATAAAAAGCCTTCAGATAGTAAGTAGTTGGTGTAAATCTTCTCAGATCTTGAACTTTATTGGTGTCAGTCTCATTCATGAAAAGAAAAGATAAAGTGTAATCAAATAAGACAACCATAAAAATAAAGTGCACAATGCAAATTTATTTACTTATACAGAAGTAAACAGTAGCAGGTGAAACATATCACCAAATAATCACATGATAAGCCCTACACATTTCATCCCAGTTAGGTACTTCCTCAGGGACAGTTTCTCAATTGAAGACAAAATACAAAATGCATAAAACCCCCCCTGAGTTCAAACTTCCTTCCTATGGGATGTTGTGTCTTCCTCCAGTTGATCTCAGTCTTTTCCTTGATTACTTCTTGGTTCCGCCCTTACTGACGTAATCTCGTTCCACACGTGATCTCATGCGTTCCATACGTGAGTTCCATTGCCGTCCTCTTCGTTGCTAGAGTTCCGTGACGTAATCACACTGCAAGCTCACAACTAATATTTTCCACCCCCTTAGTTTTATAACTCGACTTTAGTCTACAATATCCTTCTTTAAAACTGGTACCCAAGATTGCACCACATATTCAAGGTAGGGGTCTTACTATTGATTTGTAAAGAGGCAAAATTATATTTAGATTACGTCTAAACCCCTTTTTTATTACTGAAAGCACCCTACTAGCTTTGGCATAGGCAAACTGGTATTGTATTTTCTTATCTAGTTTTGTGTCAACTGCAAACACCGACAAATGACTTTCAATGCACACTATAAATTATGTGCAAAGATCATTATGATATTAACTCTATTATGTAGGAACCAAAGGAAATTTGGAAGGGATAGCTATTCATAACAAACTCAGTGCTCATTAGAGAGCGTATTTTAAACCATGTAATTGTATGCTGGCAAAATGATACACTATCACTGGGGTGCCCAGCATCAGCTCTCCTGGTGTGTTTTAGAAGTGGGTGCTGGGATTTGAGATCACAGTGTGGCACCTTCAGCCTGTAGAAGCTCTGAGGCATAGTGAGCTTCAACACTAGATTATAGGGGGTGCAGCCAGAGTCCTCCAACACATCTACTTCTTCATGCAACACATATACTGGAGGAGAGTGAGGGACATTGAAAGTGATTTTGTGTTACTGTGTTTTAGTGAATTAGTATGTGTATTGATAGAAGTGTGTGTTGTTATGAGTCTATGGATGTCTGTTAATTTGTGTCTGTTTGTAAACAATATGAAGCATCTTGGGGGGTGGGGTCAAACTCAAATGGAGTGAAATGCAAAGATATATGAATATATGATCTTTTTAACTGGAGTCGGTTACGCTATATAATGGGTATGTAACCTTTGGCACTTGAGATGTTGTGGACTACATCTCCCACAATCATTCTAGAAGCATAATAATGGCAAAGCATCAGTAGTCCACAACATCTACACTTGAGAAAGCCTCCCCAGTTGGCAAAATGCGTTGTTGTTTTAACTTTTGTTTTTTTAAAGCATTAAAGTATAATTGGCATTCACTACTAGTTGTGTTTGTCCATTTGTTATGCTTTTTATGCTTTTATTATTTTTAAACTTCTTCTGTTTCTGGCACTTAAAAAGATATCGAATAAGAAAACTTTGGATTCTACTCCTTGGTAGGGGATTATGCCACCCAAGTGCTACCATCTGATCAGGATCTACTGCTCCACTACATGTGAGTAGAATATTCTTACTCTTGCAACCATCAATATATTGATTACAATGAGCACTATTGTTTGTCATTTTTATATTTTATATATCAAACTACACATTGACGGACCAGCCCCAACATCTACATATCCATCAGTGGGGATTGTACCGCTGCATGATGCTAAACTTAGAGCTGGTCTTATAGCTCTCTTAAAAGTGAGTGATATACCAAATACATTATTGTTGTCCTGCACCTAGTTCCATACGCTCTGCACCATCAATGGTTATTTTCTGCTTTAATTTCATATGCTCCCACTATTTGAAGTCTGGATGGTTACCAGTTGAGAACAAACTCCAGCAATTGTGGACTAATTGGACTTTATATTGGCGCAACCTATATTTTGTATATATTGTTTTCACAACATCTGGAGTGCCTACAGTTACTTACCCCTGCCCTATATTATACCTGAAGGAACAACTGCTCCATAGGTGTGAACAGCACATCTCATAAGAGTGTGTATCCTGGAGTTATTTATGTATTTTACAAAGCACATATTTATTGAATGCCTAACTCTAAGGGACATTTATTTTTGTTCAACTATTAAAAACATTAACAAAACAAAGTCAAAAGGGTGTGCTGTACCTTTAAAATACTGATCAGTGAGTTTGTAAAGTGCAACACAGTGCAAATAACAGTGCACTATAAAGTGCTATAACTATATAACAGTGCACTATAAAGTGAAAAAAAATAGATAAAATGCAAGAATTTCAAGTGCACTAAGTGATAAATATAATAAAAACTTACTAGTAGTCTTTACAAATGGAATTTCATAGTATTCTCCCAGAGATATTTTGGAACATATACATAAAAACTAAAGGAAAATATATTGTGTGTGATACTGTAACACTTGTGATAATAGAATAAACCCACAAGGAGAGAGCAGTAAAAGTCTGCTCTAGCTTTTATGGCTTGTGTCCCAAGCATAGGACTGTAATGTAGCAGCTGATCAGGACGGCAACTGGATACGAACACATTTTTTCTTTATTACAAACAATAGTAAAAGATCACATATCAGTGATGCAGCTCTTTCTCCCAAATGAAGTCCATACCCCTCGGCTTTGCAGTCTTTAAAACTCGCAGCTAGCTCTTGCGGTTTTCAAGTTGCAGCACAGTGGGGAGTTCTTCCAGGAACTTAAGGACGTACCAGAACGTAATGACGCGTGTCACTTGGGCGGCTTGTTCAGATCACGTTGTAGTCCTGCCGTCCTTTTCTATTTAATTCCACTATGGTAGGCGTATTAACAGTCACTTCCTGATTGGTCCTTCCAGGAAACCTAGGGCTGAGTAGCTATATGGTATATGCAAAAATATCAATTCCACAATTGTTTGGTATATTTCCTAAACATTGTTTCTGATGAAAATCACAAAACAATGTTATACCCCAAAGATTACAACATACATAAAAAAGGCCATGGCAATATATATAAAAAAGAGAAACACAATGTAAGGAAAGTCCTAATAAATACATAATAAAATATAAATCAAATATATAAAAGGGTAAAATACCTACTCAAAGGGGAGAAAAAAGAGTGGTATTAATGTCAAGCATAATCTACAAATATATAGTACACAATATAGGATAAGATATATAAATAGTGATGTCCCGAACTGTTCGCCGAACTGTTCGCGAACTGTCTGCCGGCGAACAATAGCGTGGTCGCGTTGGGCGAACATATGCGATTTCCGGTCCGCTCCTATTCGTCATCATTGAGTAAACTTTGGCCCGGAACCTCACAGTCAGCAGACACATTCCAGCCAATCAGCAGCAGACCCTCCCTCCCAGGATGTGTCTGCTGACTGTGAGGTTCCGGGTCAAAGTTTACTCAATGATGACGAATAGGGGGCGGACCGGAAATCGCATATGTTCGCCCAACGCGAACACGCTGTTGTTCGCCGGCGGACAGTTCGCGAACAGTTCGGCGAACAGTTCGGGACATCACTATATATATACACATTCATTATATAAACATTGATTATAAAAAAAATATACAAATTAAACTCAATGTTAAGTCCTTTGGGTTCTAAGGTTTCCAATTTGTGAACCCACTTCATCTCTTCTTTTCCTATATGCCAAGATTTTTTTCACCACCTGTATCCCTAAAAAAGTTAAACCACTAGGATCTTTGTTGTGGTATTTTTTTTAAATGTGCAGAAATGCTATGCTGATCAAAGCCCTTACGAATATTATTTATATGCTTGTAATTTATTTTATGCAAAGGGCGAATAAATAATAGCCCCCCCCTCTCGATTTTTCAGCTTGTGCCGGTATTTTTATTTTCAGATTTAGAAAACCGTGCAAAACTGGCGCCAGCCAGTAGGTGGCGCTGTGTGTGGAGAGAGACAGGGATAGGAAGCTACATCTTATCCCTGCTTCTCTCTACTCACTGAATCCGCAGGGGAGCAGCACATGCAGCCAGCAACTCCCAGACTACAGAGACAGCCTACAGATCAGGTAAGTGAGGGATGGAGGGGCAGCCTTCAGATCAGGTAAGTGAGGGATGGGGGGGCAGCCTACAGATCAGGTAAGAGAGGGATGGGGGCAGCCTACAGATCAGGTTACTGAGGGATGGGGGGGCAGCCTACATATCAGGTAAGGGAGGGATGGGGGTGCAGCCTACAGATCAGGTAAGTGAGGGATGGGTGACAGCTTGCAGATCAGGTAAGTGATGAGGCAGCCTACAGATCAGGTAAGTGTGGGATGGGTGGCAGCTTGCAGATCAGGTAAGTGAGGAGGCAGCCAACAGATTAGGTAAGTGAGGCATGGGGGGCAGCCTTCAGATCAGGTAAGTGAGGGATGGGGTGGGAGAGACAGCCTATAAATCAGGTAAGTGAGGGATGGGGGGGAGACATCCTATAGATCAGGTAAGTGAGAGACGGGGAGGTAAAGATAGCCTATAGATCAGGTAAGTGAGGGATGGGAGTGGGGAACAGCCTATAAATTTGGTAAGTGAGGGATGGGGGGGAACAGCCTACAGATCAGGTAAGTGAGGGATGGGGTGGCAGCTTAAAGATCAGGTAAATGAGGGATATGGGGGGGGCAGCCTATAAATCAGGTAAGTGAGGGATGGGGTGGCAGCCTACAGTTTAGGTAAGTGAGGGATGGGGGAGGGAGAGAGACAGCCTATAAATAAGGTAAGTGAAGGATGGGGTTGCAGTCTATAGATCAGGTAAGTGAGAGATGGGGGGTAGCCTACAGATCAGGTAAGTTAGAGCTGGGGGGATCCACCTACAGATCAGATAATTGAGGGATGGGGGAGACAGCCTACAGGAAGGGTCAGCAAGGAGCAAGAAGGTAAAGTAAAAGAAGGTGCAGAAAGGAGAAGGAACAGAAATGAGCATGAAGTAACATCAAGGAGCAGAACGGGGCAGCAAGGAGCTGGAAGGGGCAGCAAGGAGCACAAAGGTAAAGTAGGAGAAGGAGCACAAAGGAACAGAAATGGCCAGGAAGGGGCAGCAAGGGGCATGAAGGGTCAGAAAGGAGCTGGAAGGTAAAGCAGCACAAGTGTAAAGTAGAAGGAGCAGAAAGGAACAGAAAGGAGCAGAAAGGGTCAGCAAGAAGCAGGAACGGGCAGCAAGAAGGAGGAAGATTCTGCAAGGAGGAGGAAGGGTCTGCAAGGAAAAAGACAGGTCTGCAAGGAGCAGAAAGGGTCTGCAAGGAGCAGGAAGGGACAGAAGGAGCACAAAGGTGAAGAAACAGAAAAAATCAGAAGGAGCAGAAAGGGTCTGCAAGGAGCAGAAAGGGATCAGAAAGAGAAAGGAGCAGAGGGGCGCAAAATAAGCAGAAAGTAGCAGAAAGGTAAAGGAGCAGCAGGAGCCAAGGAGGAGAGAAGACAGTGTCAGAAGAAAAAGAAGACTGTGTCAAATGAAGGAGAAAAAAGGAGATTGGAGCAGGAAGGACAAGTGAAGTGAACCCTCCACTTTATTCTGGACACCACATCATAAGGCTTTGGTACTGATGTAGAATTATTAAAAACCTGTATTGAACCTGTATTGAATTATTGTACTAACTCCATTTTAATCTCACACAACCTCACATTATGACAGACCCTCCATTTTGTCTACATTACATGACAGAATTTCCTAACAGCATTTAGTATAATGAATAGAGACTGTATTTTCTAAAAAGACATAGCTGACTCCGGAATTATTGAATCTCCTGTAACATGCAACAAAGGCCAGAGCCAAGGCCATGAGAAGCAGGCCGAATGAAATGTTCTATTCATAAAAGAACCTTGCACCTGACCACGAGTCTGACATCACTAACTGCCCAAAATGACGCTCAAGCCCCCCTTCCCACCGAGTAAGCCTCGTGCTGGGAGAGATGGCGCTTGAGCCATCTGTCCACACACGTGTCCAGAACAATACCACCTCCCGGTGGGAGGACACCTAGCTAGTCACTCAAATCCCTGAGCCAATTAATAATATTGATGGGTGGACACTGATATAGCCACTTAACATTTAATCCAATTAATGATGTTTATTTGTTATTATCTGATATTCAATGATGATGTCATTTTGCCTTTAACCCCTTAAGGACCGCTGACGGTTCAGGACCGTCAGCGGCAAAACGTGCGTTTGGACCGCTGACGGTCCTGAACCGTCATAACGGTTTTGGGCAACTTACCTGATCGCCGTCGGTCCCACGGCGGCGATCAGCTCTCCTCCCGGTCCAGGGGGACTGCCTGTCTGCCCGGGCAGTCCCCCCTCGGCAGATCAGGACCCCACGGCCATGTGATCACTCGATCACATGACCGCAATAGGGGTCTTTGTATCTGCCTGCAGGGGGACTGTCTGTGCTGACAGGCAGTCTCCCTGCATCTGTAAAATCAAAAATAAAGTGTAAAAAAAAAATCTGTGTAAAAAAATAATAATATGTGTATATATATATATATGATATATATACATGTATTATATCTATATATACCTATATATAATATATGTATATATATCATATATATAATGTCACACTAAGTGTATTTTTATATTTATATATACGTATATTAATATAAAAATACACTTATATTTAAATTACACACGAATATATACAATATATATAATAACTATATATATGGTATATATATATTATTATAAAATACAAATAATATGTTAATAAAAATAAATAACAAAAAATAAAAATAATTTTTAATAATTAAAAAAAAATTATATATATATATTCAATTTTATTCTAACAGTATTTTGATATTGATATATATATATTTATATCAAAATACACTTAGAATGTAATGATATATATATCTATGTATAAATAAATAAATAAAAATAATACGAAATATACATATGTCCACATACAAAATTACATTAATAATTTCATAAATATACACGTAGACGTCAAATATATAAATATGTATATATATTAAAATTCTACGTGCATATTTATGTAATATTTTTACCTAATTAAGTAATTTTAATGATTGCAATTTGAGGGACCTGCCTGCCAACCCAGGCCAAAAGTCCAGATAATTTAATTTGCTAGCACTGTGCTTAACCCTGTAACTTTCTATGACACCCTAAATCCTGTACATGGGGGTACTGTTTTACTCGGGAGACTTCGCTGAACACAAATATTAGTGTTTCAAAACAGTAAAACATATCACAGCGATGATATTGTCAGTGAAAGTGAAGTTTTTTGCATTTTTCACACACAAACAGCTCTTTCACTGAGGATATTATTGCTGTGATATATTTTACTGTTCTGATACACTAATATTTGTGTTCAGCGAAGTCTCCTGAGTATAACAGTACCCCACATGTAGAGGTTTTATAGTGTTTGTGAAAGTTACAGGGTCAAATATAAGGCTTGATTTTACTTTTATTTTTTTTATTGAAATTTGTCAGATTGGTTAGGTTGCCTTTGAGAGCGTATGGTAGCCAAGGAATGAGAATTAGCCCCATGATGGCATACCATTTGCAAAAGAAGACAACCCAAGGTATTGCAAATGGGGTATGTTCAGCCTTTTTTAGTAGCCACTTAGTCACAAACACCGGCCAAAGTTAGCGTTTTTTGCATTTTTAACACACAAACAAATATAAATGCTAACTTTGGCCAGTGTTTGTGACTAGGTGGCTACTAAAAAAGACTGGACATACCCCATTTTAAATACCCTGGGTTGTCTACTTTAAAAAATATGTACATGTTAGGTGTGTTTCGGGGATTTATGACAGATAACGGTGTAACAATGTCACTATTGATACATTTAAAATATATATATATTGAAACAGCAATTTCCTACTTGTATTTATAGGCCTATAACTTGCAAAAAAAAGCAATAAAGCATGTAAACACTGGGTGTTTTTAAACTCGGGACAAAATTTTGAATCTATTTAGCAGTTTTTTTTCATTAGCTTTTGTAGATAAGTAAAAGATTTTTCAAGTAAAAGTCCAAAAACATGTTTTTTTTTTTTTTTTTCACCATATTTTATTATTTTTTTTAAATACAATATATGACATAATATAAATACTGGTATGTAAAGAAAGCCCTTCTTGTCGTGAAAAAAACAATATATAACTTGTATGGGAACCGTAAATGAGAGAGCGGAAAATTACAGCTAAACACAAACACCACAAAAGTGTTAAAACTGCTCTGGTCCTTAACGTACAAACATCGCAAAAACAGGCCGGTCCTGAAGGGGTTAAAAGGGTCTGCATACCCGTTTTCTAACCAGATGCCATTAAATTTTCTGAAGTGCTTTTAACCTGAACTCCATGTGTCAGTGTGAACTTACTTCTGCGTATACGCAATTTAATCATCTCAGATTTGGACAGGAACAGATAGACATTTAAACATATTTGTTTATTTCTAAATTAATCTACATCAATTTGGCGCCCAGAACGTGGGGCATCGGGCTATGGCCTCTGGCCGGTAAGCCGCCCTAAGGAAGATGCTGTTGGACGGGGGAATCCGGGGGGAAGGAAAGGGAGATTGATCACCTCCGATTACACGGTAGAGACTTCTGCAGAGCCACCGGTATGTTCCGGCCCCTTTGATTGACCCGTCCACGTGTCTGTGACTGCTTCCCGGGAGGACATCAAAGACAGGTAATATCTTGCCCGGTGTCTTGTTACTCAATTGTTTACCTGCACTTAGTCTATCTGTTGCCTGGGTGTGTTTGAATTGGCCTGTTCTAGCTTAAGTGCCCGGGTTGAGTGTTTATTTGTTTCCCCTTTTTGGGATAAAAGGGGGGTGGACCCATGGAAGTTTGCCTGGGGGTCCTATGTTTGTCTGTTTACCCCTTTTGGGATAAAGGGGGGTGGACCCGGGGGATTTGCCTGGAGTCCTCTGTGTATTAATTCTAGATCTGTTACTAGCAGCAAGTGCTTAGCCTTATGCCTATCCCACGCATGCTTAAACACTTCTACTGAGTTAACCTCTACCACTCCAGTTGGAAGGCTATTCCATGCATCCACTACCCTCTCAGTAATGTAATACTTCCTGATATTATTTTTAAACCTTTGTCCCTCTATTTTTGAGACTATGTCCTCTTGTTATGGTAGTTTTCCTTCTTTTAAATATAGTCTCCACTTTTACCGTGTTGTTTCCCTTTATGTATTTAAAATGCTTTTATCATATTTCCCCTGTCTCGTCTTTTCACCAAGCTATACCTGTTAAGATCCTTTAACCTTTCCTGGTGAATTTTATCCTGCAATCCATGAACCAGTTTAGTAGCCCTTCTTTGAACTCTCTCTAAGGTATCCATATCCTTCTGAAGATATGGTCTCCAGTACTATATCCAGTACTCTAAGTGAGGTCTCACCAGTGTTCTGTACAATGGCATGAGCATTTCCCTCTTCCTACTGCTAATACCTCTCCCTATGCAACCAAGCATTCTGCTAGCATTTTCTGCTGCTCTATTACATTGTGCATTGTCATTAACAGCCAGAAACTGGAGAACAGGAAATGTGAATTAATGTATAGCTATTTATAAGCTTAACAGAATCTCCATTATCTTTTTCATTTATTTTGCAGAAGACAATGTTATTTGTCTATTTTGTATGTTTTAAAAATACATTATCAGTGAAGAGTAGAATACATTTTATCCCATTTGCGAGACATAAAATTGTGATAATGTATATTTGTGATATAAGTAGGAATTACATTTTGAGATGTTAGATATAAATTAATAAAATAAAGAAAGAGAGTCAGGGATAGCGTCTGTCTCCACGGGCACAAGTCTGGTGTGGGAGAAGTGGTGGGCTAGCCACTGCGGGACACCCACGGAGTGAAACGTTCGAGGCCTGTGCAGACAAGATGAGCATGTTAGCCTTTTATTATTTTTCTCTAGGGAAAGCATAGGGCCAGTTAATAGTTGTTGTACATGGGCTATTCGCAGCCTCCATTGCATTTCTACCTAGTCTTGATTTCTGATGTATCCTCCATTGCTACATCACCTGTCTGCTCCCTTACCTGCCCACCCCCGCTTACTCCTTCCACCGATCCCTCCCCCCACTTTCTCCTCCTACTCCTCCCTCTACTCCACCTTCTCCTCTCTCCTCCTACTTCTCCTCTACTCCTCTTTCTACTCCTCCCTCTACTCCACCTTCTCCTCCTCCTACTCCTTCTTCCTGCTCTTACTCCTCCCTCCTCTTCCTACTCCTCCCTCTACTCCACTTTCTCCTCCTACTCCTCCCTCTACTCCACCTTCTCCTCTCTCCTCCTACTTCTCCTCTATTCCTCCTTCTCCTCCTCCCTCTACTCCACCTTCTCCTCCTCTTACTCCTTCTTCCTGCTCTTACTCCTCCCTCCTCTTTCTACTCCTCCCTCTACCCCACTTTCTCCTCCTACTCCTCCCTCTACTCCACCTTCTCCTCCCTCCTCCTACTTCTCCTCTATTCCTCCTTCTCCTCCTCCTACTCCTCCCTCTACTCCACCTACTCCTCCTCCTACTCCACCTTCTCCTCTCTCCTCCTACTTCTCCTCTATTCCTCCTTCTCCTCCTCCCTCTACTCCACCTTCTCCTCCTCTCACTCCTTCTTCCTGCTCTTACTCCTCCCTCCTCTTTCTACTCCTCCCCCTACTCCACTTTCTCCTCCTACTCCTCCCTCTACTCCACCTTCTCCTCCCTCCTCCTACTTCTCCTCTATTCCTCCTTCTCCTCCTCCTACTCCTCCCTCTACTCCACCTACTCCTCCTCCTACTCCACCTTCTCCTCTTCCTACTTCCCCTGTCCTTCCTACTCTACCTTCTTCCCCTCTCGCTCTATCCACTACTCATTCCTCCGTCTCCCCACTACCATATCTATATCCTTTATATGCTTCCTCCCTTCTTATTCCTTACCAATTTCCTCCGCTCATAGACAACTCTGCCTCTACCTGACAATATTATATTTTGAAGAAAAGATGCTCTGGCCACTCTTCCGCCACTTCCCAGGGGGGAATACCACACTAACGAAAAATTCTAACGGAAAATTATTCAGACTGGTGGAGGTGCACTTCATCATGAAAGAACTGTTTTGGGCACTCTCAAGGAAATAGTGCGGTCCTGATCCAGATTCCCATGGAAGTAAGACACCTGTATCATCACTGGGAGGTGGCTGTCCCTCATGTTTTCTTCACTAAGTCCCCAGAAATCTCATGAAAGGAACCTGACTCATTAGAACAAAACATGAACAATCAATTTACAACTCTCTACAGAGGGGGGTCAGCAAGAGAACTGTAAATAGAAAGACAAATACCCCCCAATCTCACACAGAAATAGGTGAGGAAACCTCTTCTACTGCTCCTCATGGTTGCTTTGAACAGATGAAAGAAGAAACAAGACACCTTTCAACAGAGCATGCAGTAGCTTTACCAGATCCTGACTCCACTCTGTTTGCGGATAAAGAGGAAAGGTACCATACTGGATTTGCTGTTGCTACAGAAGATCAGGTACGTCAAGCATCTTCACTTTCCTCACCCACATCTGCTCAAGACGCTGAATTGACAGCCTTCTCAGTGGCATACAAAATGCCTGAAGGAAGACATGCCAATACCTACACTGACTCAAGATATGCCCTGGGTGCAGCACATTATTTTGGATCAATCTGGAAGATAAGAAGCACCACTCAGCTGACCAAAAGCTGCCAACCAAGCCACAAGTGCACCAAGGGAAGTGGACAGAAGGGTGTCCGCTGAAGAAACTTCTATACTCACCATGTAGATCCTACCCACAGATCTCAAGCTTCTGAAAGAATGACAAGCAGCTGCTGACCCTGAAGAAATACAAAGCTGGAAAAACAGAAAGGGGCAACCCTTGAAGACGGGCTGTACTCCAACACTCTCAAGTTCTGTTTACCCAAAAACATGTACTGGGCAGTGGGCCCATGGAACTTTATACCTATCCAAGACCCTCATGAACTCTTTGATCTCTAAATACTCTAAAGCACCTAGAATTACTCCTCTAATCATCAGTTACTGCCGATCCTGTGTCATTTGTGCCAAGGACAGCTCAGGCAGAAGAGAAGGAGAATCCTAAGCACCTAGCTAACTCTCACTATCCCTTTCAAGAATCCAAGTGACTATATCCAGGTGCCAAAGAGCTGCTGGGTCAAATATGCACTAGCCGGTCATCAATGTGACAACCAAGACCATGTACCCAATAGTGCATTGTGAAAGTTGCAGAGATCACTCAGTGGATTCATTGTTCCAGATTCAAGACTCTCTGCAACATGGGAAGTAACATTTGTTGATTTTGACACACTTTTGACTCTAAAGGAAAAATGACTTGTTAAAAAAATAAAAAGATACCAACAAGTAGGTGTTTGATGGCCATAATAATGCCTGACCACCTGCCATCGATGGAAAGCCGAGGACCCCAAAAGGAGACCTCGTGAAGCTAAAGAGATCCAAACGCCAAGCTTCCTCAGGATTATTTGCCCATCCTGAGTTTGTGGTGATATTAATATTGACTAAATGATCCGAGTCCACCTACGCTGATGTAGCGTGGGACAGGTTTAATACTACAATGCATAAGCAAATGTGCCCTAGCCAAGGTTATTATGTCCATACACATAGTACATGACAAGGTACTCTTGACACACCACATTCATGCTTCAGAACACAAAGAGGAGCACCCCTCTAAAGGGAAAATTTGACACATATATATTGATGCCATAGGTGTGCCAAGGGGGGTACCAGATGATTTTGCAGTAAAAGGAAAGTTTGAGTCCATTTTCCCAACCGTCACTGCTAATAATAATAATATTTTGATTTGCATTTATTATATCTATTGCAACCAACAACGTTTACCTGTCACCATGACTTGTTGTGCCTATACTCCAGATAACACAGGTCCATATGGTAATGTAAGCTTGTCTATTTTATGATGTCCCTCTGAAGAACTAAGAAGACTTTAAGAACCGTTACTTCATAGGGTTTTGTGCCTTTGGGCTAACCTGTATTCTGGAACTAACCATTAAAGTTTATCTTTTTTAGAATCTAACATTTCATAGGGGGGACTGATGTAGAATTATTAAAAACCTGTATTGAACCTGTATTGAATTATTGTACTAACTCCATTTTAATCTCACACAACCTCACATTATGACAGACCCTCCATTTTGTCTACATTACATGACAGAATTTCCTAACAGCATTTAGTATAATGAATAGAGACTGTATTTTCTAAAAAGACATAGCTGACTCCGGAATTATTGAATCTCCTGTAACATGCAACAAAGGCCAGAGCCAAGGCCATGAGAAGCAGGCCGAATGAAATGTTCTATTCATAAAAGAACCTTGCACCTGACCACGAGTCTGACATCACTAACTGCCCAAAATGACGCTCAAGCCCCCCTTCCCACCAAGTAAGCCTCATGCTGGGAGAGATGGCGCTTGAGCTATCTGTCCACACCCGTGTCCAGAACAATACCACATCCCGGTGGGAGGACACCTAGCTAGTCACTCAAATCCCTGAGCCAATTAATAATATTGATGGGTGGACACTGATATAGCCACTTAACATTTAATCCAATTAATGATGTTTATTTGTTATTATCTGATATTCAATGATGATGTCATTTTGCCTTTAAAAGGGTCTGCATACCCGTTTTCTAACCAGATGCCATTACATTTTCTGAAGTGCTTTTAACCTGAACTCCATGTGTCAGTGTGAACTTACTTCTGCGTATACGCAATTTAATCATCTCAGATTTGGACAGGAACAGATAGACATTTAAACATATTTGTTTATTTCTAAATTAATCTACATCAGTACCTGGGCCAGGCAGGGAAACTTTGGACCTTCTCATCTCCCCAGGTAAAAAATTATTTTTCAGTGTTAATGTGTTCACTTTTATTTACTGAGTGTCAGGAAGCACAGAGTGCTGGTGGGTAGGGGTGCCGCTTGAGGTGAGCTGGAGGTGACCGAAGCCTTTAGGGATAAACCATTTAAGAGCGGTTTAACCCCTTAAAGTAAAGAGATCACCCAGAGGCTTCCTGGAATCATAGCATTTTCATTTAGATGAAGTTGTTATGGTGACCAGAATGTTCCTTTAATTTGCTTAAGTGTCATAGTTATAAAAACGCTATTCACCCTGGCTTTATGTGATAATGACTATGCCCCTTCCCTTTCATGACACTGTCTCAGCAGCGTATAGCAAACATAAGGTACTAATTTAACTGTTGTTAAAATGAACAATTTTTGTGTAGCAAAATAGTTGCAGCGTTTTATATGGATTAACTGTAATACCTAGTAAACATTTAAGTGAGGAATAGGTTAATAACCTTACAGTGCTAGATTGTGAAATTCACAGGGCACTGACCCCTCTCGTGAACTTGAGAAGGTCACATAAGCACTAAAAAAAAACCTTTAAAACTGCATGTGAAATAAACTGCACACCCCAATCTATGAAGTAACATGGACTACAGCTTAGCAAGGGTTGATGGGTAGATTGAGCCTTACTTTAAAGTGCAGCATGCATGGGCATCTGCAGGAATTTCTCCAGGGGGGCATAATTGCAATGACATCCATGCTTGGTCCCTTTTTGACAGTGTCATGAAAGGGAAGGGGCATAGTCATTATCACATAAAGCCAGGGTGAATAGCGTTTTCACAACTACATGTTTGAACATGTTTGTATTCCTGACACTATAGTGTTCCTTTAAGAAAATTAAAGGGACATTCTGGTCACCATAACAACTTCTTCTCGGACATTAGAATTGAGAAAGGGCTGCTGCTCGAAATGTTTGCTGCATTAACTGTGTCCTCAAATAAATTGTGGTAGCACCTGGGTGTGCACACCTATACTCGATGCACAGGACTCGGGTTTATTTTTTGGTTGTATATACACTGTTGGGAGTATCTGCAGCACAGGTCTAGTTTTTTTCTATGCTTATATTTTGAATTTTGTAGGCATTTTTTGACTCTACCTCACCCTATAACTAGTAACCACTTCATCTAAATGAAAATGCTATGATGCCTGGAAGCCCCTGGGTGCTCTCTTTCCTTTAAGGGGCTAAACTGCTCTCAAATGGTTTAACCATAAAGGCTTCCTCCAGCTCCAGATCTCCAAGTCGCTTAGTAGTATTCGACTTCTGAAAAGGAATGTCAGGAAGTGCAGTTTGACGTCAGGCATGGGCGCTGCAGATTGGCTAGAGTGGTCAGTTGACGCTTTAAGCCAATCGCTGCTTCCCAGTTCATATAAAAGTTTTACGTTTTTATGAATGGGGAGCTACTGATTGGCTTAAAGTGCCAGCTGACCGCTCTAGCCAATCAGCGACACCCCTACCCAGCAGCTTCCTGACACTCAGTAAATAAAAGTGAACACATTAACATTGATTATTTTTTTTTACCTGGGGAGATGAGAAGGTCCAAAGTTTCCCTGCCTGGCCCAGGTACCAAAGCCTTATGATGTGGTGTCCAGAATAAAGTGGAGGGCTCACTTCACTTGTCCTTCCTGCTCCAATCTCCTTTTTTTCTCCTTCATTTGACACAGTCTTCTTTTTCTTCTGACACTGTCTTCTCTCCTCCTCGGCTTCTTCTGCTCTTTTACCTTTCTGCTACTTTCTGCTTATTTTGCGCCCTTCTGCTCTTTTCTCTTGCTGATACCTTTCTACTCCTTGCAGACCCTAACTGCTCCTTCTCCTACTTTACCTTTGTGCTCCTTCTGATTCTTTCTGCAGTCTAGGAGTTGCTGGCTGCATGTGCGGCTCCCCTGCAGATGCAATCATAGAGAGAAGCAGGGATAAGATGTAGCTTCCTATCCCTGTCTCTCTCCATAGACAGTGCCGGTATTGCACTGTATTTTCAATCTCACACGAAAAATAGCACAAGCTGAAAAATCCAGGGGGCGGCAAGTGCCCCCCATTGCCCCCCCCCCCCCCCCCCGTGAACCCCCATGGCAGCTTGTATGATTGGCATCAACTTTTACTGAGTAATGGGTTTATATAGTTACTAGTAGGTTAGAGAATCTTTAGGACTATGGAGGATTTAAGGTTAGAACTAAATCTCTGTTTAGATTTTGAGGGAAGTTATGGTTAGTTCCTCCCTTCATGATACTGTGGACTTTAATTCCTTGTCTATAAATATGTGCTCTATATTGGTGAGTGTTTGGTTATATTGCTAGATATGAGTAGCAGCCACAGATACGGGTTAGTATTATTTGGGAACAGTGTCATACTCCCATATGAGAGAATAGTATCACATTATTATTATTATTATTATTGGTATTTATATAGCGCCAGCTTATACCGCAGCGCTTTACAATAAAAGGGCAATTTACCAAATAAGACAATAACAAAATGTAACAGGAATAATAGGTAGTTGAGGTCCCTGCTCAAACGAGCTTACAGTCTAGAGGAGGTGGGGTATAAAAACACTATAGGAAGGGTAATGAGAGAGACAGCAAATATACATGGTGGGAAAGTGGCAGAACTGGAGGGGAGAGTGGAATGTGGCCCTATAGAAGAGAGCGAGAGGAAGGTTTGAGAGATAGTTACTCTTGGAGGCAATAAGCATTCCTGAAAAGATGGGTTTTCAGGAACTTCTTAAAAGATTGAAGACTAGTGGAGAGTCTGACAGGGGTAGGAGCCGCCTGTGAGAAGTCTTGCATTCATGAATTTGCAGTAAGGGTGTGAGCAGCAGACAGGAGAAGGTCACTAGTAGAGCGGAGAGACCAAGAGGGGCATGCCTATGAATCAGTGAAGAAATGTAAGAGGGGCTAGAGTTGGTTAGAACTTTATAGGTAAGGGTTAGTATTTGAAATTGACTCCTGTAGGGTACAGGAAGCCAGTGTAAGGATCGACAGAGGGGTGAGGTGTGAGAGGAGCGACAGGAGAGAAAGATCAGCCTGGCACCACAGGTTGTAGGGGGGGCAGTACTGCTTCTGTTTTTAAGTTGAAATAGACAGGTTTAAGCAACAGACTGGACATGAGGTGCAAAGGTGAGGCCAGGATCAAAAGTGACACCAAGACAGCGAGCTTGAAAGGATGGGGTGAGGCAGGAGGATCAGTGTTTTGAGGAGGAAAAATAAGAAACTCCGTTTTAGAGAGGTTGAGTTTCAGAAAGTGGGAGGACATCCAATCAGAGATAAAAGAAAGGCAATTGGTGACACATTCTAGGACAGCAGAGGTCAGGGGAGGAGAGATATATCTGGGTGTCATCAGCGTACAAGTGGTAGTGGAATCCATATTAATTAATGAGTTTGCCAAGAGAGGCAGTATAGAGAGAGAATAAAAGGGGACTAAGAACTGAACCTTGAGGGACTCCAAATGAGACAGGATGAGGAGAGGAGGTGCTGTTGGAGAAATAAACACTAAAGGAGTGTTGGGAGAGATAGGAGGAGAACCATGAGAGGGCTGTGTCACAGAGAGATTGAAGAGTTAGGAGAAGGAGGCCATGATCAACAGTATAAAAGGCAGCAGAGAGGTCAAGAAGAATTAGTATGGAGTAGTGGCCTTTGGATTTTGCTGTGATTATGTCATTTGTAAGTTTAATAAGAGCAGTCTCAGTAGTGTGGATGAGGCGAAAGCCAGATTGAAGAGGATCGAGGAGGGCGTTGGAATTTAGGAAGTGAGTCATACGAGTAAAGACAAGTCTTTCTAGACGATTTGTGGAAAAAGGAAGCAGTGGTATGGGACGATAGTTGGAAGTGTAAGATGGGTCTAGGGATGACTTTTTTAGGATGGGATCGACAGTAGCATGCCTAAGGGGAGCAGGGGCAACATCAGATGAAAGAGAGCAGTTTAGGATGTGTTAAGGATAGTAGAAGACAAGGGGTGAGAGCTCTGATGAGGTGGGAGGGTAATGGATCAAGTGGACAGGTGGTGGGATGAGAGGAGAGGAGAAGCGCAGCCACCTCCTGTTCAGTATCTGGAGGAAAGTCTTGGAGGACCCTGGATAAATAACTGCAATGTTTGCAGATATGGGTTTGGATAAGCGGATTGAGGGAATTTCAAAGGAGGAGAAAGAGAGGGAAGGGGGGTGGGTAGAGGTTTTAAGGAGCAGTGGGGAGAAAAGAGAATCTCTTGATCTGTGAGTGAGGCCTAAAATATGTCAGAAAAACAATTTGCACACTTAAAAGGAGAATAATGGAACATGTCCATTACGTAACCACTCTTAAAGATATTTCGGTGGCCAGACATGTTAGCATAAAGACTTTCCTAAAGCTATGAAGTTTACTAGTATTGAAAGAGTAATCTTGGGGAAGAAAAGAGGCGATTTGGATCTAACCCTCAGAAAGAGAGAGTGTTTTTGGATCCATAAACTGGACACCCTGGCACCAAAAGTATTGAACAAGGTCTTTACCTTCACCCCCTTTATTGGCACTTAATGTGTTGAGTTTTGAAACTGTAAATAATGTAATTTTAGGGATAGTATTTGATTTGCATGCACACTTTTTTTGTGTGGAATATAATGTACTAATTATCTTATATGCACTTACTGTAAATTTGGGAGGGACGCCAAATACAGCTAGGGTCGCACTTAGACATCATGATTTGGTTTTCTTTAAGATCATCTTAATTCATGATGAAGATATACATCGCACACAGGAGTAAAATTCGGTCTCGTAATGTTATGGTTTTATTTTTGGCAGCAAAATCTAAATGTAAAAATATATACATTTATAAGCAAGGAATCATACTGTCCACAATACGTTATTTACTATCATGTGATACTATTCTCTCATATGGGGGTATGACACTGTTCCCAAATAATACTAACCCTTATCTGTGACTGCTACTCATATCTAGCAATATATCCAAACACTCATCAATATAGAGCACATATTTATAGACAAGGAATTTATCATATTTCCTATAACATGTCACTCATTACTATGTGACATTATCCTCTCCTATGGGAGTACGATACTGTCCCCAAATGGCACTAACAGTTATCTAATGTTACTAGTATCCAGCAAAACATTTACCAGTATTCTATCTCTAAGTATTACTAACAATGACCTAGGTTGTCACTAGTATTCAGCAAAATATTTATCAGTACGTAGTACACATTTGTGCTTAACATATATTCTATATGATTGTGATTATGGGCGTTGCATACTTATGACTATAATGAAATCTAAACGCCCACCTTTCCCCTCCCATCCCCTTCAGATAAGGTGTGGTAGATGTAAGGTGGGTGAAAACGTATTCTATGAGACGGTCCCCTGAGATTCTATTCCGTTGAACGAGTCCCCTCCCACCTTCCCTCTCACGTTAGTGCGCTGTGAAAGAAGGAGCGAGGCTGTAATGATGGGCGGTATATTAGGGGCATGACCTTGTGACGGGATGCACGTAGTATACGCCCTCTATGACTTTTATTGGCTGGATAGGCCACATGACCGGCTATATAAATAGATAAATAATAAAAAGCAATATATACAAAAAATTGTTTTAGTACCTATAAGACACATAATTGAGTTTTAAAACAATGTACCATAGATAGCAATATTAAATACATATAACTTATGCATTTCAATTAAAGTTGTACTAAGGATAACTTACATCCAACTCCATATATATAATAATAATACATAATAAATTAACCTTATCCAAGAGTGCATGTTGGGTGGTATAGTATCAAGGTGCATTAGTATAATATACATATTAGGGTTGTTGTAAAAAAGATTGGTAAGAATGTTGAAGATAAAAAATATATAATACAAATATAATGTAAAAAATATATAGAATATATAAAATATATATAAAAAATTTAAGTATACTTAAAAAATACAGAAATTAGTATTATAAATTTTTTTAAAAATCAACATTCAACCCATTCGGGTGTAGGGTGTCTAACTGATACACCCACTGCATTTCTGTTTGTCCAATCTTTTTAACAACATCTCCTCCTCTCCAGTGATTCTTAACAGTTGTAATCCCAATAAACGTGAGGTGTTTAGGGTCATTATTATGCATGCAGAAATGAGCTGGTACTGAGTGATTTAATAGACCTTTTTCTATGTTTCTACAATGTTCTGCTATTCTTGTTTTTAATGGTCTAATAGTTCTACCCACATATTGGAGGCCACATGGGCATTCCAATAAATAAATTACATTTTTACTGTTGCATGTAATAACCTCTTTTATATTATATATTTTACCAGTATTATTTGACCTAAAGTTGGTAATAGTTATTTTGGTGGTTTTTGTTTTTTTACACGCCATGCAACAATTTCATTTATAAAAACCTTTCTTATCCATGAAATTATTAATTTTATTAGGGCTTATTTTTGTGAATTTTTTTGTTAAATGCATTTTAAGATTCGGTGCTCCTCTAAATATTACTTTTGGCTTATCAGGAATTATTTTTTCCTAGGATCTCGTCCTCCTTCAGTAAGTGCCAATGTTTTGTTAAATTTTTTTTCAGTTGTCTATTTTTATTATTATAATCTAATACAATTGGCAGGGTAAAGTCAGAATTACTTTGGTTCACTTGGGATTTAACTATATGTATAAGTTGGTTCCTATTTATTGTAGCTGTTTGGTTGATTGCTGAATCGATATTATTAACATTATATCCTTTTTGTATAAAACTCTTTTTTAATGTGTTAGCTTGTTTTAAAAACACAGATTTATCTGAACAATTTCTTTTAAGGCGCATTATTTGACTTTTAGGTATGCTGTCTAACCATATTTTGTTGTGACAGCTATCAGTACTTATATAATTATTTACATTTACATCTTTAAAATGTGTTTTAGTTTGTATTATATTTTCTTTAATATATATATTTAAATCCAGATAAGTCACCATAGTATTACTAAAATCCGCAGTTAAAACTATGCCTTCTTCATTATTATTTAAAAAAGAAATAAAATCCTTAGCTGAACTAATAGGCCCTCTCCAAATAAACAGAAGGTCATCTATATATCGAGAGTAGGATACCAGGCTTTCCACCCAGTCATGCCCCCTCCAGACGGACCGGTCTTCCCACTCCGCCATATAGAGGTTGGCATAACTGGGTGCACACCTGGTACCCATAGCCGTCCCAGTCTTTTGTAAATAAAAACCATCTTTAAACCAGAAATAGTTATGTTTTTTTTTCTATTCTTTATTTTTGCAGTGTATCATTATGTGTACAATTTCCAGTAAACATTGTAAAGTATAAAGCAAGATAAAGCAATGGTGCAACATACAATATCAGGATAAAGTACACTGTTTTTTTTTACATTTAAACATGACATGGTGGGTCAGTATGCGTCAAATGAGTTTCCAGATGAGCTAATAACAATTTAGTGGAGTCTAGTGACAGCATTATAAACAATTAAGATACGATGTCCCCCTGAAGTATTAATCTGAAGACTTATTCAGGCTGGTGGCTGGTGGGGTGTTAAGGTTAAGTAAAACATTAAGTATGCATGCTGAGTAGGTCGAGTTATAGCTACATGTAAGTTGCATTAGCAAGAATTGTGGTTACAAGCACATAATTAGTTAACCAGACTGGCTAAAATGCAAGCGTGTTTGTGTCTTAATGTACCATAAAGTAACATCGTTACAATAGGGTGGCTTAAACAGACTGTTCCTTCATTTCGATTGTCTAGCCTAGTTAGCAGATTTAAGTGCTAAGGGGTACTGGTCGCTTAGGTTCCAGTTAAATTAACTGCTTTTGTGAACATCTCTAAAACTAAAGAGAGGGGTGAGATAACAGAGGCTTATAATGGTATCAAACTGTCGTCTGTGTGGACTCTTCTCCTGATGGTCTGGTTTGAGATTAGTCCCCGACTGTCTGTCTGTCTCGATCAGCCGATGCCGTGCCTTGAGGCTGGGCACATTGGGCAGGTGCGCTGGGAGTTAGGGCAGGCGAGGTTGTCGATGGGGAGAGTCGCAAGGAAGCAGGTCTTGTGTGTGGGAGTCATGCTGCTATGCGTCGGTGAAACGCTCTTCCTGTCAGCGATCTGTACCGGTGCCTGCTCCACATTGTCTCGATCCTGCGGTCCTGTTGTGATCCGGCCAAGTCCTTTTGGGGGATGGTAGGTAGTTCCTTTAAACTTGAGTTTGGGATCATGTAGGCTGTTCTTATTTTTCCGCTTGAGCGGTCGATGTGCCTTGCGCCTCACCTGTCTCCTCCACCGCCCGTGGGGTATGTTAAGGGCCTTCCGGCTAGTTAAGCTTGGCGAGCAGTGGGGAGGGTGAGGTGACTCCACCGGGTCCCGTGTAGTGGAGGCCCACGTGGAGTCCGCCATCTTTTCCGCGGTTGCTCTGTGGTTTGGTCTCTGGCGGGTTACCCCTCCGTCGCTTGGTTGCAGGCAGTGGGTTGCTGGGACCGGGATAACCCCCACCGGCCCATAGGTGGGGGAACGTGGGCCCTGTGTCTCTCTGTAAACCGTCGAGGGCAACGGGAGAGCGGCCGCCTCCCCCGCGCCGGCCATGCTAGTAGGCCTCGGACTGCTTTGCCGGGTTTTCTGCGGTTGGTGCCTTATGTTTGGTGCCAACGCGTAGCCCTTGTCATCAGCTCCTCGATGGAGGCTCATTTGGTGGGTTTTAGAGTAGTTTTGTAGTTATTAAGTGAGGAAACTTGCTGCATGGAGCAGGAGCAGCTCTGTCCTGCGTCCGCTCAGCTTAATGATGGTAATACTTATATCAAACTAGACAAAGATCCAACAGCAGATATAAAATCTGAATTTTTTGTATATTTGAAAAAAGGAAGAGATATTGGGATTTTAAGTGAAAAAGAGTATAATTATATAAAAATACAATTTCCAAAAATCCCAGTTATATACTTCCTTCCAAAAATTCATAAAAATCTAAATGATCCCCCAGGACGACCTATTGTGTCGGGAATAGGATCCCTCCTTTCCAATCTATCCGAATATATCGATATAATGCTACAACCGTACGTCAGACAAACAAGATCATATTTGAAAGATACAATAGATTTATTAAAACACTTGGAAACTATCACCTGGAAAGATGATTATAAACTTATTACGTGTGACGTACAGTCATTATATACGATTATTCAACATGATAAGGGATGTCAAGCGATAAGATCCATTTTAGAACGCGATGACTCAATATTTCAAGAACAGATTGATTTTATAATTGAAGGCATAGATTTAATTTTAAAATATAACTATTTCTGGTTTAAAGATGGTTTTTATTTACAAAAGACTGGGACGGCTATGGGTACCAGGTTTGCACCCAGTTATGCCAACCTCTATATGGCGGAGTGGGAAGACCGGTCCGCCTGGAGGGGGCGTGACTGGGTGGAAAGCCTGGTATCCTACTCTCGATATATAGATGACCTTCTGTTTATTTGGAGAGGGCCTATTAGTTCAGCTAAGGATTTTATTTCTTTTTTAAATAATAATGAAGAAGGCATAGTTTTAACTGCGGATTTTAGTAATACTATGGTGGCTTATCTGGATTTAAATATATATATTAAAGATAATAAAATACAAACTAAAAAACATTTTAAAGATGTAAATATAAATAACTATATAAGTACTGATAGCTGTCACAAGAAAATATGGTTAGACAGCATACCTAAAAGTAAAATAATGCGCCTTAAAATAAATTGTTCAGGTAAATCTGTGTTTTTAAAACAAGCTAACACATTAAAAAAGAGTTTTATACAAAAAGGATATAATGTTAATAATATCGATTCAGCAATCAACCAAACAGCTACAATAAATAGGAACCAACTTATACATAAAGTTAAAACCCAAGTGAACCAAAGTAATTCTGACTTTACCCTGCCAATTGTATTAGATTATAATAATAAAAATAGACAACTGAAATTTTTTCTAACAAAACATTGGCACTTACTCAAGGAGGATGAGATCCTAGGAAAAATAATTCCTGATAAACCAAAAGTAATATTTAGAGGAGCACCGAATCTTAAAATGCATTTAACAAAAAATGTCACAAAAATAAGCCCTAATAAAATTAATAATTTCATGGATAAGAAAGGTTTTTATAAATGCAATTGTTGCATGGCGTGTAAAAAAAACAAAAACCACCAAAATAACTATTACTAACTTTAGGTCAAATAATACTGGTAAAATATATAATATAAAAGAGTTTATTACATGCAACAGTAAAAATGTAATTCATTTATTGGAATGCCCATGTGGCCTCCAATATGTGGGTAGAACTATTAGAACATTAAAAACAAGAATAGCAGAACATTGTAGAAACATAGAAAAGGGTCTATTAAATCACTCAGTACCAGCTCATTTCTGCATGCATAATAATGACCCTAAACACCTCACGTTTATTGGGATTACAACTGTTAAGAATCACTGGAGAGGAGGAGATGTTGTTTAAAAGATTGGACAAACAGAAATGCAGTGGGTGTATCAGTTAGACACCCTACACCTGAATGGGTTGAATGTTGATTTTGATTTATTTCATTTTTTATAATACTAATTTTTGTATTTTTTAAGTATACTTACATTTTTTATATATATATATATATATTTTATATATTTTTTACATTATATTTGTATTATAGATTTTTTATCTTCAACATTCTTACCAATCTTTTTTACAACAACCCTAATATGTATATTATACTAATGCACCTTGATACTATACCACCCAACATGCACTCTTGCTATCTATGGTACATTGTTTTAAAACTCAATTATGTGTCTTATAGGTACTAAAATTTTTTTTGTATATATTGCTTTTTATTATTTATCTATTTATATAAATATTACTATGCCTTAATCTATTACAATAATGTTTAGTGATCTTATCCATTTTTACTTTCTTTGCCCCAAACAAATATGGGCGCCATGCTATTACTGCAGGCATAAAGTTGGAACACACGCCCACACTCACTACAATTGGACACATAAATAGGCAGCGCTCGGAACGTCACGCACGCTATCTATGAGTGGTGCGTGCGTTCCAAAGCGCAATAATAATGCACGGACTACTAAACGACGCCGTGGTCATTTCCGGTATGACGCGTGTACCGCGTCACTTCCGGCATGACGCACGTGCCGCGTCATTTCCGGTATGACGCGTGCGTGTCAACAGAAACCAGGAACCAGGAAGAAGATACACCAGAACATCATTCCCTCATTAAGAAGGATATAAAAACGGACTCTAAAGGAGGTTACACCACACTTCTGAAGAAGCCTATCAGGCGAAACGCGTTAAGTGGGACTTTCTTTTATATTTTATACCCTTTATTGATTTTCAATTTGTTTGTTTATATTAAAGTATACTCTTTTTAGTTACTTTTTATATTCATTCCTTTCTTACTTTCTGGATCCTGTATATCCTTGGTGGGGATTATACCACCTAAGCTGTTTATACTGGAGCAAGTTTAATACTCTAGAAATTGTAAGTACAATACCATTTATTATTTACTTTATTATTAGTACTTTATTCACCATTGGCTGCTATTTCTTTTTTACATTAACCACGCACACTGCACTTTGGAAATATTAGTGGCAACTACAACAAATCCAGAGACGGGGATTGTTCCGTCCAAGCGCATCACCGCTGAGCTCTGTTATAGCTCATATAAATGTGAGTGGACTGTACATAAGCTATATTTACAAATTTACAGTGTTGTCTAAGTTCAGGCATAAAGCTACGTTTTGTACTGGGTTAAATATACCTGATTCCACGTCACTTTTTGCACCATTAGCATAACATTGGGTTTGCAACTCACTGCTTTTCTATGATCAAACATAAACGCTGTAAACAAATACGCCCATGCTTTCAAACATTAGCAATGCACATAATCACACCCCTAGATTGAAACCCAAACACTTTACCCAAACACAGCTCTGCATTCAAACGCACACACTAGAATAAATCACACAACAGCATTCAAAAGCCAATTCTACAGATACCACCTTGTATTCCCATGTCAAACTATACACAAACTCACCCCTGCATTCAAATGTTAACAGTATGCATAAACACAGAACTGCATTTAAATGCAAACACTACACGCCCCTTCATTCACACATATATACTCAATACAAAAACATGCTTACATTCAAACACACAGACACTGCTCACAAATACAACCATGCAAGAATGGGTAAAAGTTGGATAAAAGGCAGATCCCCAGCTGTCATAGCATAATAAGATTTGTAGGACAGTTGAGGATATACCTTGTAATCATCTCTGGCAGAGAAGGGGTCCCAACAAAATCCTTGCAGCATTGCCCTCTCTATATTTGCTCTTCCACTGTCTAGTACAGTGATGGCGAACCTTTTTGACCCCGAGTGCCAAAACCGTAATACATTTTTTTTTTCCTCAAAGTGCCAACACGGCAATTAAACTTGAATACTGAGATTTAAGTTTAGAAAAAACAACTCGTACAGTCGTCCGAACTACTTCACATCTTTTGTTTTAAAAGAAGAACACAACAGAGAGTTCAATGATACAAATTTTAGATAATGATATAAATTAAGCTTATATTTATTAGTATATCCAACAAATGCAATACATACACACAGACTGCTGAACACATTCACACACCAACTGCTTAATACATACACACACTGACACACAGACAGCCTGCTAAATACACACACAGTCCGCTAAATACACACACACAAACATACACACAGTCCGCTGAATACACACACACAGTCCGCTGAATACACACACACTGCTGAGTACACAGTCTGCTGAATACACACACACAGTCTGCTGAGTACACAGTCAGCTGAATACAGACGCAGTCAGCTGAATACAGACGCAGTCAGCTGAATACACACGCAGTAAGCTGAATACACACACACACTGCTGAATACATAAAGACTGTGGAAAACACACACACATATACTGCATTGAGGGGTGCAGTGTATGTGTTTCTGTGTGAGGTGCTGTGGTGTGTGAGGGGTGATGTGTGTGTGGGGGATAGGATGCTGTGTGTGGGGTGCTGTGTGTGTGGGGGTAAGGGTGCTGTGTGTGTGGGGGGGTAAGGGTGCTGTCATGGGCGTAGGAACCCCAAAAAATCTGGGGCGGATAGCATTTTTACTCGCCGGGTATATTCTTATTCCGTAAACTAGTAGTTGTTTATCCCATTGTACAGCGCTACAGAATTTGCAGTCGCTATATAAATGATTAAATAATAACATTAAAGGGTCACTACAGGGAAGTGGTTTTACTTACCTGGATACAGCGCCGTGATCCTCTTGATTAGAACCACCCCCACCCTTCCCATGAATATTAGAACCACCCCTACCCCTTCCATGCACAAAAGAACCCCACCTACCCCTTCCACGCATATTAACCCCCTACCCCTTCCATGCATATTAGTACCCCCCTAAGCCCTTCCATGCATATTAGTACCCCCTAACCCCGTCCATGCATATTAGAACCCACCCTACCTCGTCCATTCATATTAGTACTCCCCTAACCCCTTCCAATATTTTTTCTACCTCCCCCCTCCTCCCATCCATATTAGTAGCCCCCCTAAACCCTTCCAATTATTTTTCTACCTACCCCTCTCCCCCTATCCTTATTAGTAGCCCCCCTAACCCTTTCCAATAATTTTTCTGCCATGTTAACTAACGCCAGTGCTGGAGTGCCGCCGTGTTTACATGAAAAGGCCTGCAGGGACAGGCTATAGACACCAGAACCACTACATTAAGCTGCAGTGCTTCTGGGGACTATAGTGTTTCTTTAATGTGAGGTAAATTAGAGATTAGTGCCACGAATAATATGCTAGATTGCCTACTTACAACCAGATGAGGATGATGATGGTCTCTAGCTGCAGTCTGGCTCCACTGGTCTGGTGTAGAACAGGCTCTCTGGAGGCTGTTTGTAACTGTGGTCACAAAAATCAATGTTCTGGGAGAACGGGAAGCAGCTCCATTTTTTGGGGGCCCTTTACACAGCTCAAGGTCTGGGTCCCAGGGTCCACCTTCATGTTCCACCAATGCGTTTGTTCACAGGGATGGAGTCTGTAGGGGATGTCCTGATATGTGTGTAAGGATTGCATTGTGTGAATCTGTGTTTGTATGTGTAAGGGCTGCAAGGTGTGTTTCTGTGTATGTACGGGATGCAGTGTGTGCGTCTGTAATGGGTGCATTGAGTGTGTGTACAGGGTGCATTGAGTGTGTGTAAGGAATGCATTGTGTGTTTCTGTGTGTGTAAGGGTTGCATAATTGTGTGTGTGATGGATGTCAATCTCTCTCCCTCCCTTGTCACTCTCTTTCTCCCCCTCCCTCCCTTGTCACTTTCTTTCTCCCCCTCCCTCCCTCCCTTGTCACTCTCTTTCTCCCCCTCCCTCCCTTGTCACTCTATTTCTCCCCCTTCCTCCCTTGTCACTCTTTTTCCCCCTCCCTCCCTCCCTTGTCACTCTTTCTCTTTCTCCCCCTCCCTTGTCACTCTTTCTCCCCCTCCCTCATCACCCTTTCTCCCCCTCCCTCGTCACCCTTTCTCCCCCTCCCTTGTCACTCTTTCTCCCCCTCCCTTGTCACTCTTTCTCCCCCTCCCTTGTCACTCTTTCCCCCCTCCCTCCCTCCCTCCCTCCCTTGTCACTTTCTTACTCCCCCTCCCTCCCTTGTCACTCTCTTTATCCCCCTCCGCCCCCCTTGTCACTCTCTTTCTTCTCCCTTGTCACTCTATTTCTACCCCTCCCTCCCTCCCTTGTCACTCTCTTTCTCCCCCTCCCGCCCTCCCTTGTCACTCTCTTTCTCCCCCTCCTTACCTCCCTTGTCACTCTCTTTCTCCCCCTCCCTCCCTCCCTCCCTTGTCACTCTCTTTCTCCCCCTCCCTCCCTCCCTTGTCACTCTCTTTCTCCCCCTCCCTCCCTCCCTTGTCACTCTCTTTCTCCCCCTCCCTCCCTCCCTTGTCACTCTCTTTCTCCCCCTCCCTCTCTCCCTTGTCACTCTTTCTCCCCCTCCCTCCCTTGTCACTCTTTCTCCCCCTCCCTCCCTCCCTTGTCACTCTCTTTCTCCCCCTCCCACCCTCCCTTGTCACTCTTTCTCCCCCTCCCTCCCTCCCTCCCTCCCTTGTCACTCTCTTTTTTCTCCCCCTCCCTCCCTTGTCACTCTCTTTCTCCCCTTTCCTCCCTCCCTTGTCACTCTCTTTTTTCTCCCCCTCCCTCCCTTGTCACTCTCTTTTTTCTCCCCCTCCCTCCCTTGTCACTCTTTCTCCCCCTCCCTCCCTTGTCACTCTTTCTCCCCCTCCCTCCCTCCCTTGTCACTCTTTCTCCCCCTCCCTCCCTCCCTTGTCACTCTCTTTTTTCTCCCCCTCCCTCCCTTGTCACTCTCTTTCCCCCTCTCCCTCCCTTGTCATTTTCTTCCTCCCCCCTCCCATACCTCTGTTGTAGCGTGGCCGAGCCCTGTATGGTCTGCGGGTACAGGGAGATTTTGTTTCCTGTACCCGGCCGCACTAAAAGGAAGTGCACACTGAGTGTGCACTTCCTGTCAGTCTGGCCGGGTACAGGAGACAGATGCTCCCTGTACCCGCGGACCATACAGCGCTCAGCCACGCTACAGTGAGGGAGTGACAGGAGGGAGCGCTGAGCGCTTCCCTCCTGTCAGCCCCTCTCCTCATGCTGCGCTCGGGCGGTGCGCCCTCATGGACGCACCAGCCCGGGCAAAGCTGCAGCCGCCTGAGGTTCTCTACAGAGCGCTCGGGCGGCTGCAGCATGAGGGGGGCCGGCGGAGCTGGGGGGGATTTCCCCATAACCTGTCCCCCCCGCATGATTTGCTGGGGGGGATGTGTCCCCGCCATCCCCACCAGTTCATACGCCCATGGGTGCTGTGTGTGTAGGGGTAACGGTGCTGTGTGTGTGTGGGGGTAAGGGTGCTGTGTGTGTGGGGGGTAGGGGGGCTGTGTGGGGGGGGGGGGTTGGGGTGCTGTGTGGGGGGGTTGGGGTGCTGTGTGTGGGGGGAGTTGAAGATGCATTCGATTTTTTTTATAACATATTAAATACATTAAATACAAATAACGTGCGGCAACACTCCACACAGGTCGCGGGAGGACAGGAGAGCTGCTTCCTCGATCCCTCGGCCTGCTTCTGGTCCTGCCGACAAGAAAGCAGAGTAGGCGCCTGCCGTTTTGAGCAGACAGGTGCCTACTCTGCATTGATGGGAACACAGAGAGGGCACGGCGTGCCACGAGTGCCATAGGTTTGCCATCACTGGTCTAGTATATTAGGTTATATCAAAAAGAGGGAGAATTTATTGTAGAAAGGCCCTAACCTCCTTCAATTCATATCTTCTATTATTGGTGAATTGTTACTTGTGATGTCTGGGGAAGCCACTTGAGAATTAATCAGGCAGTCACAGGGGTTCCCCTTATATTTATTCAGTGTTAAATTGATTTCTTAATGTTTTTTCAATTTAAACGAGGGGCCTAGTTGCTGCACCATGGGCATCTCTGTTGTACTTGCCCGATGGGCTAAAAGTTGCCAATCAGCCCCTGCTGGTGACGCCAATAATGAACATACCTTTTTAAAAAGGACAAAGGTACATAGGCCGTTAGTAGCTGTGGAACATTGAGACAAGGTAGACACAGGGGGATACTCTGGGATCCTAGAGGATCACCACATATTGGATCAATATAATGCAAAGAACATTAGGATTAGTCCAAAGTGCAACATCAGCTCTACACGGTGCCACAGAAGATACCTGTACTTTATTAAAGTGTTGGCTAAAGGACACGAAGCAAAATTACTAATAAACAGCGTGAGAGGGAACGGGTAGAGCGGGCTTACATAGACAGACCCCCTAACCTGATTATAGTTTAATTGGAATCCTCTACGCAAAATCTAACCAAAGAGCCCTGAAATCCGAGGCCGGACAGGGCCAGTGTAATTACTTAAACACTCTGATGTAAAGCTTGTTGTTCTGGGAGAAGGAAAAATGTGTACTGTATGTTGTTTAACCCAAATACCAATTGTAATGTACAATATTGTAATATTTGCCAACAATGTGGGGTACTGGGAGATATTTATGAGCAAATGTCTGTTTTTCTTTTGTGCACGCAAAAATAAAGAATTCCAAAATAAAAAAATAAAAAAAAGGGTACAGGTCAATGCTCTGAAAGGGCATGTCAGTCTAGCGTCATGCATGCCAGGCTGACTGACAACCTGTCTGGCCATCTCCCAACACAGAAGACCATACAGAGAGTGCTGCGAACGTGCTCTCTGCATGGTCTTAGTGCCCATTTGTCCATTGCACAGTGTGAGCATGACTAATGCGACTCTTGTGCTTTGCTGTGCTGTGCTGACTCGGGGATGTGGGACACCAGGTAACTAAATCGGGATGCCAGGACAGGACCCTAAAATATTGACTACCCTGCCCAAAGTGGGACATTTGGGTGGCCTGTGTTGTTTGCAAGGGAAGAAGATCACTTTAACTATGCATAAAAAATGAAATGAAAAATACATGTATAATATCCCTGCACTTACATTACTCAGTGTTGTGCAATCTGGTTTATTGCAACACCATAATATTTTGTCACTAAACCAGGAATTTGGGAGAATTGTCAAAGAAATGTTGAGGGAAAAAAATCTAAATTTCAGCTTTTGTCAAAGATATTTTTGCATATTTTTTTACAATCCACACAATTGATAGTTTAGTGAATGACTCTACACTTTTATTATTTATTTAAATATATAAAGTCAAAGATTCCCACTGAAACATTATTTTATTATTAAAATATGTTGTTGCAGCACATGTTGTTAAATAGTAAAAAATAAGAGTTTCTTGTTTTAAGCCTTCTTGCTTTTCCTGATCATTGTTGCTGAACCAATTGTGATTGTCTGTAAGAAAAGAGAAAGATACCCTTTTAGTTTTTTCCCATCATCCGTCTGTCATTGTTCTGTCATATTTTGCAAAGTTTACATTCAGCTTCCAGTTTTCTTTCCACATTAAAAATAAATGCTAAACTTTGATGTATGCCCTGCATCGTCCCCCAGTGCGGAGGACTGTTCACGTTAGGCAGTGCCTGTCACCCCGCTCCTCCGACCACACTCAAAAGAGGATAGTCTCGGACTATAACAGTAACTGAGCCTGTAGCACACAGATGCCGGTTCTCATCAAGGCCTGGAGAGGCAAACGATCCTGGCACCAAGTTCCTTCGGGCAGTGCAACCATCATGCTAACTGTGGGAGTCGGTGGATTACTGATTGCCACCCCCGTTCAGCAGCACCTTACCTGACACATAACCAAGTATCACCACTTCTATCCTTACATTTTTGTTTCATTATTTTGGTGTATACCTGCATATTATTACATAGGTATAGTGCACTAGAGTTATTCTGTCAGCCTGAGGTTTTCCTTCTTGAAAACAGCATGTTATTTACTGATACTTTACTTTAAAAAACAAAACTGAGGTTCGCTGTATCTGAATGTCATACTTACCATACTCGTTAATGTTTTACTCATGACTGCATATGCATAGAGATGTCCCGAACAGTTCGCCGGGAACTGTTTGCCGGCGAACATAGCTTGTTCACGGTCGCCGCGGCGGGCGAACATATGCGATGTTCGGTCCGCCCCCTATTCTTCATGGAGGTGGGAGGGTCTGGAAGGGAGGGTCTGCTGCTGATTGGCTGGAATGTGTCTGCTGACTGGGAGGTACAGGGTCACAGTTTACTCAATGATGACGAATAGGGGGCGGACCGAACATCGCATATGTTCGCCCGCCGTGGCGACCGCGAACAAGCTATGTTCGCTGGCGAATAGTTCCCGGCGAACTGTTCGGGACATCTCTATAATATGCATTCTCTGCAATGTCTGATTGTTCATATCTTTGCATCAATAAAACAAAAATGTATCCAACAGTTTTATATAGTGCTGTCATAAGGGCTGGACTGGGAAAAACATTTGGCTTGGGTGTTTTCTAAACAGAGAGACCCACTGGTAGAGGGTTGAGACATGGTGGGGGGGGGGGGGGGGGGTCATGTTGTGACATCACCATTGGCAAGCACATCCCCCCAAAGTGAACATGTTAGTTAATTGCTCTTCCAGGGCAGCCCATGCGCAGAGCAAGACATGGTAAATAGGCCCTGTGTAATGTGCAGTGCTGTGTTTGATTGTGACTTGTCTCTGGTGTCTCCATAAGTTGGATGCCAGAGAACAAAAAGGCCAGAAGAAAGAACTGTGCACATTATTGTTTGGTGGCTAATTGTGGTATTGCGTATGTGTAAAGTGAGCAGTTTTGAGTCAGGGATGTTGTGTGTGTCTGTAGGGGTTCTAGCATGTTCCTAAAGCAACCATGGTGTGTGTATATGGAATGTACTGTGTGTGCAGGTTATGCAATGTGTTTCTCTAGGGGATCTACTGTGTGCGCAAAGGATCCATAGTGTGTATATGGAATGTACTGTTTGTGTCATGGATGTACTCTGTATTTCAGGGATGTACTGCATGTCCGTGCAGGTATTTTAAGCAGTATTTAGATTGCTGCCTACTAACACCTAGTGGCAGTCACTTAGATGGCCACTAGAGGTGCTTCCTAGTCCAGTGCAAGAAATGCTGATTTGGGCAGTGGGCATTTTGCCACACATACGCTGGAGCCTGCCAATGCTATGGAAAAGAATTGGATTGGCTGAGATCATCAAGATTGATGATCTCAGGCATGGAGGCGGAGTCAGGCGGGTCCAGCCACGGGAAGATCAGCGCAGCATGGGAGAAAAAGTAAGTAAAATCACCTTTTTATTGAGATCGGAGGGTGCTGGTCACCTAAACAGCCACTTCAGGACTAGAGTGTCAGGAATACATGTTTCTATTCCTGACACTATAATGCTCCATTAAAAGAGGATATGAGAGGAAATTGCAGAACTTGTCATGACAGACATGTTTTTATTCTAACACAATTATCAATAGTCCTAAGACACACACACACATACACGCTTTTCTATTGCATGATGCAAAATGGTCCACAAGCTTACCATCTTGATGGATAGGCTGAGACAAAATGTAGCAGGCAAGAAAATAAAAATGAAAAAAATGTAAATGAGATGCATGACAGATGACAGCTATTTAGTAATTTCAAATAGGTGGATAGTTTTTGTTTCTAACTTAGAGTGGAACAAGGGGTTTTTGGGTCATCTAGCAAATGGATGGTATAGTGAGCAGACTATGGTATTTCCCAATGGTATTTAGATTTTATGTAAATTAATTTTGAGTGGGCAGCAGACTTATAGTGGGTAACTGTTGGAATGTATTCATAATAGGCAAATATTCCTATAATGACTTATAATTAACATTACATTAACTAGAGCTTCTGCTCCAGTGTTTGATACCCACCTCCACCATTTCAGATCCCTGAATTTCTTGAATATGGGAGAATTTATCGCTCTTGCAGATTAGTTTTCCTCCTTCCAGGTTAACGGTGACCTAAAGACACAGGACTTTATGTTAATTTCACACATATAACAACACCACATACTATATAATTTTGAGTGGGCAGCAGACTTATAGTGGGTAACTGTTGGAATGTATTCATAATAGGCAAATATTCCTATAATGACTTATAATTAACATTACATTAACTAGAGCTTCTGCACTGACTCTTGAGATGAACTGAGAGAAAATGGAGATGACAAGGTCATTTAAGGTCAGTAAGGGGGTAGTTTAGTTAAAGGGGTTAATTCACTAAATGTAAACTACGGTAAAGAGATAACTTAAGATTTAGCCAAAACAAGCTGTGCTGGGGAAAATTAGGAAAAATCTGCAAATCCTATACAATTGGGATAACTGACTTAACCCAATCAATTCAAAGCACTCCTGGTAGCATAAACACTACCACACAGCCATGTTGTACTTGGGCATAATACATAGAGGAATATTGTTACCTTAATTTTTTTCCCATCAGGTGTGGTAATTTCCGATTCTTTTCCAACAGTGAAAGTATTGGTGTTGGTTTGTTTAGGTGTCTTTGATGAGACAATGAAGTTGTTTCCATTTTGTTGAATTTCAATCACTGGATTGATATCTTTGGCCACCTTAACAATTTCTTCTGGCAACCCTGGAATTAGTGATGTTATATATAATGTATTATATGATTTTATTAACACAATGGCAAATTACTACATTCTTCTAAAACTGAGCCACACTTCCTATAATACAATCACACAAACTTTGAAAACGTACCCTATAGACATATCCTGTTGTCCTGTTAGCACTGTCACTTTACATGTTTTGTTTACTAATTTATGCTTTTTGTCTCTATTTCCCATTGCTTTTATTTTTTTTTTTAAATTCTTTATTTTTGCTCAGTCTGCAGGTATACCATAAGTACGGTTAACATTTGTTGATAAGTCATGAGTATATTGCAGGTTACAGGTAGTAAACATCACAGTAATAGGCAGCAGACTGAGGTTTTTTTTATATATATGCAAAAATGAGAGCTAAAACATTGTGTAGGTAAGGGGTCTTCCAGGGCTGGAGTAAGGCATGTTCAGGAAAGAGTTAGTGCCCTTTGGAAGACAAGCCCCCTGCAGTCAATCAGTACAGCAAACATATATGTTGGTCTATGGGGGTAAAGAAGGTGGTGTTGCACTTCAGAGCATATTTAAAGCATGGTTTTGAGTACAGTTATGCGTGTATTCCTAGGGGGTATATTAACCTGCTAAATTAGGCATTCTCATTGGCATGTACATGGGGAGTGAACAGTTCAGGCAATTTTTTTTTTTTTTTTTTTTAAATGCATCTTATTTTTTATTTAGTTATACATCAGGCTTTAAACTGTATGTCCTATGCTACTACCCAGACCGTAACATTTTCTCACAACTGTAAGCCATAGCATATGCATCAGGGGTGAATTTTTTTCTCTCTTGCCAGGGCAACTAGGTTAACACTGAAAGAGGGTCCCTGGTCACCCACAGTACAACCCCTACTGAAGATATGTCTATGGCAGAGATTATACACTTCCTTCTAGTCATACCAATTTATACCAGCAATGGTGATAGATTGAAAAAGGTCAGCTGGCACTCTCAGCCAATCACTGCCACCCATTAAAACTCAGGCTATTGCTTTCTCATTAGCTCAAGCAGCAAACAGGGGATAAAGATAATCTCATAATGGTATTATGTGTTTATTATTGTTGTGGGTACCATTTGCTATTGACCTAATTCTAAATAATTCATCATTTAGTACTAGTATTTGTTATTTTTTAAAATTTCATTTGAATACAATATTCTTTTTTAAGTTATTATCCCTGCTCAATCCCAATTGGATTTTGATTTTGTCCTCCCATAAATAGTAAAATGCAGTAATAATAATACTGACTAATTGCAAGTGAATTTCATTTTCACATTTTGTTCTCCCTCCATATAAATTAGTAAAGAAGGAAGATACTTACCTAGAGACCTCAGGAAATTGTCATAATTCTCTTGCACATAGACCTGCCAGGTTCCAGTGAATGGCATGATGTCACTTGGTATCCAATAGCGCAGAGCTCAGGCAGCAGGAGAAGAGAGGAGTGATAGTATAGTATCTGTCCTGCGGCACTTTATACCTGTCTAGGCACACCATCTTACACATTACAGATCATAATTATTAACGAAAGAGCCTTCAATCATTAATGCAGTGTTTGACAGGTATGTGGATGACCGACAGTTCAGTGTTCACCCCTCTCTGCATTAGGTAATATGATGTAAGGTTATAGATGCTCTCTTTTGTAATACATTTAAACTCATTTTACAATCTGATCAGTCATTAGATTGTCTGTCTAGTACTGAATAAAAAAAGCATATATGACAGAAAAATGTGCTAGGGCAAGTAAGACATATGAAGAATGTCTTACTTTGCAAAGAAAATTTTAAATACTCACATCAGGAATGTAATAGCAACAAATGTATTTCTTACAGTGGGAGCACTTCCCTCCTGCCAGTAACAGTATGTAACGTGGTTGTGCAGGAAGTGCTCACTGAGGAGCTGGGGTGGAGAATTAGACACATGGAGGAGCTTGGGTTAGAGAATGAGATACATGGAGGCAGGGCCGCCATCAGGGGGTGACAACCATGACGGTTGTCACGGGCCCGGCGGTCCTGGGGGGCCCGGACTGCTTTGGCAGTCCTGGGCCCCACATTCCCTCTCTGCACATATATATAGTGTAAACTGCAGGTGTACATTACAGCTCTTCCCTCTCTCTAACTCCCGCGAGATCCGCGGCCGTCAGAGCGTTGCCACAGGTTAACATGGCAACGCTCCGCACACCACGCTCGCGGGAGTTAGAGAGAGGGAAATGCTGTAATGTACACCTGCAGTCGTCTGGGCCCCCTCTGCAAGTACAGGGAGCGGGGGGGCCCACAATGCCACCTGACCACCAGGGAGCATGGAATCTCCCCCCTCCCTGGACCAGGTAAAAAGCAGGGAGGGGGGAATAGCTTTTATTAGATTTAATGTGGGGGGAGGGGAAAAAGCATACACTAGTAAACACACACACTCTGCATTCATTACGCTAACACACACTCTGCATTCACTACACTAACACAGACTTTGCATTCACTACACTAACACACACTCTGCATTCACTACACTACCACACACTCTACATTCACTACACTAACACACACACACTCTGCATTCATTACACTAGCACACACTCTGCATTCGGGCCAAGGGGGCAAAGGGGGGCCCAGACCTTGTGCTTTGTCTGGTGGCAGCCCTGCATGGAGGAGCTTGGAGGGAGAATGAGACACATAGAAGTTCTGGGTCGGGATGAGATGCATGGGGGGGGGGGGGCAGGGTAATTTTTGCACCGGGTGTTCCTAGTTATGCCTTTAATTTCTTATGACCTATTCTAAAACCCTCTGATGCCATTCCATAATATTTGAATGTCTACTTTGAGTTTGTTCTATGCAGTTTTGAAGCATGGCAAGGCTATGATACATCTATAGTTCTTTCTAAGTTATTGTAAACAAGCAGGAATTGCTCAGTCATTACTGATACACATATGTCCTTACCCACCTAGCTCTGGCATTATCACAAAAAGGAGAGAGGTGATATGTAGTTTAGCATATACTTTTTTTTTATCCTGTAAATGATATACTCTTTGCCCACTGCCATTACTGTGAGTTTTTTTCTGTTCATTATAGTACATATAAATTCTTTTATTTGCAAACAATTTACACATGATATGCACAGGTGTAAAGAAAAAAACATATGAAATGCTTTACTTTAAGCAGACATTCAACCATATACAGCCAACATCTCAGTCCCACCGTACAGTGACATCTTTGAACAAGTCTAATGATGACATTGAAGCATTGATTGCGTGCTGTTATCTTGTACATTTTACAGTACTATAAGTATGCTCTTTCTCATGTGATATATTATCAGACTGGATTATGCGCAAGGCAACATAACCTGGCAGACTGAAAACTGAGACCTTGTTACATAGATGACATGTATTATTGTAGTTTTTGATCATATTATGCTCTTTTACATGTTTATTAAAGGGACATTCCAAGCACCATAACTATGGTCAGGGCGAGTCTAAGGCAGGCCAGGCAGATGATTTTGAGCGCCCCACAAGTGGGGTGGAGCAAAAAACATGTAGCTATAAGGCAGAGTAGGTTTCTGCCTACTTTGCTGAAATGTGCAGTGCATGTGAGAGATGGCACTCTAGTCTAAATCTCACTACAAGAAGTGCAAGGGTGCTGAGCAGGCAACACACAAATATCAGAGTAGCTCCCCACTGGAATGCAGTGGTTAATACCTACCAAAGGTGGTGAAAGGAAGGATAATCAGTGTACCAGCTTTAAAGTCATGGGTGACCAAGGTTCATTGATGCACATGGGCAGCAGGATGCACTATGGGAAGAAGATAGACTGGCTGAGGAAACCATGGGTCCTGGCATTCATGTGGATATTACTTTGACACTTACCAACTACCTAGAGATTGTTGCATGTACATGTACATCCCTTAATGGCAATGGTGTTCACTGATGTATTGGCCTCTTTCATCATGCTGCACTGCCAAAATAGTTCTGAATGGTTTGAGGACCATGACAATCAGTTCAAGGTGTTGCCTTGGCCTCCAAATTCCCAGATGTCAATCCAATTGAACATCTCTGGGATGTGCTGGAACAACAAATCAGGTCCATGGGAGCCACACCTCGCAACTTGCAGGTCTTGCAGGCCTTAACCCCTTAAGGACGCATGACGGAAATATTCCGTTGTGATCCCCTTTTATTCCAGAAGTTGTGTCCTTAAGGGGTTAAAGGATCTGTTGCTAATGTTTTACCATGTTTCTCCGAAAATAAGACCGGGTCTTATATTAATTTTAATACTCTCCCCCCTCCCTCCCTGTAATATTCTCCCCCCTCCCTCCCTCCCTGTAATATTATACCCTCTCCCTCCCTCCCTGTAATATTATCCCCCCTCCCTCCCTCCCTGTAATGTTATCCCCCCTCCCTCCCTCCCTCCCTGTAATACTACCCCCCCTCCCTCCTTGTAATACTCCTCCCTCCCTCCCTGTAATACTCCCCCCCCCTCCAATCTTCTCCTCACTTCCCCTGTAGCGTGGCCGAGCTCCTCTCCGGTCCGCGACCCGGCCGGACTGACAGGAAGTGCACAGTGTGCACTTCCTGTCAGTCCGGACGGGTCACGGACCGGAGAGGAGCTCGGCCACGCTACAGGGAAGGGGAGGTGAGGCAGTGCGGCAGCCGTCTAAGCGCTCTCTATAGAGCGCTCAGGCGGCTGAGGCATTTAAAGGGCCGGCGGGCGCCGGGCTGCCTAGGTCTTATTTTCGGGGTAGGGCTTATATTGCAGCCCACCCCGAAAATTCAGCTAGGGCTTATTTTTGGGGTAGGGCGTATTTTCGGGGAAACACGGTAGGATGATTTGACTACTTACCTGGGGTCGGCTGAGAGCAGCTCCCTGCCTCCCTACAAGTGTAAGTGAGAGCCAGAATGTTCTGTTAAGAGAGTGCATTTACATTCTTGAGTCTTGCACTGCCTGGCTTAGCTCAGGGAGAGAGCATTAGTTGTAGTTGAGGGAGCCCAGGTTCCATACTATTCTTGAATATTGTGTTTGGAGCGTTCCTTTAATATATGTTATGTATTTTTGTGTATACATGAGTAGGTTTCTACCTACTTTGCTGAAATGTGCAGTGCATGTGAGAGATGTCACTCTGGTCCAAGTCTCACTACAAGAAGTGCAAGGGAGCTGAGCAGGCAACACACAAAGATCAGAGTAGCTCCTCACTGGAATGCAGTGGTTAATACCTACCAAAGGTGGTGAAAGGAAGGATAATCAGTGTACCAGCTCTAAAGTCATGGGTGACCAAGGTTCATTGATGCACATGGGCAGCAGGATGCACTATGGGAAGAAGATAGACTGGCTGAGGCAATGTCATGCTCTGGGCAATGTTTTGCTGGGAAACCATGGGTCCTGGCATTCATGTGGATGTTACTTTGACACTTACCAACTACCTAGAGATTGTTGCAGACCATGTGCATCCCTCAATGGCAATGGTGTTCACTGAACGCATGGCCTCTTTCATCATGCTGCACTGCCAAAATAGTTCTGAATGGTTTGAGGAACATGACAATCAGTTCAAGGTGTTGCCTTGGCCTCTAAATTCCCAGATGTCAATCCAATTGAACATCTCTGGGATGTGCTGGAACAACAAATCAGGTCCATGGGAGCCACACCTCGCAAATTGCAGGTCTTGCAGGCCTTAAAGGATATGTTGCTAATGTTTTAGGATGGTTTGACTACTTACCTGGGGTCGGCTAAGAGCAGCTCCCTGCCTCCCTACAAGTGTAAGTGAGAGCCAGAATGTTCTGTTAAGAGAGTGCATTTACACTCTTGAGTCTTGCACTGCCTGGCTTAGCTCAGGGAGAGAGCTTCTAGTTGTAGTTGAGGGAGCCTAGGTCCCATACTATTCTAGAATATTGTGTTTGGAGAGTTCCTTTAATATATGCTATGTATTTCTGTGTATACATGATTTAATTCATTACACAATGTGGACGAATCATGAAACAAATAAAACAGACAATGGATGAAACTGTTTTGTTTGTTTTGTGATTCCAGTTCTGTCTGTTGTGCCATAAAAAAAAGAGAAAGATAATTGATGATTTGAAGACAGTCAATAAATAATGACTGGACTGCTAGGGCTGGCCGGGACTCGGGAGACAAAGTCAGGTAGACTTATTAAACGGGTTTTCGGTGACCGAAGGCCCAACACCAAGAAGGAGCCAGTGACTTACCCTGTACACTGCTGCGTGTGGAACCCCTCTGTAACATGGAGAAAGCCCTGCACATCCTCAAGTCTGCAGCTCCGCCACCGCTGGGTGGAAAGCTGCAGACCGTGAAGTAATTGTCAGTGGGCTTGGGCAATCAGAGCATTGTACTGTGGCAACGTACTGAGGATACTGTGGCAACGTACTGAGACTTCAAGTGCCAGAGCTCGCAATACTAATTCCACATTTCTACCTAGCATAGGTGGAACTGCAGACTGGAGAACAAGGGCCATGGCCACCAGACCACCAGTGAGGAGGGAAGGAGAGGAGACCACCGGATCAACAGGGACTCTATTTCACTGCACAAAAAAAGTAGTAATGGCTGACTTGGTCACTGTCACCCTCACCTTCCACCCACACTATCACCCTCACCTCTCCCCCTTACCTCCAACCCCACACACTGTCATCCTCACCTCCCTCCACAAACTGTCACCCTCAGCTCCCTTTTACACACACTGTCAAAAGCCCCAAGCTGTGGTGAAACACGTTAGTGTTGCTATTATACTCTTTTTATCACTTCATTTATTTTATTGTATTTAAATAAATATAGATGTTACTCTCAAGATCCCAGGGCCATCCTGTTTTATTCTAAACATCTTCTGAACTCCAAATCCACAGTGTGGAATGTACCATGGAAGCCCGTTTTTCTTATTAATTTGCACGTATTTTATGTACAGTGTGCACAAAATTTTCCTTATATACAGTTGTAATCAAAATTATTCATCCTCAAAAATCAGGGTTATTGTGAAAATTTACAAACTTTCAGCTGTTTGCAATGAACAAATCAAACAAAAGCAATTGCAAAAAAAGCTCAACACAACCACTGCTGTAAGTGGTTCCCCAAATTCAACCGAAAATTCAAATTATAATGACTTCTCCAGTCTCAAACCTTTTCATCCCCCTGAATGAAATCCCTCACAACAGCACAAATACGTGAAACAGGTGTTGTCTCAAGCACACCTTATGCAACTAATCAAGGACTGCTTGAGCTGGAACACTTGGAATACCTGAACTGGCTAGGGGTTTGTTTATTTTTACGTTTGACTGCATGCTAGAAATATGGCTAAGTCAAAGGAATGGTCCACTGTCAGGATCGGGACAGGGATCCAACACGCAGAGTACAAACAGTAGCCAGATACGTATACCGGACCTTAGAATGGCCGGACTAACGTAAGTAGTACAGTATAGAATGGTCAAAGACAAGCCGAGGTCGAGGGTAACAGAAGACAGGTAAGCGAGAGACAAGCCGAATCAAGGGTAACAGAGATAAGCAGAGTAAGGTAAACAAGCCGGGTCAAAACCAAAAGGGATAATAGAATACACAAGCACTGAGTGACTAGAACAAGCTAGAACCACGACAGGGCAATGAGCTAATGAAAGAAGCTCTGTTAAATACCCTGTTCAGAGTAGTAACCACGCCTCCGAGGTGTCCTGATTGGTCCTGCAGCAATTGACTGACAGGTCCTTCCGGGGGAGTGTCCTGATGACCACTTCCTGCCTAGATGCTGTAAAAGGCAGTCACTCCCTCGCGGCCGGCCTTGCATGACCGGATAGGCCGCGGGGAAGGGAGCCATCAGACCGTCTGGATGGAGGAACAGCTAAGTCTCTACCACTTTCGGAGGTAGAGACCACAGGTACCCTGACAGTACCCCCCCTCTCAGATACGCCCACCGGGCGGAATACACCAGGGCAAGAAGGGAATCGAGAGTGAAACGCCCTGCGGAGACGGGGAGCATGCATCTCCTCCTGAGGTACCCAACTTCTCTCCTCAGGACCATAACCCTTCCAATCGACCAGATATTGCAGTCTCCCCCGGGAGATTCGAGAATCAACGATGGAATTGACCTCATACTCCTCCTGACCCTCCACCTGAACTGAGCGAGGAGGGGCGATCGTGGAGGAGAACCTGTTACAAATTAGTGGTTTTAGCAAGGAAACATGAAATGAATTCGGAATGCGTAAGGCATTAGGCAACGCTAAACGATACGCAACTGGGTTAATTTGAGACATTACCCTGTAAGGTCCAATATAGCGTGGAGCAAACTTCATGGACGGCACTTTTAGGCGAATGTTTCTAGTACTTAACCATACTCTATCACCTGGAACAAACACCGGTGCTGCCCTTCTACGTTTGTCAGCGTGTTTTTTAACCAGCATAGAATTGTGCAGAAGAATTTGTCGAGTCTGATCCCACAACTTCCTTAAATTGGCAACATGAACATCCACCGACGGTACACCCTGAGAAGAGGATTCCGAAGGAAGGATGGAAGGATGAAAGCCATAATTCAAGAAAAAAGGGCTAGAATGCGTAGAATCACAAATGAGATTGTTATGTGCAAACTCCGCCCAAGGAATCAAACCGACCCAATCGTCCTGGTGCTCAGAAACGAAACAACGCAAATATTGTTCAATCTTTTGGTTAGTGCGTTCAGCAGCTCCATTGGACTGAGGATGATAGGCAGAGGAGAAATTCAATTTGATGCCCAGTTGGGAGCAGAAGGATTTCCAAAAATGGGAAACAAATTGGGAGCCTCTGTCAGAGACAATTTGGGAAGGTATCCCATGCAAACGGAAAATCTCCCTAGCGAATATCTCCGCTAATTCGGGCGAAGATGGGAGTTTAGGTAAGGGAATGAAGTGAGCCATTTTAGTAAATCTATCCACCACAGTGAGAATGACAGTCTGCTTTTTGGAGATAGGCAAATCGACAATGAAGTCCATTGCCAGGCAGGACCAAGGCTTTTCAGGAACCTCTAAAGGATGCAGAAATCCGCATGGAAGCGAATGGGGTAGCTTGGTCTTGGTACAAACCTCACATGCCCCGATGAATTCTTTAATGTCTTTACGTAACTCAGGCCACCAAAAATCTTTAGAGACCAGAGCATATGTCTTGCGGATGCCAGGATGCCCAGCCACCTTGCTGTTATGGAGACAGCGTAGCACCTCCAGTTGGAGAGCGGCAGGAACGAAGTGTCGATCCCTAGGAGTCTGTTTGGGTGCCAAATGCTGAAACTTCATGATCTCGGAAAGCAATGGAGAGTGAATCCTGAGATTCGTGTTCGCGATGATATTCCCCTTAGGAACTATGGAGGACAGGACTGGTTCAATTATAGTGGATGGTTCATATTGACGAGACAAAGCATCGGCTTTAGAGTTCTTAGAACCAGGTCTATATGTAAGTACATAATTAAAGTGAGTGAGGAATAAGGACCAGCGGATAAGCGCTTAGCCTCCCCAATATAAGACAAGTTCTTATGATCCGTTAGGATAGTAACAGGGTGTAATGTCCCTTCCAGTAAATGTCTCCACTCCTTTAAAGCCTTAATGACCGCTAACAGTTCCCTCTCCCCGATGTCATATCTGCTCTCAGGCCCAGAAAATTTCTTAGAGAAGAAACCACAAGGGTGTAACGGTTTATCCACCCCTAACCTTTGAGACAGAACCGCCCCAACTCCTGTCTCAGAGGCATCGACCTCAAGCAAGAAAGGCAGAGTCGTATCAGGATGGACTAGAATGAGAGCCGAGGCAAAAAGTTCCTTGAGAGTCTTGAAAGCACCAAGAGCTTCCTTAGACCAGAACTTAGTATCAGCCCCTTGTTTGGTCATATTGGTAATAGGCGCAATGATAGAGGAGTATCCCTTAATGAAGCGCCTATAGTAGTTGGAAAAACCAATAAACCTTTGGATAGCCTTGAGTCCTTTGGGCAAAGGCCAGTCTAAAATAGATTGAAGTTTTACAGGATCCATTTTAAAACCTTCCCCAGAAATCACGTATCCAAGAAAGTCTACCTGAGTCTGATCAAAACTGCACTTCTCCAATTTGCAATATAGGCCATTCTGCAGCAGCTTGTGTAATACCTTTCTGACCTGTCTATGGTGAGTCTCAATCTCCTTAGAGTGTATTAGTATGTCGTCCAGGTAAACAATAACACAATCATGCTGAAACTCCCTAAGTACCTCATTAATCAAATCTTGAAATACTGCAGGAGCATTGCATAGTCCAAATGGCATAACCGTGTATTCGTAATGGCCATACCGGGTATTGAATGCCGTCATCCACTCGTGACCTTGCTGGATTCTCACCAAATTGTAAGCCCCTCTGAGATCTAACTTGGTGAAGATTTTGGAGCCCTTAAGACGATCAAATAACTCGGTAATCAGTGGGATAGGATAGGCATTTCTGACAGTTATTTTATTCAAGCCTCGGTAATCGATACAAGGTCTCAGCGTGCCATCCTTCTTCTTAATGAAAAAGAACCCAGCCCCGGCCGGAGAAGAAGACCTCCTGATGAATCCCTTTTCTAAATTCTCCCGAATATACTCCTCTAAAACCGAGTTTTCCTGAACAGACAAAGGATATACATGGCCCCTCGGAGGCATAGTACCGGGTAGAAGCTTAATTTTACAGTCAAATGACCTGTGTGGCGGCAAAGAATCGGCATTCTTCTTGTCAAACACTGCCCTTAAGTCTAGGTAAAGGTCTGGTATTTGTCTTTCAGTGGACTGAGTAGGATTCTCCGGTATGTTAATATTAGCTAATGGAGAAACCTTGCACAAACACCGATCCTGGCAGCCCTGGCCCCATGAGAGTATCTCCCCTAACTCCCAATCGATAATAGGGTTATGTTTCTACAACCATGGGTACCCCAGAACTATGGGAACGGACGGAGACGAAATGAGCAAAAGAGATAAATTCTCCACGTGTAGGATACCAACATTTAAATTAATGGGTATGGTCTCACGAAAGATAACAGGGTCTAGTAGTGGTCTACCATCTATGGCCTCAACGGCCAAGGGTGTCTCCCTTAGCTGGGATGGGAAATTGTTTTTACTAGCAAAGGTTTGGTCGATAAAATTCTCAGCAGCACCGGAATCTATCAATGCCATAGCCCTTACTACTTCCTTCCCCCAAGTTAAGGAAACTGGTAGCAGAAGCCTGTGATCTTTATAATTAGGAGTAGAGGACAAAATAGAAACACCCAAGGCCTGTCCTCTAGAGAGACTTAGGTGCGAGCGTTTCCCGGGCGGTTAGAACAGTTCGAGAGTAAATGACCCTTGGCTCCACAATACATACACAAACCCTCTCTTCTCCTGTACTGTCTCTCCTCCTCAGAGAGGCGGGTATACCCTATCTGCATAGGTTCAGGAAGCAAAGATACCGTGGAGTCAGGACTTAGAAAAGCGGGGGCTAACCTAAAAGAAGGTCTCCGGTTCCTCTCTCGAGTGTTCTGTCTCTCTCTTAAACGTTCATCTATACGAGAGATGAACGAAATTAAATCCTCTAAATTCTCAGGGAGTTCTCTGGTAGCAACCTCATCAAGGATTACATCAGATAGGCCATTCAAAAATACATCCATATACGCCTGCTCATTCCACTTGACTTCTGACGCCAGAGACCTGAACTCTAGTGCATAATCCACCAGTGTTCGGTTCTCCTGTCTCAGGCGCAACAGTAATCTGGCTGCATTAACCTTTCTACCTGGAGGGTCAAATGTTCTTCTAAAAGCAGCTACAAATGCGTTATAGTTATAAACTAATGGGTTATCGTTCTCCCATAGTGGGTTGGCCCATCTCAGAGCTTTCTCAATAAGTAGGGTGATAATAAATCCTACCTTTGCCCTATCTGTAGGATAAGAGCGAGGTTGCAATTCAAAGTGGATACTAATTTGGTTTAAAAAACCACGACACTTCTCAGGAGCCCCACCATAGCGTACTGGGGGGGTAATGCGAGAAGAAGCACCCACTGTGGCTACCTCTAGACCTGGACCGACAGGAGAAACAGGGGTATTACGTATCTCCTCTGGTGGGTTATTGGCACGAGATAATAGAGCCTGTAGCGCAAGCGCCATCTGATCCATTCTGTGATCCAAGGCTTCAAACCTAGGATCAGGAGAAGCCAGCTGACTGTTTGTACTTGCAGGATCCATTGGCCCTGTCGTAATGTCAGGATCGGGACAGGGATCCAACACGCAGAGTACAAACAGTAGCCAGATACGTATACCGGACCTTAGAATGGCCGGACTAATGTAAGTAGTACAGTATAGAATGGTCAAAGACAAGCCGAGGTCGAGGGTAACAGAAGACAGGTAAGCGAGAGACAAGCCGAATCAAGGGTAACAGAGATAAGCAGAGTAAGGTAAACAAGCCGGGTCAAAACCAAAAGGGATAATAGAATACACAAGCACTGAGTGACTAGAACAAGCTAGAACCACGACAGGGCAATGAGCTAATGAAAGAAGCTCTGTTAAATACCCTGTTCAGAGTAGTAACCACGCCTCCGAGGCGTCCTGATTGGTCCTGCAGCAATTGACTGACAGGTCGTTCCGGGGGAGTGTCCTGATGGCCACTTCCTGCCTAGATGCTGTAAAAGGCAGTCACTCCCTCGCGGCCGGCCTTGCATGACCGGATAGGCCGCGGGGAAGGGAGCCATCAGACCGTCTGGATGGAGGAACAGCTAAGTCTCTACCTCTTTCGGAGGTAGAGACCACAGGTACCCTGACATCCACAAAGTTAAGAGAAGAGATCATCACCCTTCACAAACAAAGAACAGGATACAAAATGATAGTGAAGAGACTGAACGTTCCTAGAAAAACTTTTGGTAGCATATTTTGCAAGTTTAAAGTTGAAGGCAGAGCGGTTACACTACCTGGACGGGGCAGAACAAGGAAGCTATTAGTGGCTGCAACTACATTTCTGAGATGAATAATTTTGATTACAACTGTATATGTCATGGAGAAGACACTGTCCCACGTATATCCTAGAGTGGGGATCATACCACTTCACACTACTTAGGGGAGCCATTAAGGAGGCTCAATCCCTTGTGAGTGCGATTATATGAATTTATTTAATTTACCCATCTTATTCTGATCTACTACTCTATGTAGTGTATTATTCTGTTTTCATATGTTCGATCATCGACCTGGACCAAGACATACACTACATATCATTAAGCAGGGATTGCACCACTCAAGCAAATCAAATTACAGCTATCCTATAGCTCCATACCTTGTAAGTGCATCTCTTTTCCTACCATATTCCATTCAATCAGAACACCACACTATATTATCCTTAATTGTCCCATTCTTCTTGTTCGATATACAATCTGTGGACACATCAAGGCGCTGCTCCCACTTCTCCCAATTAGAAACACCCATGCACGAGGAAGGAACTATATAGCTAAATCCTTCCTGGTTACCAGGAGGCCTATGGGAATGATATATTAATAAACTCCAAAGTGTTGAATGAGCTTTGTAGCTGGAACCTTAATATAAGACACCAAGACAAACACTTCTCAGCAGAAATCGTTTATTGCCTACACAGAATAGTGCACACTTGGGAGAACCACATAGTGATTCTGAATAATGGGCTGTCCCTCACACACTCTTATATGTGACTGAACATTTACAATAACGTGTTTTTCTATTATTGGCTAATACAATATTTATAAATGTAATGATTAATAGTGATTCATATTTTCACTGATGTAACATTTCTCAGAAATAACACCTTCCTCTGAAATTTAATTAAAGGATCACTATAGGGTTAGGAACACAAACATGTATTCCTGACCCAATAGTGTTAAAACCACCATCTAGCCCCCCTGGGCCCCTCATGCCTCCATAAATATAGCAAAACCAGAAGCTGTAACTCTGCATGCTGTTTGCCTAAAAAACAAACAAAAAAAAAAACAAGCAGTCTGCTGACATCATCAGAAGTGGTAGCCTGATCCAATCACAATGCTTCCCCATAGGATTGGCTGAGACTGACAAAGAGGCAGATCAGGGGCAGAGTCAGCATGATTCAAACACAGCCCTTGCCAATCAGCATCTCCTCATAGAGATGAATTGAATCAATGAATCTCTATGAGGAAAGTTCAGTGTCTGCATGCAGAGGGAGGAGACACTGAATGTTTGGATGCATTTTAGGCAGCCATAACCCAGGAAGGATCTCTAACAGACATCTGAGGAGTGGCCAGTGGAGTTATCACTAGGCTGTAATGTAAACACTGAATTTTCTTTGAAAAGACAGTGTTTACAGCAAAAAGCCTGAAGGTAATGAATGTACACACCAGAACAAATTCAGTAAGCTGTAGTTGTTCTGGTGACTATAGTGTCCCTTTAAACTCTTTGCTAGTAAATATTCCCTTATATCTCTTATGAAGATGTTTAGCTAGAAAGCAATGGCAAGAATGCATGACTGTCTTGTGAAAACATTATTAATTAAGTTTCTAACCTAGTGGCTGCCGGGCTTGGTTGGAAATGTAGTCCTCCACAGTTCTTATAGCAAAGACAAAGGGGATAATTTATGTGACAGTATATGAAATATAGGGAGCAGGGATGATGGGCTTGAACAATTACAGAATTCCAAAGCAGTCAAGACCTATATTTGGGGAGTATGTTTTCAGTTAATCACCTACTACTGCTCTGTGTTTACTTTGCTATTGCTCCCTTTAGTAGCAACTGAAGAAGCCAAATAGGCAACATGATTCAAATCAGGGGTACCAATTATGGAAAGGATTGTGGCTAGAAGGAGGCTAATTTGGTTATAGATGGCTCTTATTGTGTAATAAGAGAGTATCTCACACTAACCCTGGACGTGACCACAAATATATTTAAAAACAGCTTTTTAGCAGTTTTTAAATATATTAGCTGCACATTAATAATACACCTACTATTAACTCAATATTTTCATTGAAAACTCAATTCTATCAGTACCTACAGCCACCAGGTCATGTCATAGCCATTAGATAGCATTCCTTCAAATCAACCCTTCTGGCCTGGACAGACCTCTCACCAGGAGGCATATCTCAGGAAGCATAGTGGGTCCTTTGCTATACTAATCATTGCCCTAACTTCTGTCCATCCCACATAGTTTCCAGCCTCTTTTAACCTATCTCTTAATAACTATCAGGAATAGAAACAACAAAACATGGGAAACGGCTGTATAATCTAAGAGAGAAAGACAGAAAAAGCCCTGAAAAACAGGGACTAAAAAAAGTGTGTCCTGAAAATATCCAATGAAAGGGGATAACCCTATAGCTAGACTTAAAACAGAAACAAAAGAAAGAGAACCTGAGACAAAATGTCTAGGATCTACAAGTAGGATAATTCAGAGTAAGCTATTACTGATAAAAACCATACGTTTATTGAAACATCATAAACATAAACAAAACAAAAAAAAACAAAAAAAAGCACACACCCAAATTCCCAAAATGAGGAAAAACTAATAAAGCTCAAATTGCTAGGGAAGGAGAGCCAGAATATGTGGGAGAAAGAGAAAAAGAAAAAGAGAGGTAAGTAGCTATTAAATGGCAACTAAGGCACATTAAATAGATATCTAGAAGAGCTATAATATGTTCTAGATAAACCTCTCTAATCTATAGTGCATTCTGAAGCTATAAGAAATAATATCTACACTGTAGTAGCATAAGTAGGGCATATGAAACCTTTATTCCCAATTTTAATAAAGCTTCAGGATAAGCAGAATGGATAGTAATAGGTACTAATCAGCAGTTCACAGGAAACAAGTCCCTATCATCCTGTTAAATTCATAAATAAGAAAACTAACCACTGCTAATCCTATACATAGCTGGTTAAATCATAAAGCAGGCTGCATCCTATGCTAGATTATATTTCAAAATTACGGCTAAGATTCCCCATAAAAATAAATAAACACATATGCCCTACTTACAGGGGCGTGCTGGGCCGGGGAGCAGGGAGGCAATTGCACCCCAGGCTGCCCTAAATTCTTTTAAGACCGGCTGCTGCAGGGCCGGCCCTTTAAATGCTGCAGCCGCCTGAGCGCTCTGTAAAGAGCCTCAGGCGGCTGCAGCGCTGCTCCTCCCTTCCCCTGTAGCGTGGCCGAGCTGCTCTCCGGTCCGCGGTACCCGGCCGGAGTGATAGGAAGGTGCACACTCAGTGTGCACTTCCTGTCAGTCTGGCCAGGTACAGGAAACAGAAACTCCGCGCGGAACAGGAGTTTTTGTTTCCTGTACCCGGCCGGACTGACAGGAAGTGCACACTGAGTGTGCACCTTCCTATCACTCCGGCCGGGTAACGTGGACCGGAGAGCAGCTCGGCCACGCTACAGGGAAGGGAAGGTGAGAGGGGGAAGGGGAGGAGGGAGTAAGAAGAGGAGGGGGGAGTAAGAAGAGGGGGAGGAGGGAGGCGAGTGTAAGAAGAGGGGGGAAGTAAGAAGAGGGGGAGGGGGAGTAAGAAGAGGAGGGGGGAGTAAGAAGAGGGGAGGAGGGAGTAAGAAGAGGGGGAGGAGGGAGGAGGGAGGGGAGAGTAAGAAGAGGGGGAGGGTGGAGAGGGGGGTAAGAAGAAGAAGGGGGGAGAAAGCAGAAGAGGGGGGTAAGAAGAAAAAGGGGGAGTAAGAAGAAGGGGGGGAGTAAAAGAAGGGGGGGAGTAAAAGAAGGGGGTAAGAAGAAAAGTGAGGGTAAGAAGAAGAAGAGTGGGGGTAAGAAGAAGAAGAGGGGGGAGTAGGAAGAAGAGGGGGTAAGAAGAAGAAGAGGGGGTAAGAAGAAGTAGGAGGGGGTAAGAAGAAGAAGGGGGGTAAGAAGAAGAAGGGGGTAAGAAGAAGAGGGGGGTAAGAAGAAGAAGGGGGAGAAAGAAGAAGGGGGAGGAAGAAGAAGTGGGGTAAGAAGAACAGGTGGGGGTGTAAGAAGAACACGGGAGGAGGGGGGTAAGAAGAACACAGGGGGTGAAGAGAACACATGGGGGAGTGAGAAGAACACAGGGAGGGTGGAGGGGGGATGAGAAGAGCACAGGGAGGGTGGGTGAGTGAGAAGAGACCACTAGGGGAGGTGGGGGAGAGGAGAGACCACTAAGGGGCAGGGGAGAACTCTAACGGACAGAAGGGACAGCTCTATAGGACAGGGGGCAAGACAGGGAGCTCTTTCACACTACGCGCACACACACACACACACAATGCATCCCTACACACACACAGAAACACAACATGCTTCCCTTACACACAGAGAAACACACAATGCATCCATTACACACACACACAATGCAATCCTTACACACAAAGACAATGCATCCTTTGCACACATACACAGAAACACACAATGCAAACCCTTACACACACATGCAAACACACACACTGCTTTTCTTACATACACACAGAAACACAATGCATCTCTTACACTCAATGCACACACATACAGACACACACCTTGCATCCCTTATGCATACAAACACAGATTCACACAATGCATCCCTTACACACAACCAGAAAGACATACATCCCTTATACACAAATACATACTGCTTCCACTACACACAAACACACTGCATCACCTACACAAACTGGTATCCCTATACACTACATACCATAAGCACACATATTAGATCCTCTACAATAACACATCACATATCCCCCACACACTCCACTCACTGTGAGCGAACTCATGGGTGGGTAGAACATATAAGTGGACTTATGAGTGGGCCTTATGGGCATACTCACCGTCAGGCCCTGGGGCCCAGACCTTGAGCTGTGTAAGGGGCCCCAAAAAAATGGAGCTGCTTCCAATTCTCCCAGAACATTGAATTTTGTGACCACAGTTGCAAACAGCCTCCAGATATCCTGTTCTACACCAGACCAGTGGAGTCAAACTGCAGCCCATCATCATCCTCATCTGGTTGTAAGTAGGCAATCTAATATAATATTAGTGACACTAATCTATAATTTACCTCACATTAAAGGGACACTATAGCTTAATGAAGTGGTTCTGGTGTCTATAGCCGGTCCCTGCAGGTTTTTTAATGTAAACACACACTGTGTGCAGCACTGGCGTTAGTTCATATGGCAGATCATATGGGTGGGGCATTGTGATGTCACATGGGGGCGGCAAAAATCCTTGCACCGGCTCTGATCCTGGGCAGGTGCACCAGTCTACTGGTGACCCACAGGAGGGGAGTGCACTGATTGCACTGCACTCTCCTCCTGCCCAGACCCGTCTTTACCGCAGTGCGTGCTACTAATTTACAGTGCCCCTAATTTACAGTGGCTCACACTGGAGCCCTTTGCAGAGACGGGAACAAAGAGGTTCTGCGGCAGCTGGCCGTCTTGCAAGCATTACATTAAACAGCTGTTCCCCATGCAGCCACAAGTGGCGCTGTGCTGGGCGAATGTGATTACTCTTCACTTCCTCCCAGCCTACAGAGCAGCGCATGGGAGAGAGAGAGGAGGAGGCATGATTTAATCTTACAACAAATCCACTAAGCAAATCTTTATAAATTTGGGGGGATCAGCTCTGTTTCCACAGTTTATTGGTGTTTACTCTGATGTCTGTATTAATATTGAGGGATTTCTAAGTAGTAACATCAGTGTGTGTCAGCAGGGTCAGCTGTTGGGGTGTGCACACAGTGCGGTCACGCAGGGTGCCATGACAACAGAGGCGCCCGGCGGCCAACACAGCTCACAAGTTGGGTACACCAGCATATTCAATTTAAATGATTCGCTGGTGGTCCACTGGTGCGCACCAGCAGTAGGTGCAGTCAGATCATATCCTCTCCCTTGTGGTTTCGGCGCTCATTTAGTGAGTCAGAGCACAGGCTCAGAGATTCTAAGCCTGCGCTCTGACAACATTGAAAGTCAGAGCCGTGAAGGAGTGGGTATTAGCATAACATCAATATCCGTTCTAAAACCAGGAAAAGGTGGGCATTTTTGGTGAACTGATTTGGTAGTGCAATGGGCCACTTGACTGGTTTTGCCCCCCAGGCCTAAGGCTGCCAGCCCTCCCCTGCCTACTTATGCTACTACAGTGTAGATAATTATAATTGTGTATCTATTGTTGTGATCTGTTTTCAGTCTTCTGCAACAAACTAAAGCATTAAAGAAAAAAGAGTGGATCACTTTACAATTGGGACAATAAACACTATTAGCTCAAGAAAAGTATACTGAATGAAATACAGCAAAGAACAAGATCAAAACCTATTTAGAAAATACAGTGTTTACCAAACAAGAGAATGGATTTTGTTTATACTGATTTGGATGTAACTGATGGAATTGGTAGTGGATACTCTATAACATCTTCAGTATCCTCTACTCTTTGTTAGCGAAACAAGATAGAGTGGGTGTATACATATAATAGTGATACATACAAACTTGGTGTTGAATAACTGAGAATGCCCAACGTGTAGGTTTTTAAGAAGGACGGTGCATGGAAGAGGTTCTCCCTGTGGAGACAGAGGATGAGGAAATACCTCCAAGAAAGAAGTATTGAGAAAGGAACAAGACATTCCGCTTCTGAAGGGAAGAGACTTCTACTATGTTCAATTTGTTTCGTAGATCCCGGAGTAGAATAGAAATTAATATACTTAAAAAAAGGTCTTGTCCTTCTCTGCCACTACACACTTTGATATTTGTTTAACAACTTGTTGGATTGAAATAATTTCGTACAGTCACTGTTTTTTGCTGAGCACTTTAATCAATTATGAGATGCAGAGAGATCAGAATAATATGATGATATGCCCCTGATTACAGAACTACTGGGGGTTGATGAAAGTGCGAGTTCATTAACCTTAACCAAAGAAGTATGTGCTTTTGAGGATATGAAGATTTGTGAAGAGAATCTCACGTTGAGGGTATTGCTGCATTAAGTTGTAATCCATCTTAGGTTTTGCTAAAAAAATATGGAGTAATTACAGGAGTTCTCTAGTAAGTTGATTCTAGAAGTTCCATTGTGTCCACCTTTCACCCTCTGTCCGAAGTCCATAAATTAGTTTTTCCTCCTGTTGATAGACCTGTGGTGTCCGGTAATGGGATATATTTGATAGATTTATTATTATATTGGTGGGACAAGAATTGTAAGTGGGTTTCAATGGAAGTTTGCTAATCTGTTATCCAACATGACATGGTCAAAGAAGCAATTAAGTTCCATTTGAGTATACAGAATAATTAAAACATTTTATTTTGTAGTCTATTGAATACTTGTTGAATCATATTTATTTTAGGACTAACTGCAATTTATATCTCTTAAGATGTGGAAGGGTTGACATTTGCTGCCACCTTCTTGAACTTCTATATGTGGTGGTGGGAGTCCCATCTTTTTGGAGCTTTTTTTGATTGTGACATTACATGTTGGCAGATATGATATGTTAAAATCTAGTCCATAAACCTCACTTACCCTCATTTATACTCTAGTTATGATTATCAGACTGTAGAGGAACACATTTCTCTGAAGAAACCACTAGTCAATGATATTATTACTGTAAATGTACTGAAAATGTCTGCTCACCCCATCCTTTCAGACAGCACAAGAAATTTCAATGGGTCATATCATTCCTACAGTCAGGGAGGGGAAAGCGTTAATAGACTCTACCATTTCACTGTCTGCATTACATTAGGATTGCTAGCATACCAGCGTCTGAACAGAGAGACGTCAGTCACTCCATTCCTATACTTGCTTGCCAGCAAAAGCAGCACCAGCTATGGCGTTACCACAGCAACCACAGCTGAAGTTGCTAAGCTTGGAGAGCTGTGGGATGTCTCTTCTGCTCTCCCTGTCAGTCCATTCTTCCACACAGAGTCTATGCTATAGAATTGATGGAAAGGTGGGAGAAAAACCTATTTTTACATAGAATTATCTCCTTGTGTATACATTTTCTAGCAAAACAAATTTGATTTATCTGAATCGATTCATCTGCATTGTTTCGGGTTATTTGAGATTTGTCCATGTGGCATTTCGGTTAAAAAAAAAATAAATGTGGTCCTTGAAATCATTTTGGGAAAATTACTGAACCAAAAAGTGTGAGAATTGGCCAATGTACTGCAAAATATCAATCTTATGTATATATTTCCAGTACATTGATATGGGTGCATTTTCATGCCATTTGGTCCATAGATCAAGTGAGCAAAAGTTGAACGAATCGCAATTTATTCAAAACCGACTGCACAAATTTAGTATAAATAGATTAAAATGTTATTTATTACTTTAAATAGATAAATACATTTATGTACCATGACAGGTGCCATTTTAAATCTAGTCACTGTGAGTGTTTTCAGTGTGTGTGCAAAGAGACTTTCCTATGTTTTGTTTTCCTCTACATATGTGGAAGATATATGCTAGGAGTGCCCAGACATTGAAAATCTGTAAAATGCCTATATTTAATCTTCTTTTGTAAGTCAACATTTGGACTGATCTTTCTTTTTTTTATTTATTTTTTTTAACATTTTATAGGACATTAAAGTATGTTTTTATGCTTCTCTTTTTTCATAAGCATAAAGACTTTTGAATTTTCTTTTAATTCATTTTGAATTAATTCACTAAAGAAAACAAATGCAAAATATAATTAGATTAATGTGTTAATATATAGCTCATTCTCTTATATTATATATTTTCATCAAACAGCTATTATAGTCTATTAAAAAATCTGATTAAACATATCCTTTAGAAATATATCACTTTGGCTTTTGAGTTTTTTCCCAGGCCTTTTTAAGTTCCTCTGGTTCTTCTCCATGTTTGAAGACGCTCACAGTAACCTGTCCAACCTCAGAACCATATTTGTTCTTCACAGTAATACTATATCTCCCAGTGTCTTCAGCACATATCTTTTCAATGGTCATGGTTACCACTGTTCCTTTCACATCTAGCTTGTATCGATCTTTGAAGACCACCTTCTTATCATTCTTTACCCAGCAGATTTCCGGAGCTGGGTCTCCTGATATGTGACATGTTAAACATAATGTCTGTTAAGATAAACAGAAAACGTATCAGTTTTCAGGAAAGCGACAATCTAATTTATGTTTACTACTAGTTGTTCATCCTGAATATTAAATTCACCAGATATTTCCTTTGACACAATTGCCATTATACCTTGGCACAGACATACCAAATTATGAATTGCTCTTTCTAGAGTATATACTGTATATACTCGAGTATAAGTCGAGTTTTTCGGCACATTTTTTGTGCTGAAAACCCCCAACTCGACTTATACTCGAGTCACTGTCTGTATTATGGCAACTTACATTGCCATAATACAGACAAGGGGCAGTTGGGGGCTGGCAGAGAGCTGTTGTCTGCCCAAAGAATTGGAAGGCCAGCCTGGCATCAGTGTCCCTATGTACCACAGTGTCCCCATGTCACCCAGTCCACTAGTCTCCCAGTGTCTGTGTACTCATTGCTCCTAGTGTCCCCATGTCTGTGTGTCCTGTGTCACTAGGATACTAGGGGACACAGTGAGACTTGGGGACACTGAGACACTTGGGGACACTTGGAGACATAGGAACACAGACATTTGGGGACACTAAGACACTAGGGACACTGAGAAACATAGGAACACAAACACTGGGAGACTAGAAGACACTGGGAGACATGGGGACACTGAGACACTGGCTGGGAGGCATGGGGACACTGAAACATTTGGGGACACTGAGAGACATGGGGACACTACGGATACTGAGAGACAGGGGAAACTGAGACACTAGGGACACTGGCTGTGAGGCATGGGGGCACTGGGACATTAGGGGCACTGGGACACTAGGGGCACTGGGACATGGGAACACAGACACTGGGGGACTAGGGGACACTGAGACACTAGGGACACTGTCTGGGAGACATGGGGACACTGTCCTTAGTGTCTCCGTGTCCCAATGTGTCTCTCAATGTCCCTATGTCTCAGTGTCCCCAGGTCTCCCAGTGTCCCATAGTGTCTGTGTCCCCATGTGTCCCCTAGTGTCTCACAGTGCCCATGTTTCCCAGTGTCTCCAAGTGTCTGTGTCCCCAGGTCTCCCAGTGTCCCTTAGTGTCTCAGTGTCCCAATTTCTCCCTGCAGACTTTCCCCTCATCCCTCACTTCCCTAAGCTGTAGGCTGTCTCTGCAGGCTGGGAAATGCTGTCTGAACTCTCTGTGCTGTGTTACTGCTCCCCCGCGGATCAGTGAGTAGAGAGAGGCAGGGAGGGATATGCTGTAACTTCCTATCCCTGCCTCTCTCCACATTCACTGACCCCTACTGGCCTGCACTGGTATTGCAGAGTAATCTCTATTTATACTGAGAAAAATATCTGCATTTGTATTGCGATATTACTGCAATACTGGCACGGCCAGGCATCCTCAAATACCATCTGTGCCAGTAAAATACCAGTCAGGAGGAAAACCTAAGAGTAGGGTTACATTTATTTTTTTAAATGGGCCTATTCCATGGGCCTGGGCCTGGAGCTGCAGCTCCATCAGCCCCTATGTTAATCCGGGACTGCCCCTTCCCCACGACTCCTCTCCTGCAACTGTCAAAAATAACCTACTAAGACCGTATATTCAGAAGGATATTGATACTCTAGAAAGAGTTCAGAGAAGGGCTACTAAGCTGGTTCATGGATTGCAGGATAGAACTTACAAGGAAAGGTTAAATGATCTTAACATGTATAGCTTGGAGGAAAGACGAGACAGGGGGGATATGATAGAAACATTTAAATATATAAAGGGAATCACAGTAAAGGAGGAGACTATATTTAAAAGAAGAATAACTACAACAACAAGAGGACATAGTCTTAAATTAGAGGGGCAAAGGTTTAAAAATAATATCAGGAAGTATTACTTTACTGAGAGGGTAGTGGATGCATGAAATAGGCTTCCAGCTCAAGTGGTAGAGGTTACCACAGTGAGAGAGTTTAAGCATGCGTGGGATAGGCATAAGGCTATCCTAGACTTAAGATAAGGCCAGGGACTAATACAAGTATTCCAAAATATTGGGCAGACTAGATGGGCCGAATGGTTCTTATCTGCCTTCACATTCTATGTTGAGTTCTCAGTGATAACTTTTCTAGTAACCTATCTCATTACCCCTACTTATACCCTTTGTGTCACTATACCCAACTCCCTCTAGCATGTAAGCTCATTGAGCAGGGTCCTCAACCCCTCTGTTACTGTGCGTCCATTTGTCTGGTTATAATTACAAGTCTGTTAGTCCACCCATTGTACAGCGCTACAGAATTTGCTGGCGCCATATAAATAAAATAATAATAGTAACAATCAGTTGTAGATTTACCTTGTCTACCATTATTGTTGCTAGATCAGGAAGCCCCCGTACTACTTTAGCACGATCTGTAGACAAATACAAAGAAAATGTACTCAAAAATAAAAAGTGTTCTTAGGAATATAAGATTAATAAAAAAAAAAAAAAAAATTTTTATAAAGTGTTTTTTGTGTTATTAAAGATGGTAATGGAAAGAAGCCTGTCGATATCAGTACCTCAAGGCTGATCCCACTGGCAATATATTTTTCAGCAGGTTAACAGATGCTCAGGATAGATAGAAGATAGACAGACAGACAGACAGATAGATAAGCATTCCTCAACATGTTTAGCATATTGCACTTACTTTTCTCTACTATAGCAGTTTCTCTGCAAAAAAGGAATACATAACCATAAATAATATTATAGCACATGTATAAAACATAAATGCATATTTAGAGGAGCACATTTGTTCACGGTAAACTGAAACTATAATTTCCCAGGGTTACTACAACTTTTTAACACAGTTGTCTTTAACATGGCATTGATAATAGGTTCCACCCCTGAAACAAAAAATTTAGTTCAAACTTCCCTGTAATCCAGCAAAAAATGAAACTACCGCCACTGATCTGCCTCCTCCATTTGGCGTCAACAGGGGCCTTGTGCAGTCCAATCACAGGTTTCAGTCCAATCATAGAGAAGCCTGTGATTGGTTAATTTTGCAGGCTTAGAGCGCATGCGTTCTGAGGGAAGGGAGGGGTAAAAGGGATCTTATAAAAAAAAAAAAAAGCAAAACGCAAGCTATAGAGGGAGGCAGGAGGGAGCTCACAAGGGATAGAGGAAAAAAAACTTGAAGGCGCAAGTTTTCAGCAAGGGAGTAGATGATTATGTGTGAATTAAATTGATATTTTCCCCCGGTGGGTGGGGGCCCTAAACAAGAATAGGGGGGGGGGGACCTAGTGTCCTCCCCCCTGGCCCCACCCATCAGCGGCGGGTGGGGGCCCTAAATACTAATAAGGGGGGGGACCTAATGTCCTCCCCCCTGGCCCCCACCCCTGAGCGGCAGGTGGGGGCCCTAAATTGTAATAAGGGGGGGGGACCTAGTGTCCTCCCCCTGGCCCCCACCCCTCAGCGGCAGGTGGGGGCCCTAAATACTAATAAGGGGGGAGGGACCTAAGGTCCTCCCCCCTGGCCCTCATCCCCTGAGCGGCGGATGGGTGACCTAAAAAAAATATCCCCCCCAGGTGACAAGGGGTCCCCAAACCCCTAGTCACCCCCTCCCCCCCAATAAAACTTATCCCCCTACCTACCCCTGGGGCTGAAAAAAGAAGATTTTAGAAGAAAGAAAACATTGAATGGTAAGTTGTATTTATTTTTTTACAGGTACTTAGTTAAAGGTCCCCCCTCATTAATTTTTAGGGTGAGGGGGGTAGGTAGGGGGATAAGTTTTATTGGGGGAGAGGGGGTGACTAGGGGTTTGGGGACCCCTAGACACCTGGGGGGAATATTTTTTTCGGTCACCCACCCTCCGCTCAGGGGATGAGGGCCAGGGGGGAGGACCTTAGGTCCCTCTCCTTATTAGTATTTAGGGCCCCCACCCGCTGAGGGGTGGGGGCCAGGTAGGGCCCCCACCCACCGCTCAGGGGTGGGGGCCAGGTGGGAGGACATTAGGTCCCCCCCCTTATTCCAATTTAGGACCCCCACCCGCCATTCAGGGGTGAGGGCCAGGGGGGAAGACATTAGGTCCCCCCCCTTATTCTTGTTTAGGGCCCCCACCCACCGCTCAGGGGTGGGGGCCAGGGGGAGGACATTAGGTCCCCCCCTTATTCTAGTTTAGGGCCCCCACCCACCGCTCAGGGGTGGGGGCCAGGGGGGAGGACATTAGGTCCCCCCTTATTATAATTTAGGGCCCCCACCCACCGCTCAGGGGTGGGAGCCAGGGGGGAGGACAATAGGTCCCCCCCCTTATTCTGATTTAGGGCCCACACCCACCGCTCAGGGGTGGGGGCCAGGGGGGAGGACATTAGGTCCCCCCCCTTATTCTGATTTAGGGCCCCCACCCACCGCTCAGGGGTGGGGGCCAGGGGGAAGGACATTAGGTCCCCCCTTATTCTGATTTAGGGCCCCCACCCACCGCTCAGGGGTTGGGGCCGGGGAAGGACAATAGGTCCCCCCCCTTATTCTGATTTAGGGCCCCCACCCACCGCTCAGGGGTGGGGGCCAGGGGGAGGACAATAGGTCCCCCCATTATTTTACATTAGGGCCCCTACCAGCCGCTCAGGGGTGGGGGCCGGAGGGGGGCTTATTTTTTGGGGGGGTTACAGCTATAGCGAGTAGGGGCATAACTTACTAATACTAAGTAATCTTTTTTTTTTTGTGGTGTGCAGAAATGTACATGTACACATGTAGTTGGCCACGACAGCCGAGATAAACATCTGACAAGTATACATGAGATATAGTTTCACGGCACATAAAAATATAAACAAAATACTGCACATTTTTCAATGAGAATAAACAATTTAAACTAGTCATTTTTCATTCTCCAAGCTATGAGCATGCTGATGTTGGATACGTTATCTATACATATGAGGCATGCTCTATGTAATCAGGTTATGCACCTCTAAGAAAAGACACGTAAGATAAACCTGCTCTTGACAATATAGTCAGCATCTATTAATTAGATGGTCTTTTAGTCTAAGCATACTCCCCTCTGGACGGAAGACAACGATTACAACTGTAATCATACAAATGGCAACAGCTGTCTAAGTCCAGGAAACATAATTATAAAAAAAAAAAAAAAATGTACAATCTGTGTAAGAGAGTAAACTAAACTTGTCTATGACTGCTAATAAAACATAGGCACTTAGACTTAGGGTCAGATAGATTATTTGCTGTCTAGGATATACGAGTATAAGTAAAAACATAATCAACAGCGGTTTGCATTTTATCTTGCCCTGTAGTAAGTACAATCTATTGAAGAGAGTAAAATATACTTAACATAAGCCGTCTATGATGTTTGTAAAACATAAGCACTTAAACTTAGGGTCAGGCAGGTCATTTGTTGTCTAGGATATACAAGTATAAGTAATAACATAGTCAATAGTGTTCAGCACCTTATCTCGTCCTGTAGCGTATCTAATCCGTTTAAGAAATCAAGATGTACCTATCGAAGGTGGTCTATGACTGCATATAAAACATGGGTATATAAACACAGGGTCAGATAGGTCATTTGCGACTCGGTGCTTCTTTTGTCTCAAGTTCCGTCTGAGTATGTGGTGCGGGAGGCCGCATCCTCTGCTCGGCGGCGAGTGTGCAAGCTACAGTTTTTTACCCTTTCAGGTCCGTGAGGGATTCTGCGGGTACCGTTTTTTTCTGCCCCTATGCTATTCTCACGGTTCTTATCCTCTCCCACTCCTTCTGTGGGAACTTGTTGTTGCAGCCGTAGGGCCTGAAGAAATCCCGCAGGGTCCTCGTCTGCAGACAGTGTTAAGATTGAGTCTTTTAGTGGGACCACCAGAGTACCCACCACTCCCCATCGGTACCTGATGCCCTTGTCCCTCAGTTGGCGGGTGATCGGCATGAACTTCCTCCGCTCCAACAGAGTTATAAACGGGAGGTCAGCAAAGTCTTTCACAAGGTGGTTGTCTACTGGGACGGAGGGAGTCTTTCTGGAGTAGCTCATCAGTGTAGCTTTAACCGCAGCATCTCGGGTAACGGCTATGATGTCCCTTGATGCATCCGCTGGGGCGGTCGGGGCTTTCCGGATTCGGAATGCTGCCGCTATCGGCCAGGTATCTCCTTCTTTTTTCGCCCCCATTATCACTGCAATTTTATTTACATATGTCAGTAGGGCCTCCGAGCCTATTTCTTCAGGGGCTCCATGTATGCGGATATTTCTTTTGCGGTGGCGTGTTTCCAGCGCCGTAACTGAGTGGGTGAGTCTTTGGAGTTGAAACGTTAATGTGTCTATTTCTTTTCTGGCTTCAGTCAGCAAGGTGTCTCTTTCACCCCCTCATGTTTCAACTGTAGCTAAGCGTTCTTTTATGCTGGTTACCTCTGTCCGTACTCCAGCCAGGTCTGACTTCCACACCGCCCGTAGGTCCAGGAGAAGTTTTTTAATGTCGCCTTTTGTGGAGGGTGAGTCATCCGAGTCTGACGCTTCTGACCCATATATTTCTGCGTCCGGGGTTGCGACCTGGGGGTTCTCCCCTTCTATGGATGAGTCGGAATCACTGGCACTTCGGTGTCTACCCGGCGCCATTTTAGGCTGTGGAGGCTGTTGCAGCATTTCAAAGGATCGCCTGATATCAGGCTGGTAGGGACTCTCCAGGCGGGCGGGTTTTTTATTCTTCTATCCCATCTCTCTGTTGGGGGGTTTAATGCTGGTTGTAGCTTAATTTCCAGGTATTTGCTCTTCTTTTTGTGGCGTTTAAAGTCTATTTTAAGTTGGTGAAGCAGGAGCTCCACATTAACACATCTGATGTGCAGCTCGGCTAGCCTCGCCCCCTACTAAGTAATCTTTACTTAGTATTAGTAAATTTGGCTGAAAGACCAATTTAGGTCTTTCAGCCTTTTAGTAGATAGCTCCCTAATACCGTGGGAATTAGGGAGTTATCTACTTATTCATTCCTGTCATTAAACTGACTGGCCAAGTAACTTACATTTTATATGAATGTATGTTACTTGATTGTTGTAAGTGTTGCAAATGCTTACAGGTGAATCCTGGCTATGTTTGTATACTTTTTATTTAAAATTGTATACAATGTAACATTCTTCTTTCACTGGGTAAGTATATTAGTACTTAGGCAATACTGTGCTTTCGGAACTTCGGCACTTCGACACTTCGGAACTTCGGCAACTTCGGAACTTCGGCACTTCGGTAATTTCAGAACTTCGGGACATCGGCAATTCGGCAATTCGGCACTTCGGCACTTCGGACATTCGGAAGTACCCGAATGTCCGAATTGTCCGAAATTCGTCCGAATTCCTATTCGGACCGAAACGAATTGCACATGTCTATAAATAATATATTTTATTGATACACACTGTTAATTTGTTATCAAGTGTGAGTTTCAATGTTATGTGGCCGATACCAAGATGATACTGTTGATACCTGTAATGATTTAAGCACTTCAGACTCAAACATAATGGAAAAATCACCAGCATAACCACCAAACATTCATTTTGGGATATTTTTTGTGTTTAGTTTTTCACTAAAGGATATATTTATTTCTGTATCTATGTTTTTTTTTTTTAGATGTGTCTTGTATGTATGATATTTGTAGTGAATTTTTTTATATTTTAACAATGCCAATAAAGAATAAAATTTGTTTTAATATTATGTAATTTCCATTTTTTGGAACTACCCTTTATGGGTTTGTTTCACATGCCCTTTTTAACGTATAATATGATGTACATCCAACACATCCAATCCAGTAATTCAAAAATATTACATAAAAGCTTACTTGAATTTTTGATGTTCAACAAGTGCATCATCAAATGCTGTAAATTCAAAGAAGAAATACATAATTAAATACAGACATAATAAAACATATAAAGGAGTAAACAAGTGAATATACAGTAGTAAAATACGTGTGGTAGCCAAGAAATAGCTACAGACCACCAAGTGGAAACCTCTTATACCACTTATACAGAAATATTAAAAATACATACAATTGGTGGAACACACGTCTGATGATTCTAGGAAATAAAACAGAATGACATAGTATAATACTGTTTAGTCGAGATATATATGGAAAAAATAGAGCAATATTACTCACAAGCCCAGAGCCAAATCAACATATGGCTCTCATGGGAAGCGTGATGGGACGCTTAATAGGATGTCCCCATCCTTCTTCTTGTTGTTCCTTAAGTAGTAGTTGGTGAAGGATGAGATATTCAGATATCTTTCAAAATGCAGGTATAGCTTTATTTGATGAGTAAAAATTGTACAATGGTATAGGATAAAAATTCCAATCGAAAATATAAAAATAATTTTAAATAAAAGTCCTGTGTATACAGTCTGATCCAAAACGCGTTTGGCCCTGTGGTGGGGGCTTCCTCAGTTGGTGTCAGTCGGTATCTTCTGAGTAGGCTTCCTCGGCGTTCTTTTATGGCACTTCTGTATTCTACTTCCGGGTTTTGTTACTTGTTCGCATTTGGAAAGCATACTGCGTTCCACCGCCGACTACATGCGTTCCACTTCCGGGTCGCGTACTGTGTGTCAATCGGGCGCACAATAGACGTCACTGGAACGCATGGTAGTCGTTTTATGCATTCCACTTCAGAATATTTAAGAATTAAAGTCGTTGCAGAGTGTATATTCTCAAAATTTGATGATTACTGTGTAATATATCAATTAGTATATTCCAAATACGATTTTATATACATATATAAAACTTGTGTAATAACTAATAGCTAAAAATAAATTAAAAATACAAAGCAATCTATAAAGAATAATGAAATTATAATGCTGTTAGGCATCAGTTAATACATGGCAATAAAATACATGACTTACATGTTGATATTGTATTTACATATATCTGCAATTAATAAAAAGTAGTTCTAAAAGGGATATGTATAATAATATATACATATAGGGCTTATATGACATAGTAATATTGTATGCAATTATAGCTAAAATCTATTATGATAAATATTGCTAAAAATGAGGAAAAATTCATACTCTTAAAAGGAATAATTAAGAAAAATGATATATTAAATAAAATGACAAATCTCGAAATCCGAATTCAGACCATAAGGGATGAGGGTATTGAAATTAAAAATAAATTTCATCTCTTCTGAGCCTATCTTTTTGGTATAATCTCCCCCTCTCCAGTCTTTCTTAACTATTTTGAGGGGGCAGAAGAAAAGGTGATCCGGGTTAAGGTTATGGTGTGTTTTGAAGTGGTTTCCAAACCTTTTTTAATGTTCCTAACGTGTTCGGATATTCGTACATGTAGACACCTAATCGTCCTGCCAATATATATTAAATTACAAGGACATTTCAATAGCTAAATGACTCCTTTTGAGAAACATGTTAATTGGTCTTTAATAACAAAATCGATATTGGTGTGTTCTCTAAGGTCTGTTATATGTCTTTTTGGATTTTTTGTTGACCTACATGCTAAGCATGTTCCGCACCCATAAAAACCTTTGCTTTGGTTTAGAAAGTGCCTAATGCTTTTTGGTGGCCCTTCGCTGCTGTGGACTAATGCTCTCTTTAAATTCGCTGCACCTCTATAGACGATTCGAGGTCTGGATGGTAATACATTTTTTAAAATTGGATCTCTTTGGAGGATGTGCCAGTGTTTTTTAATAGTCCTATTTATTTTGTTATTATTTCCGTTGTAATTGCATATAAAATGTGCCTCATTTGTGTTTAAAATTTTAGGGTTTTTCTGTTGTTTGTAGGTTAGTAGTTGCTCTCTAGGAGTATCTCGAATTTCTTCCATAGCTTTAGTTAGTTTTGTCTCTTCGTAACCTCTTTCTAGAAATTGTTGTTTTATTATGCTTGCTTGACTCATGTAGTCCTGTTCAGTCGTACAATTGCGTCTTATTCTTAAGAACTGGCTCTTGGGAGCGTTGTCCAGCCAGGGTTTGTGGTGGCAGCTCTTTTTTTCTATAAATCCGTTAGCGTCCACTGGCTTAAAAAAGTTTTTAGTTTTAATCTGTTGAGCTTCGATAAAAATATGAAGGTCCAAAAAGTTCATTTCTGTAGTGCTATGTATGGTAGTGAGTATGATTCCCCATTCGTTAGATGTAAGGAAGGCTAAGAACATATTTAAAAGATCATGAGAACCCGTCCAAATTAAAAATATATCATCTATGTATCGGCGATAGGTCACCAAATTCGACACCCAGGGATGCTCTGAAAAAACGAAAATCTCCTCCCAGTATGCCATAAATAAGTTGGCATAACTGGGCGCGAATTTGGTGCCCATCGCCGTACCTCTAATTTGCAGATAAAAAGTGTTCTCGAACCAAAAAAAATTATTGGTTAAAATTAGATGGATGCCTTCCAATATAAAATTCATCTGTTCTTCTTTAAAATTAGCTTTTCTTAAAAAATGTTTTACTGCCTCTAAACCAACTTTGTGTGGAATTATACTGTATAGAGATGTGACATCACTAGTGACTAGTATATTGCCATTTTCCCCTTTACTTGTTCCTAAAAGTTGTAATATGTGTATGGTATCTTTTAGATATGCGGGGTTTTTTACTACTATAGAGCAAATCTATGTATTCCGAGACTCTGGAGGAAATGGAGTCTATCCCGGAGATAATTGGGCGTCCTGGGGGTTTTTGTATGTCTTTGTGAATTTTAGGAAGGTAGTAAAATACTGGTATTTTTGGATGTGTAATTGACAGATATTTACTTTCTTTTTCCGTTAGTATGCCCTTGTCTAGACCTTTTTGTATGTAATTGTCAAATCAATCTTTGACTTTACTGGTCGGATCTGAATTTAATTTTTTATAAGTGTTGTTATCTGAGAGAATTATTTCTGATTCTTGTAAATATTGTGCTTTGGAGAGGACCACTGTTCCTCCCCCCTTGTCAGCTGGTTTGATAACCAAATCTTCATTTTTCTGTATCTTTCTAAGGGTGTTTCTTTCTTTTACTGACATATTGTTTTGGTATTTGTTTAATTTGTTTACATTATTAATTTCTGCCATGACTATCGTCTCAAAGGCCCTCATCTCATTTGAGATCATGTTTTTAGGGAAGAATTGTGATCTCTCCTTTAGATCTGTGTGTATGAATTCTAATTCCCATTCATGTTCTGTATGTATCGATGTTTCTTTGTTGTGAAAAATTTTCTTTAAACATCATTTTCTTAAGAATTTGTTCATATCTATGAAGAATTCGAATTTGTTTATTTCTAATGTAGGCGCAAATTTAAGACCCTTTTTTAGGACTTTTAATTCTTCATTTGTTAGGGGGTAGTCGGTGAGATTGAAGATCCCGTCTGAGTTTATTTCTAACCCCCCAGGACGCCCAATTATTTTTAACCCAGTATGCGTTCCAAATGCGAACAAGTAACGAAAACCCGGAAGTAGAATACAGAAGTGCCATAAAAGAACGCCGAGGAAGCCTACTCAGAAGATACCGACTTACACCAACTGAGGAAGCCCACACCACAGGGCCAAACACGTTTTGGATCAGACTGTATACACAGGACTTTTATTTAAAATTATTTTTATATTTTCGATTGGAATTTTTATCCTATACCATTGTACAATTTTTACTCATCAAATAAAGCTATACCTGCATTTTGAAAGATATCTGAATATCTCATCCTTCACCAACTACTACTTAAGGAACAACAAGAAGAAGGATGGGGACATCCTATTAAGCGTCCCATCCCGCTTCCCATGAGAGCCATATGTTGATTTGGCTCTGGGCTTGTGAGTAATATTGCTCTATTTTTTCCATATATATCTCGACTAAACAGTATTATAATAAAACATATGCATACGTCAAATCTATCACTGTTTACTTTGCATTAAAATGTGCTACAATGCCCAACATCTTCTGGTGGATAGATTGGAGTGCAAGGAATACGTTCAAGAGACAGTGGGAGGAACAACTAGGTTGCACTTTCACTGGTGTCCAGTGGGGTAAGGTTCTGATTCTGCAACATAAAAGCTCAGTATGTTCTAAAGTAAACTTCAAACTTCTTTCCTTCTGGCAAACCCAAAATTGCTCAATAGGATATTTCCAACTGCCCCGTCCACTTGCTGGAGATGTCAGGAGGATGAGGGTTCTGTTAAGCATATCTAGTGGGATTGTTCCAAATAGCCCCATGATGGGAAACAGTGAAGTGTACAATTACCAAAATACTGGGTGCCGCTTTGCCTTTAAGTACAGAACATGTACTTTTGCATAAGACTCCTATGCCAATTTCCAGGTATAAAAAAAAATAAATCAATTTTGAGGCATTTCCTTAATGCCACCCTCTGGAAGCAAATGGAAGCTCTGACTAAGGAACAATGGCTTAGTAGGGTAGAGGAGATTCAAGCTGTAGAAGCAATACAGGCATTTATACTAGGAAACAGGACTAAACATATAGAACTATGGTACCCTTGGATTGAGTATATGGCGTGGCGGGATGGTAAGAGTTCAGGCACTCATGAGATTTAGGGAGTGAGTTGATTTGGGGGGACGGGGCTGTTGTACTTTGCTGCTTTTCTCTACTTTTTACTTCTTTGCTTCTTATGTATTATCCATCTATATCTTAATAAACTTTCTATATCTTTTTTTTATTTATACTTTGTTTATTAAAGGATTTTCAATTTTTACAAACATACTTTGTCATTGTTTTGATCTTTATACAAAATGTGTTCAATATTCCTTTGTATAATGCTAATTTACATTTACTACAGGTTTGTGTTGTTTATTTGCTGCATCACATTTAAAGAGAAAACAAAGAGATTAGCACAAAATACAAACAATTCTTAACATAAAATTTAACATATTGTTGAATTCATGCATACTAATTCATTCATTCATACTTCCATACTGGTTGAACTCTGAGGAGGGGAGAGGTCTAATCAATTCTATATCTATCTATGTGGTATGTAAAAATTATATATTGTCAGTTTTTAAAATAATTTATTTATGGGTAACCACAATTTTTCATATTTTTCTACCGTATCATTAAATGTATAGAAGCTACGTTCCATACTATATTGATATAATCTTTGATTCCAAATAGACGGCCAATCTAGTCCTGGAGATTTCTAATTACGTGCTATTACTATTTTAGCTGCAAAGAAAATGTGAGTCATTAACTATTCTTGAGATTTACTACAAGAGGGAAACCCTATATTCCATAGGAACGTATATGGGGTAAATTGATCGTTATTAAATAGCACTTTCAGGTATCTTTTAATTTGTGATTTAATATAGTCTAATTTAGTACAAAGCCACCAAATATGTAAGAGATTTCCTTTTTCCGATTGGCATCTCCAAGAGATGTCAGAGTTAACTTTAGATATATTTTTTAATCTCGTAGGGACTAGATACCACCTATATATAAGCTTATAATGCATTTCCAACAAGGATATACAATGAATATCACTAGATACTCTTTTAGTATCCAAAATCCATTCCTCCATAGAAAATTGTGTGAGTAATTCAAATCACCATTTACATAAAGGGATGGGTTTATTTCTTTCATGTGTATCTAATTGATTATTATTAGTGAAAAACGTCAATATTTTAGGCAGAATTTTTTTATTTTGAGAAGAAACATATTTAAATAAATCATCAATACAGTGACTTGATACGTACTCTTTAGTAAACATATAATGTTTGATTCGCAAATATGAAATGATTACTTTATTCGGTAAGGTAAATTTCTTTTGAAGTTGTTGGAAAGGCATAATTTCCCCATTAAGCAAAACATCTTTGATTTTTAGAATGCCTCTTGTTGTCCATGGGACCTAATTTAAGTCTTCAATGTCATATGAGAGAATATCAATTGGTGTTTTGTATGACAGCTTATCAAATAAACTGCATTTTGTTAACATTTAAGAATGGTATTTTTTTTCTATCTTTTACAATTGGGTTCATAGAAGGTATAGTTTTGAAATTTGAAAATCTAGATCAAAATATTTTAGAAATGCAGCGAGGTTTAATGTCTAAACTTTCAAAATAAAACCAATCTGAGGTTTGTAAAATAGAATTTGAACTTGAGGTAGAGTGAGTAAATATAGCTGCTTCGTGTAAATTATATATATCAGGAAATGATAAACCTCCATCTTTCTTATGTTTAATTAGAATATTATATGCGATACTTCGTTTTTTTTGTCCTTCTAGAATCTAGATATAGTCTTTAAATCATTTGGGAAATTTGTGTAATATCTTATGATCAACTCTTAAGGGGATGGTTCTAAATAAATGTGATCTTTGGTAAAACATATGCACTGATTACATTATGCGCCCTAGCCACGATATCTCCAATCCTTTTCTGGAGGAAACATATGATGAAAGGTCCTTCAACATTTGTGTATAATTAAGTTCAACCATATCAATCAAATTTAATGAAATATTGATTACAAAGTAATCTATATGTTTTTTTAACCAATCAAATTGAAATTTACTTTTTAAAAGAGCCAAGTCTTCTCTGGAGAGAAAACCGGTTAATATTTGAGATTTTTGAAAATTGATTTTGTAGTTGGAGAACTTACCAAATATTTTAATTAAAGTAAGTATTTATCCTACTGAATCTATTGGATTTGACATAGTCATAAAAATGTCATCTGCATATAGTGTTTTTTTACAGGTACGATTACCAATTTGAATTCCTTGAATTTCCTCATGCTGTTTAATCATAGTGGCTAACGGTTCGATAGAAAGGATATAAACTAATGGTGCCAAAGGGCCAGGGCCGGATTAACATAGGGGCTGATGGAATCAGCCCATTGACTTTAAAAAACAAAAAAAACAAAAAAATAAATTTCCTTTTTTTTTTTTTTTTTACACTACTCTTAGGGTTGTCAGGTATTTCTCTGGTATTTTTTTTAGGGTTGCCAGGTATTTCTCAGAAGTATTTATCAGGTATTTGAGGCTGCCCAGCCGGTGCCGGTATTGTAGTAATACCGGCAATACAAATGTCAGTCTCAGAATAAACAGAAATTATTCTGCAATACCAGCGTCAGCCAGTAGGGGTCGTTGTGTGTGTGGAGAGAGGCATGGTTACGAAGTTACAGCATCTCCCTTCCTGCTCTACTCACTGATCCGCGGAGAGCAGCTCTGCACAGAGAGTTCAGACAGCAGCTCTGAGCCTGCAGAGATAGTCAACAGCTCAGGTAAGTGTGGGATGTGGGGAAAGGCTGCAGGGAGACATGGGGACACAGGCACTAGGAGACACTTGGGGCTACTAGGGGACACTGAGACACATGGGGACACTGTGAGACTAGGGGACACTGAGACACCAGGGGACACTGGGAGATATAGGGACACTTGGGAACACTAAGACCCTAGGGGGCACTGGGAAACCTGGGGACACAGACACTAGGGGAAACTGTGAGAGACATAGGGACACTTGGTGACACTGAGACATTAAGGGGCACTTTGGAGACATGAGGACACTGAGATACTAGGGGAAACATTGAGACATGGTGACGGTGAGAGACTTGGGGACGGTGAGAGACTTGGGGACACTAAGACATTAGGACACTAAGAGACATGAGGACACAGTAGGGACACAGTGACACATAGTCTCTCAGTGCCCCCAGGTCTCCCAGCCAGTGTCCCCATGTCTCTCAGTATCACTGGTGTCTCTCAGTGTCCCTAGTATCTATGTCCCTAGTCTCTCAGTGTCCCCTAGTCTCTCAGTGTCCCCTAGTGACTCAGTGTTCTCATGTCTCAGTGTCCCAATGTCTCACATTGTCCCAATGTCTCTAAGTGTCCCCTAGTGTCATGGGCACACTGGAAGACATCGGGACACAGACTCTAAAGGACACTGGGAGACATGGGGATACAAACACTAGGGGACACTGGGCGACATGGGGACACAGACACTAGGGGACACTGAGAGACATAGGGACACTGTGCAACTTGGAGACCTACGAGATATGGGGCACTTCCAGTGTCCCCATGTCTCCCAGCCAGTGTCCCTAGTATCTCAGTGACCCCATGTGTCCCTGGTGTCAATCAGTGTCCGTAGTGTGCCAGTGTCCCTAGTGTCTCAGTGTTTCCTCGTCTCCCAAATTGTTACTGAAAAATGTAAACAAAATCATAAAAAAACGAAAAATAAAAAAACAATATTGTACAGACTATTTTTATATACAATACCAGCGTCAGCCAGTAGGGGTCACTCTGTGTGTGGAGAGAGGCAGGGATAAGAAGTTACAACCAGTGTCCTTAATATTTCAGTGTCCCCATGTGTCCCTGGTGTCTCTCAGTGTCCGTAGTGTGCCAGTGTCCCTAGTGTCTCAGTGTTTCCTAGTCTTCTAAAGTCCACTAGTCTCCCAGTGTCTCAGTGTCCCAATGTCTCCCAGTGTCCCCATGTCTCCCAGTTTTATCCCAGGTTTATTGGACACCACAACGTTTCGACCTGTACCCTGTACCTGTACATGGGGACACAGACATGCCCCCTTTTTGGGTATGTTCGCCCCTTTCGACAATTCTGGTTATGTGATTTGCATCAGTGGCCCACCCCTTTACCTTGTCCATAGACTTCCTGCTTTACTGGACACTGCTGTTAGGGGGTATTGATTTACTTGAAAGATGAAAACATGAAATTAGCATAGGGTATGTGTTTTCTCATAGCTGCATCCAGCACCATCTCCATCAGATACATGACGCTTGGGAGGTAGGAGTGTTTTATTGTCTTTGGTCGAAAAGATTTTGTAATTAGGTCCATCATAATTGTTAGCACCAGGCCCACTGGGATCTTAATCTGGCCCTGCAAGTGGGCTGCGGTCCTCAGCAGCAAACTCTCCAGCCGAGCAGCCAAGGCTTACAGAGCAGTGCCTGATGAGGAGATACAGGATTATAAGAAGGTAAAAGAGATATTGTTGGCCAGATATGTGGTCACACCAAAGCATACTGGAGAAAATTTTGGGGCATCAGAAAAGGAGGAAGAGACTCCTATGCTGAATGGGCATTCCGCATGCACCGTGCTGCACAAAACTGTATGCAGAGATGCCAGGCAACCACTTTAGCGGATGCCCTGCAATTACTACTGTTGGAGCAATTATTTGATTATACCCCACCAGAAGTCAGAGATTGGGTCCGAGACCGTGAGCCCCGGACCGTGGAGGATGTCGCCCGATTGGCCGACGAATTTCAGTAGGGCAGATGGGCAGACAGCAGCAGAGCACCACCGGGGCATCATCCTTCTACCTACACTTCATCCCCCATGCTACCGCATTGAGCTCCACCAACTAACCCCCCACCTGCAACAAACATATATCGGAAACCAGCACAGATGTGTTACGGGTGCAACAAAGTGGGGCACATCAAAACTAATTGCTCACAACACATCCAGGACAAATAGGTGCGACAACCAGCACCACTGACAAAAGCGGCAGCACATTGCGTCCAGGAGAACTATATAAGAGAACAGCAGGGGATAAGCAGTTATACCTCTAACTCCAACCCAACCAAACCCTGGAATAATTCTCCATGAAGTTAACCCAGTACAAGCGGCAGGAGACAACAGAGCTCACCACAGGCAAAATAGGGGTTTTGTCACACAGATTACTTAGATTTTCTGCAGTAATCCTAGGGATTTTGATATCATCCAGAAACTTCTTTAGTTCATTATTGGATATTTTATCTACTTTCAAATTATATAGTTTCTTATAATAATTAGCAAATGTTTCGGCTATATCATTCAGGGAATATGGTGTTTTATTATTCACTATAAGTTTTTGAATTATTTTGTGCTTTTTCTCATTTTTTAAATTTATTAGATATACTTTCCCTACTTTATTGTCATTGTGGTAACACGTTTGTTTTAGACGAATGATAGCTTTTTGTACCTGTAACATCACTAGTTTGTTTATTTTATTTTTTAATAATCTCTATAGTTTTAGTTCTTTTCTGACATATGGCTATCATGTTTACTCTCTAATTTTTTTTTGCTAATTCTATATAACTTTCTATATCTTAATGAACTATCTTAATGGCCTTTTGTGTTACTTGCTTACTTTTTCTTAAAAAATAAAAAACTACAGTACTATTGATTGATGTTTGGCATGATTGCATGATTGATGGAATGGAAATTCCTCTTATTCGATACATTGTAAAGAATTATCCAACCTTGTTACCCGACTTGGCAAGATGGGAGTTGTGGTCCAGCCAAAGGGTGCTCCACCCTCTGGATGGGAAGACCCCTGCACTGGCTTTCCTTCAAACAGGATGGGTCCGTATTACCATCTTTTACCCTGAAACGAACCATTCCACCCATTGTATGTATATGATTTTAGGATGGGTCTCTCGCTATGGTATATTTGTAATGATACACGTACAGTATGTAAAAAGGGTCCGGCAACTATATGATTTCCTAAGATAATCATAGGGTAGGGCATGGATAAGCAACCTTCGGCACTCCAGATGTTGTGGACTACATCCCCCATAATGCTCTTACACCCATAATGCTGGCAAAGCATCATGGAAGGTGTAGTCCAAAACATCTGGAGTGCCGAAGGTTGCCTATCCCTGGGGTAGGGTATACTTGCTTTTCTTACCATTCTATATGGTTCCCCTTCTCTTATCTACTGGACTATTAGCAGCATCAAACTTTGGGGTATTCTATTATGGCACAGGGTTTTTGACTATTTGTCAAATGAGCGTAAGGGTAGATGGGGAATTTTACTTCTACCAATGCTTCTCATTCCCTATACATGATCTCCAGTAGTTTAGATGGAAGGCATCCGTGGAAGATACAATTGTGGGGTACAATGCTAGTATCAACAGTGTAAGGAGTGCATATTGCTATGACCTACTTGCCGACTCCTAGGCCCTGAGTGGCTGGTTATTCTTATCCTGCATGGGGACTTGCTCATCTCACTTTGTATCTTTTTCCAATTCTTGATTTGCAAAATAAAAATGAAATGTGTTAAAATGCTTGATTATGTAGACTATGTAACCATAAATTTACCCTAGAACATGCGGTATGTTTAAACACTGTAGCTGATATATACACATCAAGCACACAGTTGTGCATTGGGGACAGTCCAGTGCCTGTTTTGTAATGTTTGTCTCTCTTCCTCGTGTTTTATATGTTTTTACAAGTTGACCTATGTGTATCATGTAGATTAACTATGTGTACATCAGATTCTAAATATTTTCATTAATCAAAGTTTTTGGTCTATGTTTTTATTTGCCAATTTACCCGACTTGGTGTGGCTGTTGGTATGAGTGAAGCATACTGTAAATAATACTCAAATGAGCTGAAGCTTGCCATAAGCTATATAGTGGTACCTCCTTGAAACAGCTTCTAACGAAGGTACAACATGAGCAATTTCTAGAAACCCTTTCACTTTATCTAAGATTTGGAAGGTAGCACAACAATGATTCATGAAAAGTTGGTGGATTAGAGATATTAGAAAATAAACATTTTATGTTCTATGTACTACAAAAATCAGAACATTTAATTCTGAAAGATAATTAGGAGTATGTGCAATAACAGCATAATGCATGTCAATTACCTTTTCCACTCAGGTCAAGGGTGCGTTTATGGGTGTTCTTGCCATCAAAAATTTCAAGAGTATACAGGCCTTTATCTGTGTCTGTAGGGTTTATTATCTGAAGCCATATCTGGTTCATTGTACTCCCGGATTTAACCCTTTCTGTACTGTCCAACTTCTTGTTTCTATAAAAGGTACAGAAATAATCTTAGCTTTAGTTTTGAGGAGTGCACAATTCAAAACTTTTTTTGAGTTATGATAGGAAATACTCTATATTTATACAATGTACAATATAATATAGAATAGGTTTAATAGCATAGCAATAAGAATCGTTATAACAATATACTCCTATTCTCTACATGTCTAATGTAAAGCTGCACGCTCATGAGGATAAAAATGGCAGTCTGAAAGACTTGTAGGTTTGTTTTTGAAGTGATTTAGCAGTATTATCTATGTTATCATACATGTGTTGTCAACAAAACAACATTTTACCATAGAAATGATTAGTTAAGACAACATTGAATGAAATGAAGGTCATTCGAGTGACTTGTGCCCTATATTACAAGTTGCAAAATCGTTTTTAATTGATTTTCTGTTTACAAAAGGTTATTTATGTCATAACCACAAAAAATCTTACTATACAAGAATAGACGTAAATCATCTTCGTGGTGGCCATTTAAAAAAAAGCCCAATGAGAAAAAAAGATGCTGTCGCAAATAGTCAATTACGGTTCTGTCAAATAGCAATGTCATTGCCCCTCAATGTCTTCATCGAAAATGAAGGAACATACTTGTGGTACCAGGTTGGATTCATGCTCTCTGTGAAGTATTTGACATCACTGAATATCTTGATACCCTCTGCGGTCCCTTGACATTTCAATGGGGAGGCACTAAGTGCTTGTGGGAAATGAAAGTTAGAAATGATTGAATAGTTGAAACAAACTATTAACATATACTAGCCACTAATGAATGAATGTTACAGTTTGGAAGGATAAGATAAAATCTATTTTTTGCAGCAAAAGTAAATGTTGCTTAATTATTTTTATAGCCCCCAGTCACTGGGCACTGGTTGGGGAACAGGTAAACATTATATCCCCAAGACTTTATTTACCTGTGTCAGGTTCCCCTTTATTGGAGTAGCGATTGGGCAGCAATAACTGTTCAGTAAGCAGCCACTGGCAGCACAGTGAGTAGGGGCATAAGAGGAGAATTAAACCTCCCCTGTTTACTAATACTAAGTATTTTTTTAACTTAGTATTATTAAAATTGTCTAAAAGACCAAAATGAAGAAGAGGAAGGGCTTTTTGTAAATTTTATCTTTAAGCTTTATACTTAGTACATAGCTCACTAATCCCAATGTGTGATTGCCATAAAGATACCATATAAAGGAGCTATTTACTAAACTGTTTCCTAATTTGGTATGCTTAATGGCAATCCCACATGCATACCAATTTAGGGAGTTATGCACTAAATGGCTGCAAGATGCAGCTCACAGGATATCATTCATGAAACAAATGAAGAAATGGACGAAATTCAGTTCCGACAAAACTAATTTTCAATCTAAAAAAATGCTTACATTAATTCAAATATTTTATAGAGGAAAATATTTAGCAGTGTTTATTCATAGTGCAGATGACTTACCACTAATTCTGCAAATCTCCTTCATAATCTCTTCAAACCCTGAAACAAACAAGTTTTTATATATACTTTATATATATATATATGACAGTCATCACAAAGAATAGTACCACAACACTGCTCAAAAATTTTAAATGTCAAATGTATTGTATTGTATATTCTAGTACAAATTTGCCTTAGAATTGATCTACACACATAACTACATAAAGATCTTTCGTACACTTTGCTATATCATGTAGGCCAGGTCTCAGTGGAAGGAACGTCTGACAACTGGGGAGGGGCAATGGGTGCCTGGTGGGGCCCAGGTAAGTTGTCAAATTGTTCTTAAATGGTTTGACTACTTACCCAGTAACCCAGGCACCTGGGTAATAATGGCACAATAACCAATTCAGCAGGCAGTGGTGGTTCTGGTGCTTGGAGCATTCCTTTAAAAAGCTCTATGTGCTAGACAAGAATCCAGGACGATTAGATGTTACATGAGAACTGGCTCTTTAGGTGAAGGTTATACCCCCCTTTTCGCAGGGAGCAATGACACCGATAAAGACGTAACAGTCACAACATTATCCACAGAAAATGTAATATTACTGTTGTTACTGAGTTGGTAGATCAACACTAGTTACCTCCCCATCCCTATTATTTTTTGTTTCCATCAGTTACATTAGTTCTTCCATTACTGATTATGTGCCGCTATAGAATGTTCACTAGGTAACCAGTAGCTATACATAACCCGTCAACAACAATATAATTATGCTTGGTTCTTCTCTGTAAATATTCTTATGCATTGCTTTCATACTAACTATGAATGTAACTGAGTGCAGTAACACCTTGAGCGGTGCAAACATGTGTTACATGTTAAATTATACCTTATTTTATCTCTTACCTCAGGTACGGATTATACATGCTGAAAATATGCACTGTTAATCGTTGAGCATTGTCAATAAATATTGTCCAACTAAAAAAGTATGCTTTCCCCCCTACCCTTTTTCCTTTCTGTATTCTAATCTTCAGACCAATAAAAATTGCTGTATGTTGGATGACAGTGTGTGCATTGTTTGTGGGGGCGTGACAGCATGTGTGTTGTTTAGATGTAGGTTTAGATATAGAGTTGATAGGTGGCTGGACTGGGTTCTTTGGTTTTTTATTCCATTAAGAGCCTATAATTGACTATTTGGAGAGTCTGGTTTGTGCCTGACTCCTTAAATTTTGGATTACTACACTGTATGTAATTATGGTTCCTACACTGGACTGCTTAGGTATATTTTGTTTCTTTTGTGGTTCTGTTTGCTACAATTTTTGGTATTTAACGAGAATAATAATAATAATAATAATAATAATAATTCTAAAAGACAAATAAAAACAAGAAAAACATGGTTGATATAAAAAGAATATAAACCAAGAGCCAAAGCACAATGAATGTCACACTTTTCATAAAAAGACCAGAGATAACAGTTGAAATTGAAAATATCTTGTATGGGCAACAATGGTGGCTATCTATATTTGTTTTCAGTCCTTGAACTCTACTCTTTTCCATTTTATGTGTCTAACACCGAGTTACACTGACTTTGTAGTGTTCTCTACTACTATTTATGTGGTTGCTCTATTTTTCTCTTTGAAATCATTCCTCATAGATTTTAGGTCTGGACATTTGCCATACTGGCAGCTGTCCATTTTAGCCTTTCTCCCCTCTCCCTCTATTAGAAATCCAATATGATTATTTTCCTGTTAGGAAGCTTCATCCTTGTGTATGGGCAGAACTTATGATTGATATATGTGATCAGTCAGGATTGACAGCCCATAACTCATCAGGAACATGTTTTCAGATTTCTTCCGAACAGTATAGCTTCATTTCCTCCATTTTATATATTTTTGAAGCTAGAATCTCCACTTTTTGGAGGAACTTCACCTATTGCATTTATTGAATTCTTTTTTTTGCACGCGATGCGCAATGCAACACAACAAGATACGTAGTACAGATCAAATATCGAGGCATATAGCATGTCAATATTGTTCTCCCAATTATTTAAACAATGACTAGGTATTGACTAACATAAATTATTTTAACATTAGTCCCTCCTGATCGATTGAAAACACACCTAACCTTTGGGTCGATAGGGGGGTGGGGGGTGGGGGTTAGTATTATCAATATAGATAAGTAGTAGTACAGTGAATTTATCTTATTAAGGTGTTATTGTGGAATCAACAACCTCTTGTACGAGGCTTCCATTACGTAGTAAGTGTCTGTGACCACCCGAAAACAGACAGATATGTCAAAAAGAAGAACACAGAGAAATCTTATGGTTGTAATAAACATGATGAACTGTATGAGCTGAAGAAAGGCTCAACGAAAAAGTAAACAATAGGAAAAAAAATAGTTTCTAGTCAGATACCAATTTCCCGCTCATTCCCAAGATCAAAGGGGACAATGTTGTTTACATCCGAAATAAGAGTCGGATTCATCGCTGCAGACGGAACTGCCTGGCCCAGTGCCTGTAAGAGAGCTGGACCTTCTGACAGTCCTGAGGCCTTGAAGTGCTTCCCTTCTTCAGTGACAGTTATGGCTCTGGGACAGAACCCACAAACGACAAGCCAGTCCCGCATTTTTGATTTCTCCATAACTGCATGGCTCTGCATTTTGGAAGATGGTGAGAGTATAGAAAAACAGAAAAAAGGAGGAAAAGGGAAGCTGAAGGAACACTCTTTAAGGGGTTAACCCATAGACAAAAGTGAACAAACAAGAAATGAGTGTCCTAACGATAAAAAATAACTTTTAATGGTTCTATTAAAATTAGTGAGTCAATGAGGATAAAATATCCAATATATATGAGTGGATATTCAAAGTAATAAAATACCTGTTTCTGACTGTTAAATAGAGGTAAAGGTAGATCTTATATAAATTGTTTATAAGTCTTTTCAAATGGGTCAAGAAAGTACATAAAAATGATTCTTAAAATTTGAGAGCTCTGAACTTCCTTATGCAATAAATTGAGCACTAAACAGGATAAGACTCTCTTAAATCAGTGGATTAAATAGCCATAAATTCGATCTAGAAAGATGGATAATAACAAAAAGGATTGATTATAACAAAAAGAGGGGGGACGGGAAAAGGTTCTGTTCAGACGTTTTCAGAAACCTATTCCCAAATATTAGGGCAAAATATAGTTTGCAATCCACAGTTGTCGAATTATGAGATGTTAATTACTAAATAGTTCATTTTGGAATAGTCTCAAATCTTGCACTCTTACTCATTGGTAAATCAAAGCAAAGAGACTATTCTTTATCCTCTAAATAATAGTTACATCCCTTATTTCTTGTATCCAAACAGGAATGTAATGAATAGTATCAAAGTGCACTGAAAGGTTAGCATCCCTTCATAATTGTATCAATTTGCGATGTATAAAAAATATTTCAAAGTGCACTATGGATTATCCACCTAGAGGTACCATTATATTACCTCCGTGGATAGAAACAAACCCTTATTGCTGTGGGGACGGAAACAGGGCTTACTATTTGAAATAAATGGCAAGAATGGCAAAGTGGCCAAACGGTATAAGGAGAGAAGCCCTAATCCTCTAAAAATAGCAATAGCGGTTAAGAAAATGTATACTCAGGGCACGAGCTGCGTTCAAATGAAATTTCAGATAATGGATGTCAAATGCTCAAAGTCCCCGAGTGCCCCTGACGCGCGTTTCGCCCACAACTTTGTTCATGGTGAGAGTATACGATTGAAATTGTAATGGTGTTTTCCCCTTCAAGGCGGTGAGCATTCTTTGCTTGTTGGCATAGAGGTCTCGAGTAGTAGCAACTGGAACTTGGGGAGACTTGGATATGCGATACACTTCATCAAAGGATATTTGTTTGGAAGATTTCGTGGGTAGTATAAAGAGAGCTAAGTGGCTGATAAAGTGCGGCAGTTCCTCAGGGGGAAGTGCATCCACCACTCTGCGTACCTTGATGTTTTTATACCATCCTCAGTCATCGAGTTAATTCACTCTGAGTTAGGTAGGAATATATGGATGTCCTATCTTTCCCTTTTGGCCGATTGAATTGCCTTTGAGTTTTGCAACCCATTTCTGAGCTGTTAAATCACAGAGAGAGCTTTATGTTAGGAACTCAAGTGGGAGGCCTACTCCGTTGTCTTATGACTTATTGATTTTAAAACCCAATAAAGCACCAGGTCTTGATTCATTTGCAAATGCTAATATTTCTTAGGGATGTTTTGTGGTAACATAAACAATATAAAGTTTATTGCTGTGAGAGTTGATGCCCTGTTGAAGTTGTTATTAAGTTTGTGACTGCCTGCCACATTTGAGCTAATTCTGAGCAGTTCCACAATATGTGGAGCATGGTTCTCACTTCTTTGTTGCATCTCCAACAAAGGTTGGATTGTGAGATTAAGTACCACCTATACATTATTTTCCTCATTAGCTCCAAATGTTGTGTACATTATATTAACTCCTTGTCCATCCTAAATACCCTTTTACATCCCTCCCCTGATGCGGTTTTATCTTATTTCATTTAAATATGGTCTTATCTATAGCTTTTTTTGGTATATTTGTGTTGTATGTTAGTGAAGGATTCTATTTGGTCGCTTTGGCATATATGTGAGATGTTGTCAAGCCTGTGTGCCTCCCTATTAAAGGCATTATGAATTGCACACTACTGAGATGAGTAGCTTTAAATATGGGGTCAAATGTGCATAGTTTATGCTTATATTTCTCCCAAAAGGCCATTGTGAGGAATGTTGTGGGTAGCAAATTGGTTGAAATCTGTCTCTATGTTATGTACCCAATATACTGCATGTACTCTTGGGGTGCCCAGTAAGATTTAATTTGTACCCAGGTCGGTATCTCCTCTTTTCCTGTCATGCTCATTATTTGTCTCAAGTGGGCTGCATGATAGTATTGTTTTAGGATGGGGATACCCAGTCCTCCCTCCACCATCATGTGCGTGGTTGTTACACCGGATATTCTAGGTCTTGTTTTCCCTTGCATAAATATAGGTTATTGCATCTTGTTGAGAAAGGGGTTTAAAACTTGGATCAGTAGGTTACTAAAGGCATTGCAGTCTAGGGATTAGCTAGCAATTGCAGCTATACGGCCCGCCCAAACCAGGATATATTTTTTCTTTCCAAGTATATATTGTACTACAGATTTCTTAATTTAGTTTTACATAATTTAGTTTAAACAAGAGTTGGGCATTACCAGTGACTTTTATTCCCAGATATGTTATATCATCTTTGAACCAATAAAATTTACAATTGAAGTGAATCTTTTTTGCTAGTGGGTTATAACAACAGGATATAAAGTAGGGGTGAGAGTGGGCACCACTGCCATGTGCCATTCAATATATAAAATTGGTAAAAACCTGAGCTGTAGGGTTGTAGCATGCCAATTGTTCTTCATACACAACATCTTATGTGTCACAAGGAGATATTTTAATATAATGAAGATTACAAAAGCAAACAACATGACTAGAAAAAGCTTGGACAATATGAACGTTAAATGCACATTGACTAGAAAGAATAAGCAAGAAAACAATGGATAGAAAAAGCCACAAAAATCTTAGTTGTAAAGGCCACCTACCTTCCTTGCTGATGTCCAGATCACTATCATCTTGCCCTCTTTTATCTTGCACCACTGCTTTGTAATGCCCCTTCTCTGCATTACTGAACTAACCAGACAATGGTAAAATGCATTAAGCATAACATTTAAAAAACAAAACAAAAAAAACAACAACACTTTTGTTTATTAATATAAGAAAGGCTTTAACCCATGGCTCTATGCATCCCAGGCTAGACATGATAACAATTATTTGCACCTATATTTTCAATGTCCAATTATCACTGTGAATATTATTGTTAGTGTATGTGTTCATCTAAGGTAACCAGTAAATAGCCATATAGCTGTTGTTGGCCAGTTTCCATTATATTCATTTAGTGTTGACCTATACATATTTGGTTGAAGGTCATGGGACATACAGCTTGGGCTACTAGGATACTAGTATTCAAGTGGCTATCAAAGTTCAGGAAGAGGGTGTCCTCTGTGAGAGTCAATGTAGCCCAGCCTTTCAAGTACACCCTTACACACAAAAGCAACATACACATTCTCATAATCTAAGTAAAGTATAAATCCTTATATACTCATTACATCTCATGATCCTTTATTGGATATTGCATCAGGACTGATGCATGCATATTACACTATGGGAATCATGTACTAATAAAGTGCAACAAATGCAAAATAAATAAATAAAAATTAACAAATAATGACTACTTTTGTTGTGCTTAGCAATTGTAGTCATTTACTAATTTAATAGTGACAGGGTTATTTACTAAAGTCAGGGTGAGTTCAAAGTGAATTTCACATTTAAGGTCTAACTAGCTTAACGGGCTGTGCTTTCAGTTCAGCAACCCTGGCCTTAATTTTGAAATTTACTATGAACTCTCACTTTAGTAAATGCTCTTTAAAGCTGATAGTACATTTTATAGTAACTATTTCAGCACATTGGCTGACTACAGGTTAAACATACCTTTTTTTTATTATAACTTTATTTTGTGCAAGTGAAATACACAAAAGAGATAAAGCAGTGTTTATGGTTCTGTGAAACTTACCTTCTCAATCACAAGTTTTCCATCCCCACTCTGACCATCATATTGCCCATTAGAAAGTGTCTTTTTATCTAATGACCACTTAAGAGTTGTTTCTTTAGTGATATTTTTCACCTGTACAAAAAATAATAATCTTAAAACAGTAAAATACAATTTTATCTGTATGGATCAAACATGGTTAACTCTTTAAGAATTAACTGTCAACTTCCAGGATTTTAAATAATACATTCTTTAAAGAAACATTTTATATAAAAGGTACATGGTCAAGCATGTGTTATAGGATAATAATGCCATCTGTGAGTTCTAGGGACATTCAGAAATAACTAGACCTTCTGTCTTGTGGATTTTTAAATCTCTAGAACCCCTTAATATGCACACAATATTAACTCCAGCATGATGATATGGGACATATTTACATTGTTTCCTATGCTGATCAGTTTATTATTTTACCGTATGAATAGCATTTTATGCAAAATTTTAGGCAAAATTAGAATCCTCAGTGGAGTTGAAATGATAAGCATTGCTTAACATAGATTAGGATTCAAATTCCTATGTATTCACATATAATTATTCAATCCCAGGTCTCAAGCCTGTATTATTTGCTCCTAATACCAATTGTACCTTGCATGTTATAATAACATGGCAGTCATCTGTAACCTTCCACTGCAACTGCTCCTGAAAATGGGGCCCTGTTAATAGAAAAAAAAAGATACTTAATGTGCTTCATTGAACCAATAGGTAGGAGGGGTTATACAAATGACCTTGGGTTTTACATGAAAATGTTTAGTTTAGAAACAATAAGTTAACCTCATAACGCCATTACGGCATACTATGCCATCCTGAAAAGTAAGGTGTAATGGTCTAGCCTCCCCGGGAGCCTGAATACTTACCTTCAGCAGTGATCACAATCAGGAGGACTGCCTGACAACCCCCTGCAACCGATCCAGACGTTCCGGGCCATGTGATTGCGATAACATCACGTTCACATGACTGGATTGGCAGTTTAAAGCACTGCCTGCAGGGGGACTGTCTGGGTAGTTGGAGGGTGCTGGTGTACTTATGAGACATCTCTGAACACACATTTTAGAGCAGTAAAATGTTTAATGAAGATGATATCATCGGTGATAGTCAGTCATTTTTTTGTGAAAAATGCAAAAAACATATAAGAACACTAACTTAGGTCAAGGTTTGTGGCTACTAAAAAGACTGGACATACCCCACTTTGAATACACGGGGTTATCTGCTTTTGCAAATGGTATGCCATGATGTGTGTACTTTTCATTCCTGGGCTGGCAGTGGCGGACCTAATGAATATAGGGCCCTGGTGCAAGAACTTTTTCGGGGTCCCCTTCTAGCGCAAGGGTGGCCAAAAGGTAAATCCCCATTTGTTGTACAACTCTCACAATCCTATGCCAGCTGGGAAACTATCGTTTATCCATCCTTGCAAGGTTGTATTTGTGAGCCGTGTCTGTGTGTTTGAATGTAAGCATGTTTTTGTATGGAGTATGTGTGTACTTGTATGGATGTATTTGTAATTACTGCAGCCTTTGGAATGCAATTATGTATTTGTGTGAAGAGTTTGCATTTTAATGCAATGGTATGTTTGTAAGTAGTGATGGCTTTTAAATGCGGGTGTCCATTTGTGTGCAGTAAGGGGTTTGTATATAATTTTGAAGTTTGAATTCAGGGTTGTGTTTGTATGTAATGTTTGTTTGCATTGGTGTATTTGAAGCACCTCTAGTAGCCATCTGAGGAGTGACCAGTGGAGTTATCACTAGGCTGTAATGCAAACACTGCACTTTCTCTGAAAAGACATTGTTTACTTCAAAAAACCTGAAGGAATGATTATACTCACCAGAACAAACATAATAAGCTGTAGTTATTCTGGTGACTATAGTATTCCTTCAAGGGTTAAACAAATAATGAATTTGGATATTGATTTCAAATTTAACATTTTACTGATACCTCTAAAGAAAATTAGTCCCTGGCCTTATCTTAAGTCTAGGATAGCCTTATGCCTATCCCATGCATGCTTAAACTTCCTCACTGTGTTAACCTCTACCACTTCAGCTGGAAGGCTATTCCATGAGTCCACTAGCCTCTCTGCAAAGTAATACTTCCTGAAATTATTTTTAAACCATTGCCCCTCTAATTTAAGACTATGTCCTCTTGTTGTGGTAGTTTTTCCTCTTTTTTAAATATAGTCTCCTCCTTTACTGGGTTAATTGCTGTGGCGGACTGCCTGGTACCCCAACTAGGTACGTCGCGCAAACATGCTTCCTAGCTATCGCCGGGACACCATAAGCACTTTCAGCCCCTAGCCGCTGCAGCTTGGCTGAGGTCTCACCGTCGCTTCCCACCCTGGACGAGGGTCCTGGATCCAGCTCCCAGTGGTCAAAGCTCTCCCACAAAGTATAGCTGAATAGTAGTAATTATAGCTGTTATAGCATTCCCCCCACACATTAGCCGAGACTTCATGCTTTGAGTAAATCTATTTAATGCAGACAAAGCTTCAGAATTTACACATACAGAAAACTCCTCCCCTGTGCCTGAGAGATAATTGAGTCAGGAACTGTACAAACTCAATTATCTCCAGGTACAGAAAAACACACAACGTCACAACACCCCAAAAGTACCTCCAAAATCCATGGAAACTCCTCAAGAGTCACATCCCTGGGTAGCCCTGATCTGAGTGACCATCATATCCAAAAATCACTCTGTTCAGTGGTTTGGATTTTCCATGGAAGTCAACTTTTGACCGACTGCACATGTGGCTTCTGCCCAAAAAAGTTCCATAAGAAAAGTAGTAGCGGTTGGTAAATTTTGGGAGTCCAAAACCAAACAAAATACCAAACCGAACCTCTGGCTCCTAGGTAGCGATTGTTCACCTAGTTCATGCAAACAATCCTACTGAATGGCATGCTCCTGATATGAATAGCAACAAAGCAGGCGTTCATCAAAGTTCAGCCGTGTTCGCGAGTTAGAGTGTCCGTTTTTAGTTCCATGCACTCGACAAACAAACCCTGCTGCCTGCGTTTGTGCGAACAAGATGGCCTCCAACTAATTTCCCACGTGTTTATGCACTTAGAATCCATAGTGTGAAAATGATGATGGAGGTGTCAGGGAAGGTCAATAGGGGGTTAACAAGCCCAGAGGTCATCCACAGTTCGTAAGATTGTTCGGTTCCCGAGCAATAAAGGGAAACCACACAAACCAAGTCTTTTAAAATGTCTTTTACATGGCCCATATTCCTTGGGCAGGAGGCTAGCCAGCAGGCTCCTCGAAGAGCTTGTGGCAGAGACATCTTTGCCACACATCTCCCCCTCAAGGGAAGACTAACCAGGTACCAGACTTGCTGCCGGTCTGTATCTGAGTTAGTCGAGAAGCCCGCCCAAAACAAACTATTTAACCTGGTAGCCTCCCATGCGATGCTCTGTCCTGGTACACTTTGTAGTGAGTGTAGTCTCCGTCATTCCTGGCACCTCCAGATACCAGGCACTGCTGCTGGGGAATAAGACCGGTTGTCTCCACTCGCAGTGATGCCTGCTGCCCCTGGGGAGTGAGACCGGTTGTCTTCACTCCCAGAGATGCTTGCTGCTGTTGGGGAGAGGGACTGGTTGTCTCCACTCCCAGTGATGCTTGCTGCTGTTGTGGAGAGGGACCAGTTGTCTCGTCTCCCTGCAGGATACACTGTAGCTGGAGAGTGAGACTGGTTATCTCCACTCCCTGCTGGATACACTGCTGCTTGGGAGTGATACTGGTTGTCTCCATTCCCTGTAAGTCCAGCTGTGGTTGGGGAGAGGGACTGGTTGTCTCCTCTTCCTGCAGAATACACTGCCGCTGGCAGTGGCGTACATACCGGGGTCGCAGGGGTCGCGGCTGCGACCGGGCCCGGCCCACCAGGGGGCCCGGCCGCCCTGCGACCCAGGTATGTACCCACAGGGCCAGCCTCTTCTCCTGGGGGGCCCAAGAGCCGGCCACCTCCGGGCCCCCCAAGGCTGGCCCTGCTGTCACCAGGCTGGCGGGCGCGCGAGGGAGCACTCTCCCCTGCGTGCTCCCTCTTCAGCTCCCTCGCGCACCGTACTGAAACCGGAGCCGGAAGATGACGTCATCTTCCGGCTCCAGTATCAGTACGCGGCGCGCGAGGGAGCTGAAGAGGAAGCACGCAGGGGTGAGTGCTCCCTCGCGCGCCCGCAGGACCAGCCAGCTGGACACCACTGGACCCCAGGGAATCCCCTCAGCTCTCCCACAGGTAAGGAGGCTGGGGGGGATTAAAAAAAAAAACTTGAGTGTATGTTAGTGAGTGTGTTAGTGTATGTTAGTTAGTGAGTGTGTGTTAGTGTGTGTGTGAGTGTGTTAGTGTATGTTAGTTAGTGTGAGTGTGTGTGTTAGTGTGTGTGTGAGTGTATGTTAGTGAGTGTGTGTTAGTGTGAGTGTATCTTAGTGTGAGTGTATGTTAGTGAGTGTGTGTTAGTGAGTGTGTGTTAGTGTGTGAGTGAGTGTGTGTTAGTGTGTGAGTGTGTGTTAGTGTGTGAGTGAGTGTGTTAGTGTGTGTCTGAGTGTGTTAGTGTGTGTCTGAGTGTATGTTAGTAAGTGTGTGTTAGTGTGTGTGTTAGTGTGTGTGTGAGTGCATGTTAGTGAGTGTGTGTGTGTTAGTGTGTGTGTGAGTGTATGTTAGTGAGTGTGTGTGTGTTAGTGTGTGTGAGTGTGTGTGTGAGTGTATGTTAGTGAGTGTGTGTGTGTTAGTGTGTGTGAGTGTGTTAGTGTGAGTGTATGTTAGTGAGTGTGTGTGTGTTAGTGTGTGTGAGTGTGTTAGTGTGAGTGTATGTTAGTGAGTGTGTGTGTGTTAGTGTTGGAGTGTGTTAGTGTTAGAGTGTGTGTGTGTGTTAGAGTGTGTGTGTGAGCGTGTGTTAGAGTGTGTGTGTGTGAGCGTGTGTTAGAGTGTGTGTGTGTTAGTGTTAGAGTGTGTGTGTCTTAGTGTTAGAGTGTGTGTTAGTGTTAGTGTGTGTGTTAGTGTGAGTGTATGTTAGTGAGTGTGAGTGTGTGTGTTAGTGAGTGTGTGTGTCTTAGTGTTAGAGTGTGTGTGTGTTAGTATTAGAGTGTGTGTGTGTTAGTGTTAGTGTGTGTGTGTTAGAGTGTGCGTGTTAGTGTTAGAGCGTCTGTTAGTGAGTGTGTATGTATGTCTGTCACTGAGTGTGTGTCTGTCAGTTAATGTGTGCGTGTGTGTCTTAAGCACTTACCTTTCTCCAGCGCCGGACTCCCTTGGCGCTGGGGATCTCTCCGCCCCGATCCGCCTCTCGGCTCCGAATGTGCATGCGTGGCAAGAGCCACGCGCGCATTCAAACCGCCCATAGGAAAGCATTACTCAATGCTTTCCTATGGACGTTCAGCGTCTTCTCACTGTGATTTTCACAGTGAGAATCGCAGAAAATCCTCTAGCGGCTGTCAATGAGACAGTCTCTAGAGGCTGGATTAACCCTCAGTGAAACATAGCAGTTTCTCTGAAACTGCTATGTTTTCAGCTGCAGGGTTAAAACTAGAGAGACCTGGCACCCAGACCACTTCATTGAGCTGATGTGATCTGGGTGTCTGTAGTGGTCCTTTAAGTGTATGTGTTTATGCATGCACTGGCGTACATAACGTGGTCGCAGGGGTCGCAGCCCTGCGACCAGGTGCCCGCCGCCATGTGTTGCGGCCCCAGCCCGCACAGAGTAAGCGCGCGCGCGGGGGGGCCCACGGATCAGTTTTCGCACCGGGGCCCCATGGGTTGTGTGTACGCCACTGGCCGCTGGGGAGTAAGACTGGTTGTCTACTCCCTGTAACTCCAGCTGTGGTTGGGGAGAGGGACCGGTTGTCTTCTCTCCCTACAAGGTACACTGCTGCTGGGGTTGTCTCCACTCCCAGTGATGTACTCTGCCACTGGGGAGTGAGACCGGTTGTCTCCACTCCCTGCAGTATACACTGCCGCTGGGTGTAAGACCGGCTGTCTCCGCTCCCTGCAAGGTACACAGCCGCTGGGGAGTGAGACTGGTTCTCTCCACTCCCTGTAACTCCAGCTGTGGTTGAGGAGAGGGACTGGTGGTCTCCTCTCCCTACATGATACACTGCCACTGGGGAGTGAGACCGGTTGTCTCCACTCCCTGCAAGGTACACTGCCGCTAGGGAGTGAGACCGGTTGTCTCCACTCCCTGTAACTCCAACTGTGGTTAGGGAGAGGGAATGGTAGTCTCCTCTTCCTGCAGGATACACTGCCGCTGAACCGAGCTGAACAGGCGTCGGTAATCCTGCTCCAGCTTCCATTCCATGATGGCCAGATGGATCAGGTCTGGCCCCAGGTCATTAGCTCTATGAAGCTCCATCAGGACTTCCCTGGTACTGTGGATGTCCCAGAGCCGAAACTCTGCCGGACTTCCAAAATCAATGTCCTCCTCAAAGGCCTCCCACAACAGGCCAGGGTCATTATAGTCCTTACCCTCTGGCTCACTATCTTCAGCCATCCACTGGTCACGCCGGGCTGCGTACTACTCTAATGCTTGGTAAGCCTCGTCAAGCCACAGCTCCTTCCAGACCAGGTCCTCCAGTTCTGCCACCCACTCCTCTAGGGGCTACTCTCCCAAGAGAAGCATCCGCAGAGCTACTTGTCCTTGTAACCACTGCCCTTGGCTGGGGAGTCTCTCTCTATGCCGAACCTGAATGTCTTCCAGGGCCTCGTACCAGAGGCGCTTCCGAATGGCATTCTTTTTAAATATATATTTGGAGTGATCTCTCTATAAAGCGTAAAATAAATAAATAAATAAATAAATAAATAAAACAAAATAAAAAATAAAAAAAATAAAATACTTATTTTAAGGAGGGAGAGAAGATTCAGAAAAGTAAGAGCAAAAATAGAAGTAAGAATAAGAAAACTGAGAAAGAGGAGAACAAATAAATGGCCTCAAAAAAGGTAATGAGACAAAAAATAGGAAAAAAAATAAGGACAAAAAGGAGAAGGATACAATTCAAACTAAATCCCTTATATCCTACTACGCGTCCCCGGATCCTGAAGAAAAAACATCAAATAGGAGAAGAATAAGGTCCCCACCAAAGCAAACAAAGAAAAGCATTAAAGAAGGCAATTAAACTATACTACAATAAACTGATAATGTATATGAAAAGTAATAACACTACCACTTGAACAAGAAGCCATTACCAGAGAATTCCTAATAAAGCTACTGAAAGATCATAGAGATACAATAAAGAATGATTTCCTGGCCTCTACTAAAGAATTGAAGGAGGAAATTAAAAGTTTGAATAAAAAACTTAAAGAAAATCATGACAATCTAGAATCCTTAAAATGTGATTTTTTTTTACAGCAATAGGATGCATATGAAACACTAAAGAGCAAATATACAGATATTCAGAAGAAATTGGCAGATCTAGAAGACAGGTCCAGGAAAAATAGTCTGAGAATAAGAGGAGTATAAGAAGATATTAAAAATCAAGAAATTAAGGACTACCTATATGACTTCTTTAAAGAAATAGCAGGAGATATAGGAGAAAAAGGAATTCTTCTGGTTATGGCTCACAGAACCTTTAAACCTGAAAAAGTACCAGAGCATGCCCCAAGAGATATAATCATCTGCTTTCATATTTATATTTACAAAGAAAAAAATTGGAGACCCCAATAATGAAAAGTATAAGAACTTGTGTATATCCAGCAAACATTTTGCTGAGAAATAAACAAGAAAAACATGTAAAATATTCAAATGAACAAGGCCTTCAGCTGCTAAAAAAAAATGGAACCTCAAATCTGGACCCCAAGAGACAGAAGGTTTGGAGACCCCTTCACTATCAACAAAAAATCCTGAAATGTCAACGCAGATGGAGAGACCTCCGAACCTTTAATTAGGCTCTCATAGCGATCACTCAAATTTTTTCTTCTTTTTTCTTTAATTACTTTATTCCCATCTTTAAAAAATGGGAGAACTAAGTATATCCCCAATCTCTTGCTCAAATACCTCTACTGGCTAGCTTCAATTAGGAGCTAAGTTAATTGAAGAGGATTTGGATTGATAGGTGCCTTAACCGAGCTAGGGTTGAGGACACAGATTATCCAGCTATGTACAGAAGGTATGAGTGTGGCAGAAGACTAAGGAGTGTGGAATGTTTGAATAAGGGGTTATGGTTGGGTAGGAGTTGCAGACAGAGGAGGAAGGGCAGAGGGGTAGTTTTAAGGGAGAGGAGGAAGTTAATGAGAAGATGGTAAAATGTTGTTCAATTAATGCACAAGGGTTGAACTCAATACTAAAGAGGAAAAAATTACTAGACACTAGACATCAAAATAAGACAGATATTGCACTTATACAGGAAACACAATGAACACACACACAGAAAAAAACAGATGATATCCTCACCAATTTCAATCTTGTTATAAGAAAAAAAAGTAAGGGCACTTTAATTTTAATAAGAGAATCAATTTATCTGGAAATAATTCACAAAGAAATAGATAAAGAAGGGAGGTATATCATTTTAGTTTGTACAATCAATAAGGAACTTTTCACCATTGTTAATGTTTGTGCCCCAAATTATAATTGAATAATATTTTTTGAAGCACTAACAACACTAGAAAATAAAATCTCACAAGGTAAATTAGTAATGGGAGGGGATTTCAATTCAATTAGTGATGTGGATTTGGATAAAAAAAAAATTAAAAAGGGAAAAACATAAATAGTAAACACAGAGCTAGAGCGAAAAGATTCAAAGGTTTCCTAATGAGACATAACCTTCTAGATGTTTGGAGAACATTAAACCCAGAGAAGAAAGATTATACATTTTACTCAATCCCTTTCCTTTCTTATTCTCATATAGACTTTTTTTTTGGTAAGAAAACTCTCTGATGAGGATCTAAGTTGTAAAATCTCTACTACTTCCTGGTCAGATTATGCACCAGTTTTTATTCAGTATAAACTCAAATAAAAAGGTGGCAAAACAAAAATGGAGATTGAATGAATCCTTATTGAAATTGAGTCATGTTATGTTTAAAAGAAAATGATCAAGTATCAAAAGGAATGCTATGGTGTGTCTTTAAGACAGTAATGAGGGGCCATTAATAAAAATAGGTGCAATAGAAAAATATCAACAACTTCATGTAAAATTAATTAAATTAGAAGACCTAAATAAAGAAAATCCATCAAGATCTATTCATGAAAAGATTCTACAAGCTAAAAAATTTATAAAAATGAAAGAAAATAAAGATATAGAAAGATTATATTTAAACTTATTAAAATTAAAACCAACTTGGTATATTCAAGGTAATAAGACAAATTTGCAGACAAATTTTAATCATAAAAAAATATGATTAATAAAATTGTGGAACAAGGGGAAGTGGTGTTATTGAGGAGTTATTTTAAAAATGTTGTGAAAACCTATATAGTCTGGGTAGAGATTCTTTATTTAATACAAACGAATATAGATTCAAGGTAATAGATTATCTGAAAAATGTTGAACTACCTAGAATTAATGAAAAAGAAAATTCAATTTTAAATAATCCGATATCGCCACAAGGGATTAAAGAAGTTATCCAAAAATTGAAAATAAATAAGGCCCCAGGCCCGGATGGCTTCTCAAATGGATTTTATAAAATCTTTGAAAGTCAACTAGGAAATCATCTAATGGAAGTCTTTATGGAGATCATGGAGAAGGGGGAAATGCCAATGGAAATGTTGGCATCCAACATTTCTCCAATTTTGAAGCCAGGGAAAGATAGGACACTAATTAAGAACTTCATACCTATTTCATTAATCAATGTGGACACCAAGATCTACTCAGCCAAATGGGCAAATAGGTTGAAAAAAATAATACCTAGTCTGATTAAATTTGATCAAACAGGATTTATCTCAGGAAGAACAGCGGAAGACAACATAAGAAAAAAATCTAAATGTAATGTAGTATATTGAGTCTCGGGGTGGTCCCATGCTGGCCCTGTCATTAGATGCCGAAAAGGCTTTCAACAGGGTCAGCTGGGTCTACCTGCGGGGGCGGGCTGGGACGGGGGGCAGGGAGGCCATTACCCCCTCGGGCCGATCCAAATGCTGCCCACAAACAGGATACTGACAAGCCCACCGGGATCCGGAGAAATCTCCTGAGTTAATCAGGGGTCCCTGCTCTTTAATGGTGCTCAGGACTGGGCCCCTATAATTATGTTTGTTCCCCTGTGGCTCTGTTCCCCTGTGGCTCTGCTGGGAGGAAGTAAGGTCACATCACTTCCTCCCAAGTAACAGAGAGCCTTGTGGGAAGAAGGAGGTACACACAGGAAGAGAAGGAGGAAAGGGCTGTGTATCTGGCTGTGGAGTAGGAGGCACACACAGAAGAGGAGGAAGTGGGGGAGAGGGACTGAGGAAGCCTGGTTCCTCAGACTCCTATCAGCCTTGGCCATCCAGCTCCCACTGGACCCCAAGGAAGTCACCCTTCTGTACCCAAAAGGTAAGGAGACAGGAGGGTGGATCTAATATGTAAATTGATTCTTATATATGTTGTGTATCTGGGTCGGTGTCAGTGTGTGTATCCAGGGCCGGCCTTAGGGGTGTGCGGCCGCACAGAGCGCCATGGAGCAGGGGGCGCCGTGTGGCCGCACAGCTGATCGGAATGTAAAAAAAAAAAAAATCGTGGCGGGGTGGAGCTTCCCATGCGGCGGGGGCTGAGCTTCCTGTGCGGCGGGGGCGGAGCTAAAAGTGCCGGATAACTGCTGCAGGGGAAGCAGGAAGGAGTCCCTGCTTCCCCCAACAAACAGTCTTCAGGAGCTGCACTGCCTCCACAATGAACTCCACAGGTAACTGTGTGATTGTCAGTGTGAGTGTGACTGTCTGCCTGTGTGTGTGTGACTGTCTGCCTCTGTGTGTGTGTGACTGTCTGCCTGTGTGTGTGTGTGTGTATATGACTGCCTGTGTTTGTGTGCAGGCGTTTTAGCCGCGAGGCAAACAAGGCATTTGCCTTGGGTGGCATATTCCAGGGGGCGGCAAAAAACTCCGCCCCTAAATGCCCAGGGCAAATGCCTTGTTAGCCTTGCGGCTAACTGACAAGCCGTCTGGGTGGGCGATCTGCTGGGCGGCGCTGGCGGGCGGCTGGCGAGGGAGCACTTCCTCTAAGCTGTCTGCTCAGCTCCCTCGCGCGCCGCAGAGTGAGGCTGGGAGTCGGAATATGACGTCATCTTCCGGCTCCCAGCCTCACTCTGCGGCGCGTGAGGGAGCTGAGCAGACAGCTCAGAGGAAGTGCTCCCTCGCCAGCTGCCTGCCCGTGCCGCCCGCCCAGCAACCACTGGACCACCAGGGAGAACGAGAACCCCCCCCCCAGCATTCCCAAAGGTAAGGAGGCTGGGGGGGGGGTTAAAAAAATGTGTTAGTATGAGTGAGTGTGTGTGTATGTTTGTTAGCAAGGCTGCTATCAGAAATTTTGGGGCCCCTGACAAAGCACAAGGTCTGCCCCCCCCCCCCGTCCCTCCCGGGCCCGCCCACGCCCTACCTAGTCCGCTGACAATGATGCGGGACTGAATGTGGTGTGTATAGTGGAAGTGAATTAGAATGTGTGTAATGGATGTAGTGTTTGTGTGTATTAGATACTGTTTGTGCAGTGAATGCAGAGTGTGTGTTTGTGTAGCGGATGCAGTGTGTATAGTGAACGCAGAGTGTGTTTGAGTAGTGGATGTAGTGTGTGTACAGTGATCTAATGTGTGTTTGTGTAGTGGATGTAGTGTTTGTATGTACTAGATGAAATGTGTTTAGTGGATGCAGTGTCTGTAGTGGATGTAGTGTGTGTATTAGACGCAGTGTCTGTGCATAGTGAATGCAGAGTGTTTCAATTTGTGGTGGATGTAGTGTGTGTACTGTGAATACAGGATGTTTGTGTAGTGGATGCTGTGTGTACAGTTAATGCAGAGTGTGTGTCAGTATAGTGAATCCAGAGTGTGTGTCAGTATAGTGAATCCAGAGTGTGTGCATAGTTTAGTGAATACAGAGTGTGTGTTAGTGTGTAATGAATGCAGAGTGTGTGTTAGTGTGTAGTGAATGCAGAGTGTGTCAGTGTAATGAATGTAGTGTGTGTGTTAGTGCAGTGAATGCAGAGTGTGTGTAAATGTGTAGTGAATGCAGAGTGTGTGTTAATGTGTAGTGAATGCAGAGAGTGTGTTAGTGTGTAGCGGATGCAGAGTGTGTGTTAGTGTGTAGCGAATGCAGAGTGTGTGTCAGTATAGTGGATGTGGTGAGTGTGAGTGTGTAGTGTATGCAGAGTGCATGTTGTATTAGTGAATGCAGTGTGTGTATTGTATTAGTGTATGCACTGTGTGTGTTAGTGTATGCAGTGTGAGTGTTGTATTAGTGTATGCAGTGTGTGTTGTGTTAGTGTATGCAGTATGTGTGTGTGTTAGTGTATGCAGTGTGTGTTAGTGTATGCAGTGTGCTTTGTATTAGTGTATGCAGTGTGTGTTGTGTCAGTGTATGCAGAGTGTGTGTTGTGTTAGTGTCTGCAGAGTGTGTGTCAGTATAGTGAATCCAGAGTGTGTGTCAGTATAGTGAATCCAGAGTGTGTGCATAGTTTAGTGAATACAGAGTGTGTGTTAGTGTGTAATGAATGCAGAGTGTGTGTTAGTGTGTAGTGAATGCAGAGTGTGTCAGTGTAATGAATGTAGTGTGTGTGTTAGTGCAGTGAATGCAGAGTGTGTGTAAATGTGTAGTGAATGCAGAGTGTGTGTTAATGTGTAGTGAATGCAGAGAGTGTGTTAGTGTGTAGCGGATGCAGAGTGTGTGTTAGTGTGTAGCGAATGCAGAGTGTGTGTCAGTATAGTGGATGTGGTGAGTGTGAGTGTGTAGTGTATGCAGAGTGCATGTTGTATTAGTGAATGCAGTGTGTGTATTGTATTAGTGTATGCACTGTGTGTGTTAGTGTATGCAGTGTGAGTGTTGTATTAGTGTATGCAGTGTGTGTTGTGTTAGTGTATGCAGTATGTGTGTGTGTGTTAGTGTATGCAGTGTGTGTGTTAGTGTATGCAGTGTGTTTTGTATTAGTGTATGCAGAGTGTGTGTTGTGTTAGTGTCTGCAGAGTGTGTGTTGTGTTAGTGTATGCAGAGTGTGTGTTGTGTCAGTGTATATAGTGTGTGTGTGTTGTGTCAGTGTATGTAGTGTGTGTGTGTTGTGTCAGTGTATGTTGTGTCAGTGTATGTAGTGTGTGTGTGTTGTGTCAGTGTACATAGTGTGTGTGCGTTGTGTCAGTGTATGTAGTGTGTGTGTTGTGTCAGTGTATGTAGTGTGTGTGTGTTGTGTCAGTGTATGTTGTGTCAGTGTATGTTGTGTCAGTGTATGTAGTGTGTGTGTGTTGTGTCAGTGTATGTAGTGTGTGTGTGTTGTGTCAGTGTATGTTGTGTCAGTGTATGTTGTGTCAGTGTATGTTGTGTCTGTGTGTGTTGTGTCAGTGTATGTTGTGTCAGTGTATGTAGTGTGTGTTGTGTCAGTGTATGTAGTGTGTGTGTGTTGTGTCAGTGTATGTTGTCTCAGTGTATTTAGTGTGTGTTGTGTCAGTGTATGTTGTGTCAGTGTATGTAGTGTGTGTGTTGTGTCAGTGTATGTTGTGTCAGTGTATGTAGTGTGTGTGTGTTGTGTCAGTGTATGTTGTGTCAGTGTATGTAGTGTGTGTATGTTGTGTCAGTGTATGTTGTGTCAGTGTATGTTGTGTCAGTGTATGTAGTGTGTGTGTGTTGTGTCAGTGTATGTTGTGTCAGTGTGTGTTGTGTCAGTGTATGTTGTGTCAGTGTATGTTGTGTCAGTGTATGTAGTGTGTGTGTGTTGTGTCAGTGTATGTTGTGTCAGTGTATGTTGTGTCAGTGTGCAATCTGGGGGAGGGGAGGAGGGGGCATTTTAACATAATAAAAAAAATAATAATAATTAAATCGTTTCTCCCCCCTCCCTGCTTACCTGAGTCCAGGGAGGGGGGATTCCATCCCTGGTGGTCCGGTGGGGGGGCCTCCGGCTTCCCTGTTACCGCAGAGGGGGCCCAGGCAGCACACAGCCTCTTCTCTCCTCTGTTCCAATAACTCTCGCGAGACCCGCGGAGCGTTGCCATGGCAACCGGGTCTCGCGAGAGTTATTAGCAGAGAGGAGAAGAGGAGAACAGGAAGTGTGCTGCCTGGGCCCCCTCTGCGGTAACAGGGAGCCGGGGGCCCGCGGCTGCACACATAGATAGCGATATTCGCTATCTATGTGTGCAGAAAGGGAAAGTGGGGCCCAGGACTGCCAGAGCAGTCCGGGCCCCCCAGGGCCGCCGGGCCCGTGACAACAGTCATGGTTGTCACCCCCTGATGGCGGCCCTGTTTGTTAGTGTGTGTCTCTGTTAGTGTGTGTGTCTGTCTGTTAGTGAGTGTGTATGAGACAGGGTTGTCTCCTGGCCCCAATGCTCTACGCCTTATCCTTGGAACCTTTGGCTCAAAAAGTGAGAGAAAATAAATGGCCCGGCTATAGGTTTGAGAGGATTCAAGATCTTATTGTTTGCGGACGATATTTTTTTTTAACTTTGGTTGATCCAATTACATCTTTAAAAGCCCTGATGATAGAAATTCAAAGATTTTCATTAGTCTCATTTTATAAAATAAATTTAAGCAAATGCAAAGCAATGACATCTAACATTAAACAAGAGGATAAAGAGATTTTGAAAACACCTTTATAAAATTCAATGGATAGATAACTCAATTGATTTTCTTGGAATTAAGTATATATATTTAATGTAATTATAAAACATTTGTTAAACAGTTTCAAAAATAAACTAGCTCAATGGAAAGGGTCCATGTTTTCGTGGATGGCAAGAATAAACATCATTAAATACTATATCTTGCCAAAATTAACCTATGTATTTAGATGAATTCCATTTATTGTGGATAAGAAGATCTTGATGGATTATTTATTAAATTCATATGGAACCATAAAAAAGCAAGAGTGGCATTTGGAGTGATATCTAGAGGAGAAAGGGAGGGTGGTCTGGGATCCCCAAATGTGGTTAAAATTCATGATGCAATTATGCTGGCACATACGGTAAAATGGTGTAAATGGGTAGAACATCAACAGTAGCAATATATAGAAAATATAAATATGCGGGCAAAGACTTAAGACTCATGTTTAGGTCGTCAGAACCCCATAGATCTATTAGCAACCCCATAATCAAAGATTTAAGCCTGGCTTGGAAAAACCTTAGGTATAAGTACCGTATCTTCTACTTTATAATTTCAATAATTGTATACCGGTTGAGGTTTTGGAAATCTTGATAGGAAATATTAATTAAAAAAATTGGACTGCTGGGAGAACATGGTTTACGTACCAGATAGTAAAAGGGAACAAGATTGTATCGTTCGATATAAAATCGCTGTTCAATCTCCATTCTAAGGAATTATTTGAGGACTAAAAATTATCTGGAAAAAAAAGCTTTAAACAAAAATCTCATAAAGGACAAAAAAAATGTAAGAATTGCTATTAGGAAACAGCTGAGCAATCTAACCTTTAATATCATAGGTAATCAGTGTGAGTTTAGTATGATGGCTCCTATAAAAAGATGAGCTGAAGATATTAAGATTAATTTAGAGGAAAAACAATGGATTGATGCGATCACATTAACTAAACCAGCAACCCATAATATAGGTTTATTGGAAGTATATTCCAAAGTTCTATTTAGATGGTACCTTACTCCAATTAGATTCAAAAAGTTTAATGGAGGTAATGAAAATTGTTAGATATGCTGGAAAAAATAATCTAAATGTCTCAAATATTAGTTAAATCTTGTAAGGATTACTGTGAAAATTACCCTATGTATATTTTGCAGGTAATAACACAACGGCTCCTTGTTTTTTTTTCTTTTCTCCTCTGTCCGCAACGGAAGGAATGAATGTGAATGGATGATAGTATGGTGTATGAATGGATAAATCATCAGATCTTCCAAATAATTAAATATCAGCTACTCTTCTTTAATAAAAAACTGGCAAGTACAAATGGTGTAAATATATAATCTCTCATATAACAATGCCTAATATAATCTAATAAAAAGGTGTTAGAGAGAAAGGAAAATAGAGGAGCTTAATAAATATGGAATAAAAAGAAGGGGATGGTTAAGGTTGGGGATATTAGTGAGGGTAGTAACTCGAAGGAGCACAATCTAAAAATAGATATAAAAAAAGAAATACAGAAATAAAATATGAGTAAAATGTATACCCTTAACCAATAATCTTATATATACCATTCTGACCTATTTCTAAAAAAAAAAAAAAACGAAGAAAGGGAAGGCCTCTATAAAGGCCTTTCTCAACCCGAATGCTCAGTTGTTGCAGATCCCTCACAAGGCCAACATGGATATTTTTTAGCGCTGGGTTTTTATTTTTTTGGTGCATTATTTTTTTCACTAAAAAAATAAAGAAAACTTCAAATGGTAAATTTTAAAATGTTTTTCTTTTGTTTGCAGTTTTATTTGTATTCCCTATCACTCTTGTGAGGGGGTAGGTAGGGACATATTTAGGGAGTGGATAGGGGTGTCAGGCTTGAAGATTACTAAAAACTGGTTATTTAGTTATATGGGCCAAGGGCACTGGGCGGGGCCCACATTGTATTTAATAAAGGGCACAGAAGATTGGTTATTTCCTAGGCATATTATTATTTATAAAGGACCCAGAAGATTGAGCATCTTCTCGGCTGCCATTAATAAAATGCTCTGTAGACTGGGCATATCTTAAACGCTATCCTGGAACATATTATATTTAATAAAGATTCCAAGAAACTGGACAATTCCTGGGTCTTATCATGACATAATAAGTAGGCCAGAATAATTGACAGAAAATAAGGAACAGAATATAGTGTAGTATTTTGATATGTACTATCAAAATACTACACTATATTCTGTTCATTATGTTCTTGTTTTCCATACTACCTCACCCTTACTTGGATTTGAGGACATCTATAAGGCTGCTTCTCTGTACCCCTTTATACTATATATATATTTAATACATCTACAGAAGTCTCATAGCTCAGTTATAGAATACACTAATCATTTTATGAACTTTCTCTATTTTATATGTAAGGAATTAAATGTGTATTCGTTTATACCATTCTTTTTCTTCCACTGTTTTTTCTTCTGGTTAGCCTCATCCAAAATGTCATCAAAATCTGTAATAAGAAAAATAAAATATGCTGTTAAGTAACTGAACTTTAACAGCAGTTTGGTTATGGAAATACTTTAACATAATTCACTATTGTCAAAATGGCATTTACATCTTCATAGCACAAGTTTCAAACAAAAAACATGCAAAAGAACACCCTTTCAGAGAAATTCTATAAATACCACATATTGCTTTTTAAATATAAACATTAAAAACTGAAGAGATGCCACAATACAATACAATAGGCAAATGAAGGAAGGATATTATATAATATTTTTACAATATTATTATGTAATATTCTTTGGGGATAAGATGAAAAAAAAATCATATTCACTCACCCAAAATAAATGATCTATTAATCAAATTAAACTGTATGTTTTTCTCTACTATGGAGGTATTTATACATATTCATTTGTCCACTAAATGAATGAGCATATGGTCTAATTAACATATTTCACATTCAGAATGAAAATTATTTAAAATAATTTTTTACCTATAAATAATTTGTCTTAATACAAAGCATTGCCAATTTCTTTGTCCTTCTGGTGATTTATTTTAGATGATTTGTGTAACTGTACTAAATATTTGGGTATTAAACCAATATACAGACATTTTTATACTCTGGTGGCTGTTCCTCCAAATCTTTCTCTAAAACTTGAAAGAATAATAAAAAAAAAAATCTAAATTGTGCTATTTCAAAATTATTTTTAAAAACAAAATTAACTTGGTAGTGAATGGGCTAAAGAAACTAAATAAAATTAATAAACCTTGATTTCAGGTACAGTAAAAAGTATGATCTTGGGTGACATCTGGTTTATTTGTGCATGTGAAAATAGCTTCTTACCTTCCCCAGTGAGCGTCAGACTGAACTGATTTGATGCTTTTCCATCAACCACTTTGGCCGTGTATGTTCCTTTATCTTCTACACCAAAGTCTTCCTTGATGATCTCAATGAGGCCATTCTCTTTGTCGAAATTAATTTTTCGTTTCTGCAAAGGATAGGATATATGTAATCAGATTTTTTCTAGTAGCAAACACATAAATGTAAAGTTCAGTGATGTTTCATGTCTACTATGCTAGTTTAAATTTTTATTCAACGGAGGAAATTGTATCAAGATTGTGTTTCACATGGAAAAAATACAAGATACTCCATCATTAATGAAAAAGGGATGGAAAGCCTTCTCATTAGAAGTGACTTGCCTCTGTGCTGTTTGTAAGAAATGGCACTATTTACATTTTGTAATTTCCCCAGTCTCTGGTGGCTGGAAATGATTCATCATTTTGAAATCTAATATTAGCAAGTAAATTATGCTGATGCCAGCCATTGTGTGTGACCAACGCTGCTCAAAGAGAAGCATTGCAATCACTGCGTCTTCTGGAACAGCATTGTATTAGCAGATTGCGATTATTGCCTTTTTAATTTCTTTTAATTAAAAAAATAGGTGGCCTGTATATATACAATAAATAAGGAACACATCTAATAATTACTTCAAAATTGTCTTATCTCATTGTAGCCTAATTGTGTCTAGTGCACATCTGTATTTGTGTGTTAAGTACACCATAATTTAACTCTATTCTAATAACACACCAGATAGTGACACAGTCCCAGCTACTGACAATGTCCAAGCACTCCACCTGGAGCAAAATGGTTGCTATTTAGATGAAAATCTAGTTGGCGTACCAAATTCCAGAGAAGCATCCAACAGTGTAGCTTCCAGCAGCCAAGTCATTATGTACAGAGGCATCAAATTATCTGAGCACCCTTTATTGCTTACTACATAAAGCTATTGGAAAACTATTGGTAGCATATGGCACAAAGCAGAAAACCATACTGGAAGCTAGGCAATGTAAGAAGAGCTACCTACATGTTTTTGTGTAGTAGCAAATGTGCTTGCATAATTTCCAAATCTCCAGCAATATGCATGACCCAAAACTGGGAACTGAGGGTGGATAATAAAATAGTACCTGGAATTTTAAGCAGCCTTACTTCAATATGCATTTCTAACAGTCACGTATGGCTTCTTTATTTTATTTTTTTTATTTTTTTTTATTTTATAATAAGACATACAAAAATAATAAAAATTACAAATGTTATATACAATATTAATATTCGTTACGAAAATAATTTTAAAATAAAATTATTTATAGGTCATCTAAAGCAACACTTGAGTGGTTTAAGGGGAAACTTGTAAATGTGTTGGAATGGCCTAGTCAAAGCCCAGACCTCAATCCAATAGAAAATCTGTGGTCAGACTTAAATATTGCTGTTCACAAGCGCAAACCATCCAACTTGAAGGAGCTGGAACAGTCTTGCAAGGAGGAATGGGCAAAAATCCCAGTGGTAAGATGTGGCAAGCTCATAGAGACTTATCCAAAGCAACTTGGAGCTGTGATTGCCACAAAAGGTGGCTCTACAAAGTATTAACTTTAGGGGGGTGAATAGTTATGCACATTGACTTTGTATGTTATTTTGTCCTATTTGTTATTTGCTTCACAATAATAACAAAAAATTTTCAAAGTTGTGGGCATGTTCTGTAAATTAAATTATGCAATCCTCAAACAATCCATGTGAATTCCAGGTTGTGAGGCAACAAAACACAAAAAATGCCAAGGGGGGTGAATACTTTTGCAAGGTACTGTAGATAGAAATAAATAGATAGATAGATGGATAGAGATAGAGAGTGTTTGTGTGTGTAAGTTTAACAATATTTATTTACAAGGTGTGTGTTTGTATACAAACACTAAATATAGAGATATCTCTATGCATAAAAAACTTTTGGTTTAGGAGGGTTGCGGTAGGAGGGTGCGGGCATAGACAGCGAGCTGAACTATCAGTCAGCTTGCGAATGCGCATGCCGCACACATGAGCGATAGAGCTCTCAATGTTCATTCATAGGGTGGCAATGCCTCTCTATGAAGAACCCGATTGGTGCAGCGTGAAGCCGTCTGATTAAGCCCTGCTATTTCGTCATTTTGATGAAAAAGGGGGCGCGGCCTGCCGAGGATCTTGGAGCTGGAACGAAGGTAAGTTTATATGATAAAAAGCACTCAGATTTTTTTTTTTTTAAAAGACAAATTAATATAAAAGCAAGAATGAAGGCTAGGGGACCTGTCTTTATTGCTTTTATATGCTGACTATAGTAGTCCTTTATCTCTATGACCAGTTACATTACAACCTGGTTCAATAACTGATGGCGAGGATCTGTTTTCATACTCCTGTAATCCATACAAAAATAAACTCATTGCTTAGTACATTAGAACAGTGGCAGACAAAAAAGGGATCAACCTACTGGGGTATTTCCAATAATGTTGTCATTTAGAATCATCTCCAAGTTTGCAGCAGAGGAGAGTTTTTCCACCTGTAGCCAGAGTCGCACATCCCCATTTTCTAGTACTTCTTTATTCCAGCCAGAGATGAGCTGTATCACTAGAACCAGAGATAGGTGTTTTCAAGGAAGAATGATATAATAAAACCCTGTGGCTGTTAACGAATGGCACTACGATACATAACCGAAATGTGTTTATATACATGTTTATTGTTCATTGTTTACGATGCTGGATTGTTTTTGTCTTGATGAAACAGCAACTTTTTGAACATCTTTAAAGGTGTTGTTCAATTTCTAAGAATCAGCTCTCTTAAGAGAGCCAGTTAATATTATTTACCATAGGTATGGGGATATATTTAAGTGCAAGCTAACTACAGCTGCTTGATAAAACCTGGTGCTCCCTGAGCAACTCTCATGTTGGTCCCCACAAATCCCCTAGTACTTAAATCAGTTACCAGGCAGTGAACGTAACTGCTGCACAGCACCCAAAGTTCCTGTATCAGGTCACTTGGTGGGACATTTTGCAGATACCATTATCTACTTTTTAGTAGTAAATATGAAGCCATGCACTCATAAACTACTCACAAAATTAAAAAAAATAAAATTATTTATTCATTATAATTTTCTTGCTTTAAGAACTATCAGTAACGTAAGCGGCTCTGTCATCCGCTGCAACAAATCTGAGGTTTTCAGCAAGAAAATATCTTTACGAAATGTTTATCAACACTGCATTGGAATTTCAAGGAAATTCCAAACCCATTAACAGATATCATAAGACAAAGTCAGGACTATTTTGTCTATTGATAAAACCTTCCTTGATAAAAGACATAGCCATAGCAGTCGTCTGCTCAAGAGTACAGCACTGAAGTGGGCTCATAGTGATTTAAACACCAGAAGCTGAACAAAAAAGATGGTGGTACCAGGAAGGCAGCATTCGGTAAGTAACTCCCCATAGCTGCATTTCATGGCCACCGCACCACAATAGGCATTGCCACAATCATGATTCTTTGCTAAATATGGAAAGACCCTAGACAGTGACAGTCACTTCATTATGTCATTATTTAACAGGTTGACTGACCTCAAATTATAAAAACACAATATATTATTTTTCTTGCAAGGAATGCTTTCTGTAGCTTAAGGAGAATGGTTTAAAAAGTATAATGTATTACATCATATATGCAGATTTTATGAATATTTTTATTTTTAACTGAACATGGTAAGTACATGCCTCTTTGCATCTTTAGGCTGTCGAAATTAGATTTTTGTATGCCTCATTCATGAAAGGTACAATTTGTAGTTAGCCATTTGGCTATATTCTCGGAAACCAATTATTAAGTCAACTTACACGGATGTCGCACATCATGACTTTTCTTCAAAAGATCAGCTAATTCTGCAAGGGAAAGTTTATTTTATTATTGATTGGTAAAATTAATTTAACACTATCACCTTCACATGCATTCTTTACATTATATCAAAGGTTAAGAAAATGAGTATGTCAAAGATATTTCTTTTATTTTTTGTGGAATATAGGAATGTCTATCTGGATGTCTTTATTGTTTTGCTTTTAAGTTATTCTTTAGCCTAATAAACTATTTTCAAGGACTGTTGAAATGCCTTGGAGGCTTGTAGAGTAGTAGGGGATTGGAAAGCACAATGCTGACAACATTATTATATTGTAAAGCGCTACGAAATCTGTTGGCACTATATAAATGGCAATAATAATAATGAGAACACAATGGATGAATGTGTAAATGTGTTTGTTAAATCACAAAACAGTCATGTATTCCTGCCATCGGTTTTCGACTAGAAGTCTACAGCAGGGATTCAAGAGAAGATTGTTTTTATTACATTAGTATAAAATTAGTTTTTTAGAGAATACTGCATATATGCAAATATGAATCATTACTAAACAATAGTAATATTACAATGCTATATGTTATCCATGCTGCCTTTTGTGTGACCATTTAACAAGGTCCAGACATTTAATAATCAATTAATACCCTCTTCCGTTAATGTGTGGCTAGCAGATATCCCATCAGTGTTTGGAACCTCGACAGAATAGGTGCCTACATCTTCCTCAGATGGGTTTGTTAACACCAGCTTGGACCTATTTATTAAAAAAAAAAAAAACAATACAAATTAATTTTTAAGTTTTTGAATCTGAAACCACACACTTTTTATGTTGACAGAATATGCCATAAGAATATTTTTTTTTTTATCTGCAAATCTATTTCCGTACGGTTAGTAAAAACTTATACCTGGGGTAAGCAACCTTTGGCACTCCAAATGTTGTGGACTACATCTTCCATAATGTGTTTAGAGCCAAAATTCACAGGGGAGATGTAGTCTTTTGGCTACTGACAGGAAAATTATCTTTATGAGTGGCACTCTAACCCAGAGGGAACCACCGATCCCCAAATATTATTATTATAATCCTCATTACCCACATTCTATGGTCACGTGTTATAATAAACTAAATTGAAAGACAGATCACAATTGTTTTATGTATGTGAACAACTTTGCTTGCAAGTATATTTCGCTCTCACAATAACTTCATTATTTTGCTTTAATTATGGAGGACATTTGTAATGGTAAACTCTGGAAGACACTAATATGACTCAGCAGTCTCATTTCACGTCTGTTATATAATGTAAATATGAATCATTGGGAATAGAAAAACCTAATGAGACGTTATTGTCTAAATATATCATAGAGGAGGAAGAAATAGTTTTGACCTCTTCAATTTCAACCCGCATGAAGTTACAGGATGAATTTAACTTTAAATTGTTTTGCAGGTGTGAGGCTTACCCAGCCCTCACTAGAATAAAAAAAAACACTCTAATAAAAAAAAAAGTTTATTCCTTTTATGTTTTCAGTCCCTCTTCTTATTTATTTAATAATTAAAAAAGCTACAAAACATACCTTTATTCCAGCGCCAGTACAGATTTCTTGCACCAGCCTGTTCTCCTCCAGTGAAATTATTAATCATCATGCCTTTTGTCAGAACTTGTTTATACTGAAGCATTGAGGGCACACAGCACATCCACATCAATCACCATGATCTGTCAATTCAGTGCTTCTCATAAAGAAGCACTGAATCCAATTCATCTCTTTGAGAATCATTAGCCATGTTTAGCATCATTATGTAGTGCATGATGATGCCAATGGCGAAATCCTTCAAATCGAAGGATGTAAGGAGAAAGTGCATGTTTTCAATCAAATAATAACAGAAAATGTTTTACATTGTTAGAGAAAAGGGACAGTGTCTATGCACCAAAATCACTACATTAAAGTATCACGTTAAAATAATATTATCAGATCTCCATAGCAATTGCACTTTGTGATTTTCAAGGAGATAGGGAATGAACCTACGTGCAAATATGAAATTGGATATAACAGGGACCATTTGACACAAAAATGACAAACTGTTACAAGGATTAGAAATTACTTATTTCGTTCTTTTGAGATCTCTGTTTTCTCTGGATCTGGCTCTCCTTTATAATCTTTTGACCAGATAAACTCAGGATTGTCTATTGGCTCTGGGTTCTCAAAAGAAAGATATATGAATCCTTCATCATCTACACCAACTTCAATCTCATTTGTGCCTGTGGAAAAAGAAAAGAATCTTGTGAAAGGTTGCCACATATATCTCTTTTCCTAAAGGATGTCCGATTTATATGATACTCAAGGTATGGACCTAATACTAGATGGCAAACACTGTTCTGCTGGCCCAGAGATCAAACCTGGTTTTGTTGCTGCAATGACTGAGTTGCAGGGCAGAGACGGACTTCCAGAACCAGCTGAATTAATTGCAAGGACACGGAAATTGTAACTTTTTCCTGTCTCCAAATCAGAAACCTAAGACAAAAATAGTTATGTTTCACAGTGTTGTAGGTAATAGTGGCCATTGTAACAACATACACTACATTGCAATAACTACATTTACCCTAAGGTGACAGTCTGATACTGGGTTCTCGTTAACAGTCTTCCATTCATCAGATCCTTCTTTCAGCACCTCTATTAAATATCCAGACACTGAGCTACACCCCTGATAAACAGGAGCCTCCCAGTGAATCATTAGTGAAGTGTTGCGAACCTCTCTGCACCTGACATCATATGGAGGACCTGTGAGTATATAGAGACAGTTACAATTTTTATTTTCGTTTTTGTGTAAACATTCCACATTTTAGAAGAAATTGATTGAAGAGATGCTTCAATATTAGTTGATCTTAAATAATAAAATAGGTAATTGAAAGAGTTTTCAAAAACTTGTGAAAGTCATGTAACATGTCTAATTTTAGTTTTCTTTGGTTAGAGCTGCTGTAATGTCACTGCCTTAGAATACAGAACGCCTCACCAGTAAGTGTCCTTGGGTCATATCATTCCTACAATCAGGGATGGGAGAAGAGTCAATGCACTCTATTATTTTACTGTCAGCATTACATTTGCAGTCCTGAGATTGATAATGATTGCTACAGCACTTTTTAATAACTTTTTTTTTTTTTTTTAGAAATATATAATGTTACTGTATGTGGGCATTATGCTCAAATGCAAACATCCCAATGCCATTTTTAGTAGGTTGTACTGCTAGTGATGCCTTCAGGGTCATTACCAATATATATATAAGCAAGGTACTAAACACTTTTATTTATCTATGTCATTATTATTATTATTGTGTGTGATAAAAAAAAAATGCATTTTTGCTTCTATAATAACCCTGTAGGAAATATTGTGAGATAAAGGAAAGTTCTGTCTGAAGCTTTTCATTTCCCAAATATGTTTTCATAAAGGATGAACAAATACGTGAAACAGTTATCTGTCCCGTACCACCCCTGTTCGGCTCGGGAACATGGACTAATTTTCCCCTTTTATATCCACTGAACACCGACCACACCCCTGGCTTAACTTCAAAGGAACCAATTAACTTAAGTGCTTCCCCTGGGATGCCGCCATTCGTATAACCAAACCGATATTCTCTAGTGAATGGCAGCCATTTTGTCTCCCGAACGCAGGCAGCGGTACATGGCCGTCGAGCGTCTGGAACACCTTTCGGATGCTCTACCTCGTTAACCCGGGATAAACTGTACCACTGCCTGTTCCGCTCTCAGACTGTTCTGACTGGGAGTAGCATTTGCTCCCTAAGAGCCAGGGAGAGCGTTTGCTGGTGTTCACACAGGAACTCGAAAACCCAAAAGTTGACTGTCTGCTGCCACTTTTTCCCTGGAACTAATTTGGGCTACAACCTTGTGGCTGGCCGGTTAGAACTACCCTGATGGCGATTCCCTTACATCGAACGTAAGTTCACAACTAGGGCGCTTGGATCCTGGCTATCTGGGGATATGTTACATGTGGGGTTCCTGTGCTATTTAAGTGTATTTTGGGGGTGTTATCTGTGTTTTCTGTATGGTTCCCTGTAACTGAGAGATACTTGAGTTACCAGTCTTTGACTAAATTATCTCCCAGACACAGGGATGCCTAGGAGTTGTTTGTACTATTTTGTATGGAGACCCCATGCTGGGGGTCTGAGCATAAAAGGCTGCATTCAGAGCAATAAACTCTGATTACTCCCAGAACTATGTCTTGTCTGGTTACTGGGGTGAAGAAAGTTATAATTACACATGGTTCCAGTCTGGATGAGAGGAGAATTAGCGGAGCTAACTAGTCAAGTTACCCAGGGTCCGCTACAATGTGAGTGCTACGAATTATGGAAAGGTAGAGAAAAGTTTGAACTTATAAATAATTAGATATTGTTTCCCTATTATCGAGTTCTAAAGCAGGAAGCAGTGGAAACTCACAGACCATGTTACAGATACATTTGCACCTTAAAAATAAAAGGTGCCCACATTTTCCTAGTGCAATTCACAGTTGTATCTTCTGTCATAAGATTTTCAAACATCCAGTTGGCTTTAGGATTGCAAGAAAAAGATGTCACAATTGGGATGTACAGCGTATAAGCAGGAGAATAAATAATTGTGAGGTTTCAAAGGGCCACTGGAAGCTGTGTTTCAAAGAATGTACCAAAACAAACAACACCATTATGGAATTCAATGTATTGTTTTATTTTACTACCTGGTTCAGCCATTGTCCACTCCTCATATTTAAAGAGATCACTTGGTTCAGACATCTCTCCTACTCCTGCTGCATTCATTGCTCTGCCACGAAACTCATAAAAATTGCCTTCAGTTAGATCCGTAATCTTACAAGAACATAGAACAAAAATCAGAGGACACCATTAAAAGGAATGAAGATTGATGGTAGTAGTATAAGTAGTACTCAGTATACATATGCTAAAACCTAAATATTTCTGTGAAATTCAAAATTATATGGTAAGAAAATACACATGAAAATAATATATAATATGTAGTGATGTCCCGAACGGTTCGCTGGCGAATAGTTCCTGGCGAACATAGCTTGTTCGCGTTCGCCACATACGGCGAACATATGCGATGTTCGGTCCGCTCCCTATTCGTCATCATTGAGTAAACTTTGACCCTGTACCTCACAGTCAGCAGACACATTCCAGCCAATCAGCAGCAGACCCTCCCTCCCAGACCTTCCCACCTCCTAGACAGCATACAATTTAGATTAATTCTGAAGCTGCATTCATTTTTTTTGTGTTTGTGTTTATTATACATTATCCTCCATAGCCAGTAACCTGTGTTTATTATACATTATGCCCCATAGCCAGTAACCTGTGTTTATTATACATTATCCCTCCATAGCCAGTAACCTGTTTATTATACATTATCCCCCCATAGCCAGTAACCTGTGTTTGTTATACATTATCCCCCATAGCCAGTAACCTGTGTTTATTATACATTATCCTCCCATAGCCAGTAACCTGTGTTTATTATACATTATCCTCCCATAGCCAGTAACCTGTGTTTATTATAAAATATCCCCCCCATAGCCAGTAACCTGTGCTTATTATAAATTATCTCCCCCATAGCCAGTAACCTGTGTTTATAATACATTATCCCCCCACAACCAGTAACCTGTATTTATTATACATTACCTCCCCATAGCCAGTAACCTGTGCTTATTATACATTATCCTCCCATAGCCAGTAACCTGTGTTTATTATACATTATCCCTCCCATAGCCAGTAACCTGTGTTTATTATACATTATCCCCCCATAGCCAGTAACCTGTGTTTATTATACATTATCCCCCATAGTCATTTATCGTTGGACCTAGGCAGCATGATGTTTTAGGCCGGCCCAGAGAGTGAGTGAGTGAGTGAATAATATAATATATATGTTCAGAAACATATTAGTAATATATGTAAATCGGGTTCATGCAAAGAGGGTGAAAAGGTATTACAGAAAAACACACTTATTGCATCAAATTTACAAAGCCAAACTTTTAAAAGCTTTCCTCATTTCTTTCTCGGGATGAGGAATATATCGGTTCTAGACTGAGGATTTCCATCTGCCCAGTCTTTTAATAATATGCACTGGAGTGTCAGTGTTGAAGGAGACCGAAGCTGCCCCTATTCTAAATGAAAGACCTGAGACATGGATACAACTCAATCTTAGGAGTAGTGTTCTGATGTAGAAGATGAATTTAGCCGTAGTCAGAGGGATTCAGTGAGAGTAGTGGTGAAATGTGTGTGGCATGACTGAGTGTGGGTAAGTAAGAGTCAAGTATTTTAACTGGGCACTAGTTCTAGGTGGGATAAAGTGGTATAGCGGATGGATGAGTAGTTTGGTTCGTTTTAGAGGTTTGTAGAGAAAGTATATAGTGATCATGATTTTTAGCGATATCCAATATTTTTAAGGTGGTCCCAGTGCCACCACTCAGATCTGGTGTCACAATAGCTTGCATTTAAAAAAAAATAAACTTTTTTGACTGTAATATAATAGCAGTCAGTTTCCTTCATACGTGTGCGTTTCAGGGCCTGCCAGGGCACAGTGTCACACCAGTGCAACTCATATCTGGTGTAACAGTATTGTACATTAAAAAAAAAAAAACTAGAAATTTGACTGTGAAATAATAGCAGTCAGTTTCCTTCACACGTGTGCGTTTCAGGGCCTGCCAGGGCACAGTGTCACACCAATGCAACTCATATCTGGTGGAACAGTAGTGTACATTTAAAAAAAAAAAAAATACAAGGGGCTTGTTGTCACCTTTCGGGGGCCCTTGGTGTTGTACGTGGCTGGGTGGAGGAAGAGACCTTCAATGACATCAGTGAGGACAAGGAACGGGACATGGCTAGCTTGGTATCCAACCTTGTGCAAATGGGGAGTTTGCGGTTGTGCAAATGGACTGTTTGCGGTTGTTTGCGGTGCGTTAAACGGGGAGTTTGGTCTGTCACTGTGAAGCAGGCGTAACCCTTACATTACCTGATCGATACAACATCATACCTGATGTTTTAAAGCACGTTATTCCAAACAATTTAGGAATGTTAGGTGATTTATGCCCTTTATGGATTAAAACCAGACTCTGCATCAACTATGTAATTTTCCATGGGAGTTTTGCCATGGATCCCCCTCTGGCATGCCACAGTCCAGGTGTTAGTCCCAACTTTTCCATCACTATTGTTGCCAGAAAGAGTCCCTGTGGGTTTTAAAATTTGCCTGCCTATTGAAGTCTATGGCGGTTCGTCCGGTTCGCCCGTTCTCGAACATTTGCGGAAGTTCGCGTTCGCCGTTCACGAACGGAAAATGTTATGTTCGCGACATCACTAATAATATGTATATGAGACTAAAACGATGGATCAGATTTGTCCCTCTGCTATTGCATTGTACCTTGCACACCCTTTTGGTAATTGGCTCATTGTTCACATCTTTCCAATTTAATTCCGAAGAGTCATGCTGGTCCAGTAAGTATCCAAAAATATCTTTCCCCGCTGTGAACTTTGGGGCTTTCCAACCTATGGTCATTTCATCTTTTCCACAGCAAAGAAGAGCAAAGTCGTATGGAGCAGATGGGCAATCTAAGAAAAGCAAGACTTTTAGTTTGGATGCAAAACTTTAAAAGGTGATTACTCTTCAGCTAATTAATTGTAGGCATGCAATATCTAACTAAACCCCATACAGGGATTGTCCTTGGTGTACATGGTGTATACAGGCTTATGATCTTACATTATACCTGTAGTTTGCATATTATGGCAGAGAAACATAACGTATGCCTAATGCTTCTGCAATACTATGTTTCCGGTGTCAGATAGAAAAGAATAACAATTCATTTTGCAATATATTTACTAAAGTGAGAATTCAGAGTGAATTTGAAATTTAAGGTCGGGTAGCCAAACTGAAAGCATAGCTGACTTATACAGTTTGGCTATTTTGAGCTTTGAAATTAATTTTAAATTCACTTTAAATTCTTACTTCAGAGATTAACCCTGATGATGTTGTAATTTTGCATATAATACTTACATATGGCTTCATTTATGTTTAGAGGGTCACTTATAGGAGACTGTTCACCAAGTCCTGCTTCATTAACTGCCCTCACACAGAATTCATAATCCTTACCAGTCTCTAACCCAGGAACAGTGAATCTGCAAGAATTAGACAGAGTGTGGTATGCACTTTTTATTGAGAATGTGGTTATAAACATTAATCATCACACACCTAAGTGAAATTTAAAAAAAAATCTCCCAAATTAAATCTATTGAAAACCGTGATCAACATACATATGTAATGGCTGGTTATTGGTAGCCAAACAGTAACTAACCACACATTTTTATTGTAGAAAATGTACTTTTATATGGTGTATTTCCATAATAACATTGTTAACTGAGCCGCTGGATCTATATGGTCTTTTATAAGACAGAATAGTAAATGTTTTGAAATGCTTTACTCACAAATGTTAAAATGCTTGTTTGCATGGATCAGGATTTTAAGGCAATTGGTTTTGTTTTTGGAAACAGAAAAATAGTTATTCTCATTATTGTGTTCCTGCTCACTTATATGTGAGTATTATACCTTTTATATTCTTATCTGATACCACTTTATACAGAGAGCACTATTTGTTTCTCTTTTTCTCCTTATACCGAGGACCTGTATCTACCAACACCTAAATCCTACCAGTGGGGGATCAACGCCACTGAACGCTATATACTCTTGAGCTGGCTAAAGGTCTAAAATAGGTGAGTGAGAAGGACTGTTATTACCACCACCATCATCCTCTCATTACAGTTTTACACTATTGGAATTTTTCTTCTATTTGCATGTTTCCGCATCATATGGATACCTGATTCCCTCGGGTCCATTAAGGTCTATTGATTCTAATTACCACTTCAATCAAACTTGGACTATTATAACTCTTACATTTTTTTTATCAGGACTTTATTTCTTTCTTAGTTATTTTATGTAAGTACGCATGGTTTTTAGTTTTTGGCGCGACCTATATTCTGGTTTTTACTATCTCATTATTGTCTGTAATGTGCATTGTTTGTATATAAATGTAGAAAGACACTGTTATGTTAGTTAGAATTTAGTTTATATATCATTATTCAACATAACATCTTCAAGAATGCTGTAGAGAGAAAATCCATATTTGGAAACAACTACTAAAATAGTCCACAGGTAATTATTTTGCCATTAAATATACTGTACCATTTAAGTCCTTTTCTAAAAAGAAAAAAAAAGTTTGTGTGCACAGATAAGAGTCTTTTATCTCTGTTCTGCTTGTTCGCAAACATGTCAGATTGACATATTACTCTACTATCATATCCTTTAATGTTCCTAAAGTAGAGATTCACATGGTCATCTCATGGGGCTTTCGTGGTCCACAGATCTGACATAGGGATCCTTGGGTGGCACAAAGTGTGTTAAAGCGTATTGATTTATTTAGAAAATGTGAGTGTGTACAAATATGTTAAGTGGGTAACAATCTTATAGATGCGTTGCTATGTGTATGTAATTAAATGTTTCAATGTGTAATTGTTACCCAAAAACTCATGATAGATGGAGGAACTAGGAGGCTAGTTGCTGATTCTTTCTGCTGCCACATTGATTTGTCACTTGTCTAATAGACTCATTGAAATGTTTTAAAGGAGCACTATAGGGTCAGGAACACAAACATGTATTCCTGTCCCTATAGTGTTAAAACCACTATCTAGCCCCCTTGGTACCCTTTGCCTCCCTAAAGATAGTAAAACTCTTACTTGTATTCAAGTCTGAAGCTGCTGCCTCTGCCTGTGAACTTCGTCTGACCTCTGACATCATCAGAAGTGGTGGCCTGATCCAATCACAATGCTTTCCCATAGGGTTGGCTGAGACTGAGAAGGAGGCAGATCAGAGGCAGAGCCAGCACAATTCAAACACAGCCCTGGCCAATCAGCATCTCCTCATAGAGATTAATTGAATCAATGAATCTCTATGAGGAAAGCTCAGTGTCTGCATGCAGAGGGAGGAGACACTGAATGTTTGGATGCATTTTAGGCATGACCCAGGAAGGATCTCTAACAGCTATATGAGGAGTGGCCAGTGAAATTATCACTAGGCTGTAATGTAAACACTGCATTTTCTCTGAAAATACAGTGTTTACAGCAAAAAGCCTGAAGGTAATGACTCTACTCACCAGAACAAATTCAATAAGTTGAAGTTGTTCTGGTGACTATAGTGTCCCTTTAACATCTTGCTATGTCATAATGTCACTGACCTGGTGTGAGCAAAAGTGTTGAAGAACCCAACATTTTTTTTTTTTTTAAATCAATTACTTTGACTAACTTCTTACATTTCATGTATGCTTATATTTACATAAATAGTTACATAGTTACATAGCTGAAAAGAGCTGAAGGTTCAGCGTTCCTCACATATGTTTTTGCTGTTGATCAAAAAGAAGGCAAAAAACCCAGTCAGATGCACTTCCAATTTTGTTTATGAATAGATTTCCAGATAATGGTTTGTACTGGCCCTGGATATATTTGTATAATATTATCATATCCCCTCTGAGGCGCTGTTTTTCCAAACTAGATAGATTTACATTTTTTAACCTTTCTTCGTAACTAAAATGCTCCATTCCTTTTATCAATTTTTTAGCTTGTCTTTGCACTTTTTCTAGTGCCATGATTTCCTTCTTTAGAACAGGTGCCCAAAATTGCACAGCATATTCAAGGTGTGGTCTTACCAGCAATTTATAAAGAGGCAAAATTATATTTTCATCCCGAGAATTTATGCCCCTATTTATACATGACAAAACCTTAGCAACTGCAGATTGACATTGCATATTGCGGCCTAATTTGTGGTCTATAACAATTCCCAAATCCTTCTCGTGTGTTGTTATCCCTAATTCACTACCATTTAGGGTGCAAGTTTTCAGTTATTTCTTGCAGCTAATTAAAAATAAAAGACATGACTGAAGCTTCTGTGCTATGTTTGATATAAATGAAGTACAGTGGTGAAACAACCAAGGTCGCAAGTGTCACAAGAATGACCGGGCCCATCACTGCAGGGGTCTCTGCTGCCCTGTTGACCCATGCTGATGCACAGGGTTGGATTGGCCCACCGGGATAACTAGGGCGTGCATTCACCAGATGACTGGAAGGAGGGGAGCGTACAGTACAGTTTCTTCCCCCGCCAGTCACTGCATGTAGCACGGCCGAGCAGATCGCCACCTGACAGGAAGTTCTCACTGAGAGCAACAAGCACTTCCTGTCAGGCTGGGTACCTCGGTCTGCTCGGCTACGCTACATGTAAGTGAGCAGGTAAGAGGGGAGACAAGGGGATGGGGGAATGAGACACATGGAGGAGCTGGGGTTGGGGAGAATGAGACACTTGGTGGGGTTGGGAGGGAATTAGACTAATGAAGGGGCTGTGGAGGAATGAGACACATGGAGGAGCTGAGAGGATGAGACACATGGGGGAATGTGATACATGGAGGAGTTGGGGAAAAAAGTAGACACATGGAGGGGCTGGGGGAGAAATAGACACATGGAGGGACTGAGGGGGATGAGATACATGGAGGAACTGGGTGGAGAATGAGACACATGGAGGACTTGGTGACATTACTTTTCCCTGAAGAAACCTAACTTTTCTTCACTTGTCGTAAGTTGAAGGAGAAAAACAAAGATGTGTGTGGAAGTAAAGCTTCGTATAAATATTTCTACCTTAGTGTTTTAAATGAATAGAGCCATGTGCATAGTTAAAGTAATTTTTATTTTCTATCAAGTTAAATAGTAGAGGCTTATACTCCATGGATGGCAGTAGTGAATGATTTTCATAACATCTTATAGCAGAAGTAACCTTATCTTTCCTGATAACCCCTTTAGCATTGAACAAAATTATATCACATCTCTTGAAATATACAGTGGTGCTCAAAAGTTTGCATACCCTGGCAGAAATTGTGACATTTTGGAACTGATTTTGAAAATATGACTGATCATGCAATAAATATATTTTATTGAAGGATGGTGATCATATGAAGCTATTAATCATCACATAGATGCATGGCTCCTTTTTAAATCTTAATGATAATAGAAATCACCCAAATGGCCCTGATAAAATGGTAACATACCCTTTAATTTTTGCATTGTTACAGACACACAAGGTGATACACACAGGTTAAAATGGCAATTAAAGGCTCATTTCCCACACCTGTGGCTTTTTAAATTGCAATTAGTGTCTGTGTATAAATAGTCAATGACTTTGTTAGCTCTCATGTGGATACACTGAGCAGGCTAGATACTGAGCTATGTGGAGCAGAAAAGCGCTTTCATAAGACTTTATAAAGATGTTAAATTATATAAAAATATATCCAAAGCCTTGGCAATGACTCAGTTCTGTTCAATCACTTATTAAGAAGTGGAAAATTTGGAGAAAATTTGGTCAGGTAGACCAAGAAAGATTTCAGCCACAACTGCCAGAGAAATTGTTCGGGATACGAAGAAAAACCCACAGGTAACCTCAGGAGAAATACAGGCTGCTCTGGAAAAATATGGTGTGATTGTTTCAAGGAGTACAATACGACGATACTTGAAAAAAAATGAGCTGCATGGTCGAGTTGCTAGAAAAAAGCTTTTAATGCACCAATGCCACAAAAAAACCCGGTTACAATATGCCTGACAACACCTTTACATGTCTCACACCTTCTGGCACACTGTAATTTGGAGTGACGAGACCAAAATAGAGCTTTATGGTCACAACCTTAAGTGCTATGTTTGGAGAGGGGTCAACAAGGCATATCGTGAAAAGAATACCATGTTATCAGAAAATACTGGCAGACAATTTGCATTCTTCTGCACAAAGACTGCACATTGGACACTCTTGGACTTTCCAGCATGACAATGACCTTAAGAACAAGGCCAAGTTGACCTCTTAGGCAACTATTACAAAATACTACATGCTGTTATTGATGCTAAAGTGGGCAATACACAATATTAGTAACTTAGGGTATGCAGACTTTTAAACAGGGGTCATTTTTTTTTATTATTTCTTGCCATGTTTTGTTTTAGGATTGTGCCATTCTGTTATAACCTACAGTTGAATATGAATCCCATAAGAAATAAAATAAATGTGTTTTGCCTGCTCACTCATGTTTTCTTTAAAAATGGTGCATATATTCCCAATTCTTCAAGGGTATGCAAACCTTTGAGCACAACTGTATAGAATGTATAAGTTCTCTGACCTGCCCTCAGCACTCTTAGTCTACTATTGTTATCCACTGCTGTAGACATTCCTATTGTTGTCATCCACGGTTGGACATATTCATATATAACTAAATACATATATTATATATATATATAATGAAAAGTAATTTGTGCTTGGTCCTTGGGTCCTTTTTTTCCCCCCCAAACCACTCCAGTGTTATGTTTAGATGAGAATAGGTGTATAACGTTTACATCAGAAATAAACTTTTCTGAAAAACAGAAAAAAACATACAACTTGGTACAAAGGTATTAAATGATTATTATAGTAAATTTGGACCACATACGTGAATTTTGAAAGGTATCAGCTCTTTATTAAAAAGCTGATATTCACTGAGCATTAATTGTAGGCTAATTCGTCATTAGCCAGTTCTGCTTATTTATGTACTCTTATGCAGTGGACTCGCATGCATTTTACTTTTCTTGTAGAAAATCTAATCATACTCACCTGTTACATTTCAATGGTTTATTGTTTACTGGTTTCCAATCTGTATCCCCAGAGAACCTACTATATAAATAGTAGCCAAGAATCTCTGGATCACATTCAACTTTTCCCCACTGTACTACGGCAGATGTCTTAGTGTCTCTCAGAGCCATGATATGGTCAGGAGCTGGAGGCACAACTGTAATATGAAATAATTTAGGTTTACAAATGTTGTTGGCTCATATGGGCCATGACATTTAGATTGTGTTTTCATGGGGTTAATTACTTAATCCGTGATAAACTGAAAAGCGAATTACACATTTTAGAACAAAAAAAGAAAAACTGTAGAAAGCAGCTGGCTTGGAGACTTTTTATGTTTTTGCTATATTCTATGTATAACAGGATGTACTAATGGGCAGCCCAGTCTGCATTTGAACATTTTAGGTGGCCTTCTTGGCCAAACTGTTTCTCCACAAATCTGGCAATTACCTAGTGTTGCTTGAAGCGAGATTGGCTCACTTGACTCAGACTGCTCACTCATTCCATACTTGTTCACAGCCTGTACTCTGAAACAATACGATTTGCCTTCCTCAAGGTCAAACACAGGTAGTCTCGTAGAATTCACAGGTGTATCCAGATTTATTCTTTGCCAGCTATTGCTGCCTGCAATTGACTAGACAAGAAATGTATGTAAACTTAATGGCATATAATGTCAGCAATGCAGTTAAAATAGGCAATAAATATGCAGTAAACATGGCAGAAGTGTAGGGTACTAAAACCAAATTAAAAAGAGTAAATAAGTGAGTTGCAAGGAACTGTTGATGCATACATGCTTATTATCCATTCATATTGTAATGATACAGCCTTAAATTCAAATTATCATATTATAGGGACACTCTACTGTCAAAATATAAAAACATTATTTTTTTTTAAATCACAGTTTAGTAGGTATACTCCAAACAAAACCATTTATGCATTTTTTTTTTAATTTGGGCTTATAAAACAGCTCGCAAAACCTGCATTTCTCCTGTCTTCTGCCTTTGCTATTCCTCCCCTTCTAACCCCACCCCGACTTTCTGTGTCTGCCCAATCACAGATTGATCAATGCAGTTCAGTGGGAATTGTTGCAAGGCAGGTACTCAGATTAATTGCCTGCCTCTTGAGCTTAACAGTGTTTAGCAATACAAACAAGGAAGTAACAGGACCGTCTGTCTGATTGACAGCCTGACAACATGAATTTATTAAAGTAGGAATTTCTATTTAAATCTTAACTTTTTGTTAAATGAAAAGTGGACATAATCATCACACATAAAGCAAGATAAAGTGCTTTAGGTGTCTACTGACAACAAAAACAACATGTAGCTCATGTACGTTTTTCATTGCTCCAGCATGGCACCTCCTCATTCCATACTGCATTACAGCAGCATTACGGCAGCATTACAGTGCTGTTAATTATGACACCATTTACAACAATGTTACTAAGGTAAGGTTGGGTGTTCATGGAAACCTATGGGAAGGTTAAAGGGATACTCCACTTCCTCCAAAGAATAAATAAATCACTGTTTGGTAGATACGCCCCCAATGAAAACATGCATGTATTTAATTATGCATTATTTATTCGGTGGTGGAATAAAAGTTTCAGATACCTTGTCTGCAGCCTTCACAAGTTCTCCCCTTCTTTCCCATTCTAGACTTTCTGTCACTGTCCAATCACACAGGGTTATTAACTACCATCCAAATGTCCCTGTACTGAATAAAGTGAACCGGCTTACAGGGCCAATTGGACGGCAAAATCCATACATTCTTCAGGCTATTCATCAATTCTTTGATTTTGCAATTAAAGCCCCGAACAGGCCTGAATTTGATCTGTATTTTAGCTTGTCCGAATGCTGAAATCCATCCTGAATGCTTCAAATCCTGGCTCAGTTGCTTCAAGTCCAGGCTTGAGTTTAAAATATTAAAACTGGCTTAATTGTTAATCAGATCTTACAGCACAGTGTGTTTACTTTAAAAGTTATTTTCTCCTGTTCTGTTAACTGGACTTTAATCACACACATAACACTCATGCAGGCTTTATCAGGCAATTAACAGAGATAAGGCATTCTAAATTAAACACACTGTGGAATAAAGGAAGTTTTATATATCTATTTACAGGAAGTGTGTAGGGAGACTTTGTAATTCACAGCAAAGGGAAGTGCGGCTAAGGCTGCACAAATGGAGAGGATTAACTAATTAATGGCAGAGAATTGAGCAGTGACACTGCATAGGCATGATCTATACACCAAAACCACTTAATGGCACACTTTAGGCACCCAGACCACTTCAGCTCATTGAAGTGGTCTGGGTGCACTGTACCAGACCCCTTAACCTTGCAATTGCAATAATTGCAGTTATTTATTAACTGCAGCAATTACCTTACAGGGTTAACTCCAACTCTAGTGGCTGTATACTAGCCATTAGAATCAGGTAAGTCACAGAAGGGGTTTTTAACGGGGGAGGTGAGAGGAAGGGGGGCATTGTAGATCACTATATTGCTAGGAAAACATATTTGTTTTCCAAGCACTATTATTATTATTATTATTATTATTATTATTATTGCCATTTATATAGCGCCAACAGATTCCGTAGCACTATCGTTCCCCTTTAACCCCTTAAGGACCAAACTTCTGGAATAAAATGGAATTATGACGTGTCAGACATGTCATGTGTCCTTAAGGGGTTAATTAAGCTAAAGTTTCTTTGGTGCTTAAAATGCTCCTTTAAGTGTTATTAGGAAATGTTGGAAATTCTATAAATGAAACAATAAAAAGTATATTTTTATTGTTTCATTTATAAAGATACTGTTTAATTTATAAAGATACTTTATTCATTATATTTTAATATCATATCTATATGCTGCATTAAGAAATAATAGGCTAGTTTATCGTTCCATGGATATCTCTACCCCTTCTTAAAAAAAATGAAGGGTGAACTGGTGGATTTACCCTTTGTACATAGTAGGTGAGAGGCTCTTTTCCACATGGATCTGGTTCATCCCAGCTAAGTACTATATAGTCCTCGCTGACCTCAGATGCCCGGACATTTCTTGGTGATGTAGGAACTTTCACAAGTTCTGCTTTAGTTAGAGGAAAACCATATGAGAAATGACAAGTATAGTTAATATTCAGCTCTTTATATTCCAAGTAAAAAAACTGAAACCTATTCATGTTTCAACACGAATTTGGGGAAGTCTATACAACCAATCTTTTCTTTTACACCTTATATCTATATCTGTAAATTTATAGTGCATAAAGAGAAAATCACTGCCATCAACCTTTTATCTTGTCTTTTAAAACCGTATTTAAGTTAAAAGAATAAAAGGTTACAAAAAATTATGAAGTAGAAACAATTGTCTTAGTAAAGACATTTGTAAGGCAGATCATGATTCTTAAGTTCACTAAGCTGTTGCACACATTATACTAAATCACTTACCATCCAGCTCATCTTTGTTAATGACAATCTTTCTTTGTTCATCATATGGAATTACTAGTGATGGGAAAAAGGGGATTTATTGTAAACACAGGAGTAGGAGACCAGAAATAAAGAATAACATTGTTTGCTATCTTATTACACCAGCCTTAGAGCTAGATTCATTTTTTTTCTACTCATTGTTGCCTTCAGCCAGCATGAAGTGGACATCATGCAATGTTATTCTGCTAGAAATGTCGCTGAGATATTTAGTTTAGTTTTTTGCTGGAGTATAACTCCACCTCTGGCTGCTGTCAATCAGGGATACTGGAACAAAAGTTCCAGGCTGGCTACATGAATTTTATGCAATTTGGTCAGAGCTATTTCTTCTAATGGGTGATAATTTGCAACCCATGTTCAACATTTTCTAAGGATCTGTTGCCGGGGAGGATTCTGTAAAGGATTACTAGAGTTCTGTTACTCTTTCAACATTAATGGTTACGTAAGGAACATGAAGAATAGTGTTTATGCTATATATATAAGTAAGCTGTATATAATGATACATCATATACTTCTTTTGATTTTGAAGCATTTATAATGGAGGAAGTTATTTTCTGTGCTTGATATTTTCTTATAAAGTAATAAAAAATTAGATTTCTTGAGAGTGGGATTATACATATTCTTATTTTTAAACATGATTACAAAGCTATAAGTATACCTATTTCTTTTTCTCCCTTAGCAGGGTCTCTCATTGTCACCGGATCACTGGCTTTTGATGGAAGACTAATCCCAGCCTTGTTTACAGCTTTCACTCTGAATCGATACGTTTCCCCTTCTGTAAGACCAGACACCGGAAATCTGCAGATCTTTGTCGTAACTTCATTGCATGGAACCCACTGATTGCTTGATTTATCCCACCTTAAAATTGCATGAAATATATTAGTAAATATCAGGAGCAGTTCTAACATACTATTCGCTTGATTTACTAAGTGGCCGAGCCACACCACTGAATTCAGTTTTCCTCAGAATTCAACATAAAGAGATGTGATATTTACTATAATTGTTTGCAGGCTTCCAAGTGTAACTAAGTTAAGCCAGTGGATCTAAGAAAGCATAAATCTAGGGAAATAGTGGGCCTTTGCGTGCCATAATAGGGCACCGATTAGTTTACTGGGAGCTGATTGGCACTCTGTAGATACTTGCAGGGTTGTATCTGTACCAGTGTCTGCATGTTTGAAAATAAGCATGCTTTTATATGAAATATGTGTGTGTGTGAACAAAGGTACAGTACGTATTTGTGTGTACTGTTGGCATTTGAACTAGCTCTACAAACTGTACGTACAATTTCAATTCTTATCATTTTTATGCAAGATAAACTACACTATATTTTGCTCCACGCATTTTACTACCTCTGAGAACACACCTACCTCAAGAAATATATATAATAAAACTCCCTCTTCCTATTACACGTACATATATACACATACACACTGACACACACAGATACACACATATTGTGACACACACACATATATACAAATTAAAATCTTTTGAGTGCAGGAGGGTGGCTTCCAGGGGGTCCAGAAGGAGCTGGTTGTAGGATATAAGAGTGGGCTAGTTAAGGCAGATAGTAGTCTGGGGCTCCAGGATCAAGGCCTCCTAATCTCCCTCTCTGCAAGCTGGGAGGAAGTGACCTGAAGTTATTTCCTCCCAGCACTTTGACTGGGGGCGAACTATTGATCTAGCATTAGCTTGGCTCCAGTGTGCAATTGAAGGGCCTATATGGTGGCCTTAAGTGTTAAGGCCACCACATGGGTCCACCAAGTTTGTGGGCCCCTGGTTTAGCCGCATTGGCTGAACTGCTGGTAGTTCTGCTGCTGGGTATATAATTAATTCAATTAATAATTACATTTACAAAAATGGTTCCAACAAATCTCAATAATACCAGGCAAGTGCCCCACAAGTGGCCCCTGCACCACCCTTCACTCTATTAACTACAAGGTGAAAGGTAATTACATGGGTCCCATAAGATGCCCATTCTTCTGTGCCCCTGTAATATTAACCTCTTAATGGGTTCGGGAGATTCCCAGTCTTTTAGACACTGTATTAAAATTATATATTGGTCCATACATGGCCCTGGAGATGACCAGTCTCCTCTGCCCTCCTCCCCCCCCCCCCCCGCCCCCCCCCGATGAAAATATATTGTGCCCAGTGTCCAGGAGATGCTGCTTGTTTTAGGAAGCTTGATGATTTTAAGTTAGTCTGTATAGTGCCTTAAATTATACTTGCCTTTCAACATAATAACCACTAACGGGACTTCCTCTGTCATCACTTGGTGGGGTCCAGGATAAAAGCAAACAATCCTTATGAACATCATGGCATTGAACACACAGCGGTGATCCAGGAGCACCAATGTCTTCTGGATCAGCATCTAATGAAACAAACACAAACATTTTTCTTTTTAAGTGGTCTTGAAACTTTTACACATGCCAACATACTGCTATAAGAAATAGTGTACCATGCCAGACATGTCAGATATTGCACGCTCAAATCAATCCTCTCACACATGTATGTCTATATAAATACACAAGAAAACATACATAAAAGTACATACTATTTAAAAGAGCATGTGAAAAATGAATTATACCTACATATCCTTTGCTGTCAACTTTAAAAGCGGTCTAACAATATTTTAATATTATGAGTTATAAAATCATTTTAATACAATTGATAGAATTCTGAAAAAGACACTAGTCAGTTCCTATCTGCACATTTTTCACAAGAACTGCAAAACCCCGTAATGTGTCCAAAGGAATAGTATAAACAATAATGACCACATACACTGTTCAGCCACAACATTAAACCACCTGCCTAATATTATGTAGGTCCTCCTCTACATTTGTTCATTGCCCTGTCGTGGTTCTAGCTTGTCTAGTCACTCAGTGCTCTTGTATTCTGTTAGTTTCTTTGGTTTTGACCCGGCTTGTCTGTTCTACCTTGTTTACCTCTATTACCCTTTGACTCGGCTTGTCTCTCGCTTACCTGCTCTCTCGTTCCCTCGACCTCGGCTTGTCTCTAGACCATTCTTTACTTACTACTTACGTTAGTCCGGCTATTCTAAGGTCCGGTATACGTACCCTGTACCTGTTTGTACTCTGCGTGTTGGATCCCTGTCCCGATCCTGACATTACGACAGGGCCAATGGATCCTGCAGGTACAAACACTCAGGTTGGTCCTTCCGATTCTAGATTTGATGCCATGGATCACAGAATGGACCAGATGGCTCTAGCGCTGCAAGCTTTATTATCTCGATCTAGTAATCCACCGGAAGAGATGCGAGCCACGTCCATCTCCTCTATAAGTTCAGGTCTAGAAGTAGCCACTGTAGGTGCTTCTTCCCGTATTACACCTCCTGTACGTTATGGTGGTTCTCCGGAGAAGTGCCGTGGTTTCTTAAACCAAATTGGTATTCATTTTGAATTACAACCTCGCTCTTACCCTACAGATAGGGCAAAGGTTGGATTCATTATCACACTCCTCATTGATAAGGCTCTGAGATGGGCCAATCCTCTGTGGGAGAATGATAACCCGTTAGTCTATAATTATAATGCCTTTGTCGCTGCTTTTAGAAGAACTTTTGACCCTCCAGGTAGAAAGGTCAATGCAGCTAGATTACTATTGCGCCTTAGACAAGATAACCAAACCCTTGTGGATTATGCACTAGAGTTCAGGTCTTTGGCGGCAGAAGTTAAGTGGAATGAACAGGCCTATATAGACGTATTTGTAAACGGATTATCTGATGTAATTCTAGACGAGGTGGCTACTAGAGAGCTTCCTGAAAATTTGGAGGATTTAATTTCTTTTATTTCTCGTATTGACGAACGTTTAAGAGAGAGACAGAACACTCGAGATAATATTCGTAGACCTTCCTTTAAACTAGCTCCTTTATTTCAAAGTCCTCAAACCACTATCCCAGTTTTTTCTGAACCAATGCAGATAGGCAATACTCGCCTCTCAGAAGAAGAGAGACAGTACAGGAGAAAGGAGGGGTTGTGTATGTATTGTGGAGTAAGAGGGCACCTTCGCCTAAATTGTCCTAATCGTCCGGGAAACGCTCGCACCTAAGTTTCTCTAGAGGACAGGCCTTGGGTGTTTCTATTTTGTCCTCTATACACAATTATAAAGATCACAGGCTTCTGCTACCTGTTTCTTTAGCATGGGAGAAGGGAGTAATAAAGACTATGGCATTGATAGACTCCGGAGCTGCTGAGAGCTTTATTGACCAAGTTTTTGTTTCTAAACACACTATCCCATCTCAGCTAAGAGACACCCCCTTGGCCATTGAGGCCATAGATGGTAGACCATTATCTGAACCTGTGATTTCTCATGAGACTATACCTGTTATTTTGACTGTTGGTATCTTACACGAGGAAGGTATATCCCTTATGCTTATCTCGTCCCCTTCTGTTCCTATAGTTCTGGGGTATCCATGGTTAAAGAAACATAACCCTATTATTGATTGGGAGCTAGGGGAGATAACTTCATGGGGTCAGGGTTGCCAGGACAGGTGTTTACAGAAAGTCTCACCACTTTGCGTAGGTAATACACCGGTTAACCCCACCCAGTCTACAGACTTACAAATACCGTCTCGGTATATAGATTTAAAGGCAGTCTTTGACAAGAAGAATGCTGATACTTTACCTCCACACAGGTCCTTTGATTGCAAGATTAATCTCCTACCTGGTACTATGCCTCCGAGGGGCAATGTATATCCTTTATCCACTAAGGAGAACTTAGTCTTAGAGGAGTATATCCGTGAGAATCTAGACAAGGGATTCATTAGGAGATCATCCTCGCCTGCCGGGGCCGTTTTTTTTTTTGTGAATAAGAAGGATGGCACGTTAAGGCCTTGCATTGATTACCGAGGTTTGAATAAAATAACTATCAGAAATGCATACCCAATCTCTTTGATTACTGAGCTCTTTGATCGTTTAAAGGGTTCCAAGATTTTCACCAAGTTAGATCTCAGAGGGGCGTATAACTTGGTGAGAATTCAGCAGGGAGACGAGTGGAAAACAGCGTTCAATACTCGATATGGGCACTTTGAGTACACGGTAATGCCTTTTGGGCTCTGTAATGCACCGGCAGTATTTCAGGATCTGATCAATGAAGTTCTTAGGGAATTTCAACAGGATTGTGTTATTGTATATTTGGATGATATACTAATACACTCTAGAGAAATTGAGACCCACCACAGACAAGTCAGAAGGGTATTGCGCAAACTCCTACAACATGGGTTGTACTGCAAATTGGAGAAATGTAGTTTTGACCAATCTCAGATAAACTTTCTTGGTTACATGATTTCTGGGGAAGGCTTTAAAATGGATCCGGATAAACTCCAGTCTATTTTAGATTGGCCATTACCCAGGGGTCTCAAGGCCATTCAGAGGTTTATTGGATTCTCCAATTATTATAGGCGCTTCATTAAAGGATACTCTTCCATTATTGCACCTATTACCAATATGACCAGACAGGGGGCTGACACTAAGACTTGGTCTACTGAAGCTCTCGTTGCCTTCAAGACACTTAAGGAACTTTTTGCTTCTGCACCAATTTTAGTTCACCCCGATACAACCTTACCTTTCCTACTCGAGGTAGACACCTCAGAGACAGGTATAGGTGCCATCTTGTCTCAAAGGTTAGGCGTAGATAAACCATTACATCCATGTGTTTTTTTTCCAAGAAACTATCTGGGACTGAAAGCAGATATGATATTGGTGACAGGGAACTACTAGCTGTTATCATGGCTTTAAAGGAGTGGAGACATTTATTGGAGGGGACCTTGCATCCTGTTACTATTCTGACGGATCACAAGAACTTGTCTTATATTGGGGAGGCCAAGCGCTTATCCGCCAGACAAGCTCGTTGGTCCTTGTTCCTCACCCATTTCAATTACGTGCTCACTTATAGACCTGGTTCTAAGAACTCTAAGGCCGATGCTTTGTCTCGCCAACATGAACCTTCTACTATATCTGAGACGGTTTTGTCTTCTATAGTTCCCAAGTGCAATATTATCGCCAACACTAGCCTCAGGATTCATTCTCCGTTGCTTGCCGAGATTATGAAGCTACAACATCTGGCTCCTAGACAGAGTCCTGAGTCACGGTATTTTGTTCCTGCTGAACTCCAACTAGAACTGCTACAATGCTTTCACAATAGTAAGGTGGCTGGGCATCCTGGCATTCGTAAGACATGCTCCTTAATAGCCAAAGATTTCTGGTGGCCCTCCTTACGTAAAGATATTAGGGATTTCATCGAAGCATGTGAGGTCTGTATGAAGACTAAACGACCTCAGACGCTTCCATGTGGGCTTTTGCATCCCTTGGAAATTCCCGAGAAACCATGGACCTGTTTAGCTATGGACTTCATTGTCGATTTACCTGTTTCTAAAAAACAGACTGTGATTCTCACGGTGGTTGACAGGTTTACTAAGATGGCTCATTTCGTGCCCTTACCTAAACTTCCATCTTCTCCTGAATTGGCTGAGATATTCGCTAAAGAGATATTTTGTTTACATGGGATACCTTCCGAAATTGTTTCTGATAGAGGTTCCCAATTTGTTTCCCGTTTTTGGAAGTCATTCTGTTCTCAAATGGGTATCAAATTGAATTTCTCTTCTGCCCATCATCCCCAGTCTAACGGAGCTGCTGAACGCACTAATCAAAAGATCGAACAATATTTGCGTTGTTTCGTTTCCGAACACCAGGACGATTGGGTTGGTCTGATTCCTTGGGCAGAGTTCGCACACAACAATCTCGTTTGTGATTCTACTCGTTCTAGCCCCTTTTTCATGAATTATGGCTTTCATCCCTCCATTCTTCCCTCGGTTTCTCCTTCCCAAGGAGTACCGTCGGTTGATGTTCATGTTGCCAATTTGAGGAAGTTGTGGGATCAGACTCGACAAATTCTTCTGCATAATTCCATGTTGTTCAAGAAACATGCTGATAAACATAGAAGGGCGGCTCCAGTCTTTGTTCCAGGGGACAGGGTATGGTTGAGTACCAAAAACATTCGCTTGAAGGTTCCTTCTATGAAATTCGCTCCTCGTTACATTGGACCTTACAAGGTCCTGACTCGAATTAACCCAGTTGCGTATCGTCTGGCTCTTCCATCTGCCTTATGCATTCCTAACTCCTTTCATGTTTCCTTGTTAAAACCCCTAATATGTAACAAGTTTTCCTCCACTGCATCCTCTCCTCGCTCTGTTCAGGTTGAGGGACAAGAGGAGTATGAAATCAATTCCATCATCGATTCTCGTATCTCCCGGGGGAAGTTACAATATCTGGTTGATTGGAAGGGATATGGTCCTGAGGAGAGGTCTTGGATACCTCAGGAGGATGTGCATGCGCCTCGCCTCCGCAGGGCTTTTCACTCCCGTTTTCCATCTCGTCCCGGTTCCTTCCGCCCGGTGGGTGTTTCTGAGGGTGGGGGTACTGTCAGGGTACCTGTTGTCTCTACCTCTGTGGAGGTGAGACACTTGGACGTTCTTCCTCGCAAAAGGGTTGAATCACTCGTTCCTCGCGGTTCCCTCAGTCGTTTACACGCCGGCCGCGAAGGGATCCACTTCCTTTTATGACGCGGCGTTCAGTAGCCGACGTCATGACGACAACCCAACCCGATCTGTCAATCAAGCCCCAAGCACGAATGAGGATTCGTCGGGGGCGTGATTACCTGTTTGGAACCAGGGTATAAAATAGGGCTTTCTACATTTGTTCATTGCCCTGTCGTGGTTCTAGCTTGTCTAGTCACTCAGTGCTCTTGTATTCTGTTAGTTTCTTTGGTTTTGACCCGGCTTGTCTGTTCTACCTTGTTTACCTCTATTACCCTTTGACTCGGCTTGTCTCTCGCTTACCTGCTCTCTCGTTCCCTCGACCTCGGCTTGTCTCTAGACCATTCTTTACTTACTACTTACGTTAGTCCGGCCATTCTAAGGTCTGGTATACGTACCCTGTACCTGTTTGTACTCTGCGTGTTGGATCCCTGTCCCGATCCTGACAGGGATGTAACAATAAATAAGACAATTACAAGAAAACTTACAGGAATAAAAGGTTGAAGAGGACCCTGCTCAAATGAGCTTACAGTCTATAGGAGGTGGGGTATTAGAAACATTAGGATAGGAAATATCAAGTAGGAGTGAAGCAGAGCTGGAGGAGAGAGCAAAGCACTTTCCCATAGGAGAGCAAGAGACAGGTATGTAAGGGAGAGATTACTCTGGGAGGCCATACGCTTTCCTGAAGAGATGGGATTTCCTGATTTCCAAGGACAAGTCACAAATATGCATAACCTGTTGTAAGGAGCATAAAACCTTAACCAATGAAAATCAATACCATTAAAATGAATTATATCACTCCTGAGGGAGCCTATCTAACGAGCCTTATTTTAGAGTCTCTGCTATCTAAATCTCTCATTTTTCTCCACCGCAAATCTTTTTTTTTCTTTGAGATTAGGGAAATGTAGTAATGTAGAGTTACAGCTCAGTGCAGTATTTAGTTAATAGGTGCCCTAGAAGTATCTAGTATCTTTATAGGGGATCGTATTATTTTCCTTGAATTTCTGAGTTTCTACCTTACTCTGAATGTGTGTTTGCACTCAGCTTTTTGATTGTATACTCACATTGCTTTTCTATTCCTCACTTTGCCTTTGATAAAGGCGCTTTAGCAGCGTCGAAACGCGTTATGATTCTTTTCACTCTGCTGGTTTAGTTTAGCACGGTTTATTTTTTGAGGGGGTTTACTTGTCAGTCTTTATTAGGAGTTTTTGGCAGCTATGTAACTACCAGGGAGTCTTTAGACTAAGTAGCTATCAGAATTTGAGTCATATTGCAACATTGTCTGACTCAATGATGGCGTGTGTTCTTTTCACCATTAGACTGCAAGATGGAGAGATAGATTACCTCAGGTGCTACTCACTCTATTCTGTCCCTTGTTAATAGTTGCATTATTGATGCTAGTGCTATCCCTGTCAGACACTAGACAGTATTATACTCAAGCTCTACTATTGGGACATCTCTCCACATTTTGAAACTGTGTAGTTACTCTGTAGCCACAGCCAGCTTGACACATTTTTTAGGGGTATAATAGAATTTGTTTAATTTCAAGGTGGTTATTGTATCCATCCCTCAGATAGGATTAGCCACCTGCATTATTTTTACTTTACCTCTAGTTTTTTTTATGCTGGACTACGCCATATGCTTTTGTGACAATTTTTGAGCTTCTATAGCTCCCCTCTAGGATTCACATATATTTTTTCTTTTGAGTGATTGTTCATTTTGTATATTTGTAATCAATAAAGTATGTTTTTTATTTAATTTTATTTAGACCATTTATAAAGATATCCACACAATGATCTTGGGTCTACTTGTGTGAATCCTCGATCATCCTTTTTTTGTTTACTTTTGCTTTTCTATTAGCCTCAAAGATGACGTGCAGCAACAGTTATTTCTGAGTGTATATATTTCAATTGCAACTATACCCTAGGCCAGGTTTAGGCAACCTTTTAGTAGTACTGTGCCAAAACAAGATCTTGAAGTCCCTCCTATGTTTTTAGAAAATTGAGGTGTGTATGTTGCCATCTGCCACTTGTGTTATTTATGGGTGCTACAGTAGCTTTGTAGCATTGTATTTGTGCATATGTGGGCTGTTATATTGTGTAGGTTCATGAGTAGATTGTTGTATTGTTTATAATATCTACGAATGTGGGCTGTGTATGGGAGCTGCTTGTGGAATTGTGTGTGTGGATGATATGTCATGTTGGGTGTTTGGTGGTGTGTTTATGTGTATGTGTTGGACTGCTTGTGGTAATGTATGTGAGAGGCTGCTTGTGGGGTTGTGTGTGTGTGTGTACGTGGAGTGTCATATGTGCTGTGTTTGTGTGAGCTGTGTGTGTTGATTGTATTTTATGTATGAGAGGGAGGCATATTCTGCAGCTCTATTTATATTTAGCAGTGTGGGTGGCTTCCCTCCATTGGGGACCGGACGGGCCAGGTACAGGTCAAGGGCAGGAGCTTACTCCAGTTCAGATTCCCGTTCACAAGTGCTAGGAGGAAGACTTCTGAGATCACTGCCTCTGAGTGCTGCAATGCATAAATTGAGGATTGTCCCTCACCACCTGCAATCCCTGCTCGGTTTATGCTAGCAGATATCTGAAGTCTCACTGAGACTTCTGATAGGCCAGAGCCTGTTTGGCTTTGAGTGCCGGGCAAAGGTACCTCAAGCAACATGCATGGCACCCGTGACATAGGCATCTGACGCCTGTCCTAGCAGTTGCAACAATCTCACCATAACTTGGATACTCCATTCAGGAGATAGCTAATTATAGTAACGGCTGACAACCAGTTATTTTTTTGTTGTGAGTTTACAAAAAAAAACCTTTGCTATTTTATTGTTTATTTCACGCTGTTTACTTCATAATTTCAATATTCAGATAAATGACAGTTATGTATTCATAAATCATATAATAATTTACCAAGAAACAAACTATTTCTTCCCTTCTCTTATATATTCAGGCATAGGGGTAACCCCCTTTCACGTTTCTTAGTCATTGTCTAATTAGCTCAATTTTTTTCAATACTTTATGGAGAAGTAACATGATAACCTAAGCATTTGGAGATTTATATATTTATTTGGGGAGGAGACCTTTACCTAATCAGCAAAGCGTTGTCCAAGTTGACTTGTTCAAAATCAAAAGTTTTATTGTTTACTGTTTTCTTGGTGGGTTTCATAGTTATCTAATGAGTCAAAGCAAAGCCGGGTCTTCCACAGTCATGAAGCTGACAGATACATTTACAAGGAAAACAGAAGGATCACTAAGCAGAACATAAACTAGACTGACATAAAATGTATCAATATTCCTGATAAAATAAAATATATCAATTTTTTTTATGTTGAGGGAGTCATTTTTTATAGCAGGCAGCAAAAAGTCAAATCAAGCAGTTTCTACCAGCTATCAATGCTGACTAAGAACAAGCTCATTTACAATGAACGTTCTTGGCAAGAGAACTTACAATTCCTGTTCATTGTCCTTCTATTTGATGTTGCAGTCGACTAGGTGTTTATCTGTGCACTGAGTGATGAACTCTCTTACTGTGTTACAGGAGATAAGAGAGATTCATGTTTGGGTCATGGACCTACAGGTAAAGAAGTCGCAGTACAGAGAAGGTTATGGCACTGCTGAAAGTAGCATCTGCTGCCCTTGTTAGCAATGCATTTTGGAACTTAATCTATTGTTCATATAGTGATTCTCAATGTATACTGCATAGTTAAATAAATAAATATCATATTCTGCTATTAAATATAAATAGCACAGAAAGAGTAACATCCATTACATGCTATCTTTAATGGTAAGAAAAATGCACAAGTCTTGTCTGGCCGGGTGGATGTATTTCATTATTTATTTAACACTACTGATAGCTCTTGTCTAGAGCACATTACACATTTAGAAAATAATCCTAATATTTTTTATCTGTGTAGGCACCACTAGCCACTTTGAGGTCGTTATGTCCATTATATATTATATATAGGTTTATTGCTTTGTTTTTTTGTTTGTTTTTTTATATATCCTATGATGGCTTGTTTTTATTTAAAAGTGTGTATTTTTATTATGACTAAAATTTATTTTTATAACTTATGTATTACCCAATTTTTCCCCTGAATGAATACCTATTTGTATTTCCTATTCATTTAATAGCCGCATGAATGCGACTTCTATCTCCCGTTCGGCAGTTTAGAAGTTCAAACTAAATACCGAACCACAGATTTAGTCGACTGAACTGCCGAACGTCGGAAACTGTTGAAAGCTCACGAAACTAGTTGAATGCCGCGGGAGCGCAGTTCACACGCATGCGCACTAGCGACTCCCGTTCGGCACTACATTTCCCATTTAGCATTGCGACTGATCACGAGCAGCCATTAAATAAAACAAAAGTCTATCAAACTCTATAAATACTACAAAACTTGTTTTAATATCATTCCAATTTAATAACAATCCTCAGTTTATAAAGTTTAATTTTTATCTGTTTCATTTATATTTTAAACATTATTCCAAGTTTGTATTAAGCTATTTTTCTGATTGGCTGCCTACCTATGATGCTGTTTTTGGCGCCAAATTTAATTAGCTTTCACCTATATAAACTCAGTAAGCCAGGATGTTTTTATTCTCACCTCATTTTGATGAAGCCATAGTTGCGAAACAAGTTATTGGATGTTTTATTTACTTTGTATGTACAATAAAGGAACCTTTTTTGGACAATATACCAAGGTTTGTGCCAAATTCCTTTAAACTATTTTATAATTTTATTTTCTTGTTATTTTTTATCTTTTCCTGTTTTTTTATCATCACGCCAAAGAAATCCGAGGTGGGGATCATACCACCAAAGCTGATACCATAAAGCAGTTGGCCTACTCTCTACTCTATGAGTATTTTTTACTATATTCTTATCACACTGTTTTTATCTACTGAAAGCACTATTGTCGCCTCCCTACCCCTTATTGTCAATTGAGCCCCAGTTGTCGCTGAACTCCCAAGACTGAGGATACTTACATTATATCCCAAAGTGGGAATTGTACCACTACAAGCGCTTGATGCTAGAGCTAGCTATAGCTCGGTAAATTGTGATTACGTTATCGGTATTCTACTATAACCACTTTATACGATACATATTGCACTATTAGGTCCTTTCCGCTTTTTCTCTCATATATATATATATGACTGGATACCGGAGAGACTGATCATAGACACTATTTCCAGATCCTAAGAACTCATACTCTACCCTGAACGTATCTCAAAGACACCATTGGTGTGAACATAAAGGTTTTTTTTCTCTATAAATTACTGGACTTTCTTTTTATATTTACACATTTCCAATTTTTATACCCTATTATCTTCTGTGGTGCAGCCCATACTGAATTTTATACATTCTTGTCTTGGTGCTCAGACATTCTGAGTAAAGACTGAGATGTAAATCCTTTCCTATTTACATGATTCATACAGATTAACCAGGTGTTGAATATCGCTGGCATTTCAGATGATTTATGGAATACATCTCTGGCCAGCCCAACTGCATTTACATAGCTAAGCTATGTTTGCCAACATGACGCATCATGTGTCACAGAATGACAGAAATTGGAAATAGAGACTTTGCCTTCCACGCACCTTTCACAAACATGTAAGCGCTCTGCTCCTGATGTCCAGATGCAGCTGGCACAGAGACCATGTACAATCCTTCATCTTCTTTATAAGCAGGGGATCCACTGAGAGACACATCACAGCCCATACAGCTTATTGTTCTGCGGTCTGACTCCTTTAGTAAGACCCCTGTAAAAGTATGGAAAAAGTACACAATTCAAACCCTATGCATATATGAAAGTTTGGCGTTGAATTTGAAAATATGACTGTTCATGCTAATAAATGTATTTTATTGAAGGATAGTGATCATATGAAGTCATTTATTATCACATAGTTATTTGGCTCCTTTTTAAAACATAATGATAACAGAATTCAATAAAATGGACCTGATCAAAAGTTTCCCCTTGAATGTTTGGCATTGTTACAGATACACAATGTGACACACACAGGTTAAAATGGCAATTAAAGGTTAATGTTAAACACCTGTGGCTTTTTAAATTGCAATTAGTGTCTGTGTATAAATAGTCAATGAGTTTGTTAGCTCGCACGTGGATGCACTGAGCAGGCTATATATACTGAGCCATGGGGAGCATGGGGAACTGTCAAAAGACCTGCGTAACAAGGTAATGGAACTTTATAAAGATGGAAAAGGATATAAAAAGATATCCAAAGCCTTGAAAATGCCAGTCAGTACTGTTCAATCACTTTGTCAGGATCCTATCCTGACAACTAAGTTTATGTTCATTTATTCCTGTTGCTTAAATAACTTGTTCCTCTTCACCACAAGTGGCCTCCCTAATAACTAACCTTTGTCATCCTCACCTGCCTGGGCTAATCAAGAAGCTACAAAAGGCTACACCCAACTTACCACAGGGCCTTTATAATGAAGTTGATGCTCAGCCTGAAAGACTTCAGTTCCTGGCTCCTGTAAACATTCTCTGTGCATCTACTCTTCTATCCTGCTAACCAGCTTGATACCAGCCTGTTCCAAACAAGCCTTACCTACACTTCCACTCTGCATTATCATGCCAACCAGCTTTAGACCAACCTGCACCAAACTAGCCTAACCTACACTTCTGCTCTGCTTAATCCTGCCAATCACATGTACAACAATCTGTAAAACACCAATCTGGACTTTGCCTCTAATATTGCAAGGTGTTATTTCCATACATTATCAGTTCTCCGTCAAAGAGGGTGCTGACTCACTAAAGTCTTCTTTTCTTATTTTGCTTCTCCCTATTTCATTTATACGATATCCTGCTGTGTTCTATTATGTCCAAATTCACCAATAAAGCCTCTGATGTTAATACTGGCCAAATGTCTCTTACCTGACCTGCTCAAGATCATGACACACTTATTAAGAAGTGGAAAATTTGGGAATCTCTTGATACCAAGCAAATGGTAGGTAGACCAAGAAAGATTTCAGCCACAACTGCCAGAGGAATTGTTCGGGATACAAAGAAAAATTCACAGGTAAATTCAGGAGAAATACAGGCTGCTCTGAAAAAAGACAATACGACGATACTTGAACAAAAATTTGCTGCATGGTCGAGTTGCCAGAAAGTACAAGATGTCTGACAAAACCTTGACAAGCCTCACAGCTTCTGGCACACTGTAATTTGGAGTGACAAGACTAAAATGGAGCTTTAAGGTCACAACCATGAGCTCTATGTTTGGAGAGATGCTTTTGGACTTTCCAGCATAAAAATGACCCTAAGCACAAGGCCAAGTTGACCCTCCAGTAGTTACAGAAAAAGGTGAAGAATCTGGAGTGGCCATCCCAGTCTCCTGACCATAATATCATCAAGCCACTCTGGGGTGATCTCAAATGTGCGGTTCATGCAAGACCACCAAAGACTTTGCATGACCTAGAGGCATTTTGACAACACGAATGGGCAGCTATACCACCTGAAAGAATTAGGGGCTTCATAGACAACTATTACAAAATACTGCATGCTGTCATTGATGCTAAAGAGGCAATGCACAGTATTAAGAACTAAGGGTATGCAGACTTTTGAACAGAGACATTCCATTTTTTTCTTTGTTGCCATGTTTTGTTATATGATTGTGTCATTCTGTTATAACCTACAGCTGAATTTGAATCCCATAAGAAAAAAAATAAATGTGTTTTGCCTGCTCACTCATGTTTTCTTTGCAAATGGTACATGTATTACAAATTCTCCAAGGGTATGCACAATTTTGAGCACAAGTGTTCATAGAATGTTCTAATCCATACAACGGTAGAGCCAATTAAACTTTCTTACTTTAACGAAAAAATAAAAAAAATACACCAGAAGATGATGAAAATATTGAACTTCTTGCTGGTGACCACACAAATTGTTTCTGTGGAGGAAAGTTAGCAAAGTGTCCTGAAAAGTGGCTTTTAGTTTTGGTGTCTAGACTGCTTGTATTTATTAAATGGTTAGTCCAACAAAAAACAGTAGTTTCATAAAACACTATTTTTGGTTAGAGTAACCCTTTCCCTGCTATCCTGCACACTCCCTCCCCCCCAAAAAAAATCAAACAGCTAAAACTAACAACTTACTCTCCGATGCTGAGACAACACTGCCCCTCAGATGGGTTTTCCTTCACTGACGTCACTCCTCCTCGCCGGAGGGTGTGGGAGGTCAGGGAGGTTCAGCTGAGGGGATGTAAGAGCAACCATAGGAGAGGGGAGTATATGTTGCAACACTGGTTGCCTAGTCCCAGCATTCTGTTCTTCCAATTTTTCACAGAGACAACATTACCCACCCCAAAGTCTAGTTCTGACTAATGACACCCCTATCATGCATGCTGGAGGAGGAGTTACATCTCTGGGAACAGTGAGGCTAATCTTCTTATGTGCAGCATTTCAAAACAAATAAATGAACTGGTCATGGTATGTGGTGTAACCCTTTAAATTGCTCCAAAAAGCTTTTCCTTACTTAACTTCCACTGTTTTTTTAAAGAAGTAACCATTTTAGAAATGGCCTCCAAATTTGGATTGGCAGAAAAAAAGAAGTGAAAGAGAAATTGACAGACAAATTGCAAACGTTTTTTGCGTCCCTGAATATATGACATACATTCAAAAATTACAGTGTGCAAAAATAAGCAATACACAAAAAGAAATGCAAAAACCCAACAGATTTAATAAATTGTGCCCAAAAAGTCAAAACCAAATTCACGTAAACTGGAATGGTTTGACTGTGATAAGTCCTGCCAATGTTCTTTATACACTAAGCAATTGAATAAAGATTTGAAATATCATAACAGGTGGGTCTTTTGAGAAGGCGTCTGGCACTGTAAACATAGCACTTGACGCCACAAGATGGAATGTTATATGCTATTGTGAACAGGATGAGACACAGAGTATTAGAAAGATATTAATACTGTATTCCGTATCACTGCACAAATGTAGCACAAAAGCCTGAGACTTCATTTAGCAGAGATTACTTTGGTATCAATGCGCTAGTTCTAGAAACTTGTCCTTCAACTTGTTCTCAGCATACTTATCCACAAACACACGTAGGCCATTTTTAGCATTTTAAACGTTGAGGATGATGTACAAAGGTGTATGGGTGCACTTATTTTCAAAAGTATCTACAGAAAAGTTACAATTAAAATATATGTATACAATGTAAAATGTGTACTTAAATTGTTTTAATTTAAAGGAACATTTTAGTTCAAGGGTATGTATGACAAAAAGCAGTACCTTTTTATTTTTATTGGCAAGAGGGAACAGTATTTTACTTCTCATGTGCCACTGTTTTGGGCAGGATATATTTATTTAAATGATAACTTTTGGGGGGTGGGGCATGGTACCTAAGATGGCCGCATGTGTTTCACTAAAGCTCCTGCTATTTCGAGCCAGAACTCGATAAAAAAAATGTCTTAAAACTGGTTGAAAGTCCTGTGATAACTCCAACCCGTCATTGCTACAACCTGCAACATAATATGTCTGGATTGCAATGCCCTGATTGGTGTGTTCTCTTGGTTATTATTATTCATACAAAATTGTGCTCATAGTCGAATGCCATGCTTCTTTTTTACAATGTATGACATGTGTCTGCTTTTTGCTGTTGTGGCATTTTTCTATTATTCGGCATAGCAAAAATAAAGAATGACAAAAAATTCAATATTATAATATTCGAGTTGTCACTGGTAGAATTCACAATTCAGAAGCATGGAAATTACAGTGTTACTCTCTAAACTGGGAATAGCTGGGAACTGAATAGGAAAGTTTAGACAATATAATAGAGCTGAAAAAAAAGACTATTTTATTTTGCAATTTGGCTTAAAATGTTTAATTTGCATAGCTCTATTATTTTGTTATAGGTGAGATTATTCATTAAAACTGAATTTTACCTTAAAATATGCAACTACCTAGTCACTTTTACACTGATTTTGTGAATTTCCCCAAATATATACAATTACATCCAAAGTATCAATGAAACTATATGAATAAAAACACATTGTACATTGTTGTATGGCGGAGTTACCAACACTACACACCTACTAACACTACACATATACACCATCTGAGAGGTGTATATCAATGTAGATATTTATTTATAAAATATTTTACCAGGAAAGATACATTGAGATTTTTCTCGTTTTCAAGTATGTCCTGGATCCACAAAACATTGATATGTTATAGAGATACAATATAAGCTATAAAATAGATAGATTGTAAATAACAGACACTGCATGGATTTTAACCTAGAATATTTTGACCTAGTTTTTGCGTCCACTAAATATAATGGTAGAGATGGCAATTGGGAAGTCTACCTCTCCATTTTAAATCAGAGCACATCTACATGAAGATTGCCATTTGTGTGTGATTGCTAAAAAAAATAACTAATTAAAGTATTTTTTTCATCTTCTGAAGGCATGTCTCCTCTTTCTCATCATCCAACTATAATAGGATATGGTGGTTTACATACCATCCCTAAACCAATGAATGCACGGTGCATGTCTCTCAAGGCTAGAAGATACAGAGCAGGACAGGGCAAATGATTCCTTCTCTCTTGTAAACACAGGTTTCATAACACTGGTGAATTCCCCTTCGTAGACCGGTAATAGAGCTATAATAAACCAAAAGTCAAAGAGTCAATGAGCAAAATAAAAAAAAGCAATTCAAGTATTATATTTACCACATGACAATATTTTATGGAATTACAGAAATTCAATTTTAGAACAGTACAATATTAGAATTCGATTAGAATGGTATTATTGATTTGTGCGACTCTCCATCCATCCTTGCTTTTCATCTATGTGTTTTCCATAGTTGTTTCTTTATTAATCTCTCACAGAACCAACAAGATGCAACCAGTGTTTGTAGTGTGCTGTAATAAAATGGACATTAACAGATTTTTTTTTAAATTTGAAATATTGGATGTTAACATCTACTCCTTTTGAAAGCTTCATATATATTTCATTAAGTGGTACATGATATACAACTACAAATATATTCTTAAATAATAGAAATATATTTCAAAATAAATGGTGCTCATAAGTATGTGACTCCAGACACAGGTCACTGAATGACAGGTAAGATTGCACGAAATTGTGTTAGTTATAGTATAACCAGAAGGCAAACAGAGACACTCTTCAAACAGATATAAGTTAAATTTGTCAATCAGAATTTATCCCTTGCCAAAACAGTGGAAGCTTACTCCAAATTAGAACCAAAGTACAAACAAAGAACTCCATCCTACTAAAGCTGACTACATGAATTTAATGCAATTGGACAAATGTGCTTAATTTCCTTTAATGACAGTATGTGTTCTGTAAGTTCATTTTACATTGAGTTCTTGAAGATGGGACCCTAGTGTATGTTTCCAAAATAGTTAAACAACCCTTAAACTTGCCACATTGTGAATTCTAGGCTGAGAAGGTTTGCTAAACAGTAAATACTGGTTATACATTTGGTTCTCTGATATTATTGTATTATTACTCTTAAAATCAGAACTTTATAAAGACATTTAGGCCCAAGATGAAGTACTAGAACAGGTGGGTATGATTAGACGTCAGAACATAGAAGAATGAGTGTTGATATGAGGAAATAGACAAAAGAATACAAAATGTAGAGTAGATATCTGGGACAGCATTCTAGTAGGAGAGACAAAGCAACACTCATCGCACTATACAAAGGAGGTTGAAAGCATCTGCACATGGGACAATTTGGCCATGCCAAATAACAACTAACCAAAATACAGCTAACTTTTAAGACCCACCAAATTGATTTAACACCCCTATGTTCTCTCAGCTTCACCCAAAGGGTCAATGATGAAGAGGAAATGCAGAAAAATGGAAATCGAGATTTCTCATCAAGACATCTCATGTTAAATGATATTAATATGGGATTTTAGAAATGAAATTCACCTTTCGCATGTAGTTTTCTGAGACTTTATCAACCAACCAGACTGGGGACATGCATTAAAAATTATTATTCGTAAAAGCATACATAATGTTTTAAATTGTTAAAGTGTCTTTACAGGTTAAAAATTTTATGGTTTGGTTGCAGTAGAATAAAAAAAAAGATAGATATTGCACACATATATAAAACATTTTAAATATTACATTTATACTCTCCCAATATGATATATTATATGATATAACATATCTAGGGATCTGCATGAAAAAATCAAAAGTAAATAACACTACTACAAATATGACTACTTATATCATGTAAACGGCATGTAAAACAAAAATGAAAACTCAGTAAAATTGTTTAAAAATGTAATATGTAAACTAAGAATAGCTTATCCACCTTTTTTATTTCTTGAAAGGTTTAAACACAGTGCACAACATTTGTAGATAACTTATTACAGTATTTAGCATGGTACAGCAAATGCTTGCACTCAAACACAGTGACTGTGGCTGTACTACTTACAGGGATATGAAACAGAATCCCATCCTGACTTTAATCCATGATATTCTGAAAAAGAGGTTTAATAATTTTTAGATCTTTTTGCAAGACACAAACAGAGCTGAATCTTTGACTTTAACAATAATTGTATTAAGACATGGAGGCTCCTGTTATGCTATTCTCTTTCCTTTATACCCTCAGCAGCAAACAAAAAAAAGACACAATGGGAGAAAGAGTTAACAAAACATAATTGGCAACACATAAACAAATCATAAGAGAGCAAATCATATAAATGACACAAGCATCTCCCAGCATCCTCTCTATCTTTGCTTCTCCCTCAGACCAGCTCTCTGTTTTACCTCACAATATCCATATGTTAGTTATATTATGTTGATGTTGGAATCTGTATACAATTTTTATTTTTGTCCTATCCTGCTTAGCAGGTTGCGGATTCTTTACTGTTGAGAGCCTTTTCCCCTTCTGTATTTTCCTCACTTTCCCTACTTAGGGGTCTTTTCCTCTGATTGCTGTTGTGTTCCGCTATTGTACTTGGAGGTGAGCAGGGGAATTGGCGGTAGCCACGGCTTGCATTGAGCCCTCTTTCCTCCAATCTTCTGGAGCTTTGCAGTCGCTGCCCTCCTTCGAGTCTCCACCAATATTTTACATGGGGTCCACTCGGGCCAATGAGCAAATTCATTTGCGATTCGTGGTGCCATCTTCTTTTTGGCTGTTGAGCATGTGCAATTGTGTTTGCAGTGACCATCTTTTTAGTGGATGCTCAGTGCACTTTTGGGTCTGCTAGCATAGTGGGCGGTCTCCTCCCTTGTTTAGTGGCACTCTCCTGGTGGCAGACAGTGGCTGTGTAATAGTATAAGACATTTGTTTTAATTGTGTTAAAACTTCTTCCCTAGAGTGTAAAGACGTTTGGAGCAGAGCCCTCCTCACTTCTAGTTAAAGTTCATCTTAAAGGACCACTATAGGCACCCAGACCACTTCAGCTCAATGAAGTGGTCTGGGTGCCCGGTCCATCTAGGGTTAACCCTGCAGCTGTAAACATAGCAGTTTCAGAGAAACTGCTATGTTTACATTAGGGTTAGAGGCGCTTCCGCCCTTCTAGAGATCACAGTGAAAATCACAGTGAGAAGACGCTGCCGTCCATAGGAAAGCATTGAGAAATGCTTTCCTATGAACTGGCTGAATGCGCGCGCATTCGGCAGATGACGTCGGAAGAGGGAGGAGAGTCCCCAGCGCCGAGGGAGCCCTGCGCTGTAGAAAGGTAAGTGTTTAACCCCTTAATCCATCTTGAGCCCGGTGGGAGTGGGACCCTGAGGGAACCTGAGGGTGGGGGGACCTAAAGACCCTACAGTGCCGGAAAACGAGTTTGTTTTCCTGGCACTATATTGGTCCTTCAACATTAGTTATATACAGATCAATGGAATTGGTTGATGTCATATAAAAAAAGTAATCATAACAATGACATACTCACGCTTTACAAGTACATTAGCAAAGGATGTTGCTTGTCCAAATGCATTTGTTGCCACCACACTATAATCAGCAGAGTCTTCCAAAGTGCATCTATATACATAGAGAAAAATAATATTTTGTTCTTTGTGTACCTTACTAAACTGAAAGGATAGCAATCTCACTACTTAAACAATACTTATAGGCATCAAAACAACTTTACCTTAATGAAGCCTTTACAATGTATAGGATAGGTCATGCCTCTGCAGTGTCATTGCTCAATTATCTGACATGCATTACCAATATTGCCCAGTAGATGACAGCACAACCAAGGTAATTATGTTAGCAGAACCTAGGCAGGCATATTCTGATTTGAATGAACAGTATCTCTAAATTGAGATTGTTGGAAATTCAAACAGATTTTTTTTATTTAAGAACAAAGAAGCTGAACTAGAAGCATAGCTGATTTTTTCTAGTTTGGCTATTTTAGTCTTGGAATTGGAATTTATTAACAGTTCAATTAAAGTCTTAATGGAGCAAAATGATTTGCTTCTGTATGGGGCCATTCAGACTGCAAAATCTAGACATTGTTGGTGGAATTCATCAATGTCCGGAAATTTTGAAATCATGCCCCAAAAGGGCCTGAATTTGGCCTCACTTTCAGCCGGACCGAATGAATCAAATCAGGGACCTAAATGATTTACCTGTTGGCAGCACTAGCAGCCAGCAGACACAATGTGGGTTAATTATGTGGTAGCTGACCAGCGCTTTCTTAAGAAGTGAGAATTGATTGGTTGACTTCTTAGCTCTTGATCTTATTGCATTTTTCCACACTATCCCCTGCAAAAGGATTTTCCCCACTATCAAAACTCATGCTTCGGCAAGCTTCCATGGGTGAAGATGGATTATTAAAAGGATAAAAGATAAAGGACAAAGTGGTGCTTGATACAATAAACAATCTGGTGTAGCTAAAAATCACCCAAGGGTCACCATTTACACTTTAAAAATGTGATAAAGTAAAAAAGGCAGATAAGGTGATTTGCACACACAGAAATAAATATTTTGGTTTACCCTACACTTAATATATTTTTGGTAACCAACACACAGACATTTCTTTTAACCTATATTAAAATGAGTTAAAAAACACACATTGTATAATCTGTATATGTGAGATTATATATACGTAAGAATATTTCTTCAAACTCAAACAATTTTCAGAGCCCATTAAAAGTTGGATCGGTACTTATGGTGCTTTTCATCAAAGAGATATATGGTAGAATTTCCAGAAACTCAGCATTGTTAAAGCACAGTAACTCCAGAGTTTAAGGTGAATATTTATTTAACAAATTATTAAAAGCAAAACAAAGTATCTGGGATTATTTTCTCTAAAAACTGTTCGTTAAGAACTGTTTAGCCCCCCCCCTCCCCCCCCCTAAAAACGAATCTGGGTTTAGAATCTATAAATTCTTGTACTTCATCTCCTTGCTGTAAAATGTGCCAATTTTTATTGATACTTTTTTTTAATGGTACCTATATTGCTCTATTTATATATATCTAATTCTCTATTTTTTTCGGTCTTCTTTTTCTTATACTCTAAAAGGGGAGATCTATCTAAAAGTGCAACGTTTTTTATCTGTGTATCTAAGAATTCCTCATTTTGCACAAATTGTTTTTTTAAAACGCATGACTGCGTAAAAATCTTGTTTAATTTAAACACTTCCTCCGCAATCTCAAAAAATTGTTTCCTAGGTATGTTGGACAGCCATGGCTTGTGATGACAACTATTAACTTCAATATAGCTGTTTACATCAACTTGTTTAAAAAAAGTGCACGTACACTAAACATAAAAATAAAATGAAAATGAGAATAGGAGCTGGTCCAAACTGCCTTTAAATTGTAGCCTTCCCTAAAGAGGGATTAAATATAGAACAATGGATCCTATGTAAATAAAACTGTGTAATAACAGGATATCCACTGGCAGCATATAAATAGTGAATACTGACTAAGTGGTTTTCACGGGCGTTTGGGGCATTGCTGAGTCCACAATACAACCTGTGGTTTTCGTTTTATTTCGGATTTTTGGACATTTTTCTTTCTTTTCATTGCCATTATTTTATTTCAGGAGCGGGTGGTTTCGGATTAGGCTTACTTTAGGAGTAAGGGGTGCCCTCGAAGGCACTATAGGGACAGTTATCCGGCTTCTCCCCCCCCTCCTTTTACTCCCCTTCACCCACCCTGCTTCATACCTGATAATATTGTAGGCATTTCTCTTCAGCATTGGACTGTTGGTGACAGTTACTACTATCTTGGTTACAATTTTTGATACATTCTAAGAGCTACTGTTATGCATAGTTGCTAATCAAGATAGTACTTTATTGAAAACCACTTAGTCAGTATTCACTATTTATATGCTGCCAGTGGATATCCTGTTATTACACAGTTTTATTTATATAGGATCCATTGTTCTATATTTAATCCCTCTTTAGGGAAGGCTCCAATTTCAAGGCAGTTTGGACCAGCTCCTTTACTCATTTTAATTTTATTTTTATGTTTAGTGTACGTGCACTTAGTACTATTAGTTCTGTATTGTAGTGGGTCTTTTGTTATAAGAGACTTTTTAGTGATTTATATCGTTATTAAAAGTTATGTTTTCATTTCAATTTCTAGTAATATATTTTGTTCCTAGTATTCCATTGCTTATATATTCATTGTATCCTCTGTTCTCTCTCTCTTTTCTATTTTTCCACAGGGGTTATCCCCCATATAGGAGGTTTACATAGGCATATTTATTTTCTTTCTTTTTTCCTTACTTTTCTTTTTTGCAGTATATATAGGCTAGTTACGTTGCAGGTAATTAGGAGGTAATCATCTTCCTATTTGAAATTATTTGTTGAGAAGACTCATCAAGTCTTGTAAGTATGAGGGGCAGCCCTTTACTAGTGGTTGGAGGTGAAAATCAATATATTGTGATAGGGCAGATAGTACGAAGTTAATGCCTGATATTATTGGGTGGCCAAGAGGATTTATGGGATCCTTGTGTCATTTTCGTAGTATATGAATCACTGGTATCCTTGAGTGGTTTATTGTTTGTTTGTTTTTATTTCTTCCCGTGTTTTTTTGCTACCAGGCCTTTTTTTTATTTTGATTATTGGCATTGGTTATTATGGATTACTATTTTTTCATGCTGCAGAGGTTTTTAAAACTATTTGCCCATCGGCTGCTAGCAATGCCAGTGGACAAATAGCTCTTCAAGTTATCGTTGGCTTGCAAATAGCAAGAGGATGATAATTTGCAATTGGTTTATCATCAGAACAATTTGGTTGTTGATAAATCTCTGATTCTGGTGATGTAAATTGGTTTGAGTGCAAACATCAGAGATATTTTAAACTCATCCGAACTAATGTAACAGAATTGGTTGGACTGACTGCATTTTCCATTAGTAAATCTGCAAATTGCCAATGTGGTTGGAAGTCTGTTTCACTACCAGAGAAAAAGCACTTTACATAAACCTAAGGCACACAAAGAGATAATATCACTTTATCTGCATTTTAACAACAGCGATATAAGTCACTTATAAGTCAGCGATATAAGACACATGAACTAACTGCAGCTTGTGTCTACTGGTGTATGTGTTTTATGAGAGGACTTTAACAAATTCTTACTAGTCCAGCTCAGTACAATGTTGCTTTACGCGTTAAAAAAAAATATAAACTTTATTTAAAGCGGCACTGTCATGCCGAACTTACCTTTCCCCAATCGCTTCCTCTTCTCTCCCTCTTTCAGGATCTGTTCTTCTTTTCTTCCTATCTGCTCTAGTTTTCTTTAAAACATAATACAAAGTAGGGACCAGCTTTGACCCACTTCTCGCTGTCAAAGGAATTTTCCCACAATTGTCATCTAATCTCGCGATGCCTCTTTTCACTATTCCCCAGCGTTCTGTCATATAGATAGGACGCTGGCAAAACTACCGAATTCCGTCCTAACAGAATTAACAGTTTGTTCATTCGTGTTAGAATGGCATTCCGTAGTTTCTGTTTGTATCGGAATTTAATTTGAATGAATGAATGAAATTGCGATCCTATTCGTGCCGCGGCTGCATATTGCAGCTGCATAGTAAATAGCTCCCTAATTACCTCGGTATTACTACAAGGCTGAAAGATCAAAACTGGTCTTTCAGCCAACTTTACTAATACTAAGTAAAAATTAGCATTAGTAATTAATCGTGAGCACACAGTGGCTGCTCACTATTGTAAAAAATACCCTGTCACGCCTCTAATAAAGTGCACCTTAGTGGGGCACCTATAAAAATTAACGGGGGGGACATAGTGTCCCCCCTCCGAGCCTCCACTCGTGCACCGTGAGTAGGGGCCACTAAACTAGATGGGGAACTTAGTGTCTCCCACCCGGCCCCCACCCATGAGCAGCAGGTGGGGTCACTAAGATAAAAAAGGGGGGTATCTATTGTCCTATCCCCATCACGGCCCCCACCCATTATCGGCGGGTGGGAGCCCTAGTGACAATCGGAGCGACAGAGGTCCTCCCCTCGGCCCCCACCCATGAGCGGCAGGTGGGGGCCCCAAGATAAAACAGGGGGGGGACCTATTGTTCCATCCCATCCCCTGCCCCCCACCTATTAGTGGCAGGTGGGGGCCTTGGTGACAATGGGGGTCATAGGTCCTCACCTCGGCCCCCACCCATGAGCAGTGGGTGGGGGCCCTAAATGACAATGTCCTCCCCCTGACCCCCACCCATGAGCGGCGGGAGGGGGCCCTAAATGACCAAATGTCTAGCGTGTAATTTGTCGTGATCATTGATGTTTTCCTGTCCACCAACCAATGGCTTGTATAGTTTGACGCCAGTAGATCCGCCCTAACCGTACCATACCATTTCCTTTGGACCTATATCTGAAGGGGGCCCAGGAATGGTGCGGTTTGGTTCAGTTGTATGGGCCACTTTCATATTGGAAACACTGAAAATAGCGTACCAGACCATACCGACCCAAACCATACCGCTCAGTGGAAACGGGGCATATGTCCCCTCCGCTAGTTAATAGGTGGGGAGCGGGGGCTTTTTTAATAGATGGGGCAGGTTAATAGATGGGGTCGTTCACAACAGTAAGCAGATTCTAATCTCCCTTATGCTATTATGGGGGTCATGTTGACACCCATAGAGTGAGGGAGGACATGTGGGGGGTTAGGAAGTGGCGAGGAGCTCCCTCCTTGTAATAAACGAACGAACAAACGAACACCGGCATTCGGTCGTTGTTTGTTCGTTTGAAATCTGACAAATGAATGAATAATCTAAATTTCCGTCCGAATGACGAACTTGGCATGCGTGGGAATTTCCCAGCGCTATCTAGTGTGGGCAGATGACGTGTCCCACAAGGACTTCATCTACACACACAAAGATGGCGGCGCCCAGGACCTAGGTCCGGGCATAAAATAAACATAAAATATAGGCAATATAGGGGGATTAGGGGAATTTGGGGGCAACCAGGGGGGCTATTGAATGTATTAGAGTCGGGGGGGGGGGGGGGGGTTAAAAAAAAATGGATGCGGCCATGACAATGCCGCTTTAAATCATATTTAAAAACTGAATACATTAACAAAAAGTTGTAAGCAAGCAAATTGAAACTCAAAAACATGGAGACGCAAAACAGAAAACCATCTGCTGAAGACGTTTCATATTACTTCTACAGCAGTTTATACTTAACTCTTTGTTATATGTGCCAGGAGACCTGATTTGATTATATCAGGCATAATTGTGGTATCTATTTCTTTCTGAGTGACTAGAGTTTCGTACTAACTTCCTGTTCTGTAATTCAATATTGATATGTACGCTGTGTATTACAGCTATGTCAATAATGAAAAGAATTCTGGCACTGAACATTTGTGGGGGATAGTTGTTCTATTAGTTACTGATGTGTGAAAGTTTACCTAGAAGTCTCAGCCCTGCCCTTGGGATAAACAGAATTTTTTTAGAAATGTCAGAATCACAAAATCACATAATTACATCTCGTATATTACCGGGAAAAAACCTCAAAACAAACAAAAAACTAAAAATGAAACTAAAGCCTTTTTCGATTTCCCCGCAAATCTTGCAGTGGAGGCATTGTTGAACTGCAAAAAATAAATCTAAAGGCTTTGCAACGACTACTGATATGTGTGTGTTATAAAAACATGTTACTGCCATGATTATATCATGATAGATATGTCATGAGTTTCTATTCTCCTCTTTTATGATGCCTGGAGATGCAGCTGGTTTTGAACAGGGCACTTTTTGTATCTAGAACTCAACAAGTCGTGGGGGAGTGGTTGCACCCCACCTTCTTTAACCCCTTAAGGACCAAACTTTTGGAATAAAAGGGAATCATGACATGTCACACATGTCATGTGTCCTTAAGGGGTTAAACTTCACTAATGTCACCAACGTATTAAATGTCAGACGTACAGTTGCAATGATTATTGCAAATTGTTATTAATTCCAATGCTGCTCTATGAGAGGCATGACTATGTTTAGCATGATGATAGGCATTGCTGCCATCCTGTTGAGTAACCTTTGGCATGTAAGACCTTTCTAGGCTGAAAAGTTGTATTTTAAGATCCTCCCTACAATTATATACTAGAATGATTATCTTCAACAGAATATATATATATATATATATATAGAAGGCGTATGCCTGAAGTTGTGGGAGGGATTTTTATGCCTATTTAAACCCAGCAAACCCCCTTACTCACCTGTCTTCGACGATTTCGGAAATTCCCGCCTTCATTTCCGCTTTGCAGACCTCTGACGTCAGTCTGCCGCGACGCTTGTACACTGCCCGCCGGTTTCGTGAGTATTTTCACTCGAACGGTAACCTTCCGTCAGTTTTCGTCCTAACTGTAAGTATTCGTTTTCTGCACATCATTCGACGGTATGGTTCATTTGCCATAATAGGGGAAATACCTCTCGCAATAGTTCATCATTCGTCAGTTCTCACGGACTCGGCTGCTAACTGTTTCCAGGTTAAACTCTGCTAGTTGACGTTTTTTTTTTTTTTTTAGCGAATAAATTCGTACTCCCCGGAGAACGTTGAACGTTCTACTCTCTGTGCCGCATTTTAATTAATTCCTGGCCGTATTTTGCATGTAACCTAGCAAGCTATGCACGTTGAAGTTTTGTAGCGGTATACATTTTATCACGCGAGCTGGGCATTGGTAACAGTTACTGGTAACGGATCCAGAGGCTGCTCTGAATGCACGTTTGGGTCAGTAGTCTGTGTCCCAAGTGCAGCGGAAGACGAGTGTGGATCACTGGGCTCCCAGGGGAGCCTGTGTATGAGAGTTGCCTAGTCTGGGTCCCTGACACGACTTCATATGCAACTCATTTCACCTAATCCTGCAGCAGTTAGCGGGAATGTCCGAGCGTGTACTGCTGCTCCGACTTCACTCCTGTGGTTAATTTGCTGCTAGGGGTATTTGTGTAGGGTTTGGGGTGGCCGTTTCTTTTAATTTAAGACAGTCATTCACTTGCCCGTCTCTCTCTCTCTCACTGTTTTCGATCACCCCCCCCCCCAATTCATCGTCTATTAGGTTTTAATTATCCAACAGCAGGATATGTTAATGCATTCATTTAACTTGAGCAGTTATACAGCGCTCTTCTAATTAGCAGAGTTTTATAGGACACATAAGTGGCTGCTACAGACTCTGTTCTGCAACAATGTATACGATGAGTAAAAGATTTATTACAGTGTAAGAGTTTTAAGTTGGGGGGGGGACTTTACTTGTTCCTGTCTTTTAGATAATAAATTGTGATACAGAATTATGCTATGTATCTCTCTTTGTTTCTTTTTTAAAGGGATTTCTGCATTTCTCTGAGCTCCTACATTCACTACGTTATCTGGACTTCCTTTTTTTCAGGACTTTGTTACAGAACAGTATACATATTATTTTATGGATACTTTGCTATATGACTTTTCTATTTTGGCATATTAAATGCACCTTTTTTAATTTTAAGGGGATTATTCACTAAGCGCTGAAACTTATATGCATATTTGTTTTTTGGAATTGGGAAAATTATTTTTCTGTTTTAGCAGCTATTATTGTTTGAGTACCTGAGGTACTACATTTATTATATTATCTTGATTGGCTATTGACCTGTTACGTCGGCCGTTTATTTTCAACTTGCGCTCTCTTTATAACTATATTAGAGTTTTATAGCTGTTCACTTACTGTCAAGATGCTTTTACGAAAATGTGTTTTATTTCTGGTTGTCACAAATATATATATATATATATATATATATATATATATATATATATATATATATATGATTCTTACAATTCACAGCAGTTCTAAACCACTTTCGGACCCGAGAACAGCCTAATGTTGCTCAGAGCACATCACTAATTCTAGATTTACGGTGGAGAATATTTGTAACTCAGCTGCAGGAAAGAATGTCAGCAGAACAGGTAGCAGAAATGAATGTGAGGCCTCAAGAAAAATAAGTTGCAAAGTTATGATGGTGCGTAGGATGAGCCTTCAAGGTCATTAAAACCACATTACATAGCCAACAGGGCTGCAGGTAATTTGTCAAATTCAGTTTATCAACCCGTTTACTGTCATTTCACAGGAAATGTATTAACCCTTACAGTGCTGGTAATATTTCTAAAATAATTTAGATGAAGTTGAAATGATTAATCCTGTCAAGCTTTATACATTTTAGATAGGGAATAAGTCGCCATGCTCTCAAGGTCCAAATACGTTTGGAGAATAATAAAAGTGAATTTGAGTAGGTATGTATGTCAGATGTCTTAAAAATAAATGGGTAGCTCAAGGTCGTCATTGTTATTGGTCGTCCTCAGTATAATCGCAGATACTCTAACTGTTATGCACATCTTACATTCATCTGCACGCACTTGTAGACACGCAGCTTGGCATACTCGACAATTATCCCGCACATTACTTACCTATTTAATGATCCTAACATATTCAGCGTTGCATTAAGTCCTATCATTGTCTGATTACCTTGCCTTGTACACCTGCGCAGGCGGGCACATATGTTACTAGACGAGTGCATTTAGGTTGGTACTGCAGTTCTGGTGAACAAGCCTCAGCACAGGCGGGTACGCGTTTTAACGGTACCATGAACGAGATCCGCAAAAAAATAAAATAAAAAGTATGGGTATATATATATAGATGAATGAACTCGTATTACATTGCACAACAAGGCCACGACATGGCACCACGAGCCCCGAGGGCCATACCTACAATCATACACGCATTCTAGTTTAAACGTCCCGACCGTCTGGACTCTGACACGCTCACAGGGCGCTCCAGTTTCGGTCAAGCTGTACGATCCTAACTCATTACCACCCACGTTTCGTTCAATGGTATGTCCTCTCTCACTAACTAACCTTCCCTCTTAGTTAGCAACGGCTGGTTGTCAGGTTCCTAGGTGTCCACTAGTTATTATTCCCCCTGGCTTCTTTGTCTTAGGTTAGTGGTCCCGCGAGGCCAACACCCATCCTCATACTTGGAGGTACTACGCCCCTCGGGCCAAATCATAGCTAGTCGCCTCGCATTGTGGCATAGAGAGGGCCTCATCCGTCACTCCCATTCTATCTTATGTTTAACTTTCACCGAGAGGCCGACACCCCGCAACACCGTTCAGTGGCCACACTGCCCCCTCGCGCCAACGCATAGATAGAGCCTCTCAAGCCGCTTGGCAAATAGCAGGGCCTCACCTGTCACCAACCTAGAGTAATTGTTTCGCCGCATCGCGGCATAGCTAGTCAGCCAGCACGCTCACTCACACTCACGCTCGCACCCCTAGTACGCTGGGGGGACGGCACACTACAGACCCGTCACGCGTAATCATTATGTTTTGGATCCTATAACCGACGCGGGTATTCCTGGCACTTTATTTCCCGCTTTGGTTTTGTTGTGAGTTACATACTCTTAGAATAGTGCGAACAGTATGTCAGGACTATCATACTAGGCTAATCCTGTGCTTTCAATACGTAATCTCTTCCGGGCCGCGGGTTTGCTGGTTACTGAGACATAACAGTTCAAGGATACCAATTTGTATATTACCCCGACCTGTCACTCGCTGGTGATCCTCACATGCCGCGTACACTACGGGCCCAGGCCAAGCTAGTAGAATCCTAGACCGGCGGTCCCTCCAATCAACTTGTTTCAGGCATTTCTTACATATATTCAGCTAAGTATGTATGTGGGGTCTCACGTTGCCTTTCGCATTGCACGTTATACAGGTTAGGCCTTGTATTGGACCATCGTCAGGTCCTCCAGACACTGACGTACATACAGTGACTGCTTCCGGACTCATGTATTACGGATATACTATTTATTTACTTCGCAGCATTTTGGGGGCATTTTCGCACATTGAGTTCTAAATTACCGTTTATCGACTCATACTATCACTTCATTTTCACTTCAGCGTCACTTATACAAGCAATGCAGGTTAAGCTTTAGCAGTCTGATTAGACCGGGTGTACAGAACTCCCACTGGTTTTCATATCGAACATAAAGGCATCACTCTGCCTCCTTTTCGGCCAAACGAATGCCTTTTAAATCCTTCATCTACTGAATTTGGGACTTGTCTGCACGCTTGACTTTCACAAGGTCCTCCATGCACTTTCAATTCATTCGTCACGCATTTTGACGTTGTTCACGTTTCACTTCATGTAAGTTTAAGAAGTCCATCAGGAGTTACTTTCGGTCATGCTGGTTGTTTCGATTTAAGTTGTAACACCTTCTGCATCCTATAGTACATTCTTTACGATCTCATGCCTGCCAAGTGACTGCTATTGGGTACTTGCTATACAAACGCATATCGCCTTCAAATTTAGTCAAAGCTTCTTTTCAGGTTCCTCTCTCGTGCAAACATTTCCCTACGGTGAGTCACGGCTTTGCATTCTATTCTTCGGTTCACATCTCCACAGTTGGTTTCATCAGGTGCCTGTTACAGTCCTTTTTCGCTGTGTTGTAATACAAGTAATCACACGTGTACGGCAGGTAACCGCTCGCTCACAAGGGGATTAACACCCTGCTGCGCGTAGTTAGTTCAAGTCCACATGGCCCAAGTCATGGGTAGGGCTCTCTCAAACACAGGGCTTATGGCACGGCCTCATCTCTTACGGGATAGTCCTTATCTTCGCCTATTGGTACCCATTCGCTAAGCAGCTCTACTACACGAGAATTTCAATGGGCATCTGAGTTTTGCATAATTTAAACATATTACGTTTCTTTCCTCCTCACAGCATGCTGCAAGAACTAGCTCCAGGTAACGTACTTTCTTTGATACACGCTAACCCTGTCGTCTCAAGTCCCCTGCAGTATCCTCCGCCCTAGCCACTTCCGAAGTCGGACCTTGCTTAAACGTTACGGTTGAGATAAAAGAACACGCACTCCGGATTTCCTCTGCAGGTCAAAAAAGGTATCGATCATGCCTGGAGTTAGAGTCTACGCAGGTAAGATTTGTCTACTAATGCTAAGCAAACGTACTCTACGAAGCTTACGATATGTGTAAGTATTGTATGTGGTTCAAGATAATAAGTGCGTCCCGATTATAATGGTTGCTCGTACAATTTTTGCCACATCCCTCAAACAATTCATGCCATGCATTCGCTCCTTGTTTATTAGTCTTGGCCTCAATCCAAATTCCTTCTCGGGACATTCATTCCGTATTAGGGCCGCCACAGCAGCCTCAAGTTGTCAAGTTCCAACTCATCTTGTAGAGAAGATGGGTCGCTGGAAGTCCTCGGCATACAACCGGTACATTCCAAATCCAGAGAAGAAATCAGGCTCGCTTTCTATAATATGTCTAAATGTTTTGTTATGTTTAATAAATGTCACATACTTTTTGGCCCTCTTTTGCAGGCCTAACATCACGTCGGTTTCGGCACACCTCAACCGACTCTTATATATTAAAACTACACACAGTTTAATGTGCGCCCCTTCCATAATCCCGTACACAAATAGAAGGCGTATGCCTGAAGTTGTGGGAGGGATTTTTATGCCTATTTAAACCCAGCAAACCCCCTTACTCACCTGTCTTCGACGATTTCGGAAATTCCCTCCCACCACACCCTCTTTATATATCATTATATCTGGGTGGGCCCTCTTTTGCAGGCCTAACCTCACGTCGGTTTCGGCACACCTCAACCGACTCTTATATATTAAAACTACACACAGTTTAATGTGCGCCCCTTCCATAATCCCGTACACAAATATATATATATATATATATATATATATATATATATATATATATATATATATATATATAAACAGAAGGGAAGGCTGCTCTCCGGACTTTAAAACATAAAAACTTTTATTCAATTATGATTAATTCCTCAGGGTAAAAAAATAGAACAGCAGAACAATACAGTACAGTGCATCAGTGACCAATTTATACCAAACATAATCAATTAGTTTACTCACTCAGGTGTGTTTCCGTGCGTTCCCGCCATCACCCTGTGCTCTTTCGGGTATGCGCGCGCATCCATGCGCGTCACGCCCCCTCCATTACGTGCCTACGTATTGGTTTACCCATCACCCTGGATACCATATCAACAAAACAGCCCGTTCGTGAAAACCGGTCTGTGATCAACAGGATGAGAGATTCCACAAATATACTTTGAAAAAAAGTGCATAAAATGTTTTTATCAGACTATTTCAAAGCCAAGATGATTCCACGCGGTTTCAGGCTATTGAGCATACCCTCTATTGGGAGACATAAAGTGACAGTCTGTAGAGATTGGACTCACGTATTGAATAAAGCCTCTTTTGACTTGATGCTCATTACCATCAAGGACGTAAAGAGTGACCTAGTGGAAGTGAAACAACAGATTCTTGCTATGGAGACTGAATTAGCGGTGATGTTGGCATCTGCAGAAGGTTTAAAGCTACAACAACAACTTACGATTGAGCTGCTGAAATACAAAAACGAATTGGTAAGATTCAAGAAACAGAAGTTCGAGATGGTCCAGCAGGACTACAAGGACCATCGGGTCTATCGGTGGCTCTCAGGTGACCGTCCACCTAGACCTAGACGCTTCCGTAAAAGGATTGTTCGTCCAAAGATTACAACAATTGATGTAACTTCTGGAGAATCGATGTCAGAGAATGATATGCCTAGTGCAGCTTCACCTTTTTTAGACCAGGCGGATCCTGGCACAGTCACCAGGAGCAGGGTCAGAGGCAAAGACCTTACAGGAACAGGAGAGGACGTAAGGGCAGAGGTAGCAACAAGGGGAAAGCCTCCCCATCGCAAGTGACTCCAGTATTCAATCTCTCCCACAGACAGCTCAGCAATCAAGAAATCAGCATCCTTAGCAAAGGACTTACATTTGTTCCTACTAGCCATGCTAACTCCTTTAAGTGGAGCACTGAGCTGTTTACAATGGGTAGGAATATGAGACTTAAAGAGTTTTTCCACACCTCCGATAAAGATAAAGCACTCAATATGCCAACAAGATCTGAGAGATTTAGAGTAAAATCTACGTTTGATCCCCAATCCACCAGAACATCCATTAAGACTTTCCTGATGACTACATCTAAGATGGCACAGGAGGCCTTTTCGAATCCAAGTGGGAAGTTACACAATATCTCTAAAAATGAACGCTTAATGCTCAAGAACCTTGCGCAGGACCACTCTATCATCATCCGCCAAGCGGATAAGGGAGGGGGTATAGTTATTATGAACTATACGGATTATGCTGAGTATTTGAAACAACAACTCCAACATGTGAACACATACTGCCCCCTCACAGGTGATCCCACTCTGGGGATTCAAAGGAAAATTGAAGATGTATTAGAGATGGGCCTTAGGGCAGACTTCATCAGCCTGGAGCTATACAGATTTTTGAATAAACCATTCCCTCGTACTCCAATTATCTATAGTATCCCCAAGATACATAAAGATTCTAATAGACCCCCGGGACGGCCCATTGTCTCGGCAATCGATGGCATTCTAGAACCGATAGCCCAATGGCTCGACTTCATTTTTAAGGGGCCGGTTGAACAGCTTCACACTTGTATCAAAGACACACAAACTTTGCTACATAGAATCAGAAAGTTGGACTTTAACAACTCAGCTCCAATTTTTATAACGATGGACGTGAAAAGTCTATATACGGTGATCCCCCATATAGGGGGTATTGAAGCAATGAGGCAAGTACTATATGGATCCTCTATCTATCAAGGACCACCTATTGAATTTGTGTTGGAGTCATTGTCACTCATCCTTTATAACAACTATTTTCGCTTTGAGGACCAGTGGTACTTACAGGTGGCCGGTACATCGATGGGATCGGCGATGGCCCCCATGTACGCGAACGCGTACATGTACGTATATGAATCCACCCATATCTTGATCCCATATCAACATTTAATCATTGGATACTATCGCTACATCGACGACCTGCTGATCATTTGGCGTGGCACACATGGGGAAGCGGTCACCATGGTTGATGAGTTGAATTCTCTCCCGCTACCCATACAGTTCACAGCGAACATTAGTGGAGATCGAGTCCAATTTTTGGACCTTGAACTTTCGTATGGCAGTAATGGTATACAACATACTTTATTTTCCAAACCCACGGACCGCAACACTTTGTTACATGCTAGGAGTGCACACCCTACTGCCCTGATAAAATCAATCCCGAAAGCCCAATTCCAGAGAGTGATCCGCAATAATTCAGATAAGGACAAGGCTGAGATACAACTTGGGGTTATGACCCAAAAGTTTTTGGAAAGAGGATATGATGCTCATGTGTTGGATGATGCACTGTTGAAAGCTCGCTTAGCTCCGGTGCTCCCAAGTAAGAAACGTGAACAGAGACTGGTCTTCCAGATGTCCTTTCATAATTCATCTTGCCAAATATCAGCTATTGTCAAAGTTAACTGGAAAATGATCTCAGCGGACGACACTCTGCCAAAAATCTTTAAGGAGAGGCCACTTATCTGTTACAAGAAGAATAAAAGCCTCAAGGATATACTGGTTTGTACAGATCCAGTGGAGAGCTATTCAGGTGCAGTTAAGTACAACATACGAGGGAGTGTGCGGTGCCTTGGGTGTGTGACATGTGGACATATGATTCCAGCTAAGAGATTTAATCACCCACATACGAACAAGACCTATGACATTAAACACACCATTACTTGCAAGACTCAGTTTGTTGTATATAAACTAGTATGCCCATGTGGCCTCCACTATGTGGGCAAAACGGAGACGCAGCTATGTGAAAGGATCAGAGGGCATCGGTCAAGTATTAGGTTAGCCTATAGGGATGGACTATCAGATAAACCGGTTGCACGGCACTTTTTGGAAAAGAAACACCCATTGGCATCATTGAAGTTTGTGGGCATAGACCACATTCCTCCCCCCCGTAGAGGTGGAGATAGAGGGAGGATGCTCCTTCAAAAAGAGACCTTTTGGATCCACCAATTGAATATGGTGGCTCCTATGGGGTTAAACGAAAGCAATGTATATCACTCGTTTATATGAAGGTTTACAGCTAGCTAGCAATATTTAATTTTTAATTGGTAATAGAAAGCAACGGGTATTACTGTTATTAGTTGTGATTTTATGTTGGAGTCATTATAATGTACTGTTATGTTGTACACAGCCGTTTAATGTTTTAAGCTACTTTACATGCGGTTATTGCACTTTATTTAGATCACTTGCACCTTTTTGTGGTAATCATTAGCACTTTATATTTATCACCAGCACTTTAAACGAAAGCAGTAGCACTTTTACAACTCCATTTATTATATATTTAGAGTATATATAATTACCCCATACCCCAAAGGGGTTTATGCACATTATTTTGCTATTAGGATACATTTGTGCCTATATTAGGGTTCATGATAAATATAGGTATTTATTAGCACATCCACTTACACAAGCAATAGATTGTTTTATTTATTTAGAAGCACTTTTATGCACTTTTTTTCAAAGTATATTTGTGGAATCTCTCATCCTGTTGATCACAGACCGGTTTTCACGAACGGGCTGTTTTGTTGATATGGTATCCAGGGTGATGGGTAAACCAATACGTAGGCACGTGATGGAGGGGGCGTGACGCGCATGGATGCGCGCGCATACCCGGAAGAGCACAGGGTGATGGCGGGAACGCACGGAAACACACCTGAGTGAGTAAACTAATTGATTATTTTTGGTATAAATTGGTCACTGATGCACTGTACTGTATTGTTCTGCTGTTCTATTTTTTGACCCTGAGGAAGGTCCCGAACGGGGACCGAAACGTTGGTCGTTTTTTAATCATAATTGAATAAAAGTTTTTATGTTTTAAAGTCCGGAGAGCAGCCTTCCCTTCTGTTTTTCTACATTATTTGGAGCTCTGGTGGTGCGCCCGGCATTGGACTGCCTTTAAGCGTGAGTGCAGGGGATACTTCTATTTTCTATATATATATCACTATGGGATATCTGTGGACCATTGTATTGCATTATTTGCTAACTCATCAATTTTATTCCTGTGTGCAGCATATCATCTTTATTTTATTCTGAAATCCCATTGGCTAACTCCATAAAAGTAATACCAAAATGTGAGTTAGTGGTGTCACATATATGATGTACCTGCATGTGCTGGTGCTAAGGTCAATGCTGTTGTTCTCTCTCGCCTTGACTACTGCAATACCCTTCTCAGTAGTCTTACGTGTTCACATATTGCACCGCTGCAATCTATAATGAATGTGGCAGCGAGGCTCTTTTTCCTGTCCGCTCGCACCTCACACGCCTCCCCGCTCTGTCAGTCTCTGCATTGGCTTCCAGTTAGATATAGGGCTCAATTTAAAATTCTGGTCCTTGCTTACAAGTCCCTACATAATGCTGCTTCAACCTACCTATCCTCCCTAATACACAAGTATGTCCCGTCGAGGCCCCTACGCTCTGCCAAAGACCTACGTATATCCTCTGTCCATTCGCCCACCTCTAATGCTCGTCTTCAAGATTTCTCCAGGGCTGCACCTCTTCTGTGTGAATTTCACCCAGTCTCCACTAATAAGCCCTCAGTGAATACTTTTCTAACAACTTACTACATACCCCTACTTTTACCCTTTGTGTCACTATACCCCACTCCCTCAACATGTAAGCTCATTGAGCAGGGCCCACCACCTCTCTGTTCCTGTACGTCCAGTTGTCTGGTTACAATTACATGTTTGTTAGTCCACCCATTGTACAGCGCTAAAGAATCTGATGGCGCTATATAAATAATAAAATAATAATAATAATAATAATAATAATAATAATAATGTGTATTCAGCATACTATTCATAGCATTAGGAGCAAAAAATGATGCAGGGACAGGATGCTCAAGGGATGCCCTGTCTTACAGTAGACTGCTGGGTGCCAGACCAGCCAGGCCAGCCAGCCCCGGTAATTTGACAAGTTTAAATTGCTAGATATGGTTAATCTAACACTACAAGAGTTAAATTATAATGGTGGTGGTCTCTGTGCATAGCCTAATTTCTGCACATATCAGAGGTTTCTGGAATTTATAGTTTAGTTAGGAGCCTACAGCTGTTAACTGAGCTCATTGGCAGAACTAATGTAGAGAAGGCCCTAGTGCAAGAAATATTTTTGGGCCCACCGCTAGTGCAAGAGTGGAAAAAAGGTAGATGCTATGCCAGCTGGGGATCTCCCATTTGCCATTCCTTGTGGGGTTGTATTTGTGTGCAGTGTTTGTGCAATTAAATGTAAGCATGTTTTTGTATAGACTAGAGTATATGTGTGCATGTAGGGGTGTATTTGTATGTACTGTTGCCAGTGGAATGCAGTGGTGAAGTGTAGTGTTTGTGTTTAAATGCAGGGGTGTGTATGTAGTTTTGGATTTTAAATGCAGTTATGCTTTTGTGTGTAGTGCTGGTGTTTGATTGAAGGGATGCTTGTATATAACTTTAGTGTTTTAATAAAGGTGTTTGTTTGTATGTAATGTTTGGATTTGATTGCAGGCGTGTGTTTGTATGTAAGGTTGGCTTTTAAATGCAGATGTACATTTGTGTGTAGTATTGACGTTTGAGTGTCACGGCACACAGAGAGGATTCGGCATGTCCTACTCACTCCCCGGATGCCACGTGTCTCTTGGCGTTCCGGGAGTAAGAGACACACTCCACCTACCTCCTGGGCCGCCGGTTGCTTCCACCACTCAGCAGCATTGCGTGGCCCCGCTCGGGATTCCCTAATTCCCGCGACCACACCACATGGGTTGCAGCGTACGGGGGAAGGAGACTCTCTAAGTAATATATGTGTCATGACTCCCACACTGCCAATACCCTGTGGGGCTCATGCAGGTTTACCTGGAAGCAGTGTGGAGATCAATGGCTTTCAGCTACAAATGGACATAACGTCCCACCCATATAGAGAGGTGTGGACAACCAGTTACCCGTAGGGGCTTTCCTCTTGTATAGGCCCTTAGACCCCTCCTCATGGGAGGGCTCCCATTCCCTTTTCCCTATACAAGCACAGACCACCCTTGGGTCTGTGCTCAGTTGTTTTCTTGTTCCCTTGGAGTACAGAGCCAGCTCCTGACTGAAGTGAGTTGATTACCCTCACCTGTGGACAGGGCCGGCCTTAGGCCATTAGGCGCCCTGTGCGAAAAGTCTTCACAGCGCCCCCACCCCCCAACAAGTTGCCTTATATATACAGTCACACACACAGGCAAGGGCAGACAGTCAGACACGCTCAGTTATAAGCAGACAGTCAAACACGCTCAGTTATAAGCAGTCAGACAGACACGCTCAGTTATAAGCAGTCAGACAGACACGCTCAGTTATAAGCAGTCAGACAGACACGCTCAGTTATAAGCAGTCAGACAGACACGCTCAGTTATAAGCAGTCAGACAGACACGCTCAGTTATAAGCAGTCAGACAGACACGCTCAGTTATAAGCAGTCAGACAGACACGCTCAGTTATAAGCAGACAGTCAGACACGCACAGTTATAAGCAGTCAGACAGACACGCTCAGTTATAAGCAGTCAGACAGACACGCTCAGTTATAAGCAGTCAGACAGACACGCTCAGTTATAAGCAGTCAGACAGACACGCTCAGTTATAAGCAGTCAGACACGCTCAGTTATAAGCAGACAGACACGCTCAGTTATAAGCAGACAGACACGCTCAGTTACAGGCAGACAGTCACACATGCTCAGTTACAGGCAGACAGTCACACATGCTCAGTTACAGGCAGACAGTCACACACACAGTCACAAACAACCATACATACTCCTTTACAAGCACACAGTCATACACACTCGGTTACAGGCATGCAGACACTCACGCTGATAGGCACACATACAGGCACACACAATGGCACAGCTATGGTGACATACACAATTGGAGTCACACACAGGCAGACATCCACACACAGACAGTCACACACACACACACACACACAGGCAAACCGTCACACACAGGCAGACAGACAGTCACACACACACACACACACAGACAGTGACACAGGCAGGCAGACCGTCACACACACAGGCAAACAGTCACACACAGGCAGTCAATCAGACAGACAGTCACACACACAGGCAGACAGTCACACACACACACAGGCAAACAGTCACACACACACACACACAGGCAAACAGTCACACACACACACAGGCAAGCAGTCACACACAGGCAGTTACACACAAGCAGGCAGGCAGACAGTCACAGACAGACGGTCTCACACACTCACATGCATTTACACACACACACACACACACACACACACACACAGGCAGGTAGTCACACACACAGGCAGACACACACACAGGCAGTCACACACACAGGTGCACACACACAGGCAAACAGTCAAACACACACGCAGGCAGTCAGACAGTCACACACAGACACACACACACACAGGCAGTCACACACACACAGTCTCACACACAAGCAGGCAGACACAAAGACACACAGTCACACGCAGACAGGCAGACACACACACACACACACAGACTTACCTCTTTACATTATGGCTGAAGGGAGAGTGGAAGCAGTTAGATGTTGGGGAAGCAGGGACTCCTTCCTGCTTCCCTCTTCCTGTGCAGCAGTTACCAGGGACTTCGGGTAGGTATAAGCCCGCCACCGCCGCTCGGTAAGCCCCGCCCCCGCCGCCTCGATTTTTTTTTTTTTTTTTGCTCCCCTGTCACCCGGCCATGTGCGAGCTGTGTCGGCCACAGGGCGCCCCCTGCTCCATGGCGCCCTGTGCGGCCGCACAGCTCGCACACCCCTAAGGCCGGCCCTGCCTGTGGAATTCCCTTGCATCAACTCCTGTATGTCCTGCCTGGAACCTGCCTTCAACCTTGATTAAAGGGAAACTCCAGTGCCAGAAAAACGATCCATTTTTCTGGCACTGGAGGGACCCTCTCCCTCCCACCCCCCAATCCCCGGTTACAGAAGGGGTGAAAACCCCTTCAGTCACTTACCTGGGACAGCGGCGATGTCCCTCGCCGCTGTCTCCGCCTCCGCGACGCTCCTCCCAGTGATTGCGTCGGCCGGTGGGCGAGACTGATCTCGCCCGCCGGCCAAGGAGACCTAATGCGCATGCGCGGAAATGCCGCGCATGCGCATTACGTCTCCCCATAGGAAAGCATTGAAAAATCATTTCAATGCTTTCCTATGGGGTTTTGAGCGACGCTGGAGGTCCTCACACAGCGTGAGGACGTCCAGCGACGCTCTAGCACAGGTTTCCTGTGCTAGAACCCAGGAAGTGACCTCTAGTGGCTGTCTAGTAGACAGCCACTAGAGGTGGAGTTAACCCTGCAATGTAATTATTGCAGTTTATAGAAAACTGCAATAATTACAGTTGCAGGGTTAAGAGTAGTGGGAGTTGGCACCCAGACCACTCCAATGAGCAGAAGTGGTCTGGGTGCCTAGAGTGTCCCTTTAATCCTTGCAATGCTGATTCTATCTTGGTTAACCTCTGCAGTGCTGTTTCAACTTTGATTAACCCTTGCAATGCTGATTTCACTTTGGCTAACCCTGCAACGCTGTCCCAGCTTTGATTTATTTCCTGCAATTCAACTACAGCTTCAACCAAGCGCTGGAACTCTGGTAAAAGGACTTTATTTTCCTTAACCCATTCAGGACGAAGTCAATAGTACATGTTTTGATCAATAATACCCATCTTGTGCCCTTAAGTACATGGGCCACTCGAAAGACCCTCAAAAGTGTGCGGGCCCCAAATGCAGTCACACTGGCTGCACCGGAAGTAGTTCCTCCACTGGCTGAGCTACAACTTCCTGATAGTGTGTTACTGAATACTGTAAACATTAGAACAGTAGGATTAAAAAGGATCAGTACACCGGCACAGGAGAAGGGAAGGAAGTATTTTAGAATAGGGGAGGAAGGATTGAGGAGGCAAGCTTAAACTGCCATAAAAACATTAATATTACATATTAGCATTAATTTTGTTTCCATAAATATTACCATCAAGATTTGCAAGAATGTGATGAGTATGAGCTAAACAGGTTTTACTAAGAGCCTGAGTGTTTGGTTGTATACATTATAAAGGATTATTCACTAAATTGAGAATCCAAATTGAATTTCAAATTTAGCACAACAGCAGCCAGACTGAAAGCATAGCTGACTTAGATCACTGAGATTCTTTCCAGTTTGACTATTTTGTAGTTATGTGCAATTAGTTTAGTTCCAAATGTAAATTCGGATGAATTTCGGCAATTCGGACATTCTGATGCTTTCTCTCGCTTTCTGAAACTCAATCTCTCTAAAACTGAGCTCATTATCTTTCCTCTTCCTAATACTGATCCTCCTCTTTCACTCTCCCTTCAAGTTAGTGGTACCCACATAAGTCCATCCTTGCAAGCACGCTGTCTTGGCGTCATACTTAATTCTGGCCTCACCTTTGAGCCTTACATTCAGTATGTTGCCAAATCCTGTAGATTCCATCTTAAAAACATAGCCCACATCCGCCCCTTTCTAACACAAGATGCTACCAAGGAGCTTGTCCATGCTATAGTAATTTCCTGCATGAATTATTGTAACCCTCTCCTGATTGGTCTTCCCAAAAGCCGTACTGCACCGCTACAGTCCATAATGAACGCTGCCGGACTGATTTTCCCCTCTAGTCAGTTCTTCTTACACCTCACCCCTCTGTCAGGCCTTACATTGGCTTCCTGTATGCTATAGGAGTCAATTCAAGGTACTAATTCACACCTATAAAGCACTGAACAATTTTAGCCCCTCTTATATCTCTTCACAGATCCATAGATATGTCCCTTCTCGGTCACTCCACTTTGCCCGTGATGACCACCTCCTGTCTATTGTTCATACCCGTACGGCCAACTCACGCTTGCAGGACTTCTCACAGGCGGCTCCCTTCCTATGGAATAGCCTGCCTACCGCCATCAGACTCTCCCCTAGTCTAGCATCTTTTAAGAAGTGCCTTAAAACCCATCTCTTTAGGAAAGCTTATGGCCTCCCAGACTAACCTCTACCTCACCCCACCTCCTATATAATGTAAGCTAGTTTGAGCAGGGTCCTCTTCAACCTATCGTTCCTGTAAGTTTTTTTGTAATTGTCCTATTTATAGTTAAATCCCCCCTCTCATAATATTGTAAAGTGCTACGGAATCTGTTGGTGCTATATAAATGGCAATTATAATAATACTAATAATAATTTCAGAAGTGCCGAACCGAACCGAATTGCTATGGTTGTGAATTAGCGCATTGCCGAAGTACCGAATGTCAGGATCGGGACAGGGATCCAACACGCAGAGTACAAAGAGTGGAAAGGTACGTATACCGGGCCTTAGAATGGCCGGACTAACGTACCGAGAGTAAAGAATAGTCAGAGGCAAGCCGAGGTCGAGGAAACGAGAAGACAGATAAGCGAGAGACAAGCCGGGTCAAGGGATAACAGAGAAACAGGGTAGTACAACGAGCCGAGTCAAAACCAAAAGAGCAAACTAGAATACCAGAGCACTGAGTGACTAGACAAGCTAGAACCACGACAGGGCAATGAGCTGAAGTAAGGAGTAAGCTTAAATACCCTGGTTCTGGATGGAAATCACGCCTCTGAAAAGTACCGATTGGATATCGGACACTTGAGTGACAGATTGCTCGTGCTAGCGTCATGACGTCACGTATTGAGCGTCCTGCTAGAAAAGGACGTGGATTCCTCGCGGCCGGTGTTTAAGTGACTGGATGAACCGCGAGGAACGGAGGAGACAGCTCGCCTGGACGGATACACCACCAAGTCTCTACCTCCCTTAGAGGTAGAGGCCTCAGGTACCCTGACAGTACCCCCCCTCTCAGATACGCCCACCGGGCGGAATGAACCGGGGCGAGATGGGAAGCGAAGGTGAAATGCTCTGCGAAGGCGAGAAGCATGGACGTCCTCCTGAGGTACCCAACTCCTCTCCTCAGGACCATATCCCCTCCAGTTGACCAGATATTGCAATTTTCCCCTTGAAATTCTGGAGTCAATGATGGAGCTGACCTCGTACTCCTCCCGACCCTCCACCTGAACAGGACGAGGCGAGGAGACCTTAGAGGAGAATTTGTTGCAAATGAGGGGTTTCAACAAGGAGACATGAAAAGAGTTAGGAATGCGTAAGGCAGGTGGCAGAGCAAGGCGATACGCAACCGGATTGATACGAGTGAGAACCCTGTAAGGACCTATGTAACGAGGAGCAAATTTCATGGACGGAACTTTTAGGCGAATATTCTTAGTACTCAACCATACCCTATCCCCAGGAACAAAAACAGGAGCCGCTCTTCTATGTTTGTCAGCGTGTTTCTTAAACAGCGAGGAACTATGTAATAGAATTTGTCGAGTTTGATCCCATAATTTCTTCAGGTTGGCGACATGATCATCAACCGACGGTATCCCCTGAGAAGAGGAAACCGAAGGAAAAATCGAAGGATGAAAGCCATAGTTCATGAAGAAAGGGCTAGAGCGAGTTGAATCGCAAACAAGGTTATTGTGTGCGAACTCCGCCCAAGGAATCAGACCGACCCAATCGTCCTGGTGTTCGGAAACAAAGCAACGCAGATACTGTTCGATCTTCTGATTAGTACGTTCAGCAGCTCCGTTAGACTGAGGGTGATAGGCAGAGGAAAAGTTCAATTTGATGCCCATTTGAGAACAAAAGGATCTCCAGAAACGTGAGACAAATTGAGAACCTCTATCAGAAACAATCTCTGAAGGGATCCCATGTAGGCGAAAAACTTCTCTCGCAAAAATCTCCGCCAATTCAGGGGAAGTCGGAAGTTTAGGTAATGGCACGAAATGGGCCATCTTGGTAAATCTATCCACCACCGTGAGAATAACAGTCTGTCTTTTGGAAGCAGGCAAATCAACGATAAAGTCAATGGACAAACAGGACCAAGGTTTCTCAGGAATGTCCAAGGGGTGTAACAGGCCACATGGGGATGCATGAGATAGTTTAGTCTTGGCACAAGTCTCACAAGCTGCGACGAACTCCTCAATATCCTTACGAAGTAAAGGCCACCAGAAATCCTTGGATATCAGAGAGTACGTCTTGCGAATACCAGGATGACCAGCTATTTTACTTTCATGAAAACATTGTAAGAGCTCCAGTTGAAGTTCAGGAGGAACAAAGTTTCTTCCCTCAGGAGTGTTTTCGGGAGCTAGATGTTGTGACTTCAAGATCTGGTCAAGTAGCGGGGAATGAATTTTGAGACTGGTATTAGCAATAATATTGCATTTGGGTACAATGGAAGACAAAAGTGGTTCAACTGAAGCAGAGGGTTCATATTGGCGAGATAGCGCATCGGCTTTAGAATTCTTTGACCCAGGTCTGTAAGTCAGAACGTAATTGAAATGGGTAAGAAACAACGACCAACGAGCCTGCCTGGAGGACAGACGCTTGGCCTCTCCGATATAAGACAAGTTTTTGTGGTCTGTCAGGATGGTAACAGGATGTAATGTACCTTCCAATAAATGTCTCCATTCTTTCAAAGCCTTGATAACCGCTAGTAATTCTCTGTCACCAATGTCATACCTGCTTTCAGTACCGGTCAATTTTTTAGAGAAAAATCCACATGGATGTAATGGTTTATCAACACCCAACCTTTGAGATAGAACAGCACCTAAACCAGTCTCTGATGCGTCTATCTCGAGCAAAAATGGCAGAGAAGTGTCAGGGTGAACTAAAATTGGAGCGGAAGCGAAAAGCTCCTTGAGAGTCTTGAACGCAAGGAGAGCTTCAGTAGTCCAATTCTTAGTGTCAGCCCCCTGTTTGGTCATGTTAGTGATAGGTGCAATAATAGAAGAATAGCCCTTAATAAAGCGCCTATAATAATTGGAAAAACCAATAAATCTCTGTATGGCTTTAAGACCTGTGGGTAAAGGCCACTCTAGAATGGATTGGAGCTTATCCGGATCCATCTTAAATCCCTCCCCAGAGATCACATAGCCGAGAAAGGTTACCTGGGTTTGATCAAAGCTACATTTCTCCAACTTGCAGTACAAGCCATGCTGGAGAAGCTTGTGCAAAACCCTCCTGACTTGTTTGTGATGAATCTCAATGTCACTAGAATGAATGAGTATATCATCTAGGTATACAATGACGCACTCTTGCTGAAATTCCCTAAGAACCTCATTAATCAGATCTTGGAATACTGCTGGTGCATTGCATAACCCAAAAGGCATGACGGTATATTCATAGTGGCCATATCGAGTATTGAATGCCGTCATCCACTCATGTCCCTGCTGGATTCTCACCAAGTTATATGCCCCTCTGAGGTCTAACTTGGTGAAAATTGTAGAGCCCTTCAAACGATCGAAGAGTTCGGTGATCAAGGGAATCGGGTAGGCATTTTTAATGGTTATCTTATTCAGGCCTCGATAATCAATACAAGGTCTCAAAGAACCATCTTTCTTTTTAACAAAAAAAAATCCAGCCCCGGCAGGGGAGGAGGACCTCCTGATGAATCCCTTGTCTAAATTCTCGTGAATATATTCCTCTAGAACTGAGTTCTCCTTTATAGATAATGGGTATACATGGCCTCTGGGAGGCATGGTACCAGGGAGTAGGTTAATTTTGCAATCAAAGGATCTGTGTGGGGGTAAGGTATCGGCTTTCTTTTTGTCAAATACTGCCTTTAAATCTAGATACTGAGGCGGAATTTGTGTCTCTGTAGGATTTTCAGAGGTATTCGATGTATTAGTTAATCCAAGAGGTAAGACCTTCCGCAAGCATTTTTCTTGACAATTCTCTCCCCATGAAACTATCTCCCCTGATTCCCAATTAATAATAGGGTTGTGTCTCCTCAACCAGGAGTACCCCAGGACTATGGGAATAGACGGAGAAGAAATGAGCATCAAGGATATATCCTCTTTATGCAGGATGCCAACAGTCAAGTTAATCGGTATGGTCTCATGAAAAATAACAGGCTCAAGTAACGGTCTACCATCGATGGCCTCAACAGCCAGAGGTGTCTCTTTTAACTGGGATGGAATAGCATGCTTGGCAGCAAAACCCTGATCTATAAAGCTCTCAGCAGCTCCAGAATCGATTAGTGCCATAGTCTTAACTACTCCCTTCTCCCACTTTAAAGAAACGGGTAACACAAGCCTGAGCTCCTTGTAGTTGTGAATAGAGGACAAAGTAGAAACACCCAAGACCTGTCCTCTAGAGGAACTTAGGTGCGAGCGTTTCCCGAACGATTGGGACAATTAAGGCGTAAATGACCCCTGACTCCACAATACATACATAAACCCTCCCTTCTCCTGTACTGTCTCTCCCTTTCAGTGAGATGAGTACTGCCTATCTGCATAGGTTCAGGAATACGTAAGTCTTCGAACTCAGAGATTTGAAAGGTAGGCGCTAGTTTAAAGGAGGGTCTACGGGTCCTATCTCGAGTGTTCTGCCTCTCTCTTAAGCGTTCATCAATACGAGATATAAAAGAAATTAAATCCTCCAAATTTTCAGGGAGTTCTCTAGTAGCGACCTCGTCAAGAATTACATCTGATAACCCATTCAGAAACACATCTATATAAGCCTGTTCGTTCCACTTAACTTCTGCCGCCAAGGATCTGAACTCTAGTGCATAATCCACAAGTGTTCGATTGTCCTGTTTAAGGCGCAACATTAATCTAGCTGCATTGACCTTTCTGCCAGGAGGGTCAAAAGTTCTTCTAAACGCAGCTACAAAGGCATTATAATTATAGACGAGTGGATTATCATTCTCCCATAAAGGATTGGCCCATCTCAAAGCTCTTTCAATGAGCAGAGTAATAATAAATCCAACCTTTGCTCTATCTGTAGGATAAGAGCGGGGTTGTAGTTCGAAATGGATGCTAATCTGGTTTAGAAAGCCACGACACCTCTCCGGTGACCCGCCATAACGTACTGGTGGGGTAATACGGGAAGAAGTATCTACAGTGGCTACCTCTAGACCTGAGACTGCAGGAGAGATAGAAGGAGTACGTGTCTCCTCAGGTGGATTACTAGCACGAGACAAAAGTGCCTGTAGTGCCAAAGCCATCTGATCCATCCTATGTTCCATGGCGTCAAACCTGGGATCCGAAGAACCAAGCTGACTGTTTGTACCTGCAGGATCCATTGGCCCTGTCGTAATGTCAGGATCGGGACAGGGATCCAACACGCAGAGTACAAAGAGTGGAAAGGTACGTATACCGGGCCTTAGAATGGCCGGACTAACGTACCGAGAGTAAAGAATAGTCAGAGGCAAGCCGAGGTCGAGGAAACGAGAAGACAGATAAGCGAGAGACAAGCCGGGTCAAGGGATAACAGAGAAACAGGGTAGTACAACGAGCCGAGTCAAAACCAAAAGAGCAAACTAGAATACCAGAGCACTGAGTGACTAGACAAGCTAGAACCACGACAGGGCAATGAGCTGAAGTAAGGAGTAAGCTTAAATACCCTGGTTCTGGATGGAAATCACGCCTCTGAAAAGTACCGATTGGATATCGGACACTTGAGTGACAGATTGCTCGTGCTAGCGTCATGACGTCACGTATTGAGCGTCCTGCTAGAAAAGGACGTGGATTCCTCGCGGCCGGTGTTTAAGTGACTGGATGAACCGCGAGGAACGGAGGAGACAGCTCGCCTGGACGGATACACCACCAAGTCTCTACCTCCCTTAGAGGTAGAGGCCTCAGGTACCCTGACACCGAAATAGCGAATTGCCGAAGTGTCGAACCGAACGGAATTTTGGAAGTGCTGAATTTTGGAAGTGCCGAAGTGCTTCAGATTTCTGAAAAGTGGCAAAACAAGAGAGGGAGGGAAAATGACGTGAATGATGACAGGAATCTAACCCTAATCCTACCCCTAACCCTACCCCTAACACTATCCCTAACTCTACCCCTAACCCTACCCCTAACCCTAGATGTGTTAGTGGTCTTTAGGGTTAGGGGTTAGGGATATGATTAGGGATAGAGTAGAGTTAGGGTTATGGTTAGGGGTACGGTTAGGGGTAGGGTTAGGGAATTGCCGAAGTCCAGAATTTTGGAAGTGCCGAACCGAACCGAAGTGCCGAATTGCCAAACTCCTGAATACTCGATGTCCCGAATTTGTTCCTGAAGTACCAAGTTTTTTGCCCATGCACATCCCTACTATTTTGATTTTACATTTGAAATTCACTTTGAACTCTCACTTTAGTGAATAACGCTGATAGTCTAAATACCACTTAATAGACCAATGTTTGACTGCAGAAGAATCTGTAACTGAGTGATCAAAGTAAATGCAAAACTCAACAAAGCAAACAAATATTCAATGTATAAACTTTTCTTGCTCATCTAATGTGTTAAATTATATTTCAAAGAAATGACAGGACATTGTATATAAACATGTTGAGAGTAATTTGTCCCCTGAATAGCTTACCTGCGGATCTCTAAGGTAAGCATTCCATACTCATTCTGTATTTTATATTTTCCAGGCGGAGAAGTTCGTAATTCAATTGGCACGCCGTTCTTAAACCTAAAAGTACATGCTAAAAGTGAACTAGGAAAATTATAAATGTTTTCATTTATTTTTGACTATAATTAGAGTTTCACTAACACCCAGTACCATTAACCCTTTTAGTACTACAAATATTTCAATAAATATTCTTTATTTTTATAAATATAAAAATATCCCCCCAAAAAACCTGTAAAAAATATTGTATACATCAGTGGCGTACACACACAATCCATGGGGCCCCGGTGCAAAACTGATCCGTGGGCCCCCCCACTTCCCTCTCCTCCCCCTCTACCCTGACCCTACCCCTAACACTATCCCTAAGTACCATTAACCCTTTTAATACTACAAATATTTCAATAAATATTCTTTATTTTTATAAATATAAAAATATCCCCCCCAAAAACCTGTAAAAAATATTGTATACATCAGTGGCGTACACACACAATCCATGGGGCCCCGGTGCAAAACTGATCCGTGGGCCCCCCCACTTCCCTCTCCACCCTCTACCCTGACCTTCTCCCCCCTGACCGTGGCCCCGACACATACATACAGACACACATACATACAGACACAAACATATACACACAGGCAGACAAACACACCCCCGACAGACACATACATACATACATATACCCACACAGACACATGCAGACACATACATACAAAGACACACACATGCAGGCACATACATACAGAGACACACATATACATACATACAGAGACACAGACACACACACACATACAGACACACACATAACACACACACACACACACATACAGAGACACACACATACACACACACATACAGAGACACACACACATACAGAGACAGACACACACATACATACACACATACAGAGACACATACACACACACACATACAAAGACACAGACACACACATACAGAGAGACACACACACACATACACAAAATGCTTCCTACCTTTTGTGACTTTCCCTGGGGTCCAGTGGTGGCTCAGCCTGATGGGAGTCAGAGGTCCTACTCTGACTCCCTCCTCCTTCCTGCTTGCTCCCGCGCAGGCTCTCTCTATGCTGGAAGGAGCGCTGACCGGGCCCCCTGACAGCATGGGCCACCCGATGGACCCCTTAACATGCGGCCCCGGCGGTTTGCCGTGCGGGCCAGGACGGCAAAATGTGGCAGCTGGTACCCGGTCGCGGGTGTCTGCAGAGCGGCTGGGCCCCCTGGAGTGACGGGCCCGGTCGCAGCTGCGACCCCTGCGACCGCGGTATGTACGCCGCTGGTATACATGTCTGTCTTCATATTTACTCTTTTTTTATTTGGCCATCAACATGGTGAAACAATAATCCATAATAAACTGCCATTACTTAAATAAAAAGTTACGTAAATTGCAAAAACTCAAAAAAATAAGTTATAGAGGACTCCACACAGACTGTACATTAAAGAGACACTAGAGGCATCCAGACAACTTTATCTCATCACCTTGGCGAAGTGTCCCTGTCAGTTAACCCTGCAATGTAAAGCACAACAGTTTTAGAGAAACTGCAATGTTTACATTGCAGGGTTAAGACAGTCTCTAGTGGCTCTATTCCAGATGGCCTCTATATTTGCTTCCTGCATTTTCACAGAGTTTAACAATGTGAAACGACATTGTCTTCAAATTCCACACAGGAAAGCATTAAGTCAATGGGAAGGCCTAAAGGTTGCTTAAAGGTTTCGACATTTTTAAACCTGCATTTAACAATTGGAAAACTCCTTTGCTGTCTATTATTAAACATCTAAAACACTATCATATTATATTTGAAAAGCATGCATGACTGGGCATGTTTCCTGTTTCGAAATAGCTGCATTGTCTTGTGGTAGTGTGTTCTGCTTCACAACAGAGTTACTAAGTTTGTTCTTATCAAATGTAATAGATAGATTGGAAAGTACCTTGGAAACCTCACAGTATACTACAGCTGAATGCTAATCTGGCTGGTGTTGTCTAGTTATAAATCACATGATCATAAAAGCCTCATTGCCATATGTATAAATATTACGGGTATTTCATAACCCTTTGATTTTCCACTTCTGTTTGTACTTGATGTCTATTCAAGATGTATGTCTTTGCATTTGTAATTGCCCTGCCTTTCTTTATGTTTATATTGGGCTACTGTGTCCCTCCATTTAAATAAAATAAACGTCAGTGCCAGAGCTTATTTTATCTTTTTAACATATTGCATTTTTTTTTAGAGCCAACATATTCCATATTACATGCTATAAAATATTGAAATATTAATCTATAGATAGCTCAAAGGATACGTTCACATTTTCCGCAATAATATTTGCTTAAAGGAGCACTCCAGACACACAAAGTCCAGAGAATTTAATTTGCAAACCCTGTATATAAATATGTAACTTTCCATGACACCCTAAAACCTGTACATAGTGGGTACTGTTTTACTTGGGAGACTTTGTTGAACACAAATATTAGTGACTCAAAACCGTAAAATATATCACAACAATATAATCAGCAAAAGGGCAGTTTTTGTGTGGAAAAAAGCCCCCCCCCCCAAAATAATGGACACTAACTTTGGCCAGTGTATGTGACTAACTGGCTACTATAAATTACTGGACAATCCCCATTTTATATACCCTGGGTTGTCTATTTTTTTCAAATGGTATGCCATAATGTAGGTAAATTTCATTCCTAGGCTAACATCCGGTCTCAAAGGCAACATAACCAATCTGGAAAATGTAAATGTGCAAAAACGTAAATGGTAAGTAAGTCTTATATTTGACACTGTAACTTTCCAAAACATCATGAAACCTGTACATGGGGGGAACTGTTGTGCTTGTGACACATTACTGAACACAAATTTGAGTGTTTTTTTTGCCATAAAACATATAATGTTGATGATATCATCAGTGAAAGGGAAGTTTGTTTGTGAAAAATGCAAAAAAACAAAAATGAATGGTAAATTGGGCAGCGTTTGTTTCTAAGTGACTACTATAAAATACTGGACATACCCCATTTAACATTCCCTGGGTTGTCTACTTTTTCAAATGGTCTCAAAGGCAACATTGGTCCAGCAAATCAATCTGGCAAATTTTAGTGTGTAAAAACTGTAAATGGGGAAAGCCCTATATTTAACCTTGTAACTTTCCAAAATCCCATAACACATGTACATGGGAGTTACTGTTGTACTCATGAGACATTGCTAAACACAAATATGTGTATTTTATTGCAGTAAAAGCTAACTGTATTATGACATTCACAGTTAAAATGTCACGCAGAACTTGAAATATAACAAAATTGCTTAATTTCTCAAATTTGTTTAGATTTTATTCATATTAAATTATGTTTCATATATGAATATTTGATGTGAAATGAAAGCCCTGTTTCTCCTGAGCAAATATAATATAATATAATTATATATTATATTAATGATATATAATAAGTGTGGGTGCACTTAATATGAAATAGGTGAATTATGGCTGAACAGACTTACAGCTCAAATTCCAGGTTTTGTTTTGATTAGAATATTGTACAATTGCCTCAGTCCTTAAGGGGTTTATACACAGTTTTGAGGGGTTGCTATGAATTGGTGGAGCTGCTAAACCTCCCCAATAAGATTGACCTTATTAAAAAAAGAATGAGCAAGTCATAAACTTTGAACTGTAAGTTTAAAAGTTTTTTAAAAGTAAAAAAAAATAGCAATTAAAATTATGCATATAGCACCAACATGTTTACAAATATGAGAGATGTATGCACTTTTTTTTTTTTTACACACAAGCACACGTGTGAATAAAAGGCATGGCTGCAACATGTACAATCAACTGTGACAAATATTTATTTTTTATTTTTTATAATTCTACAATAATGTCCTATGTCAAATATATTAGGATATCTTCTTTACAAGCATATTTTCTGGGACAGGTTAAAATTGATGTACAAATCTACATACTAATGCTGGCCTTATAATGTACAAAAAGATGTGAACATTTTTACATACCGTATATACTCGAGTATAAGCCGACCCGAATATAAGCCGAGGCCCCTAATTTTACCCCCCAAAAATGGGAAAACTTATTGACTCGAGTATAAGACTAGGGTGAGAAATGCAGCAGCTACTGGTAAATTTCTAAATAAAACTAGATCCTAAAAAAAATATATTAATTGAATATTTATTTACAGTGTGTGTATAATGAATGCAGTGTGTGTGTGTATGAATGCAGTGTGAGTGTATAAATGCAGTGTGAGTGTATGAGTGCAGCGTGTGTGTATGAGTGCAGCATGTGTGTATGAGTGCAGCGTGTGTGTATGAGTGCAGCGTGTGTGTATGAGTGCAGCATGTGTGTATGAGTGCAGCATGTGTGTATGAGTGCAGCATGTGTGTATGAGTGCAGCGTGTGTGTATGAATGCAGCGTGAGTGTATGAATGTAGTGTGTGTGTATGAGTGCAGTGTGTGTATGAATGTAGTGTGTGTATGAATGCAGTGTGTGTATGAATGCAGTGTGTGTGTGTGTGTGTTGCAGAGCCTTGGTGGGGGGTGGGCAATTTTTTTTTTTTATTATTATTTTAATTTTTTTTTATTATTATTTTATTTATTTTTTTATTTATTTAATTTAATTATTATTATTATTTTTTTATTATTTAATTCTTTTTTTTATTATTATTATCTTTTTTTTTCCGTCCCCCCTCCCTGCTTGATACATGGCAGGGAGGGGGGCTCTCCTTCCCTGCTGGTCCAGCATTGGTAGTTCAGTGGGGGGGAGGAAGGGGCTGTCAGAGCTGTTACTTACCTCTCCTGCAGCTCCTGTCAGCTCCCTCCTCCTCCGCGCCGTCTGTTCAGCTCCCTCTGTCAGCTCACACTGTAAGTCTCGCGAGAGCCGCGGCTCTCGCGAGATTTACACTGGGAGCTGACCGAGGTGCTGAACGGATGGCGCGGAGGAGGAGGGAGCTGACAGGAGCTGCAGGAGAGGTAAGTTACAGCTCTGACAGCCCCTTCCTCCCCCAGTCTGTATTATGGCAATGCAAATTGCCATAATACAGACTGACTCGAGTATAAGCCGAGTTGGGGTTTTTTAGCACAGAAAATGTGCTAAAAAACTCGGCTTATACTCGAGTATATACGGTAGTTACATAGTTGAAAAGAGACTTGCGTCCATCAAATTCAGCCTTCCTCACATTTGTTTTTTGCTGTTGATCCAAAGAAGGCAAAAAACCCCAGTTTGGAGCACAATTTTGCAACAAGCTAGGAAAAAAATTCCTTCTTGACTCCAGAATGGCAGTCAGATTTATCCTTGGATCAAGCAGTTATTACCCTACATTGAAAGATTATATCCTTGAATATTCTGTTTTTGCAAGTATGCATGTAGTAGCTGTTTGAACATCTGTATGGACTCTGATAAAACCACTTCTTCAGGCAGAGAATTCCACATCCTGATTGTTCTTCCAGTAAAAAAAAAAACTTTCCTTTGCATTAGACGAAATCTTCATTCTTCCAGTCTAAACGCATGACCTCGTGTCCTATGTAAAGTCTGGTTTGTGAATAGATTTCCACACAATGGTTTGTATTGGCCCCGAATATATTTGTATAATGTTATCATATCCCCTCTCAGGCGACGTTTTTATAAACAAAATAGGTTTAAATTTGTTAACCTTTCTTCATAGCTGATATGTTCCATTCCTTTTATTAATTTTGTAGCCCGCCTCTGCACTTTTTCTAGTGCAATAATATCCTTCTTTAGAACAGGTGCCCAAAATTGCACAGCATATTCAATATGTGGTCTTACCAGTGATTTATAAAGAGGCAAAATTATATTCTCATCCCGAGAATGAATGCCCTTTTTCATGCATGACAATACCTTGCTGGCCTTAATGTGTATGCAGGGTAATAATGCTCAACACAAATATAATCCAACATACAAGCCTCTTTCTACATATCTCTTAATGAATACGCGTTAGTTCATTTCATTTTTGGGTCTGAGGAAAAAGGGGAAACTGTCACTCTATATTTGACAGTGTGATTGCAAACGTGGAGCCAGTATTTATATGGGCTCCCAAAAAAGGTGAACAAGACTAATATTGAATATAACCTATAAGCACTTCTATAGAGGTACTTTCAGTATTGTATGCTCCCTTTAGGTTTTCTATGTGCCACTGCGGAGAATTTTAACTACAAGAAGAGGTGTAGTTGCCACCAGAAGGGCACAACTGTGTGTATGCCATAAAAGGCTCAATACATTGTGAGCATACATCTATCTACTTATTATTAATTACTTATTAATGCTTACAGTGTAGCACTATTGGATTTTCTTATTTTTTTTGTATTACATGTACATATAAACTAATATAACCCTAAGTCTGTATATAGGGTAAGTCTTTATTCTAAGCGCTTCACTTTCAGTTTAATATATATAACTTACCCTAGTTATTTTATTTGTTACCAGTAGAGATGTCCCGAACGGTTCGCTGGCGAATAGTTCCTGGCGAACATAGCTTGTTCGCGTTAACCACGGACGGCGAACATATGCAATGTTCGGTCTGCCCCCTATTCGTCATCATTGAGTAAACTTTGACCCTGTACCTCACAGTCAGCAGACACATTCCAGCCAATCAGCAGCAGACCCTCCCACCTCCTAGACAGCATACAATTTAGATTAATTCTGAAGCTGCATTCTTTTTTTTTTTTTTTCATGTGATCAAAGGCATGGTGTGGAGGATCGGCTATAGTGGGACATGCTTGGCAGGCTGCTGTTTACTGCTTGTGCTCATCCGATCCCTTCTGGGCGCCAGGTGCAGACCCTGGGAGTCCCTGATACCTGGAACAACAAAGGCAAGTCTCTGGCTGAGTGGCGGGTTCACGGCTTGAGGTGGTGGAAGCTTGTTTTGTCAGGTGGTCGGATCTGTCCCGGTGGTGCTTCACGTCCGGTGCGGGATTGTGGTGGCTTAAGGTGGAGGCGAGTGCTTGACGTGGGGCAGGCTCTGCATTTCTGTTTGTGCCTCCGGTCCCATCTTCGACGCCTTTTGCGTTGGTGGATTTTAATGGGGACTGCTTCGCTTAGCTGTGGTGGAGCTTGTTGGGGCTGTGGTGGAGCTTGTTGGGGCTTCCTGCTTGTTATTTGCTTCAAAAATTGATTAAAGAGTCTGTCCAGCTTAGACTCAATATCCTGCCATGCTTTGCTGGTACCAGGAGGACACGCGGCTGCCGCCATATTGGGAGAGTCGCAGATGAGTATGTCAGCCTGGGCGGCTGTGCTCTGTGCGTCCATTAGCTCCAGACAGCCTCTCAGGGGTGGCCAGGGATAACCCCCACGGTCCGAGGGGGGGGGGGGGAGTAACGGAGCTCCTGCTGGGAAGTAGCTGCTCCTGGGCATTCCAGGATCGGGAGATCGGCCGCCTCTCCCGCCCGGTGAGCACCAGGCCACACTTGCCACGCGGAGGTAAGTAAGACTCTGTCGAGTTGCTGACCGCTATTAAGCATGTCGGGTCGGTCAGGTAGGAGCAACATTGCTGGGTCATCCCCTTCTGGGGTGAAATTCGCTTGTTGATAACTGCTTAAAGTTAGATATTGAGGGAGCTCACACGAAGTGCGTCTTTCCTCCATGACAGCTAGGCCCCGCCCCCTGGAAGCTGCATTCTTAGTGAGAGGAGGGACAGTGTAGCTGCTGCTGATTTAATAGGGAAATCGATAGCTAGGCTAGTGTATTCAGTGTCCACTACAGTCCTGAAGGACTCATCTGATCTCTGCTGTATGGACAGCACCCCAAAAAGCCCTTTTTAGGGCTAGAACATCAGTCTGCTTTTAAAAAAAAAAATTCCTGTGTAATCTAATTGCAGTTGCCTGCCTGCCAGCGTGTATGTCAGGCTCACAGCGTATACTGTGCCCACTTGCCCAGTGCCACCACTCATATCTGGTGTCACAATAGCTTGCATTTAAAAAAAAACAAAAAACTTTTTTGACTGTGAAATAATAGCAGTCAGTTTCCTTCACACGTGTGCGTTTCAGGGCCTGCTAGGGCACAGTGTCACACCAGTGCAACTCATATCTGGTGTAACAGTAGTGTACATTTAAAAAAAAAATACAGGGGGATTGTTGTCACCTTTTGGGGACCCTTGGTGTTGTACGTGGCTGGGTGGAGGAAGAGACCTTCAATGACATCAGTGAGGACAAGGAACCTTGTGCAAATGGAGTTTGCGGTTGTGCAAATGGACTGTTTGCGGTGCGTTAACCCCTTAAGGACACATGACATGTGTGACATGTCATGATTCCCTTTTATTCCAGAAGTTTGGTCCTTAAGGGGTTAAACGGGGAGTTTGGTCTGTCACTGTGAAGCGGGCGTAACCCTTACACTACCTGATCGATACAACATCATACCTGATGTTTTAAAGCACGTTATTCCAAACAATTTAGGAATGTTTGGTTTTAATCCATAAAGGGCATAAATCACCTGACTCTGCATCAACTATGTAATTTTCCATGGGAGTTTTTCCATGGATCCCCCTCTGGCAGGCCACAGTCCAGGTGTTAGTCCCCTTGAAACAACTTTTCCATCACTATTGTGGCCAGAAAGAGACCCTGTGGGTTTTAAAGTTCGCCTGCCTATTGAAGTCTATGGCGGTTCGCCCGGTTCGCCCGGTTCGCCCGGTTCGCCCGTTCGCGAACATTTGCGGAAGTTTGCGTTCGCCAATTGCGAACGGAAAATTTTATGTTCGCGACATCTCTAGTTACCACATTAAAGCAAACTGTTTGGAACTGTGCCAAACTTTGTTGCCTTCTTTTAGATGAATAAAAGTTAATTCATAAATTCTTCGCAGTCACTTATTTTTGTATCACCCAAATAAAATATGTAATCATGATTACAGAAAGTGCCAGTACTTTCCCGGTAATTACTCTACAATATGATTTAGTATTTTGATTTCCCAGCTGCATGTTATAGCACGTATGAGAAATCAAACACACCTTTCAACATGAAATAATTACATGTATAATAACCACATTTCTTATTATGAGCATGTACACCCAGGTAGGTAAGAAAACATAACAAGCAAGTAAAAAGTATTTGATGTGCTTGGTTATTTTATGTTACCTCAAGATTTTCACAACTAAGTTCCACCGATAAGTTGGTTTGGAGTAATGTATTTTGAAAAGAAACAGATTTTTTAGAAACCATTGAAGTAAATGTGAAATGCATCCAGATAGGTATTTTCTTTGTGCCCTACCCCACTTAAAGATACACTGTAGTCACAAGGACAACTACAGCTTATTGCATTTGTTCTGGTGAGTAGAATCATTCCCTTCAGGCTTTTTGCTGTAAACACTTTATTTTCAGAGAAAAGAAAGTGTTTGCATTACAGCCCAGTGATAACTTCACTGGCCACTCCTCAGATGGCTGCTAGAGGTGCTTCCTTGGGCAGTGTCGCAAAGTAAGCAGTACTGCCATTCAGTGTCTCCACCCTCTGCATGCAGACGCTGAACTTTCCTCATAGAGATTCATTGATTCAATTCATCTCTATGAGGAGATGCTGATTGGCCAGGGCTGTTTGACTTTTGCTGGCTGTGCCCCTGATCTGCCTCCTTGACAGTCTCAGCCAATCCTATGGGGAAGAATTGTGATTGGTTCAGATTGGTTCTGATGATGTCAGCAGACAAGAGGCAGGTCAGAGGCAGACAGCGGCAGGGTCAGCAGGTGCAGACTTGAACACAAGTAAGATTTTACTATATTTAGGGAGGCCAGGGGGTGGATAGCTGGTGGTTTTAACACTATAGGGTCAGGAATACATGTTTATGTTCCTGACCCTATAGTTTTCCTTTAACTTGCCAGTATGAAATAAGACTTTTACCTTGAAAAGAACTTTCTTTTTTCTTGTCATGAAGTTTACAGTTAATAATATACAAAAAGCCAAATAAGTTTTATAATAAAGAGACCAATTGGATCCTGGTTTCAGTTTGAGTGAATTGTTTCATTTGTACAACCTTGCTTTATTTCCAAGATCTAAGGGACATAGAAACATAGACTGTGATGGAAGATGAGAGCCATTCGGCCCATCTAGTCTGCCCAATTTTCTTTTAGTCTCTTATATCTAGGATAGTTTTATGCCTATCCCACGCATGCTTAAACTTCCTCACTGTGTTAACCTTTACCAGTTAGGCTGGAAGGCTATTCCATGCATCCACTACCCTCTCAGTAAAGTAATACTTCCTGATATTATTTTTAAACCTTTGCCCCTCAAGTCATTAACACACTGCTGGACCACCATCCTATGTTAAACTGTGAGTGCTTTCCCATGGGAGATTTTGGAGTATAACCCTTTATTTTGGGTAGCATGTGGGGTAGCAGCAAATCTATTCATGCACTGTAAGCAATATATTAGCAGTACTATAGTAGTACTGATAAGCAAAATTTTTTCTTTAATAACAATTTGTTCTAGCTGTTTACGTTTAATAAGAAGCAATTGCCCCATGGAAACATAGTGACAATAAAAACGTTTGTTATGAGCTAAGATGGGCATGAATGATTCTTTAAATCAGTGGTTCCCAACCTTTTTCCACTCGAGTACCCTTTGGCAGCCCATTTCCATAAATTGTACCCCTCACATTAGCAAAATGTTGTAATTAATATAGTTGCATTTATTTCAAATTTATACATTTTTCTCTGTTCAATCTCCCCTTTTTCTCTGCCCTAGGTTTCCCCTGCTTCTCCTCTGCCCCATGCTCTCCTTGCTTCTCCTTCGCCCCATGCTCTCCCTGCTTCTCCTCCACCCCAAACCCTCAGTGCCTCTCTTCCCTGCTGATTCTCCCTGCTTCTCCTCCACCCCAGGCTCTCCCTGCTACTCCTCCGCCCCCGACACACAATCACACAGACACACTGTCACACATGCAGACACACCGACATCTAAAGATACGCACACTGACATACATACAGATGCCCAGACACATAGATACAATGATACACAAACATACAAATACAAACACTAACACACATACAGATACAGATGGAAAAAACACTGACACACATGCATATACACAGACACACAAACACACACACTGACACACATATACATACCCTGAAACACAGATACCTATCCTGAAACATATGCAGATACAGTGAAACACAGATACATACACTTACACACATGCAGATACACAGATACAGACACTGACACACATACAGACAAAGATACCCACACTGACATACAGATACAGACACTGACACACAGATAAAGTGACACACATGCAGATATAGACACTGACACAGATGTAGAGACTGAAACACATGCAGATACAGACAAACTGTTTCATACCCTGACCCACATATACACATACAGATACATACACACATAGATACAAACACTGACACACATAAAGGATACATACCTTGACACACGCCATGATACACAGATACATACCCTGACACATGGTACGTAGTATGGTATGTGAGCATCGGTGCTCCGTCAAGCCTGCTTTCAATTTATTATCTTGATAGAGCGGGAGTGTACTTCTCCAATATGTAGTTTTGTTTAGCAAAACAAAAATCTAATTGTAAATGCAGCTTCACACTAACTCACACTCTCTTTCTTGTACTACTTATAAAAGTGCAGTATCTCTGCCATTTACTGTATTGCTTGAATGTAACTCTACTGATTTTATTTCTGATTAAATGCCTCTACCTGCCTATTTGTTACACCGTTCACAACAAAAATAAAGAATATAAAAACAAAAAATATAGTCTTCTATGCGTAGCCTCTGCTGTCAGTTTTGTAATTTCACCAGCGATGACTGTGGGATGAGGCTTGTGAGTGCCAGGCATGGCATCCTATCATTTATGTGGATTACCATAAATTCTTTACTATAATAATTACACCAGTTACCTTGTTGCAAACTATGGATAATTTGTATAAACAGACTAATAAATTATCTCAGAGCTTGTGGTAACATGTGGATAATTGTGCAATCACAGGAGAGCACTCACAAATAAATATATAATAATGCAGTTCTTGGCTTGGGTGTTTACCTGTACACATGTAAACCCTGCTCACTTAGTGGATTGAAAGATATTGCTTCAGAAGACGCAATATTTGAAGTAAATAAGAGATCCAAAGTTTATAATGAGGCATAACATAGCATATTTTGTAATGCATTACGTAAACTCTGATCCTGATCCCAGTCGTCTTGTCATTTCTTAATGCATTACATAGATAAAATGCACTAAAATACAATAAACTAATAGGTAATAAACCTTCTCTTCAGTAGAAGATCAGTAGGATGGTTGCCATCAGTTTTCAATAATAAGAATGTCTTACAACAAAAACAGCAATGGTCAATTATGCGACTATTATATGATGAATTGATTTTGAACCAATTTTTGGACTGAAAAACCAGGGTGCGGGTATTATGCGGTGAAATACGGTAGATCATGCCTCTGAAGTCTCATTGCTCTGCCATTTAGGAGTTGTCACTTTTTTTTCTGTTTATGCTGTCCTTGCCACATCTCGGGTGCATGTAGGTCCGAACACATAGATAATCCCAATTAATCCACAGAAAAACGATGTATATGAAAAGAGTGCACATTTATTGATAAAGTATGCATATCAAAAAGTCATGCTGTCACTGCAGCTCTCATAGATGCTAACGGTAGTACAGATGCTCCTCACTTACCGACTGGGTTCCGTTCTTACGACCCGGTCGTAAAACAAATTGGTTGGTAAGTGAGGCGCATGTGCACCGGTGAAGATCTATGCTCTGGGAAATTTCCCTGAACATAGACAAGCGCAGCAGAGCACGGAATCCTTAAAATCCTTAAAATCTATGTTCGGGGAACGTTCCCCAAACATAGATTAGATGGATTCCCTGCTCTGGTGCGTTCTTCTATGTTCAGGGAAATTTCCCCAAACATAGGTTAGAGCAAGCATGTCAAACTCGCGGCCAACGACCGCATGTGGCCCACAATGTACATCTTTGCGGCCCGGCGAGCCGCGAGTGGGTACTTAGTGTTAAAGCAGAGTAGGCACCTGCTTTCTCCACATTGCAGGTACCTACTCTGCTAAAAGTTACCCGACCGGGGAGGAGAGCTTCCTGGCGGCAGCGAGGGAGCTCAACCTTCCTGCTCCTCACTGCTCCCTCGGGTGCGCCGTCTGTAGTGATGCCGAGCACCGGAATATCACATCAGAAGACTACCCTGAAAAAGAGCGTTTCACACCTTTCTCCACATGACACACCTCCCCTGGCTGTGACTGGCACAGCCTGCATGAAAACAAATTGGTTTTATTTTCAATCAGATGTAACTTACTTTAAAAGTGTTTTATCTCCTGCTGTAAGTTGAACTTTAATTACATACAAGAGGCTCCTGCAGGGTCTCGCAAGCTATTGACAGAGTAGGAGATAAACAATTCGAAATTGAATACAATTTTCAATAAAGGAAGTGTAAACATTAGATGACTCTTTACAGGAAGTGTTAAGGAAGGCTGTTTAAGTCACATGCAGAGAGGTGTGCCTAGGGCTGCATAAAAAAAAAGTGATTTAACTCATAAATGGCAGAGAATTTAGCAGTGAGACTAAAGTTGATTTGGTGACTATAGTGTCCCTTTAAGAAGTCCCTCAAAACCCATCCTTTTAGAAAAGCTTATGCCTCTCAGAGTAACTTCTCTTGTTCTCTCTTAAAGGACCACACTCTACTCTTACCTTCTGCTGCTTTCCCGCCTTGTCATTTGGTTGTTTTCCCCCATGCTGCCCTTCCTATTGTACCACACCTCTACTAGATTGTAAGCTCTTTCAAGTAGGGTCCCCATCAACCTATTGTTCCTGTAACATTTTGTCAATTGTCTTATTTATTGTTAATTTTCCCCCTTTATGATAAAATAAAATGCTGTGGAATATGTTAACACTATGAATGTCAAAAACAAAAATAATAATTAAACTTTGCGGAGCCATTTACCACGTGTAACATCTGAACACATATATACGGGTGTACACATTCATACAGCGCTACAGAATTTGCTGGCGCTATATACATAATAATAAAATAATAATAATTTATAAATATACATACAGATACACAATCAAAAACTCACACTCACACACTGGTATGACACACACACACTAAAGAGACTCGCATACACTAGCACACATTGAAATAGAAACTGATTATTTGGTGTTTAAGACCCTTCTTTTTACTGCACAGGGTGAGCAGGAGGACTCTATCACTGCAGTCACAATACAAGCAGATACAGCTTGGTGTGTGTGCTGTCTATTTAAGCCTTGCTTTGCATGCCATGCTAGGATCCTGCCTCCAGTCCTAGCTACTGCTGGGTGTTGATTCAGTAGAAAGGACTGGTGAAGAAAGGTAATACTAATCAGATATTGGAGTGGACAATTGGCTTCCTAATATCACTCACCATAGCAGCCAAAGCAGCTCTGCCCTCACACTCCAAACTACCATGCAAACGTCCTATTGGCTGAGGTTCCTACTCAGAACCTGTCAAAATGCTGGTCAGTTTAGACCCACGGAAAGTAGTGAGCTGGCATAACCCTCACAGTCATTTTTCCACTTTCCGCAGGTGGGCTTTGGGTTGGAAGCTGTTGTGGGAGGGTATGAACAGCAGTTTGGGCTGTAATAGCTGCTGACAACATATGCTTCTCAAATGTCCTATGGTGGTGGTGGTGGTGGTAAGGCTATATGCCATGGTGCTCTCTCCCTGGATAAGGCAGTGCAGGAAATATACAAATAATTATGATATTAATAGTATAACTAGAATTTGTGTCATTTATCAGCAAATCTTATATCAGAATCTTTGCTTTTTCATATATTATAATTCCTTATGTAAGAGAATCACTCTACAGTATATGAACATAACTGATGTGTACAAGCATGTGTTGAGTTAGTATGGTATCTATTTCTATAGCAACCCAATACATTCTTATTGCAATCTCACCACTGTATTGATGGTTTGGGGTTACCCAGTACAGTGCACGCAAGGGTGACGGACATCCTCTCCCATACACAATGCGCCCTCAGAGGTATCCAGAACATGGGAGCTCTTCTTGCGCAAAGCTCTCTAAATTCTTTCGTTTGCCTGCATTTCTCTTCCGCCTGCAGATAATAAAACATGTTTATGATAATTGAGATAGATTATTACGTTCCATGTGTAATATATGTATTACCTTCCCCATAATAGTCATTGGTAGTGTGAACATAGACATAAATTAATATTGGTCTTTATCAGGAGAACAATACAATATACAAGGAATTGATAGTGATAGGTTTTATAGTCTACAGCACCTTGACGGCAGGTACCATCTAAACCTAACTCCCACTTAACACTAGGCCCCTGATCCCACATCCTGCTAAACCTACTGCTGCAGCCCACCGAATGACATCGGGTATAGTAGTTCCCAAAGACACTCCGCAGTATAACCAGCGATATAATGGCACTGTGCTATTTTTAATCTGAAAACATTTTAGCATCACTATAACAGCAACTAGTAAAAGCAAAATTTTTTCTTATTTTCATGTCAAACTTTTATAAATTACCGGTAAATATGTTTGGTCTATAATTGTACATTTTAAGTAATTTGCAAGTGAATGTAAGAAAAATATATTCTGACAAGCACCTTTGCATATTGATACTTTTGGTGTATGTATCTAATATGTCACCGAATGCTGATGGTTTTGAGGTTCTATAGCATCTAACACTCCATCAAGTCATAGATCATTCTGATTAAATCACACATAGGTTAAAAACACCAAAATCACTACAGTTATTGAAGTGGCCATCTTGCTTGCAGTCTGTATGTACAACATGGTAGTTTGATGTGCTTCACATACAAAGATACAGCAAACTGCGGCACTCCAGTGAGGGGTGAAAACATCCCTGGAGAAGGATCATGCTGCAGGAATCTTTACTTTCTTTCTTTTTTTTTTTTGGGTGGGAGTGAGGGGGGTATGCCAGCAAAGCCTACTTCATTCAAAAATAGAGTTTTAATACAACACTGTTTTTGGTTGGAGTAACCCTTTAAGAAGTCTCTTGACATTTTTCTTAAGCATCAATGACATATTAGTGGAACAATCTCCACTGCTGTGCAAGAGACTGCATGCACTCAGTCAGTTAGTGAAATATTGTGACTCTAACTCAATTAGCTGATCATCTGTCTAACAACATATGTGTCTTGGGATTAGTAAGGATATAAATGCTATATTTGTAAAGTATTGATCTTCCATAAACAGTCTAGATTCTAATTTTGGATCGGATTGTGTAATCATATGCTTTGAAATCCAAGACTTGATTTTGTCTTTTATAACTTTGTATTTAATATTGCCATTAACATTTCTGAACATCCATTGTTGTTATCCATATCCTTGTGTGAACAAACACATCATATCTATCTTCCTATGTATTTATATGTATGGGCTTAACTCAGTGAAGAAAACTTTTGACTTCCACTGAGCTGTAGTGGAAAGGGCGAGCAGTGCCTGCAGGACCCCAGTTTAGAAGTCAAACCTTTCTAAAAAGTCTCCGACAGCACTTAAGTGACTTCCCTAAGAGGATCTTTATTTCAAACTGATTGAATCTCAATCTCAAAAACACATATGCACTAAACAATGCTGTTCTTTACGTCTAAAATAATAAATGAAACTAAAATATTATGAAGGCATACCTTGGATTTAAAAAAAGAAGGAAAGGAACCGCGCCCCAAATAGTGATTAATATATAAAATATACGTACATAGAAATTATGAACAATTCTTGTTTTTTCCTTAAACATAAAAACAAAGAAAAGACAGGTTGAAGTAGTTTGCACTCACATTTAGTAGAGCTTTCCAAGAGCTCTACCTTAATATGGCTTGGACGGAATTATCCCCGTCTAAGGATCTGTGTCACAGCGGATACTTCCAAACTGTCAATAGTGGTGGTGTTTATAAAAGAAATAAAAAAAGAGCTCCAATGGTATAGTATATACTGATAAAATGTGTAGAAATATAAATGGAGGGTATAGTACTCACATTTCCTAGAGCAAAAACTTGCTCTAGTATAATCAGCTTGGATGGTACAATCCCCACCAAGGATATGGTAACCAGGAAGTAAAATATAAAAAGGATATATATAGCTTTAAAATATAATTTTAATAACACATATATAAAATAAAATGGCTATATATAAAGTAAGAGTATAGCCATTTTATTTTATATATGTGTTATTAAAATTATATTTTAAAGCTATATATATCCTTTTTATATTTTACGTCCTGGGTACCATATCCTTGGTGGGGATTGTACCACCCAAGCTGATTATACTAGAGCAAGTTTCTGCTCTAGGAAATGTGAGTACTATACCCTCCATTTATATTTCTACACATTTTATCAGTATATACTATACCATTGGAGCTCTTTTTTATTTCTTTTATAAACACCACCACTATTGAAAGTTTGGAAGTATCCGCTGTGACACAGATCCTTAGACGGGGATAATTCCGTCCAAGCCATATTAAGGTAGAGCTCCTGGAAAGCTCTACTAAATGTGAGTGCAAACTACTTCAACCTACTCCACAATTTTTTCCTTATTTTAATATACTACACTATGATGTATTTTCTTTGTTTTTATGTTTGAGGAAAAACAAGAATTGTTCATAATTTCTATGTACGTATATTTTATATATTAATCACTATTTGGGGCGCGGTTCCCTTCCTTCTTTTTTATATCCTTTTGTTACAAGGTTGGGAATCCTTGCATTAGGTACCACAGCCTATTTTTATTGTGTATTGGAGTGAGCACCTATTATACCCCCTTTTTTATACCTTGGATTTAGTTGAGAGCAGAGCTAACTATCATAGAGTATCAAAGAAAATCATTAAATGGATTGACTGTAGTGTCAGTGCAAAGATTCATGCCACCCTAGGAGAAAAATCCAGTATGGTGTCCGTTCTGCTCATTTATGCTACATCTATGATCAGTCCATTTATACCTTCTGTTTTCCTTCACTAGTCTCTCTACCTCTGCCAGTCGATCTTCCTTTTTTCCTGAAGTCTTTTCAGGAAGTTTCTCTGCCAGTCTTTTTCTCCCTTCATTAGTATTTTTCCTGCCTGCTAACTACCGGTAACTATGTGTTGTAGGGCCGGACTGGGGAAAAAATTTGGCCTGGGCATTTTTTAATCACAGTGGCCCACTAAGAAGGGGCCAGGGCCAGAGAGGATGGTGTGTTTTGTCATCATCAATGACAAGCAATCCCCCTCTCAAAGTGAGCATGTTGGTTCAATGATCTTCCAGAGCAGCCCATGTGCAGATCCTGCTGCTGATGAGAAAAGGGCTCTGTGTTGTTCTGCATAGCACAAGCAAATGTATTAAAATGATTGCACTGTGTTTGCTTGTGATTTGTCTCTGGTGTCTCAATAAGTAGGATACCAAAGGACAAAAGGACTAGCAAAAGCATATTGTGCATGCGTGTTTGGAGTCTGCTTGTGGGATTGCATGTATGTAGAGTGAACTGATTGTGGTGTGGCATTGTGTAAATATGTTTGTTTCAGTCGTTGTGTTTGTGGTGTAATATGTGTGACTAGGGGCTGTAGAGAGTGTGTGTATATATAGGGTGCATAGTGTGCATAGGGGACACTGGCGTACAGACCGCGGCCGCAGGGGTGCCCGGCCCACCAGGGGTGCCAGGCCCACCAGGGGGCCCGGTCCACCAGGGGGCCCGGCCACCCTGCGACCAGGTATGTACACCAGTTTATCATCCTCTTCTCCTGGGGGGCCCAGGAGCTGGCCATCTCAGGGCCCCCCAAGGCTGGCAGTGGCGTTACATGGCGGGCAGGCGCGCAAGGGAGATTTCTCCCCTGAGTGTTCTCTGCCCAGCTTCCTCACGCACACCGCAGTGATGCCGGAGCCGGAATATGACGTCATTCCGGCTCCGGCATCAGTAAGCGGCGCGCGAGGGAGCTGAACAGGAGGATCAGTGCTCCCTCGCCGTCTGCAGGACCGGTTGCCGGGCAGCCCCACTGGACCCCAGGAAATCCCCTCAGCACTCCCAAAGGTAGCAAGGCTGGGGGATTACATTTTTTTTTAAAATATGAGTGTGTGTGTATATGTGTGTTAGTGTCTGTGTGTTAATTTTTGTGTGTCAGTGTGTGTGTTACTGTGTGTGTGTGTGTGTGTGTCTGTTACTGAGTGTGCTAATTGTGTGTCTGTTATTGAGTGTGTGTCTGCTAGTGTGTCAGTGTGTGTGTGTTACTGTGTGTGTTAGTTTTGGGGCCCCTAACAGAGCTTAAGGTCTGGGCCCACCTCCAAGCCCGCCCCCAGAGTCCACCTCCAAATCTTATCCACAGGAATACACACACAGGCACAAACATTAGCACTGGTGCAAAAGGACACAGATACACACACACACACAAAGATACACACATGCTGACATACATAATGAAACAGACATACTGATACACACATACACACATATACAGACACACAGCCATAGATAGTGACACACAGACACATACATGCGCAAGGACATACAGACACACACATACATACATACTGACATACATATATATATATATATATACATACATACTGAAATACAAATACATATACATACATACATACTGACAGACATACAGACATACATACGGACATACTGACAGACATACTGAAAGACATACTGACATACATACATACATACATACAGACATACTGACAGACATACATACATACAGATAGACATACTTATAAACATACTGACCAACATACTGACCGACATAGGTACTGATATACATACATACATACTGACACACTGACACACACATCTATTTTTTTTAGTCACCTTCCTGTTTCTTACCTTTTCATTGCAGAAGGGTGGTTGGGGCTGATCGGAGTCGGCTGACTCTCCCTCTTCACGGCCTCCACGCTGTCTCTCCTCCCTTCCATGCGGAGTAAGCTGGGAGGAAGTGACCAGCCCTTTTTTTAAGCCCTTTTTAAAGGGACATGGTTGCGCTATTACACAGCCGCAGCACTACCTGGCCCCTGAAGATATAGGGCCCATCGTATGGGCCCTATCATTGTGCGGGCCCTGATGCAGCCACTACACATGGCGGCCCTGCGTATAGGTGGTGTAGTGTGTGCCAATAGGGGATCTAATATGTGTATGGAGGACCCAGAGTTTGCATAGGAGATATAATGTGTGTGTTGGTGGGTGGAGGATCCAGAGCTATGTAGGGGATCTAGTGTTTGTATAAGGGATGTAGTGTGTGTGTGTCTGGATTGTAATGTGTAATGTGTGTAGGAGTGCAATGTGTGTGTGAAGGGTGCAATGTGTGTGTGATTGGTGCAGTATTTGTGTGATGTGTGTGTGCATGAGGACTGAAGTGTGTGTGGGTGAGGAGAAGTGTGTGCGTGAGTGGTGTGGTATGTGTGGGGGTGCATTGTGTATGTGTGAGGGGTATGGTGTGTGTGTGAGATGGGTGCAGTGTGTGTGCATGAGGACTGAAGTGTGTGCGCATGAGGACTACAGTGTGCGCATGAGGAGTGCAGTATGTGTATAAGGAGTGGGGTGTGTGGGGTTGCAGTGTGTGTGGGGTGCAGTGTGTCAGGTGCAGTGTGTGTGTAGGGACGCAGTGTGTCTGCGGGGTGCAGTGTGTGTGTCAGGTGTCAGGATTGCAGTGTGTGTGGGGGGAGAAGTGTGTGTGAGGGGAGCAGTGTATGGGCATGTAGTGTGTGTGTGTGTGTGGGGGGGGTGCAGTGTGCATTTGTGTATGTGTGTCTGCAGTGTGCAGTGTGTGTGTAAGTTGAAATTTATGTGAGGGGTGCCGTGTCTCAGGATTGCAGTGTGTATGTGAGGTTGCTGAGTGTGCTGTATGTTGTTTGTGGCTGTATTTGTTGTGCTCTGAGTAATCAAATATTCCAGCTAGTTGTACTTTTAGTACTTTAAACCACCTATTAGAACAGAACGCTTTTATAAATCTACCATATCATGTTATTAATACTTTTGATTAACACTTAATACATTTGTTTTGCTGCATGGGGACTTTATATATTTTATTTTACAATAACACTTGATACATCTGTTTTGCAGTATGAGCACCTTACATGTTTATCAACCTGGCACTGCTTTCAAATGTAGGTACTGCATAGTCTTCAAGATCACTTACCACTCTACGCAAGGCCTTATGGTCAGCTCTCACACGCAAGGCCCTGCAAGACTCTGTAACCTTGATTTCAAACTTCTTCATGTCATTTCTGTATCCAGTACTTTTCTCATCTCTGGTTTCTAACCACAAGTCTCTGGGTTCCCATTTCGCCCTGGAATGAATATGTGTATATTAATTCTTATGCATCACATCTGAAGAGTCTAGGTAGCATTTCATGTATTGAGGACAACACAGAAAAATTCTCTGTGTTTGCAAATAATGTAAAGTTTGTTTATCTGGAATTTTCTACATTATTCCACAATCTTCTTTTTTTCAGTTAAAGAAACCAGGCTGCTCTTTAAAATAATAATATTATATTTAGTGTTACAGATGGTCTACAAATGATATGTGGTGCTTCAGGATTTAACACACATCATTTTTTTTAATTTTTTTTTTATCAAGCATACAAAATACAATAAAGAATGTTATTTACAAAGAGGAATTCTGATGCAAAGTTCTAAAATTGGGACAAACAAAATAAACATCCATAATCATCTTCTAAATCTTTATAAAGCAATTATTTGTATAAATGATCTCTACGCTTTCTAATTTTCAAGACATGTAGACCTTTGGACTTACCAGGTAGATCTCAAAACTTGTTCAGCTCGCGCTATAGAATAATCTACTGTAGATACTGGAATATCATCAAATTCTTCTTCACTAACAGGAAAAGTAGAAACAAAGGGACAATGAGAAAAGACAATACAATTTTTTTGCAACAGGGTTATTCACTAAAGTGAGAATTGCTGATAAATTAAAGAGAATTTTACATTTGAGGTCAAAGTGCCCAAGTTAGAAGCAAAGATGACATGTTTATTTTTTCCAGTTTGGCCTTTTTTCCTTAAATATGAAATTAACTTTGAATTCATTTTGAATTCCCAACAATTCTGTCTTTATTAAATAACAATATTTTTTTTGTTTTCTCATTAGAGCTTTTTATTCACATTCCAGTAGGTTATTTAAAGGGGAAATGTCACATTTCTGGAATTTATACCTTTGAATAAACATGTAAAATAACCTATATTTAGGTCCTATAAGTTGTCTTCAGGTTTTTTTCATGATATGAGATACCTTTTATTTTAAATTGAAATATTTAGTAAATTACATCACAATCCAATTCAGATGAGACAAAAAAAGGGCAAACGTATACTAAGAGGGAAAACACACGTTAAACATTGTTTAATTTCTCATCTTCTCCACATGCTCTCTCTATACTTATTACCTTTAACTTAACAATTACAACAAAGTAAAAGGCTGGCCACAAATTAAAGAAGGTACAAGGCAGGATTATTGAATAAAACCAAACATTGTTTTGTCCCAAAAATAAAACTTTCTCAGCGAACACATGCACAAGCAGTACTTTTAGGGTAAAAATGATTACTTACAACCAAAATGCCATGTGCAAAGGCAGTCAAACCATGTTCAAATAGTGCAAAAATATTTGCAACACTGACAAGTTATATCTTGATGAAATCATAGTGCTTTAAATCATTGTAATAACCATACATGATCATACACAATAAACTACAGCTTTTAATGATGCAGATATGAATAGACCACTTTATTAATTAAATGAACTGCAAATAAAACATTTTAACTAATACCTAGTCTGATGATGTCATCACTTATAAAAATGAATGACAGGTACCTGAGTTGGAGGCGCCCAGTTTCAGGATAAAGAGGTGTAGATGAGTGACAGTTTTCATGTGTGATTTTATTTATTTATTTTTCACGTTTTGATTGATGTCTAAGTCTTTATAGTGATTTTCTTTGTTAGTGTGTCTCCACAAAGTCACGTCTGCTGTGACAGCTGCATACTGCATTCTTTGGAGATAGCAACTGGATATCAAAACACTTGCTTCAAATAATAAAGGATCTATTTATGATGAATTGTACAATGTCTCTTGAGTATATGGAATTTAATGATATACACTAATTAGCTACAACCTTAAAAACACTGACAGGTGAAGTGAATAACATTTATTTTATTGTTACAAAGGCACGGGCTATATTAGGCAACAGGTGAACAGTCAGTTCTTGAATTTTGTGTGTTGAAAGCAGGAAAAACAGGCAAGCAAAAAGATCTGAGTGTCTTTGACAAGGGCCAAATAGTGAATGCTAGACAACTAGGCCAGGGCATCTCCAAAAATGACAAGTCTTGTGTGGTGTTCCCAGTATGCAGTGTTTAGTACCTACCAAAATTGGTGCAAGGATAAAGAACAGGTGAACCGGCCAGGGTCATGGGTGACCAAGGCTCATTGATGCACATGGGGAGCAAGGGCAAGATCGTCTGCTCCGATCACACAGAAGAGCTACTATAGTACAAATTGCTGAAACACTTAATGCTGGCCATGATAGAAAGGTATCAGTACACACAGAACATCACAGTTTGCTGCATATGGGACTACGTAGCTGCAGACCAGCCTGTGTTCCCATGATGATCCTGTCAACTACCAAAAGCACTTTCATTGGGGATGTGAGTATCAGAACTTGACCATGGAGCAATGGAAGAAGTTTGCCTGATCTGGTGAATCATGTTTTCTTTTAGATCAGGTGGATGGCCAGGTGTGTGAGCATTATCGTAAATACTCGTGTATAAGCCGACTTTTTCAGCAATTTTTTTTTATTCATCTTTACATCTTTTCATCTATTTCATTCTATCTTTACTCACGTCATTTCACTGCAAACTTCCCTGTTTCAGGTTCTGTATATGGAGACAGTATTCCCTTTTACTTCATTTGGGGTCAGTTACTTTAATGGAAGCACATAATATTGCTAGTGTAACATTTTGTTTGTAATTCTATTAACTCTGTCACAGCAGCAGCTGTTTAATACAGAGTATTTTCATTTTTTCTCTGCACACTGTCTGTATTCTTCGATAAGCTATAGTATCTGAGAATAAAGACATGTGTATACAATCCACTGGGGAAAGAAACACAACCATGAAACTCTCCATTTGATACAACTATATCAAAGTGTCACGGTTTTAAATATGCAGCACTTTTACTGACTGTGTGCATGTTTGCCCTTTTTAATTTAATATATGCTGTACCTAGTTTGCCCTGGATGGCATATAAAGTGTTAAAATAAAAACAAGTTCGATTTTCATGCTATAGATAGCACAACCCATAGCTAACTGTCAAGGGACAGTTCCTCTTTAAACTTGCAACAAGTCACTTTTAACCCTCTTTTCCCACTTACAGAGCTAGTTATTGTTTTTCTTTGAAATAAATATTCAAAATCATTTAGCCTACTGATGCCTCAATTACAGTAATTTTATTGGTATCTATTTTTATTTTTGAAATTTACCAGTAGCTGCTGCATTTCCCACCCTAGGCTTATACTCGAGTCAAAAAGTTTTTTTGTGGTAAAATTAGGGGCCTCGGCTTATATTCGGGTCGGCTTATACTCGAGTATGTACGGTGTTTACTTGGGGAAGAGATGCAAGCAGGATACACTATTAGAAGAAGACAGATCAGCAGAGACAGTGTCATGCTCTAAGCAATGTTCTGCTGGGAAACCTTGGGACTTGGAATTCATGTGAATGCTACTTTGACACATACCACCTAAAGTGGTGGAACTACCAGGGTCGCAATGGTCGCAAAGGTTGCAACTGCAACTGGGACCTAAAATTCTGCCTGTCAGAGTGGCCCATAAGAAATTGAATTTGCAAGCAGGGCAGCAGCAGTCAGCTTACTCTACTAAGTTTGTTTGCCTGCTGCTACCCTGCAAAGAGTCTAGCGCTGGCTCCATTCCTCAACCAGGTCTCTGGTGGTCTGTTGGTATAACTGACACTCTGCACCTCTTCTCCCTTTGTGATATTCTCTCCCTCGAAGCTCCAGTACTCAGCTGGTGAGTCAGTGCGCAATTGAGGGAATTTCCATCCTGCACTGATTTAATACTGAACGTTGAAACCGTGAGGGAAAGCATATCATAGAGGGTTAGTAGAAAGGGTGGAAGTTATATCACCAGACCACCATGTATCACGTAACAGCAACTGCAGCACTGTACCACCAGGGCAGGTGGTGCTGTGAGGTTCCGCCAAACAAGGGATGGAGGCAGGGGTCAGGCAGGCTTATTTTTACTGATAAAGATGGTAAGTGTTTCTATATGTCAGTGTATGTATCTGTGTATATGTGTCAGAATTTATGTGTGTCAGTGTATGTATCTGTGCATGTGTGTCAGTGTGCCAGTTAATTTTGAGTCTGTGTGTGTATCTGAAAATGTGGATCTGAAATGTGGAAATCTTGCATGTATGCCATTATGTGTCAATTTAACTGTATATGTGTGTCAATCTGTGTGTATCATAGTGTAGCTGTGTGTATATATGTCTGCGGTAATTTGTTGGCAGTGTATTTGCATTTGAATGTATTGCAATGTGCTCCTGTATGTGTGTGGTAGTACATACAGTTGCAAGAAAAAGTATGTGAACCCTTTGGAATGATATGGATTTCTGCACAAATTGGTCATAAAATGTGATCTGATCATCATCTAAGTCACAACAATAGACAATCACAGTCTGCTTAAACTAATAACACACAAAGAATGAAATGTTGCCATGTTTTTATTGAACACACCATGTAAACATTCACAGTGCAGGTGGAAAAAGTATGTAAACCATTGGATTTAATAACTGGTTGAGCCTCCTTTGGCAGCAATAACTTCAACCAAATGTTTCCTGTAGTTGCAGATCAGACGTGCACAACGGTCAGGAGTAATTCTTGACCATTTCTCTTTACAGAACTGTTTCAGTTCAGCAATATTCTTGGGATGTCTGGTGTGAATCGCTTTCTTGAGGTCATGCCAGAGCATCTCAATCGGGTTGAGGTCAGGACTCTGACTGGGCCACTTCAGAAGGCGTATTTTCTTCTGTTTAAGCCATTCTGTTGTTGATTTACTTCTATGCTTTGGGTCATTGTCCTGTTGCAACACCCATCTTCTGTTGAGCTTCAGCTGGTAGACAGATGGCCTTAAGTTCTCCTGCAAAATGTCTTTATAAACTTGGGAATTCATTTTCCCTTTCGATGATAGCAATCCGTCCAGGCCCTGACGCAGCAAAGCATCCCCAAACCATGATGCCCCCAACACCACACTTCACAGTTGGGATGAGGTCTTGATGTTGGTGTGCTGTGCCTATTTTTCGCCACACATAGTGTTGTGTGTTTCTTCCAAACAACTCAACTTTGGTTTAATCTGTCCACAGAATATATTGGAACATCCAGGTGCTCTTGTGCAAACTGTAAACGTGCAGCAATGTTTTGTTTGGACAGCAGTGGCTTCCTCTGTGGTATCCTCCAATGAAATCCATTCTTGTTTAGTGTTTTACGTATTGTAGATTCGCTAACAGGGATGCTAGCATTTGCCAGTGACTTTTGTAATTCTTTAGCTGACACTCTAGGATTCTTCTTCACCTCATTGAGCAGTCTGCGCTGTGCTCTTGCAGTCATCTTTACAGGACGGCCACTCCTAGGGAGAGTAGCAGCAGTGCTGAACTTTCTCCATTTATAAACAATTTGTCTTACTGTGGACTGATGAACAGCAAGGCATTTGGAGATACTTTTATAACCCTTTCCAGCTTTATGCAAGTCAACAATTCTTAATCGTAGGTCTTCAGAGAGCTCTTTTGTGCGAGGCATCATTCACATCAGGCCATGCTTCTTGTGAAAAGCAAACCCAGAACTGGTGTGTGTTTTTTATAGGGCAGGGCAGCTGTAACCAACACCTCCAATCTCATCTCATTGATTGGACTCCAGTTGGCTGACATCTCCAATTAGCTCTTGGAGATGTCATTAGTCTAGGGGTTCACATACTTTTTCCACCTGCACTGTGAATGTTTACATGGTGTGTTCAATAAAAACATGGCAACATTTCATTATTTGTGTGTTATTAGTTTAAGCAGACTGTGATTGTCTATTGTTGTGACTTAGATGATCAGATCACATTTTATGACCAATTTGTGCAGAAATTCATATCATTCCAAAGGGTTCACATACTTTTTCTTGCAACTGTATGTATTTGCATGCAATCACCAATATTACAGACAAACACACCCTGGATTCAAATACTAGCACTGTAAACAAAACAGTCCTACATTCAAATGGCAACACTACACAAACAGACCCCTTGTATTCACAAATCAGCATTTTACACAAATAAACAAACATTCACAACACACAAAAACATGCTTACATTTACATACTGCATACGGGTATGGGTAAATCGTAGATCCACAGCAGGAAAAGCATCATGGGATATGTATGGAAGCTGGGGATCTACATATTGGCCACCTCTGCTCTCTAGTGGGGGGAGGGGGCCTCAACAGATTATTGCATGAGGGCCATGAGATTTCTAGTTATGCCCTTGAATACCTACTTGGAGATTGTAGCAGACCACACACATGGCCATGGCGTTCCCTGTTGCCAGTAGCCTCATTTAGCAAAATAATGCACTCTGTAACACTGCAAACATTTTCAGAACTGGTTTGAGGAACATGACAAAGAATATATGATATGTGTTGCATTGGCCTCCAGATTACCCAGATCTCAATCCAATTGAGCATCTGTGAGATGTGCTGGGACAACACAACAGGTTAATGGAGGCCCCACAAGGGTACCTTGGAGGACAAAAAATGATCTGCTGCTAATGTCTTGGTGCCAGATACCTCAGGACACATTCAGAGGTCTTGTGATGTCTAAAAGAACAATACAACAATCATGGTCAGACGGGGAATTAAGTCCTTGGACTTGATTTTATACCAGACTGATACTGCTTTCCAGTCAGCATAATGTTGATTTACTGGGAGTAATAATCTTGCAGTAAAGTTACATTAATATGATAATTAGTTGCTTGTGCTTCTGATATGCTGTGTAATAAAAAAAAAAAATCTTTGTGACTACAAAAAAAAAAATACATTTGAAAATCTTAACAAGTGTGATACCTGAACAGTGGCACTGTTAGGTATTACATGGTTGAAAAAGAGCTTAAATTTGACTGCCCCTTGTCTAAAAGTGGGGTACTGGCTCTGCCAATAAGGGGGCTGTCCCTGTATGGCCCTGTGCTCCCTCACTACCTCTGCCAAGTGTTATGGTCTGCACCCAGAGCTGTATTATCCACAAGGCTCCATAGGAGCTCACTTAAGACATTTGTTGCACTTGTAGGTCCGGCCGCATGCTATCACCAACATTTAATTATCTCCTTGATGATTTGCAGCCAGGTCCCAAAGCCTTTAAAGTCCCTCACGGCAGCGGTGCAGTGTCTTACTATAAATTACTCATGAGATGGTATTTGGTCCCTCAAAAACTGGCGAAAATGTATGACAACTTATCATCTACCTGTTGGAGATGCGGAAGAGGATTGGGAACAATCCTACACATCTTTTGGGAATGCCCCAAATTGATGTCCTTTTGGTGTCATGTAGCAAAGCTTATAACGGACGTTACGCAAGTAGACCTACCGTTTCTGCCAAAACTTTATTTGTTACAAATAATTCCAGCACTCCATAAAACCCTTAAACAACAGTGCTTGTTCACCTCCTGTTGGCAATGAAAATAAGCAATGATGGCCACTGGAAAGTAAGCAGTGCCTCCCTTAATACAAGAGGTACTTGATAAAGTCCCCTACATATGCTACCGATGATTGAGGAAAAGAAAAAAAAATCCACATAGATGCAACACATGATATCTGTGGTATATACGCTTAGCGGCTCCATGGTAGGAATGGATGATGTAGTTGGGGCTGTGAGTTCCACAGCTTGGACCACTCATGCCCCTTTCACAATGATCTCGGTTTCCTCCTATTTAGCCCTTTTCCTCTTCCTTCCTTAGTTTTTTTTTTTTTTTTTTCTTTCCATTGTTTCCCGCATTTCATGATCATCACACCTGATATCAGTATTGGCTACATGGTACACATAAAACTTTTTGAGGATAACACCGGTACATAACACCTCCCACTCTATTCTGTGCATGATAGAACTGAAAGCATTATCTATTTAGTTATTTCACAGTTAAGCTACTATACAGTCTCATGGAAAGAACTGTGCTTTGATAATATGTATGGTTACTTAGCTACAGATCATCATTGTGAATGTATAAATGTATCTATTGATATGACATAACTATGTATTCATGTTATCATTGCACCGTGTTGACTTATTGATAAATGGATGTATTGTTTTCTATGTAAAACTTCAATAAAAATGATACATCGGAAAAAAAAATGGGGAATGTACTTTCAACAAATATATATATATATTTTTATAGCAGTTTTGGATTATGTGACTGCTATAAAAGTTGTACCTCTCAGCATGTCAAATTTTAGCTTTAAAAACATAACTGACTCCTTACAGTATTTGTTTTATAACTTGTAATAATGTATTGAAATCTTAGACACATTGGGCATTTTAACAATCAAAACTAATTAGTTAATCTATTTTGAGTTATTTTATTTAGTTGCACTTGGTGTGTAGCAATTATTAAATGTAAAACTGAGAAAAAAAATATGTATTTTTTTCTTCAGTTTTTAATATTATATTCCTATTTAATATTGTGTTAAGTATACACATAGGGTATCAAAAGAAGGCCCTATTTCTCTTTTAAAAGGCTATATATATATATATATATATATATATATATATATATATATATATAAAATATGTATGGGTGCACCTGAACAGAAATTGGATATTGTGGTAGAATGGCAAACCCCCCCCCCCCCAAAAAAAAAACATGGCAAAAGTGCCAAAAAGGCCTTGCATCTCAAAATAGCCTTGGCCCATAAGGGGTTAAAGAAAAACACCATTGGGAAAAACACAAAATAAAGTATCTTTAGTAGATATACCCCTAATGAAAATGTACATATATTTAAGATTTTTTTCTTTGGGGATATATTTAAAAACAGCTTGCAAAAGCTGCAGACCTTTCAGGCTTTCAGACTATAGTGTCTGTTTAATGCCGAGTCAGTGATCTGTCACTTTTCTTTTTCTTTTTTTATTGTTAAGTCTATATATGTGAACAGTGGCATACCTACCACGGTTGCTACCTCTGCGACCATGGGCCACATGGATACCTCCTGGACGGTGCACAGCTGCACCGGCCTGGGTCCGCGGTTCCGGGTGTCTAGTAGGAGGGGAGCGTTGTGCTGCTCCCCTTCTGCCTGTGTGTAGCATGGCCAAGCAGTCTGACAGGAAGTGCTCACTATGAGAGCACTTCCTGTCAGACCAGGAACCGTGGCAGAGAACCAGGTAGAGAAGGGGGGATAGAGGTAGGAATGGGACACATGGAGGGGAGGGAGGAGAGAGGGAGAAATGGGACACATGGAGGGGGGGGGGACAGAGGGAGGGTATGGAACACATGGAGGGGAGGGGGGGCAGAGAGAGGGTATGGGACAGCTGAAGGGGTGGGGGAGATGGGTGAATGGGACACATTAAGGGAAGAGGGGGGATCTAGGGAGGGTATGGACACATGGAGGGGGGGGAGAGGGAGGGTATGGGACACCTTGAGGGGAGGGGGAGAGAGGGAAGAATGGGACACATGGAGGGGAGGGGATTGAGAGTGAGGGTATGGGACACCTGGAGGAGAGAGAGTGAGGGTATAGGACACCTGGATGGGGGAGAGAGGGAGGGTATGGGTCACGTGGAAGAAAGGGGGAGAGAGGGTATGGGACACATGGAAGGGCGGGGGAGAGAGGGAAAAATGGGACACATGGAGGGGAGAGAGAGGAAGGAATGGGACACATGGAGGGGAGGGGAGAGAGAGGAAGGAATGGGACACATGGAGGGGAGGAGGGAAAGAGGGAGGATATGGAACACATGGAGGGGAGAGGGAGGGAGAGAAGGAGGAATGGGACACATGGAGAGTCTAGTGGGGTAGAGGGAATGGTACACGTGGAAGGGCTGGGGGGAGGGTATGTGACCCAGGGAGGGGTTGGGAGAGAGTAGGGTAAGGAACACATGGCGGGGCTGAGTGGGAAAGGGAATGGGACACATGGATGGGTGGGGTTTGGAGGATGGTTATGGAACACATGGAGGGGGGAGAGGGGATGGGACACACAGAGGGGCTTTGGGGTGGAGGGAATGAGACACATGGGGGGGTCTGGGCATGGGAATGAGAATGAGACACATGAAGGAGCTGGGTGGAGGGAATGAGACATGGGGGGGGGGGGTGAAACACATGAGATTGGGACCCCGGGCCAATTTTTGCACCAGGGTCCAGTAGTTTCTAGTTACACCTCTAGTTACACCTCTGTTTATGAACCAGTACAGCAGTTAAAACCAGTGTGACAGGTCAATGAAAACAGCACCAGCATTTTTGTAAAGACAAGAACCCCTCCAAATGAAAGGAAAAAAAGAACCACAACTAATATGCAGGTAAGTAAATGGAGCCTCCCAAACCCTCAGGCAGGAGACTTTCTATTCTTTTCTATTTACATTTTATGGTACTTATACATGCAGGTGTTTGGGTTATGGTTTAATTTGTTTTTTACATTTTAGATTACGAAGAAAGAATAATAAATAATTGTATTGTGTTGAAAATGGTTGTCCACTGACGGGCCCCATCGAACCAAACAGAACTTCAGAGATGAATGGCAGTAACTACTAAAATCTAGGTGTGCAAAGCTTGTCGCATCATACCCAAAAAGACTTGAGGCTGTAACTACTGCCAAATGTGCTTCACCTATTTACCAAGTTATATCTATACAAATCACTTTTTTCTTTGTTGTCATGGGTTATTGAATGCAAATTGAAGTGAAAAAAAGTAAACTTAAATAATTGTAGCATAGGGCTGCAACATACAAAAATGGGAAAAATTGAAGGGTCTAAATACTTTCTAATGAATTGACTGAATGTTTATTGCCTCTTTCTACCATGTTGTTCATCATGTTGCCCTTATATTTGCCCTATTCCGACATGGCTGATTAGACCGCTGTCAAGATCAGACACAATTTGCCAACTGGTTACGAAACCAGAAATGATGCGCTGCCATAGATGTAACGGCATTTTCGGCAGGATGAAGGATCGATACACATGATTTCCGTGCATTGCGAGCGGTGAAGGATGTCATTTCCTGAGGCCCAAATTAAGGGCAAATTACCCAAACCCATATGATTGGTTAGAAACAATCATATGACCGTGGGAAGTCATCGGGCAAGCATTTTTAAATAATGGACTGTGGACTGGGACTCTATATTTGCAAACTGATATAGCCTCATGATCGAATGTGTCTTGGAAGGACATTTTAACTGAAAAGTGCAATACACTGTTGGTTTTATATTTTTGTATTTTAATTGATTTTATTTTGTCTTAATAAATAATTGTTATAGCACTTTTAATGGCCCCAGTTGGCTACCAAATTCCAGTTATATAGTTTGGGGAGCGTCACCCTGTATAATTGACACAAAACTAAGCAAGGTGCCCAAGACTCTGAGCCAGGTGAGTGATACCTATCACTTTTTCTAGAATATTTAATCTCCGTGGCTGAGCATGATCACTTAGCCATGGGGTCTAAATAGATTTAAAGGGATATATGCAGCTCACTTTGAGTGCTGCATACAACTCATCTGTCAGTCTGGGGTTACTAAATATAGCACCAGTTGACCGACGGGGGGCAATATCCTTAAGTATCTTATTTATTTTGTAGTTTGTGGTCACAATATTTACTGCATCACTATTTGAGGTTTATGATAAACTCAAGAATGTTGATACATCCAAGGCAATTTATGATCTTCACAATCAGTGGTTCACTAGGTCCCTACCCTTGCACTCATTCACACTGTTGAATCAATAAATCATGTAATGGTATACAATTGCAAAAATATAAATTACTACAAGTGATCCATTGCTAAAAAATACAATAAATAAATGTACTGTGTAACAACGTATGTAACCCAATAACTTGCGCTGGGACATAGACAACTCATCATCCTTCCTTATATGATTAATAATAACAATCAGTACTGATAGACACACCATATCCTTTCCTTTTTCCAGATTGTGTGCACAAAGAAACGTTTTCCACTTGTACTCATTCTAACCTTGTTCTAAATTTCCTCTTAAGTGTTGCGGATTCCATTTGAAGACTTTGTTTCTTCTGTTCAGATTCTTCCTCTTCTCTTTCATAAAGTGTAAACCCTTTTTCCATTTTTATATAAGAAATAAACACCTAAAAACACAGAAAATAAAGTTATGACATCATGCTATATATTTTCTATGACACTTGCCATGTTTTTCAGCTGCATGCGCTTTAACCCCTAAATCAACATATTGTAAACTACTCACATGCCAAACTACATTGGCAGTTCCATGATGGGGTTGCTCTAACTACAACTTCACTTTAACGTCACTTTATTTTTCAAGTATTTTTCAAGTTTTTCCTTGATAAATTAACTCACTTCAGACCTCTTACTGTGTTAACTAAAATATCTTGTGAATACTAAAACCCCTTTTCCCTACTTCGAGACTGGATTAGGGACACTCTAAGCACCAAAACAACTTTAGCTCAATGAAGCAATTTTGGTGTGTAGATCATGTACCTGCAGTCTCACTGCTCAATTAACAGCCATTTATGAGCTAAATCACTTTTGTTTCTGTTTATGCAGCCCTAGCCACATGTCCTCTGCCTGTGGCTCCCAGCCAACTTGAAAAAATGGTTTCATTAAGCACAATGTGTTTTCTTTAGAAGTTATCTCTTGCGTTAATTGAACTTTAATCACACACAGGATCCTGCAGGGTTTAGAATGATATTAACAGAGCAGCAGCTAATACATTATAAATTAAACAGACTGTTCAATATAGGAAGATTAAACATTAGATCTCTCTTTACAGAATATGTCTTGGTAGACTGTGTAAGTCACATGCAAGGAAGGTATCGCTAAGGTTGCAAAAACAAAGTGAATAAACTCCCGGATGACTGAGAATTTAGTGATGATCTATAAACTAAAATAACTCCTTTAACTAAAGCTATTTTGGTAAGGTGGTGTGACAGGGATTCAAACCTGGGTTTCTCTGTCCTTAGGCAATGATGTTACAACTGTTTTAACCAACTAATTTCTTTTACAGCAATATGCTAAATATTACTGTGGAAATTCATTTATATTAATTCTATTCATAAAAATATTACATTAGCCTCTCCTATTCTATTATGGTTTTTAAATAAGTGATTATAGTAGCAGTTACCAATAACAGTCCAGGAAGCAAACAGTGGTAGTACCTTTTTGTATGGTCCGTGTACTCACACTGAATGTAACCCCATTAACCTACAGTACAGATTTCAGTATCTGTGACAAAAATTATCAATGGTCCAATCTGTAAATCTTCATCCCCACAGATTACAAGATTAATACAAAATATACAGGTTAGAAAAAGAAATGACCGATTTTTAACAAGTTACTGAACTGGGCCTAATATCTGGAAATGAACTATGCTCCACGAATCTTATCCACTAAAAGATCAATTTGCCACCCGAGCTGTGGATTAAGAAAGACATACAAAAAAAACTGTTCTACTTACAAATATTGCAGAGATTGTCAAAGCGGAGCTCTATTCAGATCTGGGATGAAAAGTGTATACTGGTATCTTCAGCTAGTGACATCAGCAGAGCACTCAAAATGAGAGCATGAGTCTTCACATCATAAAAATAGCCACACTTGGTCTTGATGAGCCTTGTAAATCTTTGATCCCAAACAATCCTCCGGTTCATTTCAGCAAAACAATTCCAAGCTCATATCACAGAGTTCTGACTTTTTATCTCCAGGGTGGTAGATAGTGTTTATATATAAATATACTGAGGATTAAAATGGATTTAAGAAAGGGCATTGGGAGGGGTTTGATCAGTGGTGTATTAAACCCAGGCCAGTTATATGTGACAAGAATACAAAAGAAATTATTAACCTCTTACATCACTACTTGGAACAAATAAAGAGACAATGCCCTATCCAAACATCCAAATATGTTTGATAGCAAGTTATCTTTACTGAGTTTTTACGTCACTTTTCTCTATCGTTTACCACATTAGCATTTCCTATAAGCCGTATAACCCCCTATACCTGGTTATTTCATCTGCTTTGATATTTTCAATTATACAATTTCCCTTTCATTTTCCACACTCCCTATCGCTATCTTGAACATTTTCTTTTATTTTTCTTCTTCACCTTGTGAATTATAATTATACTGAAAATGTTACAAAAATTTGAAATAAAATGCATAAATAAAGTATATTTATAAAACAGATATTTGTTAATTGTGCGATCCTTCAGGAAAAGTATGATAATATCAGTGATGTTTCTTCTTGGGCAGACTAGATGGGCCGAATGGTTCTTATTTGCCGTCACATTCTATGTTTCTATGTTTATGTAGCAAGATGGGGCATTGTCAATAAGTTAAACACTAGAATGATTATTGCCTCTGCTATTTCCATCCATATTACACTTTGAATCTGTATTGGATCAAATTATTATCTGCTAAAGATGGTTATATTTCAATATATTCTTATATGAACTTGGTACCTTTGTATGACAGGAGCAGTGCTAAATCCTAGCGTTTAAAGGACCACTCTAGTGCCAGGAAAACATACTCGTTTTCCTGGCACTAGAGTGCCCTGAGGGTGCCCCCACCCTCAGGGACCCCCTCCCGCCCGGCTCTGGAAAGGGCAAAGGGGTTAAATCTTACCTTTTTCCAGCGCTGGGCGGAGAGCTCTCCTCCTGCTCTCCTACTCCGATCCGCCTCTTCTCCTCCCCGTCGGCTGAATGCGCACGCGCGGCAAGAGCTGCGCGCGCATTCAGCCGGTCACATAGGAAAGCATTCATAATGCTTTCCTATGGACGCTGGCGTGCTCTCACTGTGAAAATCACAGTGAGAAGCACGCAAGCGCCTCTAGCGGCTGTCAATGAGACAGCCACTAGAGGACATAGGGGGAAGGCTTAACCCATTCATAAACATAGCAGTTTCTCTGAAACTGCTATGTTTATGAAAAAATGGGTTAAACCTAGAAGGACCTGGCACCCAGACCACCTCATTAAGCTGAAGTGGTCTGGGTGCCTAGAGTGGTCCTTTAAGCAAAACCACATGCATTTTTCATCCATCATAGTAAAACCTTCAAAATTGTATATCTTGTAATATGAGAAAGTACTTTGATCTCATAACTATATACCAGTGTGTATATAAATCATCCAGTATCACTGCACTCCAGCAAATCAAAACACCTGCCTGGTGCCTTCGCCAGCAAAACTAGTTTAAAACATAGCTTTTATTTGCTCCAATAAAATAGTTAACATTTCAGTTTTAACATTTTCAGTTTTATCTATATAATGGATTTATATATATGTATATGCACTGTTCAGGCAAACATTAAAACCACCTGCCTAATGTTGTGTAGGTCTCCTTGTGCAGCCACAACAGCTCTGATGTGTCCTGGCATGGACTTCACAATACCTCTGAACATGTCCTGTGGTTTCTGGCATTAGCATTTGCATTAGAATTAGCAGCAGATTCTTTAAAAGTGGGCCTCCATGGATCGGATTTGTTGCTTGTAGTACACTCCACCAATGCTCAATTGGATTGACATCTGGTGAATTTACAAGCCAAGGCAGCACCTTCAATTTTTTGTCATGTTCATCAAATCATTCCTGAACAAATTTTGCACTGTGGTCTGCAACAATCTCCAGGTAGGTGGTACATGTCAAAGTAACTACTACATGAATGCCCAGACAGAAGGTTTCCCAGCAGAATATTGCCCAGAGAATAACACTGCATCCACCAGCCTACCTTATTCTGCATCCTGCTGCCATCTCTTCCTTATGTAAATGACACACACAAACTCAGCCATCCACCTGTTCTTAAAAGAATGTGATTGATCAGATCAGGCAACTTTCTTCCATTGTTCCATGGTCCAGTTCTGATGCTCACATCCCCATTAAAGGCACTTTCAACAGTGGACACAGGCCATCATGGGCACTCTGACTGGTCAGTGACTAAGCAACCCCATACGCAGCAAACAGCAAGTCACAGAGCCAATCCTGCTGGGTGTAGACCGCTCAGGTGCTCTGTTGTTAGGCGCGGTGTGCATGGATATTCTACACCCTGTCCGGTAGGCCCCTCCCTTCATATTATGCCCCATCCCCTGCCTTCCACTGCCTATCGTAAGGTGAAGGAGCCTAAAGTGAGGAGTGGTACCTACGTGAGGGGGCAGAGCTGACACCTTTATTTGATGGCCAGCATTAAGTTTTTCAGCAATTTGAGCTACAGTAGCTCCTCTGTGTAAAGGACCAGACAGCCTAGCCATGTGTATCAATCAGCCTTGGGCACTCATGACCCTGACACCGATTCACTAGTTATCCTTCCTTGCACCACTGTTGATAGGTACTAACCACTGTACTTAGTAGGTACTTGCATACCGGGAACACCCCACAAGACCTTCCATTTCGGAGATAATCTGACCCAGTCATCTAGCAATCACTATTTGACCTTTGTCAAGTCACTCAGATCTTTTCACTTGCCCATTTTTCCTGCTTCCAACATACGAAATTCAAGAACTGACTGTTCACTTACTGTCTAATCTATCCCACCCTTGATAGGTGTCATTGTACCAATATAATCAATGTTACTCACTTCACCTGTCAGTGTTTTTAATGTGGTGGGTGATCGGTGTATATATATATTTATATGCTCTTAAATTAGAATGATATGTACATGCTCTTAAATAAGCTGTCTGCAATTTATGGTTTAGGTTAGCCTCTTTACCTTACCCAGACACCTAGTGACATATAATGGAGGGAATTTACAGTACACTGACTATGTTTACAATTAAGGAATGGGTTGAGAAACTAATCCCAAATACACAATTTGAGCCCTTGTCGAAAATGTTTAGAACCACAAGTCTAAGTTACAGTTTGTTCTGACTTAGTAAACAATACAACTCAGTGACGACTGGAGAAAGTGACAAAAGTTGATGGTGGTCTTTTGTCTTGTTTTGTAATTGTATTATTTTACCATAAGACATAGTAGTCCCTACTTTGTCTTATACTATAGTTTGACTGTGCTGAAATCTCAATGAAATTCCAATGCAGTCTTTATGGGCATTTCATAAATGTCATGATTTGAAATGCTCATTTTTTTCTTTCTAGATGTGCTATAAAAATAATACAGAAAGCTGTAAACTAATACTGTACCACAACTAGTTCAAGAGTTGAAAGTTCTCTCTACACTTGGAAATGACCTGTTAGATATCTATTGAATTTATTTCATAGATCCGATTTACTGCTGCCAAACGTATTTCCAAGTTGCATGGATTGTTTTTTTTTATGCACTTTTTCTTTTATACTATGCATGTATATTTTTATTTGGTTATTAGAACACATTATATATATATATATATATATATATAGAGAGAGAGAGAGAGAGAGAGAGAGAGAGAGAGAGAGAGAGAGCGATAGTATTATCATGGCTTTCTTTTTTTACATATCTTGTTTTGCAGGTTGAAGAATGTCACGTTGATAAACCACACAGGCTGTGTAGCGCCCTGCTTATTACTTGATGTCCACAAGAAATGTCATCTGTGAAAGAGACCTCAGTCAGATATGACTTTCTAAGTACACACAGTTTAATCCTAACTAGGATGCACTCATATTATATTACTGTCTCCTGAATGTTTATTTACAAGGAAGGGCTATACTGAATGTCTAGCTATATAAACTTAGCCCGTGTCACCCCATATCATGCTTAAACAGGAGGCGAATCCTAGAGTTTCCAAGAGTTGCTGCTGCCACAGGTGCAAGGGATTATCACAGCATGCCTACATACTGCATCGTGTATGTCAGCCCAATTCTGGCACACATATCCCAGTTTATTCATTCCTCGCATATAGATCCACAATTCCATGGCTTATTAACACTGGCGCTGCCAGACTGGTTTCTTTTTTTTTTTTTTTTCTACTTTTTTTTATTGAAATTTTTTTTCTCATTTTGTCGTACAATGGCAACACTAGTGCAGTATACATACAAGACAAAAACAAGTGTGACAATAACAACATATACTATTGCATTTATTACAACTGTTCTAGTCTAAAGTATAAGATTAATTCCCCAACTAAACAGCTAAGAATATCTTTAAAAAAGGAAAAATTCTTTCTTTTAGAACTGCTGTCGAAATAAGTATGGGCCAAGGTCAGTCTGAAACATTATTAAAAAAAAAAAAGCATCTCTGTAATGTAATTATCTATCGAAAACGAAAAAAATAATTCATTTATTTTCCAAAATTCGAATCCAATTAATGTATTGGTCTTGTTTATTTATAAGATGTATGGAGGAGACCGGAAAATCTTTTTCCATTCGGAGTTGGAATAAAATGTGATTAATACGCTGACTCCTCTGGAAAGGAAGATGCGACTTCCATTGTCTTGCTATTAATATCTTTACCGCCAAAAAGCAGTGGTTTACAAGGCACTTAGAAGAAGTGGAAGAAAGTTTCCAATTTAAATGTAGCAGTGCTGTATCTGGGCCTTTTTTAATTATAATATTAAATAAACATTTAAGTATTTCAAAGGGCCACTCCCAAAGACTTTTAACTGAACTACAGTGCCACCATATATGAACGAGTGTTCCCTCTAAATAACCACAACACCAGCAATGAGGAATTTGACCTAGATACATCTTACTTAATTTATGTGGAGTCAAATACCATTTGTACATAATCTTATATTGACATTCAACTAAGTTCTGGCAATGAATATATTTACGAGTGTCTTTAAAAGACGAACACCATTCATTATCAGTTATGTCAATATTTAAGTTATTTTTCCATTTATCTAGTATCTTTAAGGGTTGTTGGTCAAGGATGGATAACAGGTTAGTAGCTTTTGAGAGAATTTTATTAACCTTGGTATATCTAAAGATGGCTTGAATAAGAATATCAATTTTTGGCGGCATATTCAGTAAGAACTTATTCAAGAAATTTTTAATTCTTAAATAAGAAAAGAGTTCTTTGTTAGGGAGAAGTAGTTTGGTTTGAATATCAGCAAAAGGTAAAATTTGGTCGTCCTGGAGGATATCCACAATCGTCCATTGGAGTTTGGACCCGTTATTTAAAGAAATATCCTCAATACTATCCTCCAAGACAATCAGATGGCATGTCCTAATTATTTTGTTGGAAATTTTTTTTTGTTTTTTTATCATCTCCCATGCACTAATAATTTGTGACAGGATTAGTGATATACTACATAAATACTGTAGCTTTTTTGTTGTTTTTAAGCCATAAATACACTTCTAGTCTATCTTTTCCAACCGCCTCAGATTCAATTTGGTACCATGTGTCTGTTTGAAACTATTCAACCTGAAGTTTATATATGTGACCAATGATATTAGCATAATAACAGTTTCTGATATTTGGGTAGTTTAAACCTCCATATTGGGGTTTCCTGGAAAGAACTCTAGAGCTTATTCTGGGTCTTTTCGTTTTCCAGACGAATTTCTGAAAACTGGATTGTATCATGGTTAACCAGATATCTGGAATTTGTAAGGGAATCATCCTGAATAAATACAACCATTTGGGCATGATGTAGGCATTAATTATGTTGATCCTGCCGATCCAGAAGGATTCGATCGAGCGCCATTCTTTTAATTTTATATTTGTATATTTCAGGAGATTCAATACATTTATTTCCATAATGTTGTTAACTTGAGTTGAAATTATAACGCCCAGGTAATTAAAAACATTGTTAGGCCATACGAAATCATAATTATCTCGTAAGTCTTTTAAACTGTGGATGTCAACCTTAGTAGTTACAGCAATTGATTTGGATATATTAAGTTTGTAATTAGATACATTAGAGTAACCTTTTATAGCAGATAAGACTTGGGGGAGGGAGGATTCTGGAGAAGTGAGTGTTAATAATATATCATAGGCATAGAGTGATATTTTTGCCTCTGAGTTGTTAGTTAAGAAACCCTTGATATTCAAATTAGCCCTAATGTTAATTGCTAGGGGTTCCAAAGTTAAGATATAGAGAAGGGGGGATAGGGGACATCCCTGCCGTGTGCCATTATGTAGATTAAACCAGCTTGATTGAATATTTACTCCTACAGTTCTAGCTATTGGTTCGGAGTAAAGTGCCATAATGGCATCATGAATCCAGCCTGTGAATCCAAAAGAAGTCAATACTCCGCCGAGGAAGCCCCAACTGACCCTTTCAAAGGCCTTTTCAGCATCTAACGACAGGGTCAGCAATGGAATCCCCCGACGGAGTGCACTGTCCAAAATATCCTCTATTCCTCTAGTGCAGGTATCAGAGGATCTACCTGGCATAAAACCGACCTGATCAGAATGAACGACTCTCTCCACAAATGATTTTAATCTATATGTTAAAATTGCTGCGTTTATTTTCATATCTGTGTTGATTAAAGAAATTGGTCTATAGTCCTTGACGTCTGTTGGTTCTTTATTTGGTTTTAGTATTGGAAGGATATTGGCTTGTAGCAGCTCCTTTGGTGTTTTAGCTTTTTTGGCCATTTCATTAAAAAGAGCCATTAAAGGGACAGTTATTTCTTTTTTCATTTCTTTATAAAATAAATTGCTAAATCCATCCGGACCGAGGGTCTTATTTAATTCAAGTCTATTGATCTCCCTTTCCACCTCATTCACCGTAAACTCATAATTGAGTTCAGCTAAATCTTGTTTGGTGATTTTTGGAATGTCAGTATTATCCAAGTATTTTTTAATATCTTGGCTATCTGAAGAGGTGTCCAGATTGTATAATTTACTATAAAATTAACTGAATAATTGTCCAATTCTTTCCGGGGAGGAATATATAATTTGATCCTCAACCAATTTGTTAACCCTATTGTTTGAGTTATGTTTTTTTAATCTCTTAGTTAAGTTCTTGTTTGCTTTATTACTTTGATGGTAAGTATTTAGTCTCAATTTGTTAATTGTTCTTCTAATCTTTTCTTCTATCTTTAAATTAATTTGTTTTTGTAGTTCTGAAAGTGTTGATCTTAGTTGAATGGATAGTAATTCTTTATTCATTTTGGACACATTAAAGTATTGAATGTTTAAATCTGTTAGGTCTCTATTTATCATAGTTTTGGTTTGTTTTTTCTATTTTAACAAGGTAGCCTCTAATAACCGCTTTATACGTAGACCATAAAGTGGAATCTAAAATATCAGGAGTGGATTTTCAAGCCAAAAAAACCTTGAGAGTTTAATTACAAAATCTTGATTTATTTTAGATTTGAAAAGAGAGTTGTCCATTCTCCAGGAGTTTACACATCTCTGCAAGACTTTACCTATTTCTAGTATTACGAAACTGTGGTCAGACCAAGTATTATCTTTAATTTGAATTGTATTAATTTCTTTTAATGTGTTGGCTTTAACTAAGCATAAATCTATTCGTGAATATGAGTTATGGACTTTAGACAAATGCGTAGAATCCTGTAAATCTGAATGTGTTACCCGCTAGGCATCATATAAACCGTGCATGTCATAAGTTAGACAGTATTTTAGATTGTTTATGTAACTGGCTGTCAGACTTTAACTGAGTATGTGTTTTTTTGTCCATTTTTGGATCGAGAACACAATTCCTAGATTTTACTAGTAACATGACGTAAAGTCATGATTTTATTAAAGACACGGAGGCGAGTATTATGCATAACTCTTTCTTTATTTCCTCAGCAGCAAAGATAGAGGAATATAAATATTGTCAAAATGAAAGAAAAAAACTGTATAGGCATAACGGGTAGCCGATCACATGGTAGAGGAAGTAGCTATATAAGTCCTGTGTCTCCCACAATCCCCCTCTTTCTTGCGAAAACCGAAGACCAGGTAAGAAGAACGATGTCCTACTTGATCAACACAGGAGACAGGAACAATACGATAACTTCAAGCTAAAAAAGACGGAGAAATATGGTAATTTCCAGACTCAAAACTGCAGACTTACCAAACATCACTGTGAGGAGTCACAAACAACAAACTTGATTCTAAAATACAAATATAAATAGTTAGTAAAAACATAATGAGACGTACAATATCATCCAATCATATAAATAAAAATATATAAATAAATAAATACATATAAATAAATACATACCTAATAGAACAGCAAAAACCCCTAGAGTCTCAAGCATCTCGTATCCCAAGACCACACCGGGAGGGTGGGAGGGAATAATACTCGCCTCCGTGTCTTTAATAAAATCATGACTTTACGTCATGTTACTAGTAAAATCTAGGAATTTTATTAAAGACACGGAGGCTCATATTATGCAAGTTCAAAGCTGTGCAACCACTCGAGATGCGATGTGTTCAATAGGTCTGAAATAGAAGTCCCTAAAGGTCGATTCTCTGGACCAATCTGCCGCTCGCATAATATCCTCCAGACGACATCCGACTGAGGAGGCTTTTGAGGCCATCGCGCCTCGTACAGAATGAGGCGTAAAAACAGAGGTGTCTATACCTGCAGAAGATAGCAACCAACGCACCCAACGTGCTAGAGTAGGCGTCGAAACTGGCCGGTGAGGTGACTTAAAAGATAAGAACAAATCATGTAGACCAGCGGAGCGGAGGGAACGTGTAGCATCCAGATAAACTTTGACGCAATCCACTGGGCAAAGTGCCGGACAACCAGAAAACCTAGGGTATGTAAAGGACTTGGATGCAGATTTCGTCCTCCTGGATATGTCAAAAGTCACGCCTTCCGGGGTGAATGCCACGGCGTCCCAATCCAGGGCCCTGACATCAGAGATCCTCTTGCAAGAGACTAAACAGAGTAACATCACCAGTTTGGATGACAATTGCTTCAAAGTCAATTCTTGGTTAGGGTACCATGATGAGAGGAACTGCAACATCACGTTGACGTCCCAAAAGGCAGAGAAACGAGGCCGAGGGGGACGGGCGAGTCGAATACCCTTGAGAAGTCGACATACAAAAGGATGCCTGCCGATAGGGGAACCATCCAAACCCTTGTGGCCGGCCGAAATAGCCGAGCGGGATAGGTTGATCGTGCGGTAAGCCTTACCCGAATCAAACAGGGACGTGAGGAACTCCAGGATCAAATGTAGAGGGGCAGATACGGGATCCACTGCCCGTTCCATGCACCAACCAGACCACGATCTCCATGAAGTTCGATAAGCTGTTCGTGTGCCTGGGGCCCAGGCGTTATCGAGGAGTAGGAGAGTTGACTGCGGAACGTCTGAGACAACCCAAGGTCCCCTGAAAGGAACCACGCTATCAGGGGCAGCTGGTGTTGCAACACCAGGTCGTGCGAGTTCCCATCCGGATCCAGAAGGAGGTCCTGGAAGGTTGGGATCAACCGAGGGAAATCTATGGACAACTCCATCAAGCGAGGGAACCATGGCCGAGATCTCCAGAGAGGAGTGACCAGCGCCACACGACAGTCGTGGCGAACCAGTTTCGAGATCGTGCGTGCGATCATGTTGAACGGGGGAAAAGCGTACAGGCGACCCTGTGGCCAGTCTTGGAGGAAGGCATCCGTCGCCACCGCTGCCGGGTCCGGTCTCCAACTGTAGAACTTTGGCAGTTGTGTGTTCAGCCGTGATGCGAACAGATCCATCTGGAATTTTCCCCACAACATTTCCAGGCCCTGGTACACCGAAGCGTGCAAACGCCAATCGCCAGAGTCTCTTAAGTGTCTGGAATTCCAATCCGCTCCCGAATTGTCCAGACCCGGAATGTGTTCCGCTGTCACCGAGACGTTGTTGTATAGGCAGAACTGCCAGAAATCTTTTGCAAGCATCGCTAACATTTTGGACTTCGTACCTCCCAGGTGATTTATGTAACGGACCGCCGACACGTTGTCCATCTTGAGGAGAACGCAGCAATTCGCCCGCCCTGGGGTAAGGCTGCGGATCGCGAACGCCCCTGCCAGGAGCTCTAAGCAGTTGATGTGCAACGACTTCTCCATGTCTGACCATCTGCCTCCTGTGGAAACGTCTCCACAACGAGCACCCCAGCCGTGTAAGCTGGCATCGGACTCGATTACAACGTCCGGGATGGAGCCGAAAATGGCCCTCCCGTTCCACGCCTCCATGTGTGCCAACCACCACACCAATTCGTCTCTGGACTCCGCATCCAGGCGTATCCGAGATTCGTAGGAGTGACCTGACCGAAGGTGTGCCCCTTTGAGCCGCTGGAGGGCTCGGTAATGTAGTGGACCTGGGAAGATCGCTTGAATAGAGGCCGCGAGAAGGCCAATTATCCTCGCCAGTTGCCTGACGGACAAGTCTGGGACGCGAAGAGCCCTGCGAATTTCCTTCTGGATGGCTTTCACCTTGGGGCCCGGTAGAAACAGAAACTGTCGGACGGAGTCCACTTTGAAGCCCAGGAATTCTATGGACTGGGCGGGATCCAGGACCGACTTGTCCCAGTTGATCAGAAAACCTAACCTCTGTAACAGGTTGGTAGTCCACTCTAGGTGAAGAAGGAGATCCTCCTTTGATTGGGACAAAATCAGAATGTCGTCCAGGTAGATAATGAGACGAACCCCGCGGGTTCGAAGGAACGCCACTACCGGCTTCAGGAGCTTGGTGAAACACCAAGGAGCCGAGGAGAGACCGAAAGGCAGGCAGGTGAAGCGCCAGCGACGCCCATGCCATGTGAAGTGGAGATAGTCTCTGAACTCCGGAGCAATAGGGACCGTGAAGTAAGCGTCCTTCAGGTCCAGTTTGGCCAGCCAGTCCGACTGGCGTAGAAGGTCTCTGAGGCAGTGTATACCTTCCATCTGGAAGTGTTGGTAACGCAGGAAGGCGTTGAGGGGACGAAGATTTATCACAGGGCGGACTCCGCCCCCTTTCTTGGGCACCAGGAACAGATTGCTCGTAAAGCCCTTGGCGGTGAACGGCAGTTCCTCTATAGCGCCCTTGGACAACATTTCTGCGACCTCTGCGGAGATCATCTCGTCCTGATCTGGTGGAAGAGATAGTTCCCTGGGGGAATAAAACTGGACAGGCATGGAAACAAATTCTAGGCGATACCCCCTTACGCACTGCAGAACCCAGGCGTCCGAGGTGATATTTTCCCACTCTCGGTAAAACAGGGCCAACCTCCCCGCTACTTGAATGGCAGGGGAAGAAAGGGTACTTACCATAAGGACGTCTGCCGGGGTTACCACCGCGGGAGTACCTGGAGCCCCAGGCCCGACCTCTGGCCGGGAAGAATGGAGGGGTTCTTTGGTCCTGAAATCCCCGGGAGGGAAAAAAGGAACCTCTGGTTGCGCGGAATGCGCCACGGAAACCACGGCCGGGTGGACGGTTCCTGCTACGCCCGACCCCTCCGAAAACCTTAGGCGCGAACACGCGCTTCATATTCGCCTGTGCCTTGTCAATGGCAGTGAAGGTCTTGACAAAAGACCCCATGTCCTTAACAAAAGAGGTGCCAAACAGCAAACCCTCATCGGTCGGATCAGGCTCCGCCACGGTCATAGTGGCCAGTTTAGGGTCTATCTTCAGGAGGATCGCTTTACGCCTCTCATTGGACATTGCCGTATTGGCGTTTCCCAGTAGGCATATCGCCCGTTGGACCCAACCTATGGCCACATCCACATCAACAACCGAGTCTCCCGCCCTAGCAGAGTCGAGGAGCTCATAGAGCTTTGATAGGGGTCCCAGCGTATCCAGGATCTTGTCCTGGCAACCCTTTAGGGAATGGTCAAGGCCCTTCTTAGATTTCCACCCCGACTTATTCAAAAACTGGGCGATCTGCGGATCAATGTCAGGGGTCTTGCATGCAGAGCCCGGGAGGGAGGGTCGTGGGCATTCGGCGCGCAGCTTATTGCGGCCTTCTCTAGAAAGGGGGGTGCGGATGCGTTTAGCCACGTATTGGGCAATATGATCCGGGGGGACCCATTCAGCGGACCGGGGGTGGCGCAAATCGTCAGGGTCGAACAGGGGGTTACCCTGTGGGTCAAGGATCGCCTTGGAGTCCCCAGAGGGGCCTAACAACTGGCCCCGGTCCATGGCGGAGGACCCCGAGGGGGTGACGCCCGTAGGGGGCAAATCCTCGCCAGAGTCATTATCATCAAAGGAGTCGTACTCCATAAGGTCGGATTCATCCTCCACACTCCGGTCGGTATCCGACCCATCATCAAGGGCTCTAGCCCGTTTCCATAATCTAGCCTTTTTAGCCCGGCCAGGGGCTCTTTTGCGCGTGGGGTGCGCGCTATCTGTGACCGCCTCCAGCGTGTCAGTCATGGCAGGAAGCACCTGCATAGAGGAGTGGGAGCCGACATTCTTAGACTTAGTCCTTGCCTTACGGGCACCAGGCACAGTCTGGGCAGGGGAAGGGGAACCCACACCTAGGGGGGTAGTAGGGACCAAATTAGGTAAAACCACAGAATGCAGGGACTGTGAGAATGAGGAGGAAACAGCCCCCATGGCTGAGGCAATAGCCTTCTGAATTGAAGAAGCCATAGTGGCCTCCAGCATGGCCTGAAACTCTTGAGAGGCCATATTACCCTCAGGATTATCGGAGTGAAAGTCCCCAGGGGGGCCTACAGGGCCATCCTCCCTATCCTGCATTTTGCAAAACCACAGTGAGTTTAAGTTTAAGAAAAACTGACAAATTATACTAAGGAGAAAAAAGGGTTGAGTAACCCACAGAAATAACAGGGAGAAACAAAGAAGGACCAGACCGTCAGAGTGCCAGGGGACCCAGAGGACAAAACGAGGCGACCGACCGCACGGCAGCACTGCAAACAGGACGGAGCCTGCCCAAAATGGCCGCCGCACGTGAGGGAGGCGCTCGCGACCGGGTGCCCGGCGGGGGAAGGGGCGCGTGCACCTGAGCCGCGCGGGCAGCCGGTGAGAAGGGGGAGGAGAGCACTCAGCCGCGGTCGAGGGCAGGAGACGGCCGCTGCAACGAGGCAGAGCCGGGTCCCGCGCGGGAAAGCGGGAGAATAGGGGAGGGAAGGGAAGGAGGAAAAAACCCTCCGGCTAGAAGGGTAGAACCCCCAAGGAGTCCGGGGCACTGACGGTACAGGTCAAGATAGAATAGAGTGCACAATAAGGCAAACAGAATAAATAAATACAAGATGAATACAATTACATGTAAAACACCAAATTGAATAATCAGAGTCAAGAGCAAACAAGTAACACTTATCTGTCTGAGGAAGCAGCAAAGAAAGAGGGGGATTGTGGGAGACACAGGACTTATATAGCTACTTCCTCTACCATGTGATCGGCTACCCGTTATGCCTATACAGTTTTTTCTTTCATTTTGACAATATTTATATTCCTCTATCTTTGCTGCTGAGGAAATAAAGAAAGAGTTATGCATAATATGAGCCTCCGTGTCTTTAATAAAATTAAAATCACCTGCTATCAGCAAGGTGCCTGTAGTTTTTTTTTCCAATCTATTCATATTTTTTTTTAAAACAGGGCGGTTGGATTAATATTTGGCAGATATATGTTAACCAATGTTTAAATTATAGTTTCTACTTTGCAGATAATTATAAGAAATCTGCCACAGAGGTCGCTATCTATTAATTTGACCTCAAGTTTTAGGTTAGAATCAAATATGATTGCCGCTCCAGATTTTTTATTATTTAGGAGAGATGCATGATATATATGTTTATATTTATGCCCCCCATCCCCCCCCCCCCCCATTTTTGCGACTCAGATCGCAAACAGTGCGTTTCTTGGAGGAAAGCTATTTGTATTTGGTTAGTCACCAAGGAATCGTAAACCATTTGCTTTTTCCACTTTGTATTTAGACCTTGTACGTTTATAGACATAATTTTCAACATTAGCTTTCAGGGATTTGATAAATACTAGCTCGATAGTACCAAATGGTTTGAAACACAAAAGTAATATTATTCAGACTGACCATGGCCCAATTAGTACAAAAATAAAAAATAACAACGCAAACCACAACATAAAAACCTCTGATGAAACATCAACGTTTCAACAACATTTAACATTTTAGGTCCCGGGGCTAATGGCCATGGGTTCTCTTGGTCTTCTAACTTAGAAGATTAAGAGATATCTTTGAATACATCACAGAAAGAGGGGATTAAGGTCAAGAATCCGAAGGCTTAGTTGGGACTATGTATTTGTCTATGGTAGGTGAGGGGCGGAGGAGGAAAAAAAAAACAAAACAGACTGGTTTCTAATACAACAAAAGTATAGTTGTGCAATTTAGTGAATTTTCCATTTGGGATTTTTACAGTGTATAAACTTTCAGATAACAGCTGCTGTCCCACTACAGTATGTAATGCATCTTCACATACAAAATAAACACATTCAAACAGAGAGTAGTGCAGTGCTTATATATACAAATAGTAAAGTGCAGTGCATGTTTGTAGTGTCACATATAAAAACACTTACATATTATAAAAATAATAAAGGGCAAAAGCTTTTTTTGTGCCAACTTCAAAAGCACTTATTTTTTTTTAATGTAGTTTTAGTAGTTCCATATGTAAACCTTAAAAATAGTGTAAACAGCTTTAAAGTGCTTATAGTATATTATTGCTTTAGAATATTGCTTTAAAAGTAATATACTCATAAGTGTGAAGCATTTTAGTGGCTTACTTTGGCAGCCTCGTATGGTAAGGGACCATACATACCTTGATAGTATGCAGGAACACTGGACATCCACTTGTTCTTTAAAATTATATACTTTTTTTATATTGATATAAAAACCAAAACACATATAAAAACAAACATAAAACATTAAATATTACTTGCTGAATTCCAATAGTAGTCCAGATACGTGTTTCACAGGTTATTTCAGCTTCCTCAGTCTGGTAAATATCAGACACGTGTAGGCCTATCTGGTTGTTAATCATGGCACAGATCAAATACTAGCCTCCTGGCAGTCCCACTTTCACCAGGACAGTTCATATTTTAGGGTCTCTCATCACCGTCTAGCTTTAGTTCCCTAGTGTCCCACATCTGGGGATACCAAAAAACTGTCCCTCAGCAGCACACCACCCATGTCTTTAGATGCCTTTGTGCTGTGCAGCAGACACTAAAGCGAAGCATGGAGTGCTAGGCTGCACTCCCAACATGGTCCTGAAGCCTGGGGACTAGACAAACAACTCGCCAAATGGCATCACTGGAGACATCTCTGGGATTAGCTCTATACCCTCCCAGGGACTGGAAGACACTCAGTCCTTGGAGCTCTAGTCCTTACAAGGACTTTCCCTGCTGAATCCTCCACAAGCTGGAACAAGGTGCTGAACAATGATTAGCCCTTTCCTCTCCCAGGAACTAGATGACACATAGATCTGGGAGAACAACTGATTTTAATGAGCCAAACTCTGCGTTTTATGCATAGACCCCAGCAGGGGGTCTACATTGTATTCAGCACAAGCCCTTCCCAGGAATCTCTAGACCTGGGAGATAATTGTGTTAAAGACTGGTAAGCTAGTTACCTCCCAGGAACAGAGAGGCAAAAAAAAAAACATAAACCATAAAAATACCCCAAAACTTAATAAAAACATAAAATAACCCCACAAATAATACATTTCAAAATATCCCTAATCTGAGCACCCAAGTTCTCCAAATTATAAAATAGATTTACTCACTGAAACAAATCTTGCCTATTTGACTCTCCTGCAGCAGCAAAATACTTGATCACTGATCTCAACTTAACCTGAATATACTGATGTATAGATACCAACACCAACTCACTTAAAGGAAATGGTGACCCATGGGTCACGTAGATCCAGTGCAGATGCCTCGCTTGCCATGGCTGCAGACATCGTTTTTCAAGTTTTATTATTTTAAGTTAATGTTATTTGTTTGTATGCTCTCTACCAATGCTCAAAAAAGTTATAGACATGGGGGTGTCCTATTGTTGCCCTCTTGCCCTCCCCTTTGGCTTGGACACAGGGTACAGGCAACATCTTTACTTCTTCTCTAACAACCTCCTGAATGATCCAGGATAGTGTTACATCCAATACAACAACTGTCAATATCAGATACATACCAGAGTCTTAAAATTTAGTCCTGGAATGTGAATGTCCTTAGTACTCCCTTCTTTATGAAATTACTCAATTTATTGCTTCTTTCAAAGTGATAGATGGTAGGGGTTCTGTCCCATCATCTAGTGACACCTCTACTCTCAGGGAAGCCTCTACCTCTCACACACACCTGGAGATTGTACAGACTAAAATACATAACATTATAGTCTTATATCGTGGCCTTAATGACTTGATCTTCAGTATAAGCCCTTCCCTTCACTCCACCTTGAAGATTTCCAAACTCACAACACACGATTCTTTTCAAAACATGTTAATGGGAGCCTTGACCAATTTTGCACAACTTGGACCATATGAATGATCCAATGTTAGACTAGCAAATAACAAAGGCAGTAATATAAGGCCAAATATAGCAAATTGCAAAAATCAATGGGACCAAAAATACACAACCTAATAATGACTTAGCAAATGCCCATTTGGCATCTATTGCTGTACCAACTGATATAATTAAAAACAAGTCAAAGCCAACCGATTCATATACTTATTCTTACTTGAGAAAGCAAAAAAATAATTACAATTCTCAAACAATAACTTTTTTTGCTGCAGTGAGGAACAAATGGGAAAACATATGTTGAGCCTTGCTCAGCCAAAACCTGTCTGCTGTTGGATAACACATAGTGATGTACCGAACTGTCCGCTGGCGAACAGTTCCCGGCGAAATTAGCGTGTTCGCGTTCGCCACGGCGGGCGGACACATGCGCAGTTCGATCCAGCCCCTATTCGTCATCATTGGGCAAACTTTGACCCTGTGCCTCTCGGTCAGCAGACACATTCCAGCCAATCAGCAGCACTCCCTCCCTTCCACACCCTCCAACCTCCCTCCCAGCATCCATTTTCGATTCATTCGGAAAATGAGATGCATGCTTAGTGAGAGGAGGGAAAGTTTAGCTGCTGCTGATTAGATAGGGAAATTGATAGCTAGGCTAGGGTATTCAGTGTCCACTACAATCCTGAAGGACTCATCTGATCTCTGCTGTAAGGACAGCACCCCAAAAAGCCCTTTTTAGGGCTATAACATCAGGCTGCTTTTTTTTTTTTTTTTTCCTGTGTAATGTAATTGCAGGTGCCTGCCTGCCAGCTTCTGTGTGAGGTTCACATTGGATACTGTGCCTACTTGCCCAGTGCCACCACTCATATCTGTTTTAACAATAGGTTAAGCTTTACATTTAAAATAAATATTTTTTTTTCACTGTAATACAAGAGCAGTTGCCTGCCTGCCAGCTTCTGTGTGAGGTTCACATTGGATACTGTGCCCACTTGCCCAGTGCCACCACTCATATCTGTTTTAACAATTGGTTAAGCTTTAGATTTAAAATAAATAATTTGTTTTCACTGTAATAGAAGAGCAGTTGCCTGCCTGCCAGCTTCTGCGTCAGGTTGGATGCCTTGCCCATTTGCACAGTCAGTGCCACCACTCATATCTGTTTTAACAATAGCTTAAGCTTTAGATTTTAAAGAAATCATTTTTTTTCACTGTAATAGAAGATCAGTTAGTTGTCTGCAAGCATCTGGGTGTCAGGCCTACTTCAGCGTGTGCTCTGCAGACCTGTGCCAGCGTGCTTTGACAGTTGACAATCATATTTGGTGTCTCTATAGCGTGCTTTTAAAACCAAAATTTGTTTTTCACTGTTATAGATTGAATAGCAGTTACTTGTCTTCAAGCGGCTCTGTCAGTCCTTCCTTCAGCGTGCGCTCTGCAGAACTGTTCCAGTGCACATTGCCAATCATATCTGGTCTCACAGTAGCTTGCACGCATAGTACCACTAATCCCCCAAAAAATGACAGGCAGAGGCAGGCCACCCCGCAGGGGCCGTCGTGGTCGTGGTGCTGTGATTCCCTTTTGCCCTAGAATAATGCCCAGTTTTCAGAAGCCACGTACCCTGAACTTGAAAAGTTCTGAGGACTTAGTTGACTGGCTAACACAGGACACCCAATCTTGTACAGCCTCCGCTCGGAACCTTGACACACCATCCTCCTCCAGCTTAGCTTCAGGCACCTCTCAAGATACCACTCACCCGCCTGCCGCCACCACCAAAACTAGCACCACAGCCGCTTTACTTGGTATGCCAGAGGAGTTATTCACACACCCGTTTGAAGAAATGAGTGATGCGCAACCATTATTGCTAGAGGATGTAGATAACAGGGATATGTCTCAGGCAGGCAGCATTAAACACATGGAGGTACGGTGTGATGATGATGATGTTGTACCCGCTGCTGCTTCCTTTTCTGAGTTGTCAGATACAAGCGAAGCGGTTGATGATGACGATGCGTCCATGGATGTCACGTGGGTGCCCGCTCGGCAAGAAGAAGAACAGGGCGAAAGTTCAGATGGGGAGACAGAGAGGAGGAGGAGACGAGTTGGAAGCAGGGGGGGGTCGTCGCAAGGAGCTAGTGGCACAGTCAGACAGCATGCATCGGCACCCAGGGTCAGCCCGACAGCACGCCAATCAACGCATGCTGTGTCCACCACCAGAATGCCGTCATTGCAGAGCTCAGCAGTGTGGCATTTTTTGTGTGTGTCTGCCTCTGACAACAGCGATGCCATTTGCAACCTGTGCCAAAGGAAACTGAGTCGTGGGAGGTCCAACACCCACCTAGGTACAACTGCTTTGCGTAGGCACATGATCTCACATCACAAACGCCTATGGGATCAACACATGAGTACAAGCAGCACGCCTACTCTAAGCCGCCATCCTCCTCCTGGTCCAGCATCTTCAGCCACGTCAACCACTGCTGTCCTTCTTGCCCCCTCTCAACCATCCGCCACTCCGTCTCCCGCCTTGAGCAGTTCCCGCTCATCTGCCCACAGTCATGTGTTTCTGTCAAGGACATGTTTGAGCGTAAGAAGCCAATGTCACCAAGTCACCCCCTTGCCCAGCGTCTGACAGCTGGCTTGTCCGAACTATTAGCCCGCCAGCTTTTACCATACAATCTGGTTGAGTCTGAGGCGTTCAAAAAATTTGTAGCTATTGGGACACCGCAGTGGAAGGTACCCGGACGGAATTTCTTTTCACAAAAGGCAATCCCCAACTTGTACTCGATTGTGCAAAAGGAAGTCATGGCATGTCTGGCACACAGTGTTGGGGCAAGGGTCCATCTGACCACTGATAGCTGGTCTGCAAAGCATGGTCAGGGCAGGTATATCACCTACACTGCGCATTGGGTAAACCTGCTGATGGCTGACAAGCAAGGAATGCGTGGCATTGCAGAGGAGTTGGTGACACCGCCACGAATTGCAGGCAGTCCTGCTGCCACCTCCTCTACTCCTCCTACTCCATCCTCTTCCATAACCTCCTCGGCTGGGTCCTCTTGTGCCGCTGCTTCTTGCTCCACATCAACGGCACCCCCCCAGCTCCCCAGGTACTATTCCACATCCCGGATACGGCAGTGTCACGCCGTCTTGGGTTTGACTTGCTTGAAAGCAGAGAGTCACACCGGACAAGCACTCCTGTCCGCCCTGAACGCACAGGTGGAAAAGTGGCTGGCTCCGCAGCAACTGGATATCGGCAAAGTGGTGTGTGACAACGGAAAAAATTTGATAGCGGCATTGAAGTTGGGCAAGTTGACACATGTGCCGTGCATGGCACATGTGTGTAATCTGATCGTACAACGCTTTGTGCATAAGTACACAGGCTTACAGGACGTCCTGAAGCAGGCCAGGAAGGTGTGTGGCCATTTCAGGCGTCCCTACACGGCCATGGCTCACTTTGCTGATATCCAGCGGCGAAACAACATGCCAGTGAGGCGCTTGATTTGCGACAGCCCTACACGTTGGAATTCAACACTCCTAATGTTCGACCGCCTGCTCCAACAAGAAAAAGCTGTTAATGAATATTTGTATGACCGGGGTGCTAGGACAGCCTCTGGGGAGCTGGGAATTTTTTTGCCACGTTACTGGACGCTCATGCGCAATGCCTGTAGGCTCATGCGTCCTTTTGAGGAGGTGACAAACCTAGTCAGTCGCAGTTGTGTGTGTGCGTGTGTATGGCTGTCTGCCTGTGTGTGTGTGTGTGACAGGGTGAAGATTTCTTGCACATGGGTGTGACAGGGTGAAGATTTCTTGCACAGGGCGCCCAAAGGCCTAAGGCTGGCCCTGCGCATGGGTCAGTGGCTCTGCACCAGACTTCCCTCCAATTGATCAAAGTTAAAGGATTTCAAGTGGACTGATTACAATTACAGGGCCTCTAAAGAGTCCTGTATTGTTATTTGTCGTCACTACCTTCCCGCGTCGGGAGTGGGTCATTTGCGCCCCTGCTGCCTTCCTTGCATGTGGTAGCTGTTTGTCAGGGATTTGTCAATCCATATCTGCCAAGTGACCCTATGTAGGGGTAACAGTCCCTATTCTGCTCTGTGTCAGTGTGTATCATGGTCTCTGTGGACAGGGAACAGTCTCTATTCTGCTCTGTGTCAGTGTGTATCAGGGGTTTTGAGGACAGGTGTCAATCCATATCTGCCAAGTGACCCTATGTAGGGGGAACAGTCCCTATTCTGCTCTGTGTCAGTGTGTATCATGGTCTCTGTGGACGGTGAACAGTCCCTATTCTGCTCTGTGTCAGTGTGTATCATGGTCTCTGTGGACAGGGAACAGTCTCTATTCTGCTCTGTGTCAGTGTGTATCAGGGGTTTTGAGTACAGGTGTCAATCCATATCTGCCAAGTGACCCTATGTAGGGGGAACAGTCCCTATTCTGCTCTGTGTCAGTGTGTATCATGGTCTCTGTGGACAGGGAACAGTCTCTATTCTGCTCTGTGTCAGTGTGTATCAGGGGTTTTGAGGACAGGTGTCAATCCATATCTGCCAAGTGACCCTATGTAGGGGGAACAGTCTCTATTCTGCTCTGTGTCAGTGTGTATCAGGGCTGGGCTTTGAGGACAGGTGTCAATGTTAGGTGATTTCTGCCCTTTATGGATTAAAAGCAGACTCTGCATCAACTGTGCAATTTTCCATGGGAGTTTTGCCATGGATCCCCCTCTGGCATGCCACAGTCCAGGTGTTAGTCCCCTTGAAACAACTTTTCCATCACTATTGTGGCCAGAAAGAGTCCCTGTTGTTTTTAAAATTCGCCTGCCCATTGAAGTCAATGGCGGTTCGCGCGGTTCGCCGGTTCGCGAACATTTGCGGAAGTTCGCGTTCGCCGTTCGCGAACCGAAAATTCCGGGTTCGCGACAACAGTAATAACACATATTGCCAAAGCTGATAGAATATAAACACAGTGAAGATAAAGACAGAATTTCAGGACCATTTCACTAACATTTTACATTGAATCATGCAGAGCATGGAAACGCTGAACATGAATGCTGCACACTGTGCAGCACTGACCCAGGAAGCACATCTAGTGGCTGTCTGAGCGACTGCCGCTGGAGGTATCCCTAGACTGTACTGTAAAACACTGCCTTTTCTCTAAAAAATGCAGTGTGTACAGCATAAAGCCTGCAGGGACTGACTATACTCTCCAGAACAACTACATTAAGCTGTAGTTGTTCTGGTGACTATAGTGTCCATTTAAAAAGGGGGCAAACCCACATAAGCTGACTAATGAGCAAAGAGAGTTTCTAAAAGGGACACTTTAGTCATCAGAACAACTACAGTCTAATGTAGTTGTTCTATTTTGTATATCATGCCCCTGCAGACTTTTTAATGTAAACACTGCCTTTAAAAACAAAACAAAAAAAAACGAGATAAAACCAATAAAAACAGGAAAGACAGTAATAGCTCCAGGCCTCCGATGGGTTCTCCATCGATTACTACAAAGTCTTAAAAGGACAAATCACTAATACTGTCATATCTCTTTTCAATGCTATCTATATAAAGTATCAATACAGCCCTCACTCCAACTAAAACACTACTAATATTGAAACCTGACAAGGACACAGCCCTTACAGTCTCCTACAGACCTATCACATTATTTCATAATGATTTAAAATTGCTAAATAAAATATTAGCCAAAAGACTCTGACAATTGCTCCCCTCTGTCCCCCTAAAAATCGTGATTTACCAGAGACAGACCATCAATTCAAGGAATGTGAACAGCAATCGCTATTGTCTCAATACATGACCACCCTAATAAAAAAAAAAAAAAAAACAAGCTGTATTTTTAAGCTCAGATCAACAAAGAGTTTTTGACCAGGTATCTTGGTCATATCTTTTTAGAATTTTAAAGTATTGCATTTTTAGAATCCATTTGTGATCTCATGATTTATACTCCCAACAATCCACAAAGATTAATACAAATGGCCTAGACTCAAAAGAACTCATTAAAATTGTCAGGGCTACCCAATATCACCTACCCTCTTTTATTTAGTAATAGACCCACTTATTAGATATATTCACTCTTCAGAGGACATTAAGGGAATCCGATTGGGCCCCACATTATCAAACTTACAGGCTTTGCTAATGACCTTCTACTTTATCTTGCGTACCCTGCAAGGTCCCTTCCAAATACAGTCGCCTTTTTTGCTTAATATGGCCTGAGTACAGGTTTTTAAATTAATTGGTCCAAGTCGACTGCTTTGAGACTGGGATCATGCCCATTCATACACCTAAGATTACCAACCACCTTATCGTGGACAATGTGTCAGGCCCCCTGCCCCCGCGTAGCTCGTGGCGACCTTGCTTACCCCATCACCGCGAGTGGCATCATCTGGTCCCTGTCTGCGGTATGCGGCTGTCCCCGCGACCGCGCTGCAGACTGGCAGTGTGTCTAACACTGCACGCTCCAGAGCAGCATCCCTATATGTGTGCCGTACCCGGTCATGTGACCCTGCACACAGTGATGACCTCAGAGACCATAAGGGAAGGAAGATACTCCTCCCACATGTTGTGGTTAACACTAATTGGAGGTTAGCCAAACAGACACGCCCTGTGTATATAAGCTAAACTTTCCCTTGCCTCAGTGCCCTGTTGTGGTGTTTGGTTTACCATTGAGCGTTACACTGTATTTGGATTTTCTGGTTACCGATCTCTAGCTTGTCTTACGATTATTCTGTCCTCTCTTTCCCTGACCTTGGCTTGTCTCTACGTTACTCTAGCTCTCTGTATTCCCTTGACATTGGCTTACTTTGACTATCCTTTTTGCATAGCCCGGCCATTCTAAGGACCGGTATTGCAAATCTCTTTGTTGTGTCCTGTCTGCGTGTTTGGTTTCCCTATTGAAAATTACACAATTACAAACATTAGATATTTAGGAGTTCTCATTCCTCAAAAAAGTGTCCACTATATATAGCATCAATATAAAGCCACTTTTGGTTTTGGTAATAGATCTTTTAGCCAGGTCGGAACACCTCCTCCTATCTTTCTCATGACAAAGCACTCTGTTAAAACCAGTTATGGTGCTCAAACCTTTCTACCCTTTACAGGCTCTACCCATACTACTCTCACATTCTGATGAGAAATCCCTAAATTAGCTCTTCTCAAAACTTCTTTGGCAACAAAAACATCCTAGAAGTGCACTGCATAAACATTCCCAGCCTCAATTCAATTTGAGTGTGAATATCCCTCATTGAAACTTTAGTGCATGTCTGTAGTGTGCTGCCAACGTATATACTGGATACAATTTTAAATGTTCGTGACAATTCATAGTAGTACGCATAGAGGCAAAGATAAGTTCAGGAGCAGCTCTCATCCAATTGCTACACACCCCATATGCCTCTGTTCCAGAAGAGACACAATATAATGCTCTATTAGCATCCACCATTGCCATCCACTTTGAAAACTAACAGGACTCTAATGGCAATACACAGATTTATGCCCTTTTTATATAAGCCCCACTTTTAACATAGGAAAGCCCAATATCCATATATCTTTTGGGCAACTGCAATTCAAACCAGCATTTTTTTGGATAAGTTTTAATTGACAATTATAGGTTTGAGCAAACTTTTTTTCGTTCTTTGTGCTTAAGCATCTCCCATCAGCCTCCTACCAGGAAATTAATTTAAAGATTGCATACCACGTGTACTTCTCCCCTTAAAAACTATTTATACTAAAACAAAGAGATTCAGTAAATAGTTTAACCCCTTAACGCCGTTACGGCGTTCTATGCCGTCGCGGCTTTAAAGGGCTTTAAAGCCGTTGCGGCGGCATAGAACGCCGTAACGGCTGAAGCCCCCCAGGAGGTAAGCTATACTTACCTCCGCTGCGATCCTCTTCTGGGGGTCTGCCTGAGAGCCCAGGCAGCCCCCCTCCGGCAAATGAGGCCCCCGGGGGCCATGTGATCGCTCTCAAAGAGTCCCCCTGCTGGTAGGTAGTGTAAAAAAAAAATTAAATACACATGTTAAAATAAAATACAAGTATTTATATATATATAATATATGTATATATATTATATATATAATATATATACATATTATATATATGTAACGTCATACGTAATGTATTTTAATATTAATATTAGTATATATATTAGTATTAAAATACACTTAGAATGACGTTACATATATAATATGTATATATATATTATATATATAATAGATCTACATATATATATATTATATATATATACGTATAATTACAATAATAAATAAATAAAATAATAAAATAAATAAATAAAATATTGAAACAAAATTTAAAATAAATTATATATTCATATGTAATTTCATTCTAACTGTATTTTGTTATTAATATATATATATTGGAAACAGAATACACTTAGAATGACATTCTATATATATCTATCTATATATAAAATACAAATAACCGCAAATATATATAGATAGATAAATACATATAATTACATAAAAGATTACATTAGTATACACGTAGAATTTAAATACCTATAAATGCATATATATTAAAATTCTACGTGTATATTTAAGTAATTTTTTAACATAATTATGTCATTTAATTAATTAAAATTTGATTGACATGCCTGACAACACAGGGAGAAAGTGCAGAGAATTTAATTCGCAAGCACTATATTTGACCCTGTAACTCTCCAAGACACCATAAAACCTGTATATAGGGGGTACTGTTTTACTCGGGAGACTTCGCTGAACTCAAATATTAGTGTTTCAAACTGGTAAATTGTATTACAACGATGATATTTTAAGTAAAAGTGACGTTTTTTGCATTTTTTACAAACAAACGGCACTTTTATGGACTATATTATTGTTGTAATATGTTTTACTGTTTTAAAACACTAATATTTGTGTTTAGTGAAGTCTCCCAAGAATAACAGTAACCCCCATGTACAGGTTTTATGGTGTTTTGGAAAGTTAGAGAGTCACATATAAGGCTCGCATTTCATTTTTTTGACATTGAAATTTGCCAAATTGGTTATGTTGCCTTTGAGACCGTATGGTAGCCCAGGAATAAGAATTACCCCCATTATGGCATACCATTTGCAAAAGTAGACAACCCAAGGTATTGCAAATGGGGTATGTCCAGTCATTTTTAGTAGCCACTTAGTCACAAACACTGGCCAAATATTAGTTTTTTGCTTTTTTCACACAGAAACAAATATGAACGCTAACTTTGGCCAGTGTTTGTGACTAAGTGGCTACTAAAAAAAGACTAAACATACCCCACGTTCAATACCTTGGGTTGTCTACTTTTTCAAATGGTATGCCATTATGGGGGTAATTCTCATTCCTGGGCTACCACACCGTCTCAAAGGTAACATTACTAATCTGGCAAATTTCAATTTGAAAATGGAACGTTCTATATTTGACCCTGTAACTTTCCAAAACACCATAAAACCTGTTAATGGGGGATACTGTTGTACTCGTGAGACACCGCTGATTACAAATATGTGCATTTTGTTGCAGTAAAACCTAACAGTATTATGACATTTACAGCTAAAATGTGAGGCGGAACTACAAATTAAAAAAAAAAATTCTAATTTCTTACAGTTTTTTTTTATTTTATTCATAATAAATTGTTTCATATATAAATATTTTATATGAAATGAAAGCCCTGTTTCTCCTGAACAAAATGATATATAATAAGTGTGGGTGCATTTAATATGAAAGAGGTGAATTACGGTTGAACAGACATATAGCGCAAATTCCAGTTTTTGTTTACGTTTTGTTTTGATCAGAACGTGCACTATTGACTCCGTCCTGAAGGGGTTAAAGTGTGCAATGAATGGAGCAGAACTTGCTCTTTGGGTTGTGTGGAAATTGAAACATTCTTGAGACAAATCACTGTTAATGTTTTAAATTTTGTTAAATTGTTCTCCTTTTTGTTTACATTTTATCTTACTTTGTTTTATTTTAAATATACAGAAAATGTCCACTGATAAGCCTTCATGGAAAACGCATAATACGCTTCATAAAAAATAATAATCACTGTACAATGTTTGGGGATATCAAACCAGTCATGTTATATAATGTACAAGAAGTGGAGCGATATAAAGTGAATAAGCCCCTATCACCAAACAAAATGAATTTATACTTAGACTTTGCTGGATAGGACTCAAATTTCAGATACAACATGCAAAAAAGAGAGATCAACAAGAGATCATAGTACAGATCTGCATGGACTGGTATAAATTCATATACATGTATATGATATAAAAATAACAATTTATTGCGTACAATTCATAAAAAGCAACTAAAATATAGCTAAATAGCAGTAAAAACAAATTCCTGCTTACTAGAAACGGTGGTGAGCATAACGGTATATGTTCCCGTTTGCTCACATCAAGACTGTCCCACACTGGGTGATGTCTCCTGAATCGCAAGGGTTGAATGGAGCTCCTGTTGTCAAAGTCGGGTCGGCAGGTAAGTATGAACTCGTTCCCTCTTCCGTGTTCCCGGCTCGTGTTTAGGCTCCACCTCCTCTTTTGCGTGATTACGTGTTGTTACACTGTCCCACACTGGGTGATGTCTCCTGAATCGCAAGGGTTGAATGGAGCTCCTGTTGTCAAAGTCGGGTCGGCAGGTAAGTATGAACTCGTTCCCTCTTCCGTGTTCCCGGCTCGTGTTTAGGCTCCGCCTCCTCTTTTGCGTGATTACGTGTTGTTACACTGTCCCACACTGGGTGATGTCTCCTGAATCGCAAGGGTTGAATGGAGCTCCTGTTGTCAAAGTCGGGTCGGCAGGTAAGTATGAACTCGTTCCCTCTTCCGTGTTCCCGGCTCGTGTTTAGGCTCCGCCTCCTCTTTTGCGTGATTACGTGTTGTTACACGTAATCACGCAAAAGAGGAGGCGGAGCCTAAACACAAGCCGGGAACACGGAAGAGGGAACGAGGTCATACTTACCTGCCGACCCGACTTTGACAACAGGAGCTCCATTCAACCCTTGCGATTCAGGAGACATCACCCAGTGTGGGACAGTCTTGATGTGAGCAAACGGGAACATATACCGTTATGCTCACCACCGTTTCTAGTAAGCAGGAATTTGTTTTTACTGCTATTTAGCTATATTTTAGTTGCTTTTTATGAATTGTACGCAATAAATTGTTATTTTTATATAATATACATGTATATGAATTTATACCAGTCCATGCAGATCTGTACTATGATCTCTTGTTGATCTCTCTTTTTTGCATGTTGTATCTGAAATTTGAGTCCTATCCAGCAAAGTCTAAGTATAAATTCATTTTGTTTGGTGATAGGGGCTTATTCACTTTATATCGCTCCACTTCTTGTACATTATACTACAATATCCTATATCTGGTGAAGGGAACACCTGTAGAAGTGTGGTAGCTGCTTTGATTAAATTGTACATAACTATATGCTTAAATAGCTCTACAAAATTTTTACCTTTATAGAGCTTGAGTATATTTAATTGCTCCAGTAAAAATAATTTTATTTCAGTCATGTTATATAACTTGGGTTTTCAAAAAATAATGGAGGTCAAATGAAAATGTTTAAGACACTACAGATCACATATTCGAAATATACAATTACATAACATTTTGTACATTGTATTATGCATAGTATTTATTTATGATAGTAGTTTTTTATGAAACAACATCATAACCAGATTTATATCAGTGCTGTAATTTGTAAGGTTGATGGCATTCACATGTACTTTCCAACCCATTTTTTCTTGTGTAATTAAGAGGAGTTTGAAAAGTGTTGTTGGGTTTTCCTACATATTCCAACGTATAATCTTCAAATACTTGTTCTTCTGTTTTAATATAAAACCGTTCATCAAATTTTCTGATTTCTGAAAGAAAGTCTACTATCTGTTCCTCTTTTTGTTCCACTGTGCCATAGACTTTAACAGAGGATAGCAATGCTTGAGGTCCGCACGTGTCCATGTTCTTCGATAGCAGGTGGAACACACTACCCTCCAACTCCGATATGAGTGGACAAATATGTTCCATGGTCTCATCATCATTATTCAGAAGAGTTTCTTCTAGGTGGTCAAAGTTTGAGTGCCTGTCCATTTGATGGAGGTAGGACTGCTTCACAAAAGCTGTGCCTTCGACTAATATAGGTTTTGTATAAACTGTCCTGTCCTCAATAATCCCATAATCATCTGATGAGTCGGTCTTGCTGTTTATCTTTACAGGCTGTTCTTGTTGAGAAATATATGAGGTTGGTTTATGAAGCAGGGCATCTGTTTGTTCACTTGTGGATGGGTTTTCAAACTGAGCACTGTAAAGAGCTGGCCCTCTGTTGGTGGGCATGTCCTTAAGTTTGTCAAACCATTGTTCCTTAAATTGGACAGATACTGCTGGAATTGCATATAAACTATTCACCTTCTCCTTTGTTAAATGTATTGCTTGAAAGAACAAAGGTTTTCCAAAGTCCTGGGAAATAAAAAAATATTGTTTACTTTTGGGGTCATATTACATTTGATTCTTGATAATTAATTATTAGAACCACAGAAAACTTCTGAACAGTAATATGATTATATTACTTTTGAAGTGAAACTATTCTATAGTTTTAATAATGCTCTTTTAAAAGAGTTTGGAATTTCATCCACACATTGTGCTAGCAAATGTATAGATTGGGAAAAAAAACTATTTCAAAATAGTGTTTTCTCCCATCTGTCTCTCCATTCCTCAGCAGACACTCAATGCCGAGGAACTGAGAGACAGGGACCATCCATAGGAGGTCCCTCTGCTCTCTACCCATAGCAACCACAGCACATGCATTATGGTTGCTAGTGTAACACTTACCTCTTTAATGTGATCCCTTGATAAAGGCATTCTGCCAAAACGTTTGGGGTGTATTGGTTGACTCTTGTCCTTCTTCTCACTAGGTCTGGTATGTTTTCTTTATTTTTTTGTTTTTTATCATTATTTTGGGGTTATTAAATTTGGCATCTCATATAGCTGTCTTGTATACTCATATATAATTTTTTATGCATTATGCAGTTTGCTTGTATGCAACTTATGAACTTATAGATATTGCATTGTATTCTTTATTGGACATTTATGGTCTTTTGTATGCATTGATACTGTCTATGAGAGCCTATTATTTTGACCCATGTAATACACATCTTTTTCTATATACTTTTGTGGTTGTGCTCCTTGTTCAAGCAATAAAAGTAGTAAAAGTTTAACTTGAAAGGGTTAATCCAACCACAAACATTGTTCTCATATTGACACTGTTTTTGGATGGATTAGCCCTTGCTGACAAGTTATGCTGATCCCTGTAAAAAGTGGAAAAAAACCAACAACAAAAAACCCTTACCTATACATGCTTAACTAATGACACTGCTTGAGGTGGAATTACACCTCTGGTAGCAATGTGCTATATAATAAACTGACACTCTGCACATACAGTAACCTTTTGAAGTTGAGCAAACCAGTTTGTACATGTTTATACAAATTTGTCATTTTCGAACAACCTATGTATTTGTTTTCTAGAAAGGATAGTTTATTTTTTTAATTGCATTTAAGTCACTAGAAAAACACCATCCAATTTTATTTAGATTTAACTTCTGTGAGATTTCTCATAATTACAGTTAAACATTTTTTACATGCACATGCATTTTTTCAATTTTATTCTGAATTTATGGGTGCGTCAAAAACATTCTTTGACATAAAAATCACTGGAATTTGGAATTTGGGTTAGTTGAAAAATTCTTCAGAAATTAAAGCAATTAAAGCAATTTTGAATTTCAGTTAATCAAAAACATGTTATATGAGAAATGTTTTTTCATTCTTGATTATATTTGATGTATTGATTATATTTGATGTTCCATCAGCCAACAACTGGCATAGCGTAAATAAAAACAGAGTGAAATCCCCCTGACTCTTTTTTAACCTGTGAGGCTGTTGGGATGTATCCCTCTACCTTGGTCCCATTTGAAGTAGGATGAAGGTTTAATAATGTGAGTGGACGAGTCTGATTTATCACCTGGCTTTTCTCTTAAATTTTAGTTAAATGCGATAAAGGTACTAAGCCCCGTGTAAACCAGTCCCTGTAATTTCAACACCCATTTATAGTGTGGTATTGAATAAATAAATAGTTGGACTCAGCTGTGTAAATGTATATTCTTTTAATTAATTTTTTTTTAGTTTTGTCTCTTTATTTTTTTCATATAATTGTGTTTCTATTGGCAGTAAATGAGAATATGTGCACACTCAAGTTATTTTGAATCCTTATAATTACGATATATACTAGTTTGTATAGTTTAATAAACAAAGTAACATACGTTGTTTTTCTCTATAATTTTTATTTCAAGGACAAAGTATTCTACTCTTTGGAATGAAGTATTCCATGTTCACATTTTGAATGCCTGTCGAGATTAGAGCTGTAAAAGGTTTGATCAACGTCAGGTTTCTTCTAAGTAACACTATAGCTTCAAGTTAGAGATGGTATTAGTACAATAATTCAGAATGCAACTAAACCAGTATGTCTGGTAGTGGTATTGATGTATTGTGTAATTCAAACCTGACCTGCAATGGAATGCAAACCAGGAAATGCACCTAGAATCAACATTTCTGTATATATCATTATGAGGGACAGATCTGTGAGATTGTATTACTAACCATGATTATAGCAATAGATTTGGAGAAATTTAGAAACAATAACAGTGCAAATTACACATGATCCAGTGTATTTGTTCTGTACCTCTTCCAGGTGCAGGCAGTGTATGTTTCTCTTGTGTGCCCCAGTGTTCAGAGTGTTGATGTGATAAGCAGTGGCAATGCGTTTAACGGCCAAAGCTCACAGGGGCCAAACTGATGGTCTGCTCCTGGGCAGAAGTGCTTTTTGCCCTCCCCTGTAAACCTGTAACTTTGTATCAACGGTTAGACTCGTGATACTTGACAATTCCCCAAGAACCTTCATCACATACTAACATGTATCATGAAAGCATGGGATTTCCCTGAGCCCGTGCCATGTAGGGGCTAAATCATTAGTCATCTGGTACAAACCTCACTAGCCTCCATAGCATTACCAGTTGCAGACACCAACATATTTCCTTGATACTCACAAACCTTTTCCGTATCTCATGTCATTGACACTTACCAAAGCACTTGGTGTCGGACCTTGTTGTTTCACATATCTATAAGTTAGCCATAGTAATACTCCAAAGAACAGACCAGCAGAAACTGCAAGTAAGATCACAACGAGTCCAACCATTGAGGGATCTATAGCAATAAATAGAAAACAAATTGATTAAACTACATTTCTTAGCCTAACACTGCACCCCGTTAATGTGGAGTTACAATTCACCAAAGTCTTGCACCCAGCAGGAGGTGGAGCCACAAGTATCTTGGAACATAGTGATACATTTTATCTATGCATGCATGTCAAAGGGAACTCTAAATTGTAACCAAAAATATTCAAACTGAAAATATGAGCATTTTCTCCAATTTCGCTATTTAAAAAAAAAAAAAAAAATGAAATTCACTTTGAATTTCCTGACAATTCACACTAGTGAATAACTATGTTAAGGTTTAACAAAGAGATTCCATGTTTTTTAATTCAATGCAGAGTCTCTGGGGCCATAGATTTATTCTTCGTGGTGGGTTATTTAGTTACATCTACTCCATGACTTCCCAAAAGTGAAAACACGTTTCCCCATTTCTCCGATTAAATCTCTACTTTTCCGCTACTCTGATTTTGGCTGAATACACCTATTCCATGGTGAGGACCTTACATTTTTTTCCCAAGATTCACATTTCCTACTCCTAGAAGGAAGGAATAATTTTCTTGGCATTTATTTTAGGTATTTCTAGGTAAAATTATTAATATCTATATCTCGAGTAACATTTAAGCAATATTGATTTTGGGCCGACTTTTACTAGAAAACTATTATAAAGTAGTGATATTAAAGGAACATTCAAATTACCAAGCAAGCTGTAGTGGATATGTTACTTGAAGTGCCCTGTCACCCGCCCTTCATTGTAAGGAATCATCTGTTTTAAAACGGTTTTACTTCATACCTGGGACCCACTAGAAGCTGGTCTATGCCTCCACTGCTGAAATTGGAAAGCCAGACTCTCTCAGCCAATCACACACAAAGACAATGGGCTAGCTCTGCATAGCTCATAGAACAGGCTAAAAGAAGTCGTGTAAGTGGGGATTGGTGTCTGGCAGGCCCCCGGTAATAAGTGAAACCATTTTAAAACAGTTTGACTCATTACAAGGGGGAGGATGTACCAGGATACTCTAGGCACCATTATCAATACAGTGAGCTGTAGTGGTTATGGTGCTTGGAGAGTTACTTTAAGGAGAAGAAGGAAAAAAAGCATATAACCCCATACATACACAACAATATGACAGCAGGAAAAAAGCATAAACAACTATCTTCTGGGGGCATTTAAAAAGATCATAGTCAGGCTTTACATGGAAATAAAATTAAATAAAAGTAAAGTTAGTTTACATTACCTGGAAGAGTTTTGACAAAAAATTGCTTAATGTCACTTTTTCTTTCATTGTGGATCATAATGTACACACTTCCATTATACGTAGTACCAGGATTCAAGCCCGTAATGTTAAATGTATGTTTTGTCTGGATTTTCTGCCACTAGAATGAGATATTGCATTTCAATTTATTTCAGCATTTATATCATTGACTTAAATCCCTCCGTTCACTTCACTACCTTGGGAGACTAGAGGTCTGGTAGCATCTACAACCCTTGAAACTTTATAGATAGGCTACTGGTATAGACTTTGAAACTGTTCATATTGTATGAAACCTGTTTTAGAATATGAGACCGTTCGTGTAGTATAACAGCGGTATAGAATGTGAAATTGTTCAAATACTACAACACTGGTTATAGAGTATGAGACTGTTCATACAGTTGACATTAAGTGTAGTATTAATAATGTAGTTGCTTTAAAGAAAACGTAATGTTAAGAAGTTATTGATACAAATCATGAAAAATATGACTTACTATGACTTGTTCCTTCATACTGCTGAAGCTCATGTAATAGGCAAACAAGCCATTGCTGTAGAGTTGTTCAATGCTCATCACTTCAGTATTCATTGGTATGGTGGGAACTTGAACGAAGATTGTTACCGAGCGGATACCTTCAATGATGGTTAGTTCTATATTATCAATGTATGCTACAGGAAAATGAAAGAATGGATGTCTGACTTATGCCTTAATGAAGCATTCCACAGATCATAAACACAACAGCCCTCTTAAAATAAAAAATGTTTGCTGATGTGAAGGTAAGGCATTTTAATTAAGCAGGAATAGTAAAATGTATCTTTGTGAATACTAGATAGTGCTTTTTACTTACTGTCATCTATTGGGCTCATCCTCTTTGACACTACCCAGTCCAAAGAGCAGTTTGTAGACCATGCTCTAACCTGGCCCAGATATTGTTCCTTGAACATATCCTCATCACTCATGATCTCATCTGTGAGGTTGCAGTAAAGTCTGGTGATATTTTGACATTCTTGCTTTACAATCCATTGTTTAGTTCCATATCTATAGTACAGAAAGACATCAAACAGCTTATTTGTGGCATTCATTTAGTCTCAAAACACTCAAGGTCAAATTTATCGTATCACTAAATTATATTGATATAATGTCAAAAAAGTTTACATAGCATACTTTTGCCTCACCCACATGTAAGTATATATATATATATATATATTAAAGGGTAAGGGTTCTAGGTTTATGTCTGCAAATGTGGGATAAGTCGACATTATATATATGGCTTCAAGTAAACCTAACGATAATGTACAAAATAAATTCAAAGGCTTTTATTTTATATTTCATGTACAGTATATCCAGGCTTATTTAAAAGTACAAAACAGAGCACCTTGGTGAAGAGAAAGTCTGTATTATGTGCAATAGTGACAATCCACCAAAGAGTTTATAAAGCATTAAAGTTTATTAAAATGTTTAGAAACAGAAATATAAAAGTGTCCAGTGAATTCAGTAGCCCCTTCTATGGATTAACACGCTAAAGCTATTTGATCAACAATGTTTATGGAATTGGGTGCTTCAATGCAAAATTAAGAGTCTACTGTGCGGACCTGTAGAAGTAGAAGCTGGGCATGCTAGTAAATTCGTGGTTTGGACAGGATTGGATAGTCTACTATGTCAAACATGGATAGAATGCAATTTCTTGCGATCAAAGAAACATATAAGACTTTATTTTGTGAAGATCTAATCTTGGGAAGAGATAGGTGAGAAAACTCAATTATAGTTGTTTTTATGTTCAACATCAGGTTTCCTGGCTGTTTTTTATTTTTATTTTTTAAATTGTGTTGGGTAACACGAACATGTATACATGACCTCAGAGTTATTCACTAAAGTGAAAATTGCCAGGAACGTACAGGAAATTCAAATTAAATTTAAAATGATAGATTAAAATTGCTAAACTGGAACATTTCAGGTACACGTTCCAACAAGTCAGGTATACGTTCCGGTCCAGCTACTTTGGCCTTAAATTTGAAATTCAGTTTGAATTCCCAGCAAGGACCACTATAGTGAATAACCCCGCTGGTGCATTATTCTGATATTTTTAAAATAAATGTTTTTGTGATTAATCTGACAGGGTTTCACATTTGACATGCAGAATAATACTTTAATATTTCCTAACAAATAATCCAAGGAATGTCTGATGATGATATACAGATATAGATCCCCTGCCTTTAATGTCATGTTGCCTTCTGGATGTTTGTATGTTAAGATTTTTGCACATTTTCAAGTTTGTTAATTTAAATATACACAGAACCCCCCCTCCCTCTTATTTATTGGTTCAGTATACAATCAGTTAATTATAGACTAGGGGTCGTCAACCTGGTCTCTACTGCCCGCTAGTGGGCGTTTCAGGATTCCAGAAAAGTAGAATAAATAAAGCAGCACTGAAATGAGAACAAAGTAAACAACCATTGGAGAGGAGGAGATTTGGGGGAAAAACTGAGTTTACAAGAGTCAAAATGGATTTTTGAAATGAGAACACTAACTCTGTTAGGGTTAAATATAGATTTTGAGATCAATTGTATCCTATAGTTCTCCAATATTGAACCATATGTCCCTCTCTGTCTATGTCTCTATGCTTTTATGGATTTTTATAACGATTCTTTTATCACCATTTTTATTTATTAACTTATCACTGGAAATAAGGGTTTTATAATGCTGATGATATATTTTAAATGCCCTATATAGTATATATATTTACCTATATTTTAATGTTATTTACATCCCCCCACATATGTATTTTATGGACGCTATGGACATGAATGCCCATCACCATAATGGACTACGGAGGTTCGATGCCACTCCCCTAGGACTTCAAAGGGATATTGAACTCAGTGATGCGCGCGCAACCGGAAGTGACGTTGAATGCCAAAAACTGGAAGTACATCACCGTAAGTGATGCAATGCGAGGACGGCCAACGAAAAGGCAAAGGTGGGGAAGAAGAAAAGAAAAAAAGGGAAGAGGACATGTTTGGGAGGGCACTGGGGTATGTCTGAAACAAGATGTGGCGCCATATTGGGGATGGCAAACAACATCCTGTCCAGACCATATCCACATCCTGTCCAGACCATTTTTTTTTTTTTGATCAGACATGTTTGGGAGGGCACTGGGCTATGTCTGAAACAGGATGTGGCACCATATTGGGGATGGCAAACCATATCCTGTCCAGACCATATTTGGAAATGGGAGGGAATTTGTTTTTTTCAATTAACACAAGTGAAATTATTTTGTAATTAAGTATGTTACATATATAAATGATGAATATTCAGTGTATGAGATACCTGCACCTGAGGAAGACCTTATATAGGTTGAAACGCGTTGTGCTTTTATTATTCTTGATACTTTTACTAAAGTCAAATAAATATTTACTTTTAAGTTCCACCTTGGACCCTGGAATCTTTGTTACATTAAACTATCGAGTTCCTGAGTTCCTGTGGGTGTGACTGCTGAATTACTACCTACAAATCTCCTGAAGTGAGATAAAATGCACCATAAGTCCAGAGCCAACTTATAATAGGCTCTAAAAATTGTGAGTTTGCCGACTACTCTTATTAATAATATTTGTTTAAATACAGGTCATGCTATGTGTATTTGTTTTATTTGGTATAGGCAAAAATACACTTTTAAGAAAGAACCTGTATTATATATCTTTTAAGGTAAACATATTTATTTATGTGCGCTAGTCACTTTATTCTGTACAATCACGTGTTTCAGGATTCCAGGTAGGCAGTAGTGGGTTCTACGGCACAAGCAGAATCCCCCCTCCCATCCAGAGAGATGAATGCTCTGCGCACTCAGTGGTTAGCAGGAAGTTTGGGCGTGCACATGCGAGCGCACAAACGCGTGCGCGCATGTACGAGCGTGTGCGCATGTATGAGCGTGTGCACATATATGAACGAGAGCAAGCGCGAACGAGTTTAACACGAGGGTAGAGGAAGGGAAGGAGTTGGAAGAAGGGGGATACACGATAGCAGGGAGCAGAGTACATGTAAAAAAAGGAGAAAGAAGGAGCAGAGTACATGTGGAAAAGGAGAAAGAAGGAGCAGAGTACTTGTAAAATAGGAGAGAGAAGGAGCAGAGTACTTGTAAAAAAGGAGAAATAAGGAGCAGAGTACATGTGGAATAGGAGAAAGAAGGAACAGAGTATTTGTAAAAAAGGAGAAAAAAGGAGCAGAGTACTTGTGGAGTAGGAGAAAGAAGGAGCAGAGTACTTGTAAAAATAAGGAGAAAGGAGGAGCAGAGTACTTGTAAAAAAGGAGAAAGTTTTGTTTACTTATAAAATAAAAGAAAGAAGGAAAATAAGTAAAGAAAGGAGAGAATAACGAGAATTAATCACTAGTTAAAGATAATTTCAATTTACTTTATTGTTTTCTCATTAAACTTTATAAAGTTAAAAACATTATAAACATGCATAAAGTAGAAATAAAAATATAAATTTAAGTAATATTTTTTTAAACACCCTCCTTTCTAAAAAATATTCCGCACTTGCACTAAAAAAATAAATATAGAAAACTGGTTGGTGGTAAGGATTTTTCTATGAAGAAAGATGCATTAGTGGGCGGTAGGTAAAAAAAAAGGTTGACTACCTTTGTTAGAGACAGTATTTACACTATCAGGATTATTCGAGTCTGAATTTGCTACAGATGAACAAACTGTTAAAATAACTATTCGTGATTTTCAGAAGTACGAACAGAAAATGTAGTTGAAATGTGGTTATTTCTATGATATAATATACCTGTTAACAGCTTAAAGGACCAATATAGTGCAGGGAAAACAAACTCGTTTTCCTGGCACTATAGTGTAATTAGGTCCCTCCCACTCTCAGGGCTCCCTTCCCGCTGGGTAAAACTCCTTCAGCCACTTACCTTTCGCCAGAGCTGGGCTCCCTTGGCGCTGGTGACCTCTCCTTCCACCGCGCGTGCATTCAAACCGCCCACAGGAAAGCATTACTAAATGCTTTCCTATGGACGTCAAGTGTCTTCTCACTGTGATTTTCACAGTGAGAATCGTGGAAGCGCCTCTAGTGGCTGTCAGTGAGACAGCCACTTGAGGCTGGATTAACCTTCAGTGAAATAGAGCAGTTTCTCTGAAACTGCTATGTTTTCAGCTGCAGGGTTAAAACTAGAGGGACCTGGCACCCAGACCACTTCATTGAGCTGAAGTGGTCTGGGTGCTTATAGTGGTCCTTTAATGTCATTATATAATTGGGGTACATTAGACCTCTCCATGGATTTAACCCTTTCTAAAGAGGAGTTAGACAGATATCCAATTATATAATTTTGTAATTATATGTTATATTAGATTCAGGCCCTATCTGCTATGTTTACACTGCAGGGTTAATCCAGCCTCTAGAGGACGCTTCCGCAATTCTCACTGTGAAATCACAGTGAGAAGATGCTGACGTCCATAGGAAAGCATTGAGTAATGCTTTCCTAAGGGGGGTGTTTTTAATGCGCGTGCGGTTCTGTCCGCGCATGCGCATTCGGCTCCACTCTGGAGCCAACGTCGGAGGGGAAGGAGAGGTCACCAGCACCAAGGGATCTCGGTGCTGGATAAAGGTAAGTGGCTGAAGAGGTTTTAACCCCTTCAGTCCAGCGGGAAGGGGGCCATGAGGGTGGGGGGGGGGGGGGGGGGGGGCTAAGGACTACATAGTGCCAGGTAAAAAAGTTTGTTTTCAAGGCACTATGGTGGTCCTTTAAGTTTTGTACAACCATAATTGGGTTCTGGATTTCAGCCGTTTGATTGCATCCGTACAGGCAGAAATCTGGTCTAGGTTCCCTGGAATTCAGAGGCTGGACATAAATCATGTGCACAATGTTCATATTTTGCAGTCTGAATGATCCAGGTCTAGTTATGCTAATCAGAAACGGAGACCTTTAGACTTTGTTTCGTTTTCATATACAGATTTATTTACCAAACATACCTTTTATATTCAATGCTGAAAGTCACATTTGGTTCCAGTCCTTTGTTCTCCCATTTGAGAATATACTCAAAGTTTTTGGCAATAAAGTTCACATTTTGGATAGAAAAATTCCCACAACCACTACAGACATGTTCTGAAAAGCATAAAAAAGAAAATACAGTTATGAGTGTTGCATGTTCATGGGAGCTATTGAAAAATGAGTGACACTGTAATTCTGACCTATTCATAAGAGTGCATCACCTTTGTAAGCTGTGCCATTTTATATTTTGTAAATAAGATTACAGATTATTAGCACTCGAGTTAATGTGGACTGCAACTGCCATCATCCTCTGCCAATTCATCTGTATCATTGTGTCTGTGTGTACCATTGTGTCTGTGTATATCATTGTGTATGTGTGCATATGTAAGTCTATTTGTGTATAACATTGTGTCTGTGTGCACCTGTGTGTATCAGTGTATCCATTTTTGTGTATTGGTTTGTCTGTGGGTGTATCAGTGTGTTTGTGGGTATATCAGCATGTCTGTGGGTGTATTAGTGTTTCTGTATCATTATGTCTGTGTGTACCATTGTGTCTGTGTGTATCATTGTGTCTGTGTGCATATGTGTGTCTATGTGTGTGTCATCGTGTCTGTGTACATCTGTGTGTGTATTTCTGTATATCATTGTGTCTGTGTGCATCTGTGTGTCTCTTTGTGTGTATCAGTATGTCTATTTGTGTCTATCAGTATGTCTTTTTGTGTGTATCAGTGTGTCTTTGGGTATATCAGTGTTTCTGTATCATTGTTTCTGTGTGTACCATTGTGTCTGTGTGCATCATTGTGTCTGTGTGCATCTGTGTGTCTATTTGTGTGTATCGGTGTGTCTGTGGGTGTATCAATGTGTCTATTTATGCGTGCAGCACTTTCCCGCTCATTAGGTCCCCTCCATCGTCGGATGGAGGAGGAGCAGCCCGAGTCAGAACTGAGGGACATCAGCACTGGAATTATTTAAGTGAAAAAAGGGTGAGAGAGGGACAAGCAGAGTGTTCCTGTAGTGTAAGGAATACAGCTTTGTATTCCTAACACTATAGTGTTCCTTTCAGGTTGGAGGGAACCATTCCTATTGTACTTGCATAGGGTTTAGCATACCTGCACTCATGACTCTGTGGACTATAACTTTCACTATCCTCAGACATACAGTCTGGCTGATATGTACATCTCGTATGATTATCTATGAGTGTTAGGCGGTGGAGCTCTGTATGCTACAGAAGTCCAAGTGCACAGAGTAACAAAGCAAGGTACACTGCTGTATCTTGTATTTTAAGGACACACAAAATTATTACTGGAATAATAAATGTAGATTCATATCTTTGTATACTGTATGTTTTATTCGAGAAAAACACAACACACTATATTCAAGTGGACTAAAGCCACTTTTAATTTTAGGTTGGGCATTAACTACTTTTAACTATAAATATTATAATTCAAATCACAGGAACTAACTTACCACATCCACTGCAGCTATTAACCAGACACACCAATTAAACCATACTCAAACCAAGATAAATGCTTTTTTTTTAAATAATGTATCGTACAGGTTTATTTAATGAATTTGCTTGGCTCCTCCAATCTTCCTCCCAATATCAGCACTCTTGTTAAATTGGAGGATTATTTATGACCATGCTAAAGAAGTCTTCACAAACATATTGATAAAAGTGATACTCCAAGCACCAGAACCACTGCAGATTAATGTAGTGGTTGTGGTACAAACAGCCTGTCCCTACAGGTTGACAATTGTAAACACTGTCTTTTCTGAGAAAGGACAGTATTCCCATTTGTCCCCAAAGCCACCACTAACAGCTGCCATTCAGACAGCTACTAGAGGGACTTTATGATGCATTCATGCAATCACACATTCCCCTTAGACATGCATTGAGTCAATGTATCTATTTGTTGAGATGCTGAATGGTGCGGTATGGCAATTGTCATGCATGCACACTAGCCTAGGTGGGGAAGATACCACCTAAGCTATATAGGATTGAGCATAACTTTACTCCGTTTGGAGGAGAGTATACCTCCTTTTATTATTTTATTATCTTTTTAGCTCTTTTGTTTTTATTTTCATTTTATACAGGGCCAGATTAAGAGCCCATTGGGCCTGGTGCTGACAATCATGATGGGCCTAATTAAAGAATCTTATAAACCAAAAACACCAAAACAGTCATACCTCCTGTCACAAACGCACCCTACTCCATAAATGTGCGTGACTTTTGAAGAAGCCCAGTAAGGCAAATGCATTTGTGGATATTTTATATTGTGTATTTTAGCCTATTGTAGATTTTTTGGTCACTCTGCCTGTGCCAATCATCTTTTTATATACTTTATATTGATTTCATTTTTACCTGGCATTTTTAACCTCCTGGACTTCAAGAAATCCTAGGCGGGGATCATACCACCAATGCTATCATCAAGGAGCAGTTAGCCTGCTCCTCTCTTGTGAGTACCATTTCATATATTTTAATACTATAGTTTTATCCAGTGAGCACTATCAGTGTCTCCTTTTACCCTTCTCTTGAGTGTTGAACATACCCCTGATGGAAGAAGCTTACTACATATCCCATAAGCGGGGATCGTACTGCTGTATGCCCTTCACACTAGAGCTAGCTATAGCTCTAATATATGTGAGTTTATTACCATCTTTTCAACATCTTTTATATATTAGACTGTACATATTACACTATTTGGTTCCCCATATGCTTTGTCTTGTCATATGAGTGGATTTGCCTGGACAAGGACAGTGAGGACATTGTTCCTGATCAAGCACTTTTTATACATTATCTGATCTGAGTAAGATCATTCCAGTTAAGACTCTTTTATTTGGACTATTCTCTCATCCTGTTCTAGAACTGCTGAACGCTGCTGGAGAAAGTCTCACTTTGCATCTGACTTCCTCCACTATAAATTTATGCTGCGCTCCTACAGCCTGGCTCTCTCCGCTGCAAAAGTAAATTACTTTAATACCCTCATAAGTACAATGTCCCATCAACGCAAACACCCTTTTCACACTTTTAATGCTCTTCTTCGCCCTTTTAATCCCCCTCCTTTTACCACCTTGTCTGCCACAAACTTTGCATCTCACTTCACTGAGATCTCTACAATCAGAGAAGAAATTGCTAATTTCTCTCCTTCGCCTACCATTACATCACCCAACCCCACTCCCTCCACCACTCTACACTCATTCACACCTGCTATAGCAAGAGAGGTTTCTGCTCTGCTCCGGGCCCCCCGGCCCACCACCTGTTCCCTCGATCCTATTCCTTCATATCTCATCCGCACTATGTCTCCCTCTCTTGCTCTTCCCCTCACTAACATTTTCAATCCCTCCCTTTCCTCTGGCACATTTCCCTCACCCTTCAAACATGCAACTGTAACCCAATTCTGAAAAAGCCCAGCCTTGACCCCAACTCCCAATCCAACTACCGCCCTATCTCGCTACTGCCATTTGCCTCCAAGATCCTCGAGAGAGTTGTGTACACCAGACTGACTGACTTTCTCAAAACCAACTCTCTGCTTGACCCCCTTCAGTCTGAATTCCGAGCTGGTCATTCTGTCAAAACGGCTGTGACCAAAGTATCCAACGATTTAATTGCTGCTAAATCTCGCAGCCATTACTCTATCCTGGTTCTCCTTGATCTTTCTGCTGCCTTTGACACTGTTGATCATCAACATCTTCTTTGCGGGGGGCGGAGCTAAGCGATAGACCGGAATGGCTGACAATTTTCAGAGCTCCGGCAAAACGGCACACAATCTGCAGTAATCAGCGACCCCACAAAACTACCCCCAGGGAGAAATATCACCACTAGCAACCCCCAAGTGCGGACCAACAACCAATGCCGTTTCTGTTCACACGAACGGGCAGGAAAACCCGGCGGAGAACTGAGGCCTACCTCAACTGTGGAGATGATCAATGGGCCCAGTGACACACCAGCTATGAGAAGCCGGCATCGACTACAGATGGACAACTCCCAGAGCCCTAACCGTCGACAGAGAAGGCACCATACTAAGACTGTCCTCAATAGACGAAGCAGGGCCATTCCTCCAAGCACTGGGGATATCCCCACAACCCGGGCAACCTGCAACCTCCTCTGCCTCACAGACCTGGGACCCGGACAGAGTACAGCCCTTTGTCCCCAGAGGAAGAGAAATGAGAGGGGCTCTGACTTGAAACATATCTGACTCTGACACTCTACCATGCCTCCGCACTATACTAAAGAGCCATACTTTATTATATATTTTACGTGTTTAGTTTTAAGCTGTTTTCACAGGAGTTTTCAGTTATATGACACATAAATGCACGCCATAGTCAGACAGGCTAAAACCCACCCCCACACAGCCTCATATGCCACAATAAGAGCCCTCAATAAAAGGGAGAGACGCAAGCTCCCAAAAACACAGACCCCCCCACCCTCCGGGACACCCCATATGGTTTGGCCCCAAGACTACAGACACACCTTCTCCCACACAGGTCACGGACACCCCCACCATGAACTGCCAGCGACTAGATCCAAGATCTAACACCCCCACCACACTCCCTAAACTAGGCTTGTACCTTCCAGGATCACCCACGATCACGTCACGAGAGCCACGTGCTACAAAGCAAGACTCCTGCATCAGGCCCCTAAGGGACACCGGGCGACTGGCATAGCATGGGCATTCAAAGCCTGGGCCTCTTTCCTTGACCATCCACTGTCAAAACTTAGAATTATTGGACTTACCCGACTATCTTCACCCCACCACAAGCCCTGGGGTAATTAAAAACAAGCTACACATAGCGAATAGACTAGCATACCTGTTAACACAACCCGCGCCCACAATCAACCTGCACCCCGTTCTGAGCTCTCTAGATATCTAAATCACCTAACAGACACACCTGCTACATGTATAGCCCAGGACAAAATGACATCCACACCCTAGCACCCGCTACATAGACACTCAGCTCCAGAAGCACAGTCACTCTTGTAAACGTGGGCAGCACACAACCTTCATACATTCCTGAAATAAACCAAAATGTCATCCCTAATTATTGTTCCTGCCAACCTGAAAGTAACCGAGGACATAGAAATGTATGCCTAGCCTGATTCATATAAAAATGTGCTATCATTGACTGCCATGATAATGTTAACTATGTACTACTTCATCGGCATATATCAGCTGTCGTGGCGATGTAAGCCTGTTTGTATATCTCAGCACCACAAAATAAAGAATAAAAAAAAAAAAAAAAATCTTCTTCGCATTCTCTGTAATTTTGGTCTACGGGATACTGCTCTCTCCTGGTTCTCCTCCTACCTCTCCCAGCGCTCTTTCAATGTTTCTTTCTCTGACTCTACCCCCCAACCACTCTCTGTCGGCGTCCTCCAAGGTCCTGTCCTTGGTCCCCTACTGTTCTCTATCTACACTGCCTCCCTTGGTAAACCCAGCTCCTTTGGCTTCTGTTATCATTTCTATGCGGATGACACGCAAATCTACCTGTCCTCTCCTGATCTCTCTCCGCCCATCTTGACTCGTGTCTCTGACTGCCTCTCTGCAATTTCCAACTGGATGGCTGCTCACTTCCTTAAACTCAACCTGTCCAAAACAGAACTTCTGGTCTTTCCTCCCTCAAGTGTTACTACTCCCGTGTCTGTCTACCTCCAAGTCAACGGCGCTACCATCACCTCTACCTAGAAGGCTCGCTGCCTGGGTGTTCTTTTTTACTCCAACCTCTCCTTCACCTCTCATGTCCAATAAATCGCCAAATCCTGTTGCTTCCATCTCAAAAATATAGCGCGCATTCGCCCCTATTTAAGCCCGGATGCGGCTAAGGTGCTGGTCCATGCCCTTGTTCTCTCTCGCCTGGACTACTGCAATACTCTTCTCAGTGGTCTTACGTGTTCCCAGATTGCACCGCTGCAATCTATAATGAATGCGGCAGCGAGGCTCATTTTCCTGTCCGCCCGCACCTTTCATGCCTCCCAGCTCTGTCAGTCCCTGCATTGGCTTCAAGTTAGATATAGGGCTCAATTTAAAATTCTGGTGCTTGCTTACCAGTCCTTACATAATGCTGCTCCAACCTATCTATCCTCCCTAATACACAAGTATGTCCTGTCGAGTACACTACGCTCTGCCAAAGACCTACGTGTATCCTCTGTCCATACTCCCACCTCTAACGCTCGCCTCCAAGACTGCATCTCCTCTATGGAACTCCCTTCTCCATAAGAATTTCACCCAGTCTCCACTCATTCAAAAAATCATTGAAAACTCACTTCTTCAAGAAAGCATATCAATTAAACTGTTAGCAGGTTTTCATCCCCCACCCTCCATTAGACATGTGCAATTCGTTTCTGTCCGAATTTCGGGCAATTCGGACATTTGGGTACTTCCGAATGTCCGAATGTCCGAATGTCCGAATTGCCTGAGCGGTGGGTGGAGTCCCTACAGTCAAATATGGGGGGGGGACCTGATGTCCTCCCCCTGGCCCCCACCCCTGAAGACATTAGGTCCCCCCCCTTATTTTACTGTAGGGCCCCCACCCGCCGCTCAGGGGTGGGGGCCAGGCGGGAGGAGATTAGGCCCCCCCCCTTATAAGTATTTAGGGCCCCCACCCACCACTCAGGGGTGGGGGCAGGGGGTGGACAATAGGTAGGGAGGGGGACCCAATTTTTTTTTTTTTTAACAGTGAGCAGCCACAGGCCGAATTGCGAAAGTCACGAATTTCGGAATGCCGAAATGATGTAAATCAGAATTGACAGAAGAGAAAATTCAGTAAAATCATCAAAAAATTGGGTAACATAGGGACACAGACACTAGAGACACTGGCTGGGAGACATGGGGACACTGGAAGACTTGAGGACACTGTGTTCCTAGTTTCTCAGTTTCCCTATGTCTCACAGTGTCCCTAGGTCTCCCAGTGTCCCATATAGTCTCAATGTCCCTATGTCAGTTTCTCCCAGTGTCTCTGTGTCTCCCAGTGTCCTCAAGTATCTCAGTGTCCCCATGTCTCCCAGTGTCCCCTAGTGTCTCCATGTCTCCCTGCAGCCCCCCCCCCCCCCCCCCATTCCCTCACTTACCTGAACTGTAGGCTGTCACTGCAGGCTGGGAGCTGCTGTCAGGACTCTTTGTGCTGTGTAGCTGCTCCCCTGCGGATCAGTAAGTAGAGAGAGACAGGGATATGCTGTAACTTCCTATCCCTGCCTCTCTTCGCACACAGCAACCCTTACTGGCCGGCGCCACTATTGCAGAGTAATCTCCGTTTGTACTTAAAAATTCACCGTCATTTGTATTGCCGATATTACTGCAATACTCAAATACTGGCTGTGCCGGTAAAATACCAGCTAGGTGGCAACCCTAAGAGTAGTGTGTAAGAAAAAAAAATTATATGTATATTTTTTAAATCAATGAACCTATTCCATGGGCATGACCGAGACCAAGATTAATATATCCACAGACAGGGGGATTGTACCGTCCAAGCACATATATCTGGAACTGATTTCGAGCTCCAAAAGCTGCATTTCCTTTTTTTTTTTATTAGTAATCACCAACATATACCATATTCCGTTTTATATGTCCTCTTGTTTTACATAAAGCTCCATTTCTTTTTGAGTTGAGGACACTTGTGAAGGTGCTGCTTCCCTGCATTCCCTTTCTAGAAATAGACAAAATCGCTGAAATATTTTCAATTCAGCTATTTTGCCTTAAAATATGTAATACCCTTATCAATTCTCAACAAATCCCAGTTCAATAAAAACATTTGTTTGTAGAATAACTGCAAACAGCAGCACCTGGAAAGTTATGTCTTAAAATTAAGTTAAAATTGACTCATCTAACAAGCGCATAAAAGACTGTGCTCAACCAGTTTATCTGCATTCCAACCGCTCTTTCTGCAATGTCTCAGGGCTTTACCCAATAAATACTGTGTTGTAGTGAATTGAAAACCAAATTGCTAAATTTAACCCCTTAAGGACAGACGACGGATATATTCCGTCATGATTCCCTTTTATTCCAGAAGTTGTGTCATTAAGGGGTTAAGTTGCTGATTTGGAAATAATTATTTAAGTAAGCTCTAGTCACAATTTGATGTAAAACCCCTGGTGTTAATATATATATTAATATCGATTTAAATTCCTCTATACCAGTGGTTCCAGGGGTACAAACCATTTCCCACAGGGGTACACACAAAATAAATCCATAAAGGCAGCCCACAGGGGCTCTTTGGGTGGCCCATTTGCTTTTACTGCCACCCAATGGAGACCCTTGTACTTCCTCCCAGCTGACACAAACGCCGCGTGGGAGCGAGAGAAGAAGGCAGAGATGATGGGGTGGGCCTGCAGTGTAAGATACTAATTTCCAACAGCCCAATCAAGCAGAATCCATCCTCCTGAACTCAAAAGGAGGGTGGCTAAAATTTGAACCTCTATGTGCGTTTTTGTGTGTCTGTATGTATGGATGTAGTGTTTGTATCTGTATGTGTGTCAGTGTGTGTGCATATGAGAAGTTTGTACAAACAAGTCATTAACTGTCAATTTGAACAAACATACCCTAGTGTCACTTAATATGGAATAAAAATTCACCTGTGGACTTTGCTATTGGCATAGCAGTAAACACTATAAATGTGGAATTCAAGAGTCCATAAGTACAATTTATGTGGCCACCTAATCCCAAGTAACAAGCACCATCAAACAAACACCATCCTAGTTTTTCGCAGGTTGATTTCCTAATTCAACTGCATGCAAATATTTTTAAAAACTAAATATTTTTTTATTATGTATTGCTTTAAAGACATTTTGTGTTATTAAGTATATGACACAATGCCATTCACCCTTATTTATCTCAAGTAACATAAAAGGAAGAAAGAACACCTGCACAGGTCATGCAGGTGTGAATTTGCCTAGATTTCATAGCACTTAGGAGGGCCAAGTTCTCCTTTGATATAATTTATAAAAGACTAAAAGGACAAGAGGGTGAAAACATGGAATATGGTGGGAAAAATAGCAAAATACATTAAGTAAAAGACAGATTGCAGTTAAAAAAAAAAAAAAGATGGAATTGCAGATTCCTTGCCAGTGATATGCATAGTGTATATCCAAAAATCACCAATGGTAAGGGTTTGCATATCGACCTGGAGTGGACATACATCACTAGTTTAGGATTACTGTCAGCACAGAGTATGCAAATATCTCATGGTATATGATTGATTGCCTATTACTGACTTGATAGTGCCTTTCATGTGCTGCTAATCAGGATGAACAAGAGAGGTGTCCAGGAAGACTTGATAGTAAAAAATGTATTCCCCATCTGTGCCCCCAACAAGGAAAAACCCAGCCAAAGTTACATTAATCACTAAAAAGTATAAATGATAATGCAAACAAATAAAAACTAACATATACAGATACAAAGTGAATGTCAGATTTCAGGTAAAAATAGCCGAACTACAAACATTTTCAACTATGCTCAACTATGCTACTCTAGCCTTAAATTTGAATTCTCACTTCAGTGAATAACCCCATTATTATGAAAATATAAGGTACAGATTCACAGGAGTGATTTTTAGTAGGGGTGAAAAAAATGCAGGCTTTAGCTTGTGTATGTTCAGATATGCTAATTAAAAGGTATCGCGTTTACTTACCGGAAATAAAATAGAAGAATAGAGAGAGTAACACAGTCTTCATCAACTGCATCTAATCTTCACATGTGCAGGCTGGATCCTCTCTCGAATAAAAAAGGCATTGATTGTCATCGTGTGTATTGAACAAATAGTAGAGAAATGCTATCTACATACAATAAAATCCTTGTTTACATGCTGAATGTTTTTTCTGAATTGTGTTAGGAGGAGCGTTCAATAGACAGGTGGTTAAACGTCTTCCTCAGGTGGGAGTTTCCCAACTGAAGGTTGTTTGACAACTCAAAGTCAATTTCATAACAAGAAGGTATGTGTATATCATTGCACCGGCTTCTGTGAACCAGATTTTAAGCAAAGTACAATATATGTATAACTGTATGCTCAGTGACTGAATGTGAAGAAAGCAGAGCGTTTGAAAAATTCCATACTATTTCACCTCCTCCTCCCGGCAGATACTTGGCAGGTTTTTGTGCCTGTGGGCTGGTGTTAGTTTGCCTTACTGTGTTTTTTCTTTGCCTTGCATCTCTCATATAAGCATACACTGATCAGCCACAATATTAAAACCAGCTGGCTAATATTGTGTAGGTCCCATTCATGCTGCTACAACAACTGTGATGCATTGAGTCATGGACGTGTCTTGTGGTATCTGGCACCAAAGTAAATCCTTTAAAACTCCGGCCCTCCAGATGTTGCTGAATTACAACTCCCATGATTCTATGAATGAAATAGATAGGCTTAGAATCATGGGAATTGTAGTTCAGCAACATCTGGAGGGCTGGATTTTGGGGAAGCCTGCTTTAAAGCAATATGATTCCTGACACTATAATATTAAACTAATTATGAGATCCCCATGATTCATGGGCGTCTGCAGGGGGATTTTTCAGTTTGTGTCAGTATTTTTCTTTTGAGATTAATAATACACTGCAATACCGGTGCCGGCCACTAGGTGCTGTGTGTGGAGAGAGGCAGGGATAGGAAGCTACATCTTATCCCTGCTTCTCTCTCCTGACTGAAACAGCAGGGGAGCAGCACAGAGTGGGGGAGCAGCCAACAGATCAGGTAAGTAAGGGATGGGGGCAGCCTACAGATCAGGTAAGTGAGGGATGGGGGGCACCCTACAGATCAGGTAAGTGAGGCATGGGGGGCAGCCTACAGATCAGGTAAGTGAGGGATGGGGGGCACCCTACAGATCAGGTAAGTGAGGCATGGGGGGCAGCCTACAGATCAGGTAAGTGGGGGATGGTGGGCAGCCTACAGATCAGGGAAGTGAAGCATGGGGGCAGCCTACAGATCAGGTAAGTGGGGGATGAGGGAGGCAGCCTACAGATCAGGCAAGTGAGGGATGGGGGTAGCCTACAGGTTAGGTAAGTGAGGTGGGGGGCAGCCTACAGATCAGGTAAGTGAGGCATGGGGGGCAGCCTACAGGTCATATAAGTGAGGGATGGGGGGCAGCCTACAGATCAGGCAAGCGAGGAATAGGGGGCAGCATACAGGAAGGGTCAGCAAGGAGAAGGAAGGTAAACCAGGGAAAGGAGCAGAAAGGAGAAGGAACAGAAATGAGCAGGAAGGGACATCAATGAGCAGAAAGGGTCAGCAAGGAGCAGGAAGGTAAACTCGGAGAATGTGCAGAAAGGAGAAGGAACAGAAATGAGCAGGAAGGGACATCAAGGAGCAGAAAGGGTCAGCAAGGAGCAGGAAGGTAAACTAGGAGAATGTGCAGAAAGGAGAAGGAACAGAAATGAGCAGGAAGGGACATCAAGGAGCAGAAAGGGTCAGCAAGGAGCAGGAAGGTAAACTAGGAGAATGTGCAGAAAGGAGAAGGAACAGAAATGAGCAGGAAGGGACATCAAGGAGCAGAAAGGGTCAGCAATGAGCTGGAAGGGACAGAAGGAGCAGAAAGGTAAAGTAGGAGAAGGAGCAGAAAGAAACAGCAAGGAGCAGGAAGGTAAAGTAGGAGAAGGAGCAGGAAGGAGAATGAAAAGAAATAAGCAGGAAGGGTCAGAAAGAAGCTAGAAGGGGCAAAAGAAGCATAAAGGTAAAGTAGGAGAAGAAGCAGAATGGGTCTGCAAGGAGCATAAAGGGATCAGAAAGAGAAAAGAGCAAAGGGACGCAAAAGAAGCAGAAAGTAGCAGAAAGGTAAAGGAGCAAAAGAAGCCAAGGAGGAGAGAAGACAGTGTCAGAAGAATAAGAAGACTGTGTCAAATGAGGAAGAAGAAAAGGTCCCTCCACTTTATTCTCGACACCACATCATAAGGCTTTGGAACTTGAGCCTGGCAGGGAAAATTTGGACCTTCTCATCTTCCCAGGTAAAAAAAAATCTCAGTGTTAATGTGTCTTTTATATACTGATTATCAGGAAGCACAGAGTGCTGTTGGGTAGGGGTGTCGCTGAATGGCTAGAGCGGTCAGTTGGCACTCTAAGCCAATCAGTGGCACACATGCCTCAACAACCTGGAGATCTGGAGTTGGAGGAAGTCTTTGGGGTTAAACCATTTGAGAGAGGTTTAATCCCTCATGGGAAAGAGAGCACCCAGGTGCCTCCTGGCATCATAGCATTTTCATTTAGATGAAGTTGTTATGGTGACCAGAATGTTTCTTTAATTTGATTAAATGAACACTATAGTGTCAGGAATACATACATGTATTCCTGACACCGTAGTTGTGAAAATGCTATTTACCCTGGATTTATGTGATGACGACTATGCCCCTCCCCTTCATGACACTGGAAAAAAGGGGGCAAACATGGATGTTATTATAATGGTGGTTCTGGTGACTGTAGTGTCCCTTTAAGTCTTGCAAGTTGCAAGGTGGGGCTTCCATGGGTCGGAGTGATGCCTGGGGAACTTATAGGCCAAGGCAATACCTTGAACTATTTGTCATGTTCCCCAAAGCGTTCCTGAACAATTTTTGCAGTGTGGCAGGGTGCATTATCCTTCTATAAGAAGTCACTGCCTTTGCCATGAGGGTGTGTATGTGATCTGCAACACTCTCTAGGTAGAAGGTACATTTCAAAGTAACATTCATATGAATGCCTGGACACAAGGTTTCCCAACAGAACATTTCCCAAAGCATAACACTACTTTGCTGGCCTGCCTTCTTCCCATAGTGCTTCCTGCTGCCATCTCTTCCCTAGGTAAACAACGCAAACCTGTCCATCCACCTGATCTAAAAGACATGTGATTCATCAGTCCAGGCAACCTTCTTCCATTGGTCCATGGTCCAGTTTTGATGCTCAAGTCCCAATTGAAGGTGCTTTAGGTGGTGGACAGATATCATCATAGGAACTTTGACTGGTCTATGGATTTGCAGTGCCATACGCAGCAAACTGCGATGCAATGTGTGTTCTGACACCTTTCCATCATGGCCAGCATTAAGTTTTTTTTATCAATTTGAGCTACATTCTGTGTGCTTCTGTGTGATTGGACCAGACAGTCTTGCCTTTGCTTCCCATGTGAATCAATGAGCTTTGGCCACCCTACCCTGATGCTGGTTCACTGTTTGTCCTTCCTTGCGCCACTTTTGGTAGGTACTAACCACTGCATACTGGGAACACCCTACAAAACTTACCGTGTTGGAGATGCTCTAACCCAGTCAGTGGTTTTATTGTTGTGTATGATCAGTTCATATTGCATGCTATTTCTTCTTAAAAGTCCAACTTTCAGTTACACAGCAAAAACATACAGACCCACTCAAAAAACGCACATTAAAGCATAAAACCTATTTTACTCACAAAGGAAAATGTTCTGTTAAACAAAACAGGGGGGGGGGGGGGCACTCATGGACACTTTCAAAATATACAGACTTACTCTCAACAACAGCCACAAAGTACAATGTGCATACACAATCTCAGTCACAAATGTAAAAGTTAAAGATGTGTCATACAGAAATTAAGTAAAAACACAGACGCAATTTCAGTAACAACGAATAATAAAAAAAAAAAATCCATTTAGACCATTTGGTCTGGTTTCTATTGTTATAGACTACTGCTTTTAGCTCTTAGCGCAGCCCTTACCCCCTTCAGTACTTCAAATTAAAAAAAACACCCATCCTCTGGCATGACGGAAAAAAATATGAAATGTACAAGAATATATGTCGAAAAAAAATTGGATAAACATAATTGTTTTGGATAAAATAAATAGTTATTTCTGTAAACCGGTTAATTGGAGTGACACACTAAAAGCATGTATTTGTTTGTGCTTTATACTGAAAAGCGGCCTTGTGCAATTAACAGTGATTTAGTCCAAACCATAACCTATTCTTTGAAAGAAAGCCAGATCTTCTGCAGCAGCTATGCACATAGTGTACTTTGCCCCTACAAAAAATGCATGTTTTTTCTTGCCAACTATGGAGCCTCACCTTAATAGAGAACTTTGCTGACAAAGATATGCCAGTCACTCACAGTTTTGAGAAGGCAGAGATACAGGCATCCAGGTACACTCAAAGGGTCTTGAAGAATTGCTCCAATTTGGAGCCCCCACCACATTTTTCTTAAAGCTGTAGAGAACTTATCCATTCAATAATTTTTTTATTAACATTTTTTATTGAACAAAATGTTGAAATAATGAACTTCAAGCACAATTGTCAGTATAGCACGGCAGTATAACTATTGTCGAACATAATAAGACTGAGACTGTCAAAAGAATACCATGTTGCAAAACTATAAAAGTAAAGAAGTTATTAAACATAAATTAAACATAAATTTTAAACTCCTTACTGTTAAAAGAAAATGTGAATCATACCCACTAATAGACATTTTGCATGGAAAAAAAAAAACATTTTGTCCAAATTGGGGATTCAGAGATGCGAAGTTTAGTTGTGTGGAGAATGGACACTAAACCACTGATAGGCTTAAATTATGACATATTGCAATATTTCCCCCCCTCCCCCCTTATTCTTTTTTTTTTTTTTTTTTTTGGTGCCTTGGATGTAATGCCAAATCATGAAACAAAAAGAAACCAACTCATTCAATCCTTGTTTTGTTTGTTTCATGATTCGGTCATATAACGATTCATAAATTAAGATGACTCACCGATCGCCCAAATTTTGAATTGTGATTCATTTGAAACTGATTGCACAAGTCTACTTTGTAACAATAACAGAAAACTCCCTAATAATAACAGTTAAAGATCTGAGTGAAATGGTCCTGTATCTTTAACACTTCAAGGTAAAATATTGTCATTTTGCAAAAAGGACAATCTTTAGTATGAAGGGTTTAACACACCTCTAGTGGCTGTCATACTGAAAGCCACTAGAATCGCTTCCGCTGCACAGGCCAAGAAAAACTCGTTCACGTGAATTGTAGCTCACAGAAGAGCAATTTATTTACTAGTTTCCTATGAGAAGCATTGAACTTGCTGCGCATGCTCGACAGTTTCCCAATGCGTGGATTGGAATATTGCTGGAGGAAACAATGCTTGACGACGTTGCTAGAGACAGGGAGGCCAGCAGCAATAAAGGAGTCTTGCTACTGGAAAGATATAAGTAAGAACCTTTGTTTTTAATATTTTTATGGCAAATGTAGGAAGGTGGGCATTAAACAAGATAGTGGCAGGGACATTGTAGCATTGGGAAAACAGGTTTATATTCATAACACTACAGGGTTCCTTTAAAATGTTATATTTTAAAAGATAATTAAAATGTAACCTATACCTGTATAATCTTTGCCTTTAGCATTTTCACTTACATTTTAAGAAGAATTTGGGTAACATTTGGACATTTAGGTAGGTAGCAAAAGTATAGGCAAATGTGACTGACATTAGTTTAGAGCAAAGTCTTACATATCCTATTACTGATTTGACAGATCTGAGATGAGGAAGCGTCTAACTCTGGTTTACCCATTGATTTTAAGTAGTACACAAAGTTGCGCTCAAAACTAATCGTGAAATTGTGGCATTGATTTCGAAAATATGACTGATTATGTATAAAAAAAATGTATATTATTGATGGATAGTGATTATATGAAACCATTTATGATCACATAGTTGTTTGGCTCCTTTTTAAATCATAATGATAACAGAAAAAACACAAATGGCCCTGATCAAAGGTTTACATACCCTTGAATGTTTGGCCTTGTTACAGACACCCAAGGTGACACACACAGGTTAAAATGGCAGTTAAAGGTTAATTTCCCACACCTGCGGCTTTTTAAATTGCAATTAGTGTCTGTGTAGAAATGGTCAATGAGTTTGTTGGCTCTCACATGGATGCTTGAGCAGGCTAGATACTGAGCTATGGGGAGCAGAAAAGAACTGTCAAAAGACTTGTGTAACAAGGTAATGGAACTTTATAAAGGTGGAAAAGTATATAAAAAGATATCAAAAGCCTTCAAAATGAAACGTCTGACCTCTGTGATTGCCAACAAGGGTTTTGCCACCAAGTACTAAGTTGAAGGGGTGAAATACTTATTTCACTCATTGACAAGTGTTTTTCTGTTTTTGTTTTTTTTTTGCTATTCTGTCTCTCATTGTTAAAATACACCTACCATTAAAATTATAGACTGATCATTTCTTTGTCAGTGGGCAAACCTCAAACCAGCAGGGATCAAATACTTTTTTCCTTTACTATATGTAGAGGATTCAAAGTGTGTATAAGGCTTCTTGTGTGTATATAAGGGATGAAGTCTGTATCTGGAATGTAATGTGTGTGAGGGGTGCACTGTGTGTGTGAGGAGTACAGTGTGTGTATGAAGGGTACAGTATGCGTGAGGGGTGCAGTGTGTGTGAAGGGCAATGTTTGTGTAAAGGGCACAGTATGTGTGTATATATGTGTGAGGGGGTGCAATGTGTGTGAGGGGTTTCAGTTAGTAGGGAGCAGTGAGTGGAAGGGTGCAGTGTGTGTTTGGTGAGGAGTGTGTGTGTGTGAGGGGCATGGGCGTAGGAACCCAAAAGAATCTTGGGGGGACAGCATTTTTACTCGCCGGGTATATTCTTATTCCGTAAACTAGGAGTTGTTTATCCCATTGTACAGCGCTACGGAATTTGCAGTCGCTATATAAATGATTAAATAATAACATTAAAGGGTCACTACAGGGAAGGGGTTTTACTTACCCGGATACAGCGCCGGGATCCACCTGATTAGAACCACCCCTACCTTTCCCATGAATATTAGAACCACCCCTACCCCTTCCATGCACAAAAGAACCCCACCTACCCCTTCCACGCATATTAACCCCCTACCCCTTCCACGCATATTAACCCCCTACCCCTTCCATGCATATTAGTACCCCCCTAACTACTTCCATGCATATTAGTACCCCCTAACCCCTTCCATGCATATTAGAACCCACCCTACCCCTTCCATTCATATTAGTACTCCCCTAATAGTACTCCCCAATAATTTTTCTACCTCCCACTCCTCCCATCCATATTAGTAGCCCCCCTAAACCCTTCCAATTATTTTTCTACCTACCCCTCTCCCCCTATCCTTATTAGTAGCCCCCCTAACCCTTTCCAATTATTTTTCTGCCATGTTAACTAACGCCAGTGCTGGAGTGCCGCCGTGTTTACATTAAAACGCCTGCAGGGACAGGCTATAGACACCAGAACCACTACATTAAGCTGCAGTGGTTCTGGGGACTATAGTGTTTCTTTAATGTGAGGTAAATTAGAGATTAGTGCCACAAATAATATGCTAGATTGCCTACTTACAACCAGATGAGGATGATGATGGGCTCTAGCTGCAGTCTGGCTCCACTGGTCTGGTGTAGAACAGGCTCTCTGGAGGAGGTTTGTAACTGTGGTCACAAAAATCAATGTTCTGGGAGAACGGGAAGCAGCTCCATTTTTTGGGGGCCCTTTAAACAGCTCAAGGTCTGGGTCACAGGGTCCACCTTCATGTTCCACCAATGAGTTTGTTCACAGGGGGTGGAGTGTGTAGGGGATGTCCTGATATGTGTGTAAGGAATGCATTGTGTGAATCTGTGTTTGTATGTGTAAGGGCTGCAAGGTGTGTTTCTGTGTATGTACGGGATGCAGTATGTGCGTCTGTAAGGGGTGCATTGAGTGTGTGTAAGGAATGCATTGTGTGTTTCTGTGTATGTAAGGGTTGCATGATTGTGTGATTGTGTGTGTGTGTGTGTGTGTGTTCACGGGTGCATTGAGTGTGTGTAAGGAATGCATTGTGTGTTTCTGTGTGTGTAAGGGTTGCATGATTGTGTGATTGTGTGTGTGTGATGGATGTCAATCTCTCTCCCTCCCTTGTCACTCACTTTCTCCCCCTCCCTCCGTCCCTTGTCACTCTCTTTCTTCCCCTCCCTCCCTCCCTTGTCACTCTCTTTCTCCCCCTCCCTCCCTCCCTTGTCACTCTCTTTCTCCCCCTCCCTTGTCACTCTCTTTCTCCCCCTCCCTTGTCACTCTCTTTCTCCCCCTCCCTTGTCACTCTCTTTCTCCCCCTCCCTTGTCACTCTTTCTCCCCCTCCCTTGTCACTCTTTCTCCCCCTCCCTTGTCACTCTTTCTCCCCCTCCCTTGTCACTCTCTCTCCCTCCCTTCCTCCCTCCCTCCCTCCCTCCCTTGTCACTCTCTTTCTCCCCCTCCGTCCCCCCTTGTCACTCTCTTTCTCCCCCTCCGTCCCCCCTTGTCACTCTCTTTCTCCCCCTCCCTCCCTTGTCACTCTCTTTCTCCCCCCCCCCCTGTATGGTCCGCGGGTACAGGGAGCTTTTGTTTCCTGTACCCGGCCAGACTAAAAGGAAGTGCACACTCAGTGTGCACTTGCTGTTAGTCCGGCCGGGTACAGGAGACAGATGCTCCCTGTACCCGCGGACCATACAGGGCTTGGCCACGCTACAGTGAGGGAGTGACAGGAGGGAGCGCTGAGCGCTTCCCTCCTGTCAGCCCCTCTCCTCATGCTGCGCCCGGGCGGTGCGCCCTCATGGACGCACCAGCCCGGGCAAAGCTGCAGCCGCCTGAGGCTCTCTACAGAGCGCTCGGGCGGTTGCAGCATGAGGGGGGCCGGCGGAGCTGGGGGGGATTTCCCCATAACCTGTCCCCCCCCGCATGATTTGCTGGGGGGGATGCGTCCCCCCCATCCCCCCCGGTTCCTACGCCCATGGTGAGGGGTAGTGCAGTGTGTGTGTGAGGGGTGCAGTGTGTGTGTGAGGGGTGCAGTGGTGCCAGATTATAGCAAATACAGTATATTGTATTTAATTGAATCTAATGCACACTTTTTTTGGCAATAAAGTTTCCAAAATGTTAATGAGATTCAATGGCACATAACATTTGGGACAAAACTCTAATTTTTCCGTCGAACTGCATTCCAGTGAATTCACACAATCTAATTAAAACTGGTGAAGGAATTCCAACAGCCGAATTCAAATAGGCAAATGCAAACAAATTCAAACAGTCGAAGTCACACCGGCAAAATATGTTCCTGAAAGAGAGCTTAAAGGGACCCTCTAGGCACCCAGACCACTTCTGCTCATTGGAGTGGTCTGGGTGCCAACTCCCACTACTCTTAACCCTGCAAGTGTAATTATTGCAGTTTTTTTATAAACTGCAATAATTACATTGCAGGGTTAACTCCACCTCTAGTGGCTGTCTATTAGACAGCCACTAGAGGTGGAGTTAACCCTGCAATGTAATTATTGCAGTTTATAAAAAAACTGTCTATTAGACAGCCACTAGAGGTCACTTCCTGGGTTCTAGCACAGGAAACCTGTGCTAGAGCGTCGCTGGGCGTCCTCACAATGTGGCCCCGACAGTTATACCGTGCGGCCCGGGGCCGCTACACATGGTGGCGGTCACCTGGTCGCAGGGGTCCACGGGGCGGCTGGGCTCCCTGGAGTGACTGGCCTGATGGCAGCTGCGACCCCCGTGACCACGGTAGTTCTGCCACTGCCTTTATGTGAATGTTTTTGCCTGGATTAGGTGTTTTAGCTTGTCACTTCTAGAGTTATTGCTGGACTGGTGAAGGAGTGCTGAGAATCGCTGTTCTCTAAACTGCTGGATGCGACTGTACTTCTCGAAGGAAGAATGTCCAACTGGGAAGTATAGTAAAATAGTGATAGTGTCAGGGTTGTAGCAGAAGGAACTAAAAAATGCAGAGGGGGACTAAAAAAAATAAAGCCAAATCGAGCTACCAGTAAGGATAAGACAGGAGTGTAGTGAAAAATACTGTGCAATGGTTATTCCAGCAGCTTCACTTAACCCTTATTGACTTCCTCAATTGGGCAGCATCCAAGCTTTTATCAAAGCAGCTACTGTACAATTACAATAATTCTACAAAATTGGTATAAGGGACTCATTGCTGACTATAATATAAAGCTAGCAGATGACACAAGTTATTTAGATTCCAGCATGTTTTAGCATGGATATTATAGGGTTACAGTATCCTAGAATTATCCTGTTCAATTGTACAGTGCTGAGAGTGATAGCTGCACTTTATTACATTTTAATTATTATTTGCATTCTTCTATCTATTATGTCTCTTAAATGGATGAAGGATTCAAAGTGTGTATAAGGATTCTTGTGTGTGTATATAAGGGATGAAGTGTGTATCTGGAATGTAATGTGTGTGAGGGGTGCACTGTGTGCGTGAGGAGTACAGTGTGTGTATGAAGGGTGCAGTATGTGTGAGCAGGGCCGGATTAACATAGGGGCTGATGGAGCTGCAGCTCCAGGCCCAGGCCCATGGAATAGGCCCATTAAAAAAAAAAAAAAATTTTTTTTTTTTTTTTTTTTTTTTACACACTACTCTTAGGTTTGCCACCTGACTGGTATTTTACTGGCACAGCCGGTATTTGAAGCTGCCTGGCCATGCCAGTATTGCAGTAATAACGGCAATACAAATGCAGGTATTTTTCTCAGAATAAATGGAGATTACTCTGCAATACCAGCACCAGCCAGTAGGGGTCACTGTGTGTGGAGAGAGGCAGGGATAGGAAGTTACAGCATATCCCTGCCTTTCTCTACTACTCACTGATCCGTGGGGAAGCGGCAACACAGCACAGAGTCCAGACAGCAGCTCTACAGCTCAGGTAAGTGAGAGAGGGGGAAAAGGTAGCAGGGACACATGGGGACACTGAGACACTAGGGGACACATGGGGACACTGAAACACTAGCGGACATTGAGACACTAGCGGACATATGGGGACACTGAGACACTAGGGGACACAGACCCTAGGGGACACTGAGACACTAGGACACATGGGGACACATACACTGGGAGACCTGGGAACACTGAGACACTGGAAAACATGGGGACACTGAGACACTAGGGGACATATGGGGACACTGAGACACAAACATTAGGGGACACATGGGGACACAGACACTGGGAGACCTGGGAACACTGAGACACTTGGGGACACATGGGGATGCTGAGACACATGGGGATGCTGTGAGACACTGAGACATTGGGAGACACTGAGACATTGGGAGACACTGAGACATTGGGAGACACTGAGACACTATGTCCTCATGTCTCCCAGTGTCCCCATGTCCCCCAGCCAGTGTCCCTAGTGTCCCCAAGTCTCCCAGTGCCTGTGTCCCATGTCTCTCAGTGTGCCTAGTGTCCCTATGTCTCCCAGTGTCCCTATGTCTCCCAGTGTCCCTATGTCCCCCAGTGTCCCTATGTCCCCCAGTGTCCCTATATGTCCCAGTGTCCCTATATGTCCCAGTGTCCCAGTGTCCCCATGTCTATGTCCACAACTGTCCCCATGTCTATGTCCACAACTGTCCCCATGTCTACCAGTGTCCCCTAGTCTCCCAGTGTCTGTGTTCCCATGTCTCTGTGTCCCTAGTGTCTTAGTGTCCTAAAATGTTTCAGTGTCCCCATGTCTCCCAGTTTCCCTAAATTTCTCATTGTCCCCATGTCTCGCTGTGTTCCCAGTATCCTAGTGACATGGGGGCACACAGACATTAGGACACTGGGAGAAATGGGGACACTGAGACACTGGGAGACTAGGGGACTGGGCGACATGGGGACACTTACACTGTGATACATAGGGACACTGAGACACTGGGTGACTTGCGAGACTGAGACACAGGGAGACAGTGGGAGCAATCCATCTATACAGCAGAATCAAACTGTGAGTAGTTTGTTGGTGATTTTACAGAATTTTCTCTGATGTCACTCATTGTGATTTACATCATGTGATGTCACGCATAACTAATTAATTATACAAATGATTAAGGCTGGTATTTTTTTCCAAGAAAGGTGGCAACCTTAACTACTCTTCACATACTCTTGCTTAACCCCTTAAGGACACATGACATGTGTGACATGTCATGATTCCCTTTTATTCCGGAAGTTTGGTCCTTAAGGGGTTAAAGGAGCACTATAGGGTCAGGAACACAATCATGTATTTCTGACCCTAATTTGTTAAAACCACCACCCTGGCCCCTTCTTGCCTCCCTAAATATAGCAAAATATTACTTGTATTCAAGTCTACAGCTGCTGGCTCTGCCTCTGAACTGACTGTCTGCTGACATCATCAGAAGTGATGGTCTGAGCAAATTACAATACTTCCCCATAGGATTGTCTGAGACTGTCAACTAGGCAGATCAGGGCCAGAGCCAGCACAAGTCCAACATAGCCCTGGCCAATCAACATCTCCTCATAAAGATACATTGAATCAATGCATCTCTATGAGGAAAGTTCAGTGTCTGCATGCAGAGGGTGGAGACTCTGAATGGCAGTGCTGCACACTAGGCAGTACTGCCCCAGGAAGCACCTCTAGCAGCCATCTAAGGAGCGGCCAGTGGAGTTATTTTCTCTGAAAAGAGACAGTGTTTACTGCAAAAAGCCTGAATGGAATGATTCTACTTACCAGAACAAATACAATAAGCTGTAGTTGTTCTGGTGACTATAGTGTCCCTTTAAGTTTGGAAGCTTAAGAGGGATGTATGGGAACAAAACTTGTGTGGACTGGCTGACAATAAAATTAGTTTAGGTAATGCAGACGTTGGTCTCTCTAACACTGTGGCATGTCCCCTTTCTTCTATACTCACTACATACACCTTTTCTCTGTCTCAGACAATATACCAGGAACGTCTGCCTGCTATTAAGAAGGTAAGGAGACAAGTGGACCAGCAAGTGCTAGGGTACAGTCCTTAGAAAGCATGGAGTGAGTGCATCATTAGACGCATTTATGTCAAGCTCAGGGTGCTGCCTGCATAGTATGCCCTTAGTTGGACAGCCTGCAGGATTGGCAGGCAGCCTGACATGCATTCATGCCAGGCTGACCTTCCAATTCTTTGGACAAACATGCCCCCTTTTTGGGCATGTTCACCCCCTTTTGGCGGGTCTGGTAACGTGATTCGCGCCAGTGGCACACCCTTTTACCCCACCCATTGACTTCCTGCTTCACTGGGCACTGCTGTTAGGGGATATGGATTTACTTGAAAGATGAAAGCATAAGTTAGAGAGAGATTAGCATAGAGTATGTCTTTTCTTATAGCTGCATCCTATGAGTTTCCCTCCAGCACCATCTCCATCAGATACATGACGCTTGGGAGGTATGACTGTTTTAATGTTTTTGGTCGGTAAGATTCCGTAAATAGGCCCATCATAATTGTCAGCACCAGGCCCACTGTGCTCTTAATCCGGCCCTGTGTGTGAGGGGTGCAGTGTGTACAAGCACATGCAGTGAGTGACTCAGCCAATGACGCAAGATTCTGTTGGCATCATTACCCTTTCAATTTTGTCAAAACAGTGAATTCAATATGAGCCAAGAAGGAAGTAGAATGGGCGTATAAATAAATAAAATGAGTAAGAAAGAAAGATGGCAAATTCCATAGCATTAACAGAACAGAAAAAACAGCATGAAGGTGATTTCTCCCTACATTTTATAGGGATGCTAAGGTGGTTTGAACATAATTTCAGTTGTTCCAATTAGCTTAGCCTATTAATAGCCTACTAAAAGAACATTGTTTTTTAACGAGAGAACATATTTTCAATTTCCTACATCTCAAAGCACTGCTAATCCAATTATCCATAACGAAAAAGCAATACAAGATTGCGATACAGCATTATCCAGTAATTTGTTTAATGGAAAAATGACACTGACTTAATATCTTTTAACTCATTGGTTTCCAAAGCACGTCTAACAGTACATGATTTAGCGATTACACAGTTGGGTCTAAGGTGTTTTTAGAAAGAAAGAAAAAAAAAAACACCTTCATACAACTGACTAATCCCTAAATCCTGGACTGGTAAACGTGCCTTGAGGACTGGTTTGGAAACTGTGATAGAAGCTCCCATGCCATGGTCTTTTGAAGTGGCTTAAAGGCCAGCCTCTTACCCATAGAGTATGGACCTGGTCCCAGGAGTCCCTGAAAGAGATGCGTGAAAGCAGCAATCAATTTGCAAACTATACAATGGTACTTGGATAACTCTGCTGCGACCTCTGCTGACTGACTAGGAGAGGTTGCAGCAGAGTGAAGAAGAGTGAACATTTGCCTAAGACTTGTATGCAAATGAGGGCAACCAAATACGTGGCCAAATGGGTATATTATTGCTTTTTGTTGTGTTTCGCAAAATTTATTTATTTTATATAGTTAATATATTAATTTTAATTGCTCATTTGCTAATGTTCTTTGTATATTATTGAAGTTGTCACAGCAATCTGAATGTTATGATCATATGGGCTAGTAAAAATAAAGCTGTGTATGCTAGATCCTTTTGGAACTATGTGTCTTGTGAGGATTTTTACAATAAAAAAAGAAAATCCAACGCACTCCATTATCCCCTAAACAGCAACTTCAGTGCTGACAGATTTAGGTTTTTCTTTATTTTATTTTTTTTATTTTTTAAAAGCTTGCCACAACGTCAATGTACCCCATCTTTGGCAGGTCCTGCCCCATCTTGAGTCCACTGCAGTACAAGGCTAAATAGGGCCTGGGATGAGGCACCTGTGACAGGGAGGGGTGCAATGAGTTGGCTAGACTCCCAAATATATATATATATATATATATATAATCCAAGTAGATGGCTGCACTCACGGTTTTGTAAAAGTCCAAAGTTTATTGAAATAGCATAAAAATATCTGCGATCAACATTTCAGTCCTTCCAGGAGGACTTTCATCAGGATCATAAAAGCAAATATCATACATTCAGCGTTTTTATACAAGACATAATTAGTTAGATTAAACAAATTAAGTGAAATTAAAGCCAATTCACTTAATTTTGTTTAATCTAACTAATTATGTCTTGTATAAAAACGCTGAATGTATGATATTTGCTTTTATGATCCTGATGAAAGTCCTCCTGGAAGGACTTAAACGTTGATCGCAGATATTTTTATGCTACTTCAATAAACTTTGGACTTTTACAAAACCGTGAGTGCAGCCATCTACTTGGATTTTTTGGATTTTTTGGATACATAAGCTATGTATGGCTGGCACCCGGTCATTAAGGGATGCATTAGCGTGAGTGCAGGAAGTATTTTGTTTTTTATATATATATATATATATATATATATATATATATATATATATTTGTGTTCGGGGCATTCTCATATGATGTGGAATACGCTGGTGAAGAGGAGTAAATAAAAGGAATAGTCGGTTGAGGTGTGCCGAAACCGATGTATGCTGTAGGCCGGTAAATAAAGTGGGCTTACATAGAGGAAAATATAAATAATGGGAGTGGAGGGTGGGGCTGTTCGTCTAGACCAACGAAGGTAAGTAGGGGAAGGGAGGAGTCCCTTAAGTAGGTCTATAGCCCCTCCCAGAACTTCAGGCCATGCCTTCCAATTTGTGTTTGGGGCATTCTCATATGATTTGGAATACGCTGGTGAAGAGGAGTAAATAAAAGGAATATGCTGTAGGCCGGTAAATAAAGTGGGCAAAAAGAGATAAATCAAAGCAAAACATTTATTCAGAAACATAGTAAATTATTACATATTAGGTAGACATCTTAATGAAAGCCCTCCTAATCTCTTGGACTGGGTGTGGGATGTAAGTGGCGTAAGCTGAGGACTTCCAGCGACCCAGTGTCTTAATCACGTGCGCTGGGATATCTTGGCTAGAGGCCGTGGAGGCAGCTCTGATTCTGAAGGAGTGCCCTGAGTAGTTGCTAGGATTTAGACCAAGCCTGGTGATAAGCAGATGGACATAAAGCATAAATTTAGCCGTGGTAAGAATTGCATCATGTAATAATAGTAGTGGTTTTGTCGTGCGTGTTGGTGTCGTGGCTAAAAAAGCATCCAGCACGTTCACCGGGCACCAATTGTTCCCTGTGGGGTAGTAGGTTATGTGAACCGGTTCCCCCATATGACTTGTTTTGGTCTTAGGTAGGGTCAGGACATAGTGGTCTGTGTGTTTCATAAAGTAAGAGGTGAGGAGGCACCCTTGGGTATGGTGCTGGCCACTAATGGTGAATTCTCTCGGTCTAAGGAAACCATAAAAGGCTAGATAAATGGCGGTTTTAATAACTGCGTTCGTATGGGGTTCAAACGGTGCCTGGTCGAGTAGGTCAGACAACGATTTGAACATTTTAATGTCAATGGCCAGTCTCTGGAGTGTTGCTGGACTGTCCGCTTTCGCTATGCCCTTGAGCAGTGCTCGGATGGGGTAAGCAGTTAAGAAACCCTGATGGTTAGGGAAGGAGCAATACATATGGTGTTGTATACCCGTGAGGTACAGCTTAATAGTGTTATGGGAGAATTTAAATTTAAGGTGGCAAAAAGATGCAAAAGCTATCAGTGAAGAAACCTCAAACCAGTTGGCTAGGTGATGGTCAGACATAAATTGTTTGTACAAGTGAAAAGCTCTGTGATACGCGTGTTGAGTGCTGGTGGACAAGGCTAACTTGGTCAGAGCATGGCTGTGCTGAAGTAGTTCATCTACTCCATGATAAGGTCTTGGAAAGTTGGAGCTGGGGTTGCCAAGCGAGCTGCCGAGGGTAGGGACAGTCTGAAGGCTTGAAATTTAAAGCGAGATAGCTGGTCAGCTGCCGTATTGTATATACCGGGAACATGGGATCATATAATGTGGAACTGATGGGTAGCTGCCAGCCATGTGAGTTTCCTAAGGAGGAAGAGCGGCCCTTATTGATAATGTGGCATATTGCCAGATTGTCGGAAAAGCAGCGCACGGACTGCCCTTTCCACAACCTACACCAAGTGACAGCAGCAGAAACTATAGGGTATACTTCAAATAGGGCTGAGTTAGTGTAAAACCCCTCAATGCCCTGTGTTTCTACTGGCCAAGTCCCCTAGAGCCCTTCTGTGCCCAAAATGGCCGCATATACCGCGGATGATGCCGCGTCTGTCCAAACAACAGGTGACTGTGAATCAATCTGCAGGAGGAACATGCTCCTCCCATTCCAGTCTGAGAGGAATTTGTACCACATCTGGAGGTCAGCAGTCACGGGATAGTCCAAGAATATGCGGTCAGAGTCGTTAGAGAAGGTGGGGAACAGGGCGAGGAGCCTGGAAATGAAAGCCCTGCCCTGGGGGATTATGCGCATGGCGAATTTAGTGAAACCAAAAGTGATTGCAATTCTTTACAATTGCAAGACCCCCTGTGCATGTAGTGACTAATATCGTGTAGGATGTTTGATGAATCCAACAAAATACCAAGAAAGTTTATGATCGTGTCCAGCCCTTTGGTTTTAGTGGGTGACACGGGGATACCAAGGGAGGTGAATAGCTTGACTGCTTTGTCTAGACTACGTGGGGGGTTGGAATTAGATTTGATGAACAAAAAATCGTCTAAGTAATGTATCACATTTGGACACCTGCAGGTATTAAGGAGGAGCCAACACAAAGCTTCTGCGAACGTGTCAAAAATCCTCGGACTACTCTTGGCCCCAAAGGTGAGCTTTGTAAAAAAGTAGTAGGCACCTTGCCACTTAACACCATACAGATGCCACAAAGAGGGGTGTATAGGTAACAATTTAAATGCATTCACAATATCCGTCTTGCTAAGCCAGGCCCCCAACCCTGCCGATCTGATAGCCACAATAGCGTCATCAATAGTGGAGTATTGAAGGGAAAATTCCTCAGAAGGAATCAATGAGTTTAGGCTGGGAATGGCTGAAGAGTGAGGTGCGGATAGGTCAATGATGAGTCTCAGTTTCTCAGAATTTTTAATGGAAACCAGCCATAGGCGTGCGCAGCCTTTTGTATAAGGGTGTGCACCCTAAAGCACAAAAACACACGCCGCGTATATATATATATATATATATATATATATATACACAGACACATACACACACACATATACTGCTGTGTGTGTGTAGGCGCTGTGTGTGTGTGAAGGCGCTGTGTGTGTAAGGGCGCTGTGTGTGTGAGGGCGATGTGTGTAAGGTTGCTGTGTGTGTAAGGGCGCTGTATATGGGTGAAGGCGCTGTGTGTGTGTGAAGGCGTTGTGTGTGTGTGAGGGTGCTGTGTGTGTAAGGGCGCTGTATGTGTGTGTAAGGTTGCTGTATGTGTGTGTAAGGGTGCTGTTAGTGTGTATATGTGAGAGTGGTGTGTGTGTGTGTGTAAGGGTGATGTGTGTGTGAGGGCGCTGTGTGTGTAAGGGCGCTGTATGTGTGTGTAAGGGTGCTGTATGTGTGTGTAAGGATGCTGTGTGTGTGTATATGTGAGGGTGATTTGTGTGTGTAAGGGTGATGTGTGTGTGAGGGCGCTGTGTGTGTAAGGGCGCTGTATGTGTGTGTAAGGGTGCTGTGTGTGTGTGTAAGTGTGCTGTTAGTGTGTATATGTAAGGGTTATGTGTGTGTGTGAGGGTGCTGTTAGTGTGTGTGCAAGGGTGATGTGTGTGTGAGGGTGCTGTGTGTGGGGGGGTGCTGTTTGTGTGCTGTATGTGGGTGCTGTGTGTGTGTCCTGTATGTTTGGGGTATTGTGTGTATTGTGTGGGGGGCGTTTAGTAAATACCCCCCCTCCCTTCTCACCTTATTTAGGGAGGGGGGACCTTGCTGCTGCTGCCTTCCCTGGTGGTCCAGTGGAGGTTGGGCAGATTGCTTAATATCCCCCCTCCCTTCTTACATTATGCCTGGGAGGGGAGATCATTTCTTCTGCTGCCTTCCCTGGTGGTCCAGTGGAGGTTGGGAAGATTGATTAATATCCTGCCTCCCTTCTTACATTATGCCTGGGAGGGGGGATCATTTCTGCTGCTGCCGTCCCTGGTGGTCCAGTGGTGAGAGTCAACTCTAGCCTGCAGGGCTAGAGTTCACTATCACGAGATCTGAGCGTTGCCGCGGTAACCGCGTCAAAGCTCAGAATCCCGCGAGAGGACCCGGCGGAGCTGCTGGCAAGGTGGGTCGGTGGGGAGGGAGGCTTAGAGCAGAGCTGGCGCTCGGATAGCACCGGCTCTGCATGAGCTGACAGGGGAGATCCTGAGATCTCCCCTGCCGGTCTCAATACATAGGCGTGCCGCGAGGATAAGGGTGTGCCCAGGCACCCAGGCGCACGCCTATGAAACCAGCCCGATAGGGTTAGTTCTCCAGCTGGAAAAGGGGGGTTTACAAAAAGGCCCAATGACAAACCTCTGATCCACTTCAAGTTGTAACAAGGTAGTGACTGAAGTAGGGTGATTAGTGGCGGACTGCAAATTGTGACACTCTAATACCCCTGTTGGCATGTAAATGAGCCCCGTGTGAAAACCCTGGGTGAGACCTGTGCATAAAAACTCCACAAGGTGTTTGGAGGGGTGAGTGGACAGCATACGTGCAAATACAAGAATGTTCACCGAAGACAAATAAGGTTTCTGGTACATTTTATTTGGGCACATGGATTTCGCATGTGCCCTGAAACAATGCAAGCATACGTGTAATAAGCGGCAGGCGCTGTAACCGCAGGAGCCCTCATTGAAGTTGTTGCAAATCTGAGATTTGCCTAGGTACACTACTTGATGACCCAGTTTGTCTCTGGTCTGTTTCTCAGCCCTTGGGGGATGCTGTGAGGATGAGCCGGGAGCGCTGTCCGGACACAGGGGGCAAAGATTAGCTGCGTGAGCGGGTGACGTACATATGGCACAAGCTGGTGTCCTAAGCCCCGCAAAATGTCTGAGGAACAGTTCATTGTCCAGTTGGCTCCAATCCATCTGGATGCCATACTGGGACAACGTGGCCGACACTTTTGATGAAAAGGACTTGTGGTAATCGTAAAAAGTATGGCCACCATGCTTATTACCTAGGTCCACCAGCTTATATAGATCCAGTTCCTCCCTCCTATGGGGGTGAACCGCGCATAGAATATCCCTAAAGATACCCTTTAAGATTAGCCGGAACCATGTGGGCAGGATTAATAACGTGGGCGGCTGCCTTGGTGGATATGGAATTACCCGCTATTGCTGTGGGTATGACCGGGATTACTTCGGTGAGAGGGCCAGGAGGCTGTACTGGGAAGCTACGGGCTTTTAGTCTCTCCAGCCTGTCGTTGACCTTCCCCATAGAAGAGATTAGGGAGGCAACCATAGCGTGGAGAGTCGGATCTTAAGAGCCACTTGTGCCTTCCCCTGCGTCTGTAATAAGGGTATCGGTTCTTAGCAATCTGAACAGTTCTGCTTTCCTGGCAGTAGCCGGGAAAGGGATACAGCGTTTGCGTAATTCTGCGGTGATGCGGGGGATAGTCCATGATCTGATGGACGAGGGACTTCCCATGTCACCCTTGCGAGTCGGGGTAACTGACCTAGCAGGGGTGCTAGGGATTGACATATCCTCACCATCGTCTGGGAGTTGGGACATACTGAAAATATATAATAGACATTGTTGGTAACCAGGGGTGGGAAATAACAGGTGGCTAGCTAGTGCCAGGTGGCGAAATATTATGCTAGGATTTGTGGCAGGTGAGGCCATGCTAGTGCCAAGTGGCTAGAGAGGCTCTACGTATGAGTTGGCACGAGGGGCGTGGTATCCTACAACGGTGATGGGATGTTGGCCTCTAGCTGTCACACTATCTAGAAGACTTCTTGTTGATCAAGATAAAAATTTTCACTAGAAGCCTCACAGCAGCTTAGTCTGGTTGACTACTTGGGCTTCCCAGTACCCCATAAGAAACAGAAGGCCCATACGCTATTATCACATTAATGGGCATCCGACTTGAGTCGGCATCCATACACGCAAGTTACCACAAGACAAATAGGGAACATTCTCAACTGCATCAATCACTACCTCCTGCTTAGTACTTACGACTACAAAGAACTACAATCCCTACCAGGTTCCTTAATTTTGCCATGCCAATACCACAAGACTACGCTTTCACATCCAGAGTACTTTTTTTCCACACTTCCAACATGACGATCAGAGGATGTCCCTAGACACCCCAGCAACAGCAGACCTGCACATGGGGGGGGGGATTTCTTAACCACTTGGCATGGTAAAAGCATGTTCCTTCCAGGATTGTCTGACACTTCTCCAACCAGATTGTCAGACGCGGTGTCTACCACGGGTTTGGCAACGATCTACCGGGAACGATTGCTTTGGAGCTGTTGGCCATGGCATTCAGGTTTGGTAAATTTTCCACCACCTCAGCCCCTTTGGGGGATCTACCCCATTGTAGCAGCTGCTGTGGCATGGGGTAAATCATGGTCAGGGTCATCAATCCATTGTTACTCAGACAACTAAGCACATGTCATATCATCAACAAACGCCACTCATCATCCATGAGGTCATGATATTTCTGGGGAACTCACTTGGTTGGCCACTTATCACATTTCTTTTACTTTCATGTACCAGGCGGGGGTATACATCCCTGCCGACAGTTGTCTCATTTATATTCCAGGCATGTTCATCATACGCTTCCTACAGCCGCCCATACAGTCACGGACACTCTTTTGTTCCACAGACAAAATCATGGATTAGACATACTCATGCAGCATAGCATGCACTATCCCACCTAGCACTTTCGTCCCATTCTTGTAGAACGCATAACACAGCTTTCCACCTGGCTTAAAGAATCTCATTGGAACACGACATAGCTCAACCTGTGTCATAACATTTCTCCTAGGTTTTGCTTCTTTTTGACACCTTAAACTTAAACTATCTCACATACCATTAATTATATATTTTACAGGCATTCAACAACAGGATAACCTATGGCCAAAACTACCATAGCTTCATGCTATCATACCAGACAAGAATATACTCAGAGGTTTTCAGGAATCCATTCCCCCACGTTCCTCTCAGAGATTACCATTATCCATCCAACTTTTCATGCTTATCGGACCTATTAGATCTACAACCATTCAATTATACTACCAAGTCGGCCATTACCAGCCATTGCCTTCTATGCCTTTCTCAGGCCAGAGAATCCACTACCATCACCACCACTCAGACAGATCATTGTCTTTAACGATCCCACGTACGTAAACACATATATCATTACCTATTGGCTCTACCACATTCCGAAACGAGTCAACACGCACCAACAGTAGAGATAACATACTATCCTACCCACAACAAATGGTGTCCACTTTTGGTCCTAGATTCCTACCTTCAAAATCCTTCCAGGAATGAAATACTGTAATGCATTTAAGGAAATGTCTGGTTAATTTGTATATATTTGTTGACTGTATTAAATCTTTGATTATTCATTTTTGCCCTCTTTATTTACAGGCCTACCATATCGTCGGTCTTGGCACACCACAACCGACTTGCTCCCTTTATACTATCCTATGCTTATGCTGGATCCTTACTCCATATACGGCTATTTACCCCTTACACAAATACATATATATACATACACACACACACGTTTTTTTTTTCTTGTCACGTGCGTCTCTCACTTTTTCTCTGTTAAATAAGTGAACTGTATTTATGAAAAGATCATCACCACTGGATCATTTTTGAATGTCTTTAATAATTTATGACATCTTTTATTTTCCACTCATACAATCACATACATTCTAAAAACACTGACCTGCATACCGTTGTCTAATGACCACACGTTAAAAAAATAATAAATAAAATTAGCTTCTAAATAAGAGTGTCAGTCAAATTCCACCTCACAGAGGTTTCTATTCAGTGTTCCAATCTGGAACAATATGTGAATAAATCATTTTAGTAATTCATCAGTCTCTTGCTGTATAACCCCTCTGTCCATAGCCAGTGCATCTATTGGGTTTCTGTCTTGTATTGTACAAACTGTCAGAAATTCTGTATATGGTAAGATCTTCATTTGATTGTTCATGGGAGTCTTCGTTATCTGAGGAAAATTGGTCATAAGATTCACAATCTGAAGATTGCTTCTGTGCACATTGGTCTGCTATCCACAGTGAGTCAAATGGAACATTTTCTTGGTTTTCCATAAACTGTATGATTCTTTCTACATTGGATTTTTTATTGCTAATCTCCAGCTGATTACCCTTTTCAACAACTATTTCACCTTTAATTTTGACATTATCCAATGTCAATGTTAAAGGAATTGTTGGGTCTGACTTCCTTGAATATTCTCCGAAGCTAAAATCAGATGAGGAACTCCTACCACTACTGTTATATGATAGTGTGCTTCCATTGGGTGCTTGCGTGTAACCGGTAGAGTCTCCCAATTTAGATTGCAATTCTTTTTTTTTATGTTTCTCGGTGTAACCAAAACCACATGATAGGTAATCATCGTAAACACCTGTATGTCCAGTAGAAAGTGAAATTATAATGGAATGGGGCTTCTTTTTTTCTGTCACAGTAAACTTATCATAGTCCTCCAAGGTAGCATCTGGAGTCACAAAGAAAGGCTTGTAGTTTGTAAAATCCTATGGAATAAAAAAAAACCAACAACAATATATACGTTATATATAGGTCAAGGCAAGTAATAAACAAAGTCAATGATCACTGAAATCTGATAAAGTAGGCTTCAAATTCCCTGCAGTTCATTAATAAGCCGGCAAATAATAATGGACACAACAACCATATTTTGACATGGTTAAATACTCAGCCCGTGGTAGTACGTGGAATACTGACTTGCACTATTCTTAAAATGTATTTTGCAAACATGTTGTACTGGTATTATTATCCTTTCCCTTCCCATGCAAAGACATGGCTAGTCACATTTAATGGCCAATTTTATTTTCACCTAGCTGAACAGACTTTGCTGATGGTACATGTAACTCCTATAAAGAGTTCAAAAGGGCTCTCAGCACCAGTGACGTGATAAAAAGGTGCAGTAGGTTAAACTACAACTAAAATGCAATAAAAGGTTATATATTACTAACAACCACTAAATATTTGTCAAACATGGATTTAAAACAAAAAATATAATGAATATATTATTATTATTATTAATTATTTATAAAGCACCAGCAAATTCCGTAGCGCTGTACAATGGTACAATATTAAATCATAATCCAAATTTTTTTCCGAAGGACTGGTCATTTCAAGAGATGGGTTTGAAACATATGGATATGGATCAATAAGGATGAATAAGGGACAAAGGGGATTTCTTCACTATAAAGTGAGTCATACATAGTTGCCAATATTTGAAAAACAATTTCCAGGGACACTTTGCAGCACAGCTATAAATTATTACCTTGAAATTTTACCACAGCCACTGCTGAAAAGCTCCTCCTACTCTGTCTAACCCACATAACTAATCTCTGCCCACTTATAGTGCAGATTATAGGGTCTACTCAATAAAGAGATAATTACATGGAATTGAGGTGGGAGTTTCAAACTTAAAGGGAAACTCCAGTGCCAGAAAAACAATCCGTTTTTCTGGCACTGGAGGGTCCCTCTCCCTCCCACCCACCAATCCCCGGTTACTGAAGGGGTGAAAACCCCTTCAGTCACTTACCTGGGACAGCGGCGATGTCCCTCGCCGCTGTCTCCACCTCCGCGACGCTCCTCCTAGTGATTACGTCGGCCGGTGGGCGAGACTAATCTCGCTCACCGGCCGAGGAGACCTAATGCGCATGCGCGGAAATGCCGCGCATGCGCATTACGTCTCCCCATAGGAAAGCATTGAAAAATCATTTCAATGCTTTCCTATGGGGTTTTGAGCGACGCTGGAGGTCCTCACACAGCGTGAGGACGTCCAGCGACGCTCTAGCACAGGAAACCTGTGCTAGAACCCAGGAAGTGATCTCTAGTGGCTGTCTAATAGACAGCCACTAGAGGTGGAGTTAACCCTGCAATGTAAATATTGCAGTTTCTGAAAAACTGCAATAATTACAGTTGCAGGGTTAAGGGTAGTGGGAGTTGGCACCCAGACCACTCCAATGGGCAGAAGTGGTCTGGGTGCCTGGAGTGTCCCTTTAAGGCCAAAGTAGCTGAGTTGGAAAAATTCTCCCATGCAGCTGCACTACTTCGGCCTATAGTTTCCCATCTCATTCCCTGCAATTCTCTCTTTATTGAGTAGACCTTTATAACACCAAGTTTCCACCAACAGTACCATGCATCCTTGGTATGCGATAGATACATTCACAGCACAGCATCTAAATCAGGCAGGTACATTTTATCACTTTTAGGGGAGTTGGGTATCATTGGTACAAGTACAAATATAGAAAGACCTTGTGCAGATGTGCTTCAGTCAGAGCTATATGTCATTATCTATACCACAGAACATACATTAGTTCACAAAAATAATTATATTGGGGAGTGAATATAGTATATATAAAAAAAGCTGAAAATAGGAAATGAAAGATATAGAAGGAGAATTTACAGAATGGAATTAATTAGAGAAATGGGAGCACAAGGAAAACATAGGCACATATTCCATTAGCCACCAATTCAACATGTTAAATGTCTCAGATTGAGGCTTCAGTCACCACTCCACTGCTTCAGATTCCTCTAGTTCCAGGAGTCTGCGGGTATTATACGTGCCGGGACTGTCCCAGAAGAGTAAATTACCCGGGACAATCTCCAACTTGCCAGAACAGACCTGGCAAAAACCGGACAGTTGGCAACTATGTCATGAGAAATTGAACACTGAATTACAATATTGAATCCAAAGTAGTCAAGATGGAAAACAATGCAGCTATTTTGGTCAAATGGTTGCAACATGATTTTCAATTCTAGATATATTTTGTTCTCCCTGTTTCTTATATCTCCACTTGTATTAGCTGTATTTAATTAGTAACTATCCAGATATTGCAGCCTATACTATTGCAGCCTATACTACTTTAATTATTTTATTCATTCGGACTGAGGGGGATTCAGCCATCAACGATTTACACCTTCCCATTTGCTTGTGATTTTATTTAATAGCAACTATTGTTAAAGCCAGTGATCTAATTGGCCTGTATTCAATAAAGCCTTCTGAGACACTGGATACATTTGTATTAACTTAATAAGCTGCTACTAATTTGTTATTCAATATCCCCATCTTTCCAACTAGATTGCATCTACCAGGTACTATTTGTGTCTATTTCATACCATATTTTTTTTTTCTATTTATTAGAAAGGTCTATCTCTTTGTCTTATTTTCAATTCACTGCAGTTCACTGTTTAGTAAATAACCCCCCAATGGAACATGCAGATAGGATGTGGAGCATGTATTATACACTGAAGTATGATTCACACCGTTATAAAGCTATAGTGGTGAGTTAATAATAGTAGGAAGATAAGTGACAGGTATAATAAAAGAAAATAGATGAGATACAGAAAATGGAAAGTTGCAAATGCATGATGAAAAAATACAGATTTGAATTGGGCATTGCAGAAGAAAATATAACAAAATTAAAAACTAAGAAAATTGGTTTTGTGAGATTTACTAAATTTATATCTATACATAATCAAAGAAAAGGCCAAGTCTCTGCAACCTGTAAATGAAAAGCAACATTCCAGTTTATGTAGATAAATAACATGAGCTGGCAAGTCTGAGCAGAGTAAATATTTACTCTGCTTACTGAATATAAATTCCTCCATTGAAGTTCATGGGAAAATGAAATGAATATATAGTAAGCAGAGAAAACCATTGTTCTTCTAAGAGAATCTATTCCACGGGTAGGCAACCTTCGGCACTTTAGATGTTGTGGACTACGTCTCCCATAATGCTCTTACAACCATACCGCTGGCAAAGCATCAAGGGATATGCAGTCCACAACATCTGGAATGCCGAAGGTTGCCTACCCCAATCTAGGCCCTGGGGAGATAGCGCAGCTAAGCGGACAAGGGCACATGTAGGAGTGTGGGGATAGATGCATGGGATTATGTTCTGTGTAAGTTAGAGTGGGGGAGGTCTTCTCTCAGTGCCACTTGGGATTCGGCCCAGCAAACAGCTTCCCTCCCGCCCGCCCTATTAGTATATTTAGTCACAGCTAGCCGGGGGTATGTCCTTGCCAATTGAGTTTGAGGTTACGTTTAAGTATATGGAATGAGATGAACAAGTTTTTTAAGGTCTCAAACCTCCCCTGCTCCAAAGGTTAAACTTTAGGTTGCCTGAGGTCTCGTGCCCATCGAGCGTGGATAAGGTCGGCTGATGGCAGGCATTGGAAATATATGATTTTTATGACGAGGGGGGAGGTGAGAGGGAGTGGTGATTAGGAACCACTCTATGTTTATTGGCATGGACGGTTGGGTCACTGTATAACACTATGTGTGGAGTTATATATATATATATATATATATATATATATATATATGTTAATTTATGCTTATTTATGTCTAACGTTTTGGTTACAGAAAAGAAGAGATTTAATAAATAAAGTTATGGATGTGTTATGCAGTAACTTAGTTTATGATAATAAATGCTGTGGCCTGTTTCATCCATACTAAGTGGTCTGTCGTTACTGGGGGGTTGAATAGGGTTAGATTTTGTTCTAGGCTGCATCGTGATTCCCCACTACGTACATACAAGTCTAATGTCTTTCTTCAGCCTGGGAATGCTGGATTGTGTAGATCTAAAGCATTGACCTCCATAAGATGCGCCTCTCTGTTAAATCAGTGATAATTGTGTGTTAGTTCACAAGAAAAACAACAAACAATGGGACTAATTTGAATATAAAGGGTAAAATTCGCATGTACTGGGTGTAAATTATTTATTCTAACAAACATGATAACATATGATGTTTTTCACGACCAGATCATGAATGCCTATATGGCTTAAACTACACTTTTACTTTACTACACTGGCTGGTATTTTGTTTCTTTATGCACAGGGGCAGGGGTGCAATTGTGCCTCAGTTCACTAGCAGAGAGGGTTTGTGGACTGCATCCTTACAGTTCAATTTGTTTGCAGATTAAGAGAAAGGGGAGATGCTTGCAAATGGCTGCAGGTTAGATGAGACATTGATGTCAGTGAGTCAGGTGAAAAAGAATCTATAATTTTAATTAGGAAAAGGTAGGCACACTCAGTCAAATGCTATCCGAGGAAATATCCAAAAACAAAATAAGTCAAAGAGAAGACAGGGTGCTCACTCAAACAAGGTCCTATTCTTCAAGGACCAAATAAATCTACAAATACTACTCAATGAGGAGCACAACCGTAAAAATAAAAAGACATTTATTAAATAGATCCACAAAAAGGAGGTATCTCAAATGCATCACAGATAATCAAAGCATAAATCACATGATAATAGTACAAAAACATGCACAAAATCCTGCAATTATATCCAGGCAGGAATGATAACTAACAGGCTCCCTTGATAAAGGCATTTTTTCTGCTGACATGTTGGGGGCTTGCTGGTTGACTTTTCCCCTCTCCTCGCTATTTCTGGTATGAATTGGTTTGTTTTATATGTATTATTTGCTGGGTTGTTGTATCCTGGTATCTTTATGACTTAGTAGTTATTCTGTTTCTTATGAACCTGTTTGTTATTATTCCTGCTTGGATGTAATTGCAGAATTTTGTGCATTTTTTTGTACTATTAACACATGATTTATGCTTTGATTATCTGATATGCATTTTGAGATACTTATTTATTTTTACGGTTGTGCTCCTCATTGAGTAGTATTTGAAACAGAATCTATAACTTGGGCTTGCACACATTTCTGTGAGCGTATCCTAATGCTGTACAGGTAATACTGATGGAGGTTACAGGAATGCATGATGTCGCACCCATGAACCCCGGCAGCCTCCATTTGTCAAACCCTTATATCTTATGTGCAATGGGAGCAGCCACACAAGAGATCTGACAGTTTTGTGTGAACAAATAAGGACAATTCATTTGTACTTGCCCCCTCCCTACACAGGAGTCAAATAGCAAAACAAACATGAGTGATCTCTTACCAATGCATGTGGTGTTTTGGCTACGTTAGTCATCCTACAGGTGCAGTAATTCAGAAGAAAACCACAACCAAGGAAACCAAACAGGAAAACTGCTATAACCAGGCCCCAGTGTGTGTTGTTTTCTGAAAAGGAAAATAATTAATGAGTTAAAGTAGTAGTTACCTTTCAATATATTGTGCAATCTGCATATAAAAAAAAACAAAAAAACAAAACAAATCGATAGTCTTTGTATTTTGAATTCCCTCAGCACAGACTGAGTTAAATTGAACCTGTTTTGACTCCATGTCACCTCAATTCATATACAGTGCCTTGCAAAAGTATTCACCCCCCTTTGACTTTTTACCTATTTTGTTACATTACAGCCTTAAGTTCAATGTTTTATTAATCTGAATTGTATGTGATGGATCAGAACACAATAGTCTAAGTTGGTGAAGTGAAATGATAAAAATATATACATAAAACTATTTTTTAGAAATAAAAAACAGGAAATTGTCATGTGCGTATGTATTCACCCCCTTTGTTATGAAGCCCATAAAAAGCTCTGGTGGAACGAATTACCTTCAGAAGTCACATAATTAGTGAAATGATGTCCACCTGTGTGCAATCTAAGTGTCACATGATCTGTCATTACAGATACACGCCTTTTTTGAAAGGCCCCAGAGGCTGCAACACCTTAGCAAGAGGCACCACTAACCAAACACTGCCATGAAGACCAAGGAACTCTCCAAACAAGTAAGGGACAATGTTGTTGAGAAGTACAAGTCAGGGTTAGGTTATAAAAAAATATCCAAATCTTTGATGATCCCCAGCAGCACCATCAAATCTATCATAACCAAATGGAAAGAACATAGCGCAACAGCAAACCTGCCAAGAGACGGCCGCCCACCAAAACTCACGGACCGGGCAAGGAGGGCATTAATCAGGTAACCCTGGAGGAGCTGCAGAGTTCCACAGCAGAGACTGGAGTATCTGTACATAATACGACAATAAGCCGTACGCTCCATAGAGTTGGGCTTTATGGCAGAGTGGCTAGAAGAAAGCCATTACTTTCAGCAAAAAACAAAATGGCACGTTTTTGAGTTGCGAAAAGGCATGTGGGAGACTCCCAAAATGTATGGAGGAAGGTGCTCTGGTCTGATGAGACTAAAATTGAACTTTTTGGCCATCAAAGAAAACGCTATGTGTGGCGCAAACCCAACACATCACATCACCCAAAGAACACCATCAGTTAATCATGGTGGTGGCAGCATCATGCTGTGGGGATGTTTTTCAGCAGCCAGGACTGGGAAACTGGTCAGAGTTGAGGGAATGATGGATGGTGCTAAATACAGGGATATTCTTGAGCAAAACCTGTACCACTCTGTGCGTGATTTGAGGCTACGACGGAGCTACACCTTCCTGCAGGACAATGACCCCAAACACACTTCTAAAGCAACACTTGAGTGGTTTAAGGGGAAACATGTAAATGTGTTGGAATGGCCTAGTCAAAGCCCAGACCTCAATCCAATAGAAAATCTGTGGTCAGACTTAAAGATTGCTGTTCACAAGCGCAACCCATCCAACTTGAAGGAGCTGGAGCAGTTTTGCAAGGAGGAATGCACAAAAATCCCAGTGGTAAGATGTGGCAAGTTTATAGAAACTTATCCAATGCGACTTGGAGCTGTGATTGCCGCAAAGCTCTACAAAGTATTGACCTTAGGGGGGGGTGAATAGTTATGCACATTGACTTTTTCTGTTACATTGTCCTATTTGTTGTTTGCTTCACAATAATAAAAAAATCATCTTCAAAGTTGTGGGCATGTTCTGTAAATTAAATGATGCAAATCCTCAAACAATCCATGTTAATTCCAGGTTGTGAGGCAACAAAACACGAAAAATGGTAACTGTACTTAGTGTGCATATCAATATATATATATGCCTCTACAAAGCAAAACACTCAGGACTTGCTTCAGTGCAGTGTTCGGTTACAGAAGCATTCCACAATAGAAGAGCTCTCTGAGATCTTTTGGCAAAAACACATTTATTAAAACCTAATCTCAATGTTTTGGTCTTTAACAGGGACCTTTGTCAAGATAAACCAAGCTTATAAAGACCACAGTACAACCAAAACAAGACACAGACACGTGTGTAAAAAAAACAAAAAAAAAAAACACAAAGAAAAACACACGTGTCTGCAATTAAAAACCTACCTGGAAGAACAGCTAGGAACAAAAGAACTCTAACTGGTGGGAAAGGACAGATAATACAATGTTGCAATAAGTAATTACCAATACAGTTAGGCAACAAAGCAAAACAAATAGAAAAAACATGCAAAGCAAGTGCTTCTGGGAAAGACAACAAAGGAACAAAACAACTTATAATCCATCTCAGTGTGTGGATAAAAATAAAAACTACTAAAACAGCACAAGGAGCTTTCCAGGTTACCAGCTGACTGATAATCCACAAATCGCAATCTAAAACAAGCATGTAAAACTTGCGGCCCACAATGGACATCTTTGCGGCCCGGCGAGCCACGAGTGAGTGAATGAGTCTGTCAGTGAGTGAGTGTGTGTCTGTCAGTCTGTCTGTGTCTGTCAGTGAGTGAGTGTGTGTGTGTGTGTCAGTGAGTGTGTGTCTTTCAGTGACTGTGTGAGTCTTTCAGTGTGCGTGTGTGTCTGTCAGAGTGTGTGTGTGTTTGTCTGTCAGTGAGTGTGTGTGTCTGTCTGTGAGTGTGTGTCAGTGAGTGTGTCTGTCTGTGTGTGTCAGTGAGTGGGTGTGTGGGTGTGTCAGTGAGTGTGTGTCTTTCAGTGATCGTGTGTGTCTTTCAGTGTGTGTGTGTCTGTCACAGTGTGTGTGTGTCAGTCAGTGTGTGCGTGTCTCTCTCAGTGAGTGTGTGTGTGTGTGTCTGTCTGTGTGTGTCAGTGAGTGTGTGTGTCTGTCAGTGATCGTGTGTGTCTGTCAGTGTGTGTGTGTGTGTGTGTGTGTGACTGTGAGAGTGTGTGTGTCACTCAGTGTTGTGATGGCAGCAGCTGGAAAGTGAAGGACCTGGAGGTGCATGGATGCACGCAACGCTAAGTCACATTCCAAAGTGACGTTTACATGCTCCACCTTCACAGGGTTTTAAGAAATAGCGAGAGGATCCGCTTTGGCACAGGGTGCAGATGGCGGAATTTAGGGGAATACCAGAGGCCAGACTCCGAAGTCGCACACTGGCAGTGGCAATGTGAGTGGAGTCTGCTTGTTGGCTAGAGAGGGGTGCTGGGATTTAGTAGAGGGGAGACTAGGATTTGTAGAGGGGAGGGACTAGGATTTAGTAGAGGAGGGGTGCCGTTCTTTTTTTTTTATATATATATATATATACTGTACTTTTAAAAATAAACTTTAAGTTGTTTTTTTTTGCGGCCCACATTAACTTAAACCTTGTTTATTTGGCCCGTGCTAAACTTTGAGTTTGACATGCTTGATCTAAAACACATGTAACCACAATATTCCCATAAGGTATATAATCTAAAAAAGATGACTCCAACTGATATGTTAAGGATACACTGAAGAAGATTTGTTTCCTTGAGGCACACTGCTAGCAGAGTCTGCTGGCACAGTTTCAGAGAGTGGTCATTCCTACCGCTTCCCGGGGTGTACATGGATATGGTCAAACCCCATAAAACAGAGTGTAGTCAAGCGGCTGTTACATAAATAATACAAATATAAAGTGCAATGTGCCTTTAAAGTGACCACTCTTATGGCTGTGCTCACTTGTAATTATATAACCACACACAATGTGATAAATACTTACATTATAGTACACATGAACATAAAAAATATATAGTATATATTCACAAATCGATGAACACTGAGGAATAGGAAAAGTTGCACTCACAAATAAGGAGCCGATAAATTACTGCTCAGGACAGAGACACATTCTCCAACCACTCTTGCAAAATGTAGAGAGGCAGAAAGTCCACATGGGCAATGTACAAGTAAATACCGTATTTATCGGCGTATAACACGCAGCGGCGTATAACACGCACCTCATTTTTAGAAAGAAATTCCAGGAAATTTCCCCCTCTCCCATAGTATTCCCCCCCTCATCCCATAGTATTCCCCCCTCATCCCATAGTATTCCCCCCTCATCCCATAGTGTCCCCCCCTTTCCATAGTATTCCCCCCTCCCATAGTATTCTCCCCCCTCCCCTCCCATAGTATTCTCCCCCCCTCCCCTCCCATAGTATTCTCCCCCCTCCCCTCCCATAGTATTCTCCCCCCTCCCCTCCCATAGTACTCTCCCCCTCCCCTCCCATAGTATTCTCCCCCTCCCCTCCCATAGTATTCTCCCCCCTCCCCTCCCATAGTATTCTCCCCCTCCCATAGTATTCTCCCCCTCCCCTCCCATAGTATTCTCCCCCTCCCCTCCCATAGTATTCTCCCCCCCTCCCCTCCCATAGTATTCTCCCCCACTCCCCTCCCATAGTGTACTTCCCCCCCCCCTCCCATAGTGTACTCCCCCCCCTCTCCCCTCCCATAGTGTACTCCCCCCCCTCTCCCCTCCCATAGTGTACTTCCCCCCCCTCCCCTCCCATAGTGTACTTCCCCTCCCATAGTGTACTTCCCCTCCCATAATTACTTACCTGTCCTGAAGCGTGGGCCGGCTTCACAGCTTGCACCGCGGTACAGGAACTTTAATTTCATGTTCCGGTTTCCGGCGGGACTGAAAGGAAGTGTGCACACTATTGTGCACACTTCCTTTCAGTCCCGCCGGAAACCGGAACATGAAATTAAAGTTCCTGTACCGCGGTGCAAGCTGTGAAGCCGGCCCACGCTTCAGGACAGGTAAGTAATTATGGGATATCGGCGTATAACACGCACCCACGATTTTTCCCCTATTTTCAGGGGAAAAAAGTGCGTGTTATACGCCGATAAATACGGTAATTCACTTTATTGGTAAGTAACAATAGGATAAAAGAAAATATTCATCAAACCTCCTTAAAATCTTACACTATTATATACTACAGATATACTTATATACTTTTACTGGATTTTTTAAGTGACTTTGGGTGAATGCTGCTCTCAGTAAGGACAGGGCCGGATTAACATAGGGGCTGATGGAGCTGCAGCTCCAGGCCCAGGCCCATGGAATAGGCCCATTGATTTAACCCCTTAAGGACACATGACATGTGTGACATGTCATGATTCCCTTTTATTCCAGAAGTTTGGTCCTTAAGGGGTTAAAAAAAATAAATAAAAAAAAAATTATTTTTTTTACTTTTTTTTTTACACACTACTCTTAGGGTTGCCAGGTATTTCTTAGGGTTGCCAGGTATTTCTCAGAAGTATTTCTCAGGTATTTGAGGCTGCCTAGCCGGTGCCGGTATTGCAGTAATACCGACAATACAAATGTCTGTCTCAGTATAAACAGAGATTATTCAGCAATACCAGAGCTGGACAGTAGGGGTCGCTGTTTGTGTGGAGAGAGGTAGTGATAAGAAGTTACGGCATCTCCCTCACTGCCTCTCTCTACTCACTGATCCGCGAGGGAGCAGCTCTGCACAGAGAGTCCAGACATCAGCTCCGAGACATGGGGACGCTGAGACATTGGGACACTGGGGAACATGGGGACCCTGAGACATTAGGGACACAGTGGCCCCATGTCTCCCAGTGGCCCCTATTGTGTGTCCCCATGTCTCCCAGCCACTGTCCATAGTGTCTCAGTGGCCCCATGTCTCCCAGTGTTCCCATGTGTCCCCATGTCTTTCATGACATCGGGACACTGGGAGACATGGGGACACAGACTCTAAGGGACACTGGGAGACATGAGGATACAAACACTAGGGGACACTGGGCAACATGGGGACACTGAGACACTAGGGGACACTGGGAGACATGAGGATACAAACACTAGGGGACATTGGGCGACATGGGGACACAGACACTAGGGGACACTGAGAGACATGGAGACACTGGGGGACACAGGGAGACATTGGGCGACTTTGAGACCTAGGAGACATAGGGCACTCCCCATGTTTCCCAGCCAGTGTCCCTAGTATCTCAGTATCCCCATGTGTCCCTGATGTCTCTCAGTGTCTGTAGTGTGCCAGTGTCCCTAGTGTCTCAGTGTTTCCTAGTCTCCCAAAGTCCCCTAGTCTCCCAATGGCTCATTAGTGTCAGTGTCCTTTAGTATAAAAGAAAAAATCTGAGGCACTCACTATGATAGATTTAGGCAGGTTTATTGGACACCGCAACGTTTCGACCTGTGCCCAGGTCTTTATCAAGTCTCCAATGTCCCCTAAGTATCAGTTTCCCCTATGTATCAGAGTGGCTCAGTGCTCCATGTCTCTCAGTGCCCCATGTCTCTCAGTGCCCATAGTGTCTTCGTGACCGTCGTGTCTAGTATAAAATAAAAAAAATCTCAGGCTCTCACTGTGATAGCTTTAACCCCTTAAGGACACATGACATGTCTGACATGTCATGATCCCCCTTTTATTCCAGAAGTTTGGTCCTTAAGGGCTTAAGCATGTTTATAGGACACCGCAACATTTTGACCTGTACCCAGGTCTTTATCAAGTCTCCAGTGTCCCCTATATATCACAGTGTCCTCTATATATCACAGTGTCTCAGTGCCCCATGTCTCCCAGTGTCCCCATGAGTCTCAGTGTCCCCAGGTCTCCCAGTGTTCCCTAGTATCTGTGTCCACATGTCTCCCAGTGTCCTAGTGACATGGGGACACTGGGAGACATGGGGACACAGACACTAAGGGTCTGGGAGACGTGGGGACACATACATGCCCCTTTTTTGTGTATGTTCACCCTTTCGGACATTCTGGTTATGTGATTTGTGTCAGTGGCCCACCCTTTTACCGCTTCCATAGACTTCCTGCTTTACTGGACACTGCTGTTAGGGGGTATGGGTTTACTTGAAAGATGAAAGCGTGAGATTAGCAAAGGGTAGTGTTTTCTCATAGTTGCATCCTATGAGTTTCCCTCCAGCACCATCTCCATCAGATACATGACGCTTAGGAGGTAGGACTGTTTTAGTGTTTTTGGTCAATACGATTTTGTAATTAGGTCCATCATAATTATCAGCACCAGGCCCACTGGGCTCTTAATCCGGCCCTGAGTAAGGAGATCCTGTCAGTACTCTTTCTAAATAGTGTGTATCGAAAACCCTGTTTAGTGAGAGTCAGTAAGTCCAAAAATTCAATCAATTTAGTACTGTATTTGGAAGTAAAGTGTATAGAAGATTATCCAAATGGCTGAGGTCATCAAGCAGATTCTGTATGACATAAATTGAATCATTCCAAATAATAAATGCATTGTCAATAAATCTCAGGATAACAAACACAAATGGTCCTATTATTCAATGATATGTTCCAGTTTGTAGATGAACATAAAGGCATTAGCGTACATGGGGGCCATCACTGCCCCTGTTCACATGCCAGAAATCTGTAAGTAGCATTTGCTACTAATGAGAAGTAATTGAGAGACAATGATAAACCCAATAAACACAGAAAAAAAACCATTGCAGTGCTGTCATAGCATTCAGATATCCGCAGGGCTAGTTTTATGGCTGAGACACACATTCAGATTACTTAAAGGGACACTATAGTCACCTGAACAACTTCAGCTTAATGAGGTTGTTCAGGTGAGTGCTACAGCTACCCGGAGCCTTTTTCTTGTAAGCACTGTATTTTCTGAGAAAATGCAGTGTTTACATTGGAAGCTTGGAACACCTCTTGTTGCAGTCAATCAGACGGCCACCAGAGGGACTTCCGAGTTCAGAGGCCCTAAAAAGGCCTCTCGTCCGATGCATTCTGGGTGAATGCATCAGACGGGCTATCAGCACACAAAGCACTGTGAACGCGCTTTGTGTGCTGATAGCCTGTCAGCACTGCTGCGGGCGTGGCTTCAGCTGACAGCTTCAGCTTCAGCAGACAGCTGAAGCCCGAACCCACAGGGAGCTGACTGTCCACAATAGTGGTTGAAGGGGGGGGGGGGGGAGACCTACTCTCCTTCCCCCCCCCGGCCCCCACCGCTGTGCGGCGGGTGGGGGCCCTAAAATTATCAATAAGGGGGGGGACCTACTGTCCCCCCCCGGCCCCCACCCCTGTGCGGCGGGTGGGGGCCCTAAAATTATCAATAAGGGGGACCTACTGTCCCCCCCCCCCCGGCCCCCACCCCTGTGCGGCGGGTGGGGGCCCTAAAATTAAAATTATCAATAAGGGGGGGACCTATTGTCCCCCCCCGGCCCCCACCCCTGAGCGGTGGGTGGGGGCCCTAAAATTATCGATAAGGGGGGGGGCCTACTGTCCCCCCCAGGCCCCCACCCCTGTGCGGCGGGTGGGGGCCCTAAAATTATCAATAAGGGGGGGACCTACTGTCCCCCCCCGGCCCCCACCCCTGTGCGGCGGGTGGGGGCCCTAAAATTATCAATAAGGGGGGGACCTACTGTCCCCCCCTGGCTCCCACCCCTGTGCGGCGGGTGGGGGCCCTAAAATGATCAATAAGGGGGGGACCTACTGTCCCCCCCGGCCCCCACCCCTGAGCGGTGGGTGGGGGCCCTAAATATAAAGGGGGGGGGACCCTAGTTAACCCTCCCCCCCCCCAAAAAAAAAAATTATCTCCCTACCTACCCCCCTCACCCTAAAAATAATGAGGGGGGGAACATTAACTAAAAACCTGTAAAAAAATAAAAAAATAAAAAGAGATAAAAAAAACTTACCATTCGATGTTTTCTTTCTTCTAAAATCTTCTTTCTTCAGCCCAAAAAAGGCCAAATAAAAATCCATAATAACCGACGCAATTAAAAAAAAAAAAAAAAAAAAAAAAAAAAAAAACGAGCGCAAAAAAAATAATCCATCTTCACCCATGGAGGGCTCCGCGCAGACTGAGCTCCGCAGGGTGGGCAAGGCTTATAAAGCCTTGCCCCGCCCTGCAATTAGGCTAAGAACACTCTGATTGGTGGGTTTAAACCAATCAGAGTGCTCTTTGTCATTTTACAAGCGTGGGAAAGTTCTTTGGAATTTTCCCACGCTTGTAAAATGACACAGAGCACTGTGATTGGATGGATTTCAAGCCATCCAATCACAGTGCTCTGTGTCATTTTACAAGCGTGGGAAAATTCCAAAGAACTTTCCCACGCTTGTAAAATGACACAGAGCACTGTGATTGGATGGCTTGAAATCCATCCAATCACAGTGCTCTGTGTCATTTTACAAGCGTGGGAAAATTCCAAAGAACTTTCCCACGCTTGTAAAATGACACAGAGCACTGTGATTGGATGGATTTCAAGCCATCCAATCACAGTGCTCTGTGTCATTTTACAAGCGTGGGGAAATTCCAAAGAACTTTCCCACGCTTGTAAAATGACACAGAGCACTGTGATTGGATGGCTTGAAACCCATCCAATCACAGTGCTCTGTGTCATTTTACAAGCGTGGGGAAATTCCAAAGAACTTTCCCACGCTTGTAAAATGACAAAGAGCACTGTGATTGGATGGCTTGAAATCCATCCAATCACAGTGCTCTGTGTCATTTTACAAGCGTGGGAAAATTCCAAAGAACTTTCCCACGCTTGTAAAATGACACAGAGCACTGTGATTGGATGGCTTGAAATCCATCCAATCACAGTGCTCTGTGTCATTTTACAAGCGTGGGAAAACCAATCAGAGTGTTCTTAGCCTAATTGCAGGGCGGGGCAAGGCTTTATAAGCCTTCCCCACCCTGCGGAGCTCAGTCTGCGCGGAGCCCTCCATGGGTGAAGATGGATTATTTTTTTTTGCGCTCGTTTTTTTTTTTTTTTTTTTTAATTGCGTCGGTTATTATGGATTTTTATTTGGCCTTTTTTGGGGCTGAAGAAAGAAGATTTTAGAAGAAAGAAAACATCGAATGGTAAGTTGATTTTATCTCATTTTGATAATTATTGATAATTTTAGGGCCCCCACCCGCCGCACAGGGGTGGGGGCCGGGGGGGGACAGTAGGTCCCCCCCTTATTGATAATTTTAGGGCCCCCACCCGCCGCACAGGGGTGGGGGCCGGGGGGGGACAGTAGGTCCCCCCCTTATTGATAATTGTAGGGCCCCCACCCGCCGCTCAGGGGTGGGGGCCGGGGGGGGGACAGTAGGTCCCCCCCCTCATTGATAATTTTAGGGCCCCCACCCGCCGCACAGGGGTGGGGGCCGGGGGGGGACAGTAGGTCCCCCCCTTATTGATAATTGTAGGGCCCCCACCCGCCGCTCAGGGGTGGGGGCCGGGGGGGGGACAGTAGGTCCCCCCCTCATTGATAATTTTAGGGCCCCCACCCGCCGCACAGGGGTGGGGGCCGGGGGGGGACAGTAGGTCCCCCCCTTATTGATAATTTTAGGGCCCCCACCCGCCGCTCAGGGGTGGGGGCCGGGGGGGGCAGTAGGTCCCCCCCCTCATTGATAATTTTAGGGCCCCCACCCGCCGCACAGGGGTGGGGGCCGGGGGGGGACAGTAGGTCCCCCCCCTATTGATAATTTTAGGGCCCCCACCCGCCGCTCAGGGGTGGGGGCCGGGGGGGGCAGTAGGTCCCCCCCCTCATTGATCATTTTAGGGCCCCCACCCGCTGCACAGGGGTGGGGGCCGGGGGGGGACAGTAGGTCCCCCCCCTTATTGATAATTTTAGAAAGCGAGCTGAGCTGTCAGTCAGACAGCTCAGCTCGCGAACGCGCATTCCGCGCACATGCGCGGTAAAGCGCTCAGGTTCTTCATAGGGCGGCATTCAATGCCGCTCTATGAAGAACGCGATTGGTCCAGCGCGAAGCCGTCCCATTGGGCCCCGCGATTTCGTCATTTTGACGAAAAAGGGGGCGCGGCCTAGCGGGGAGCTCGGCGCTGGAACGGAGGTAAGTTTTTAATATAAAAACACCGATTTTTTTTTTTTAATTAATGAAAGTTCATATAAAAGCAAGAAGGAAGGCTGGGGGACCTGTCTTTCTTGCTTTTATATGGTGACTATAGAGTCCCTTTAATTCCCTCCTGTCCATTTGTGTATTAGTCCCTCATCTCTTTAGATTGTAAGCTTGTTTAAGAAGGCTCTCATTACCTATTGTATGTTTTATCTGTTTTGTTTCTATTGTATTGAATTAAATGTGTGTCTTGTTTGCCTATTGTACAGCACTATAGAACATTTTGTTGTTACATGAATAATTGCAATTGCAATTAGTGAGTTGCTTTGGCTGAACTCACAGGGATTTTATGTAAGATTTTTAATTGTTATTTGGGCAATAAATGTATTGCATGGTATATTGGTACTGGAGTAGAGATGTCCCGAATAGTTCGCTGGCGAATAGTTCCTGGCGAACATAGCTTGTTCGCGTTCGCCACGGATGGCGAACATATGCGATGTTCGGTCCGCCCCCTATTCGTCATCATTGAGTAAACTTTGACATTTTAGATTCATTCGGAAGCTGCATTCTTAGTGAGAAGAGGGACAGTGTAGCTGCTGCTGATTTAATAGGGAAATCGATAGCTAGGCTAGTGTATTCAGTGTCCACTACAGTCCTGAAGGACTCATCTGATCTCTGCTGTAAGGACAGCACCCCAGAAAGCCATTTTTAGGGCTAGAACATCAGTCTGCTTTTTTTTCCCCTGTGTAATCTAATTGCAGTTGCCTGCCTGCCAGCGTGTGTGTCAGGCTCACAGCGTATACTGTGCCCACTTGCCCAGTGCCACCACTCATATCTGGTGTCACAATAGCTTGCATTTAAAAAAAACAAAACTTTTTTGACTGTAATATAATAGCAGTCAGTTTCCTTCACACGTGTGCGTTTCAGGGCCTGCCAGGGCACAGTGTCACACCAGTGCAACTCATATCTGGTGTAACAGTAGTGTACATTTAAAAAAAATAAAACATTTTTTAGACTGTAATAGATTGAATAGCAGTTAGTTGTCTGCAAGCGTGTGTGTCAGGCTTACAGTGTCTACTCTGCCAACTTCTGCCAGTGCACAGTGCCACTCATATCTGTTGTCACAGTAGCTTGCACGCATAGTACCACTAATCGAAAAAAATGACAGGCAGAGGCAGGCCAGCCCGCAGGGGCTGTCGTGGTCATGGTGCTGTAATTCCCTTTGGCCCTAGAATAATGCCCATTCTTCAGAGGCCACGTACCCTGAATTCGAAAAGTTCTGAGGACATAGTTGACTGGCTAACACAGGACACCCGATCTTTTACAGCTTCCTCTCGGAACCTTGACAAACCATCCTCCTCCAGCTTAGCTTCGGGCACCTCTCAAGGTACCTGCCGCCACCACCAACACTAGCACCACAGCCGCTTCACTTGATCTGTCAGAGGAGTTATTTACACATCAGTTGGAAGAAATGAGTGATGCGCAACCATTATTGCCAGAGGATGTAGATAAAAGGAATATGTCTCAGTCAGGCAGCATTACACACATGGACGTACGGTGTGATTATGATGATGTTATACCCGCTGCGGCTTCCTTTGCTGAGTTGTCAGATACAAGTGAAGCGGTTGATGATGACGAAGCGTCTGTGGATGTCACGTGGGTGCCCGCTAGAAGAGAAGAAGAACAGGGGGAAAGTTCAGATGGGGAGACAGAGAGATGGAGGAGACGAGTTGGAAGCAGGGGGAGGTGGTCGCAAGGAGCTAGTGGCACAGTCAGACAGCATGCATTGGTACCCGGGGTCAGCCAGACAGCACGCCAAGCAACGCATGCTGTTGCCACTACCAGAGTGCCGTCATTGCAGAGCTCAGCAGTGTGGCATTCTTTTGGTGTTTCTGCCTCTGACAACAGCGATGCCATTTGCAACCTGTGCCAAAAGAAACTGAGTTGTGGGAAGTCCAACACCCACCTAGGTACAACTGCTTTGCGAAGGCACATGATCGCACATCACAAACACCTATGGGATCAACACATGAGTACAAGCAGCACACAAACTCAAAGCCACCATCCTCCTCCTGGTCCAGCATCTTCAGCCACGTCAACCACTGCTGTCGTCCTTGCCCCCTCTCAACCCTCCGCCACTCCGTCTCTTGCCTTGAGCAGTTCCTGCTCATCTGCCCACAGTCAGGTGTCTGTCAAGGACATGTTTGAGCGTAAGAAGCCAATGTCACAAAGTCACCCCCTTGCCCGGCATCTGACAGCTGGCTTGTCTGAACTCTTAGATCGCCAGCTTTTACCATACAAGCTGGTGGAGTCTGAGGCGTTCCAAAAATTTGTAGCTATTGGGACACCGCAGTGGAAGGTACCCGGACAAAATTTCTTTGCACAAAAGGCAATCCCCAACCTGTGCAAAAGGAAGTAATGGCATGTCTGGCACACAGTGTTGGGGCAAGGGTCCATCTGACCACTGATACCTGGTCTGCAAAGCATGGTCAGGGCAGGTATATCACCTACACTGCGCATTGGGTAAACCTGCTGATGGCTGCCAAGCATGGAATGTGTGGCTCTGCAGAGGAGTTGGTGACACCGCCACGACTTGCAGGCAGGCCTGCTGCCACCTCCTCTACTCCTCCTACTCCATCTTCTTCCATAACCTCCTCGGCTGAGTCCTCTTCTGCTGCTGCTTCTTGCTCCACATCAACGGCACCCCCCCAGCTCCCCAGGTACTATTCCATATCCCGGATACGGCAGTGTCACGCCGTCTTGGGGTTGACTTGCCTGAAAGCAGAGAGTCACACCGGACCAGCACTCCTGTCGGCCCTGAACGCACAGGTGGATCAGTGGCTGACTCCACACCAACTGGAGATCGGCAAAGTGGTTTGTGACAACAGAAGAAATTTGTTGGCGGCATTGAATTTGGGCAAGTTGACACGTGTGCCGTGCATGAGAAAATAAATAGTGCGGCGCACTCAGACTACAAAATACAAAAAACAAAGAAGGCTACTAAAATGCCTAACTGAGTATAAATATGGGGATTTGGTTCCACCATATGGCCATATGTTGTTAAGCCCACCACTACTTTTTTGTGCCGTGCATGGCACATGTGTGTAATCTGATGCTTTGTGCATAAGTACCCAGGCTTACAGGACGTCCTGAAGCAGGCCAGGAAGGTGTGTGCCCTACACGGGCATGGCGCACTTTTCAGATATCCAGCGGCGAAACAACATGCCAGTGAGGCGCTTGATTTGCGACATCCTGACACTTTGGAATTCAACACTCCTAATGTTCGACCGCCTGCTCCAACAAGAAAAAGCCGTTAACGACTATTTGTATGACCGGGGTGCTAGGACAGCCTCTGCGGAGCTGGGAATTTTTTTGCCACGTTACTGGACGCTTATGTGCAATGCCTGTAGGCTCATGCGTCCTTTTGAGGAGGTGACAAACCTAGTCAGTCGCACCGAAGGCACCATCAGCGACATCTTAACATTTGTTTTCTTCCTGGAGCGTGCATGGCAAAGAGTGCTGGATCAGGCCGTAGATGAGCGTGAAGAGGAAGAGGAAGAGTTGTGCTCACCATCACCACCATAAACAGCCTTATCAGCATCGCTTGCTGGACCTGCGACAACGCTGGAAGAAGATTGTGAAGAAGAGGAGTCAGAGGAGGAATGTGGCTTTGAGGAGGAGGAGGAAGACCAACCACAACAGGCATCCCAGGGTGCTCGTTGTCACCTATCTGGTACCCGTGGTGTTGTACGTGGCTGGGGGGAAGAACATACCTTCATTGAGATCACTGAGGACAAGGAACAGGACATGAGTAGCTCGGCATCCAACCTTGTGCAAATGGGGTCTTTCATGCTGTCCTGCCTGTTGAGGGACCCTCGTATAAAAAGGCTGAAGGAGAACGACCTGTACTGGGTGTCCACGCTACTAGACCCCCGGTATAAGCAGAAAGTGCCTGACATGTTAACGAATTACCGCAAGTCGGAAAGGATGCATCAGTTCCAAAATAAATTAAAAAGTATTCTTTACACAGCGTATAAGGGTGATGTCACAGCACAACGGGAATCTAACAGGGGAAGAGGTGAAAGTAATCCTCTTCCTCGCACGACCACGCCAACAAGGACAGGCCGCTTTACAGATGTGTTGTTGATGGAGGACATGCTGAGCTTTTTAAGTCCTACGCATCGCCACAGCCCTTCGGGCTCCACCCTCAGAGAACGACTCGACCGACAGGTAGCAGACTACCTTAACTGCAGATATCGACACTCTGAGGAGCGATGAACCCCTTGACTACTGGGTGTGCAGGCTTGACCTGTGGCCTGAGCTATCCCAATTTGAGATAGAACTTCTGGCCTGCCCCGCTTCAGGTGTCCTGTCAGAAAGGACCTTCACTGCAGCAGGAGGTATTGTCACTGAGAAGAGAAGTCGCCTAGGTCAAAAAAGTCTAGATTACCTCACCTTTATTAAGATGAATGAGGGATGGATCCCGAAGGGACTGACAGTGGGCAATACATTCGACTAAAAAAGGCCTGATGAGGGGGACGTAACAGGGATTAAACTGATAAGAATAGTACTACTTAACACACCACTCCTATCTGGTGGCACATTAGATTGCACGCGCAGTGCCCCAAATTTGAAGTAGGAGGACCAACCAAGCATCTTTTTCCATCTCCTGGTTCCTAAAATCGATGCCATATACACATCCCCTGATAGGGGACGTAACAGGGATTAAGCTGATAAGAATAGTACTACTTAACACACCACTCCTATCTGATGGCACATTAGATTACACGCGCAGTGCCCCAAATTTGAAGTAGGAGGACCAACCAAGCATCTTTTTCCATCTCCCGGTTCCTAAAATCGATGCCTTATACACATCCCCTGATAGAGGATGTAACAGGGATTAAACTGATAGGAATAGTACTACTTAACACACCTTATAATAACGCAGAGAGAGGCAACGCAGAGAGAGGAGTCTGAAGAAGAGGAGTCAGAGGAGGAATGTGGCTTTGAGGAGGTGGAAGACCAAACACAGCAGGCTTGTTGTCACAGGGGGCTTGTTGTCATCTTTCGGGGACCCTTGGTGTTGTACGTGGCTGGGTGGAGGAAGAGACCTTCAATGACATCAGTGAGGACAAGGAACGGGACATGGCTAGCTTGGTATCCAACCTTGTGCAAATGGGGAGTTTGCCGTTTGTGCAAATGGACTGTTTGCGGTTGTTTGCGGTGCGTTAAACGGGGAGTTTGGTCTGTCACTGTGAAGCGGGCATAACCCTTACACTACCTGATCGATACAACATCATACCTGATGTTTTTTTTTTTTTATATTCTTTATTATTTTTATAGTGCACAGCGTAACAATCAGAGTACACAGACAATTCTCATGGGGATATTCAGCAATCACATAGTGGTAACATATTAGAACATGTCATGAAATACTGCACTTTTTATATTCATGGTAGCTAAGGTAATTCCAACAAGTATAGCTGGCATATCTATATGTTTCCAGCTGGGGAGACATCTTGTCAGAGGGGAGATACAGGAAATTAGAAATAATAAACATTTATGTTCTTAAGCTGGCTATCTAAATATAATCATAAAAGCTGACAAGTAATGCTGATTATGGTTTAGGAAACAGGCTAAGTGACCATAGTAGTACCGACTATGCCAGGCTTAGAAACATGGGGTGAGTTATTCTATATTCAGGCCAGCGATACAATAATATTTTTGCTACTGAGCCTACAGCTAAAGGCAGTCACACCCTGTCCTATACATACAAACATATTAAAAAGTCATTTAATAAACCAAACAGCTTAACAAGATGAATACGTATGGTCAGTGAACTTAGGTTGAGGAAGTCGGCATTTGTTAGGCAGATTGGTAAACGGACAGACCTTAAACTTTGCCAATTAAATTATACAGTTGTTTGATAACACAAGAAAAAAAGAGAGAAAAAAAAAAAACGAGAAATGAGCAGAGAAGATACACATAGCTCGGTTAGTGACTTTCTGTAACACGCTGCGCAGTTCAGATAATTAATTATACCGCTGGGAATGGAAGCTGGGCAGTTGAAGTCGCCTAGCTGTAACAAGACTCGAGCTGGTAGACATTTTTACTTGTATGGTGTAATCTCATAAGGTCTGGCTAAACAAGATGGCGAAAGTTAATAACATGCTAGGCTCAATGCGGTTGAACAAGCTTTTAGGGCTTACTAATTGCACAATAAATGGCGTGTGTTGCAAGCTATAATTAAATAAATAAACCTGAGTGTATCAGAACATAAATTAAGAGCCTGAAAAATAAGCACTAACAAAAAAAAAAAATGTTCAGGCAATGAATGATATTTTAAAATATAAGTCCATCTCTGTGCTTGCCGGCAGGCAGCTGAGTTTTCTCGGCATCCTGGCCTGGCTTAGTGTACCGTGGTCAGTCACCCAGATATAGAGCGTGCTTTTGAGTTTTCAACCGATACCTTGTTGGGGTTGTGCTGGTCCCTGCCTCGGACACCCATGTCGTCGAGTAACCGTGCGGTGGGCTTGTGGGTTTGCTGAGTGTCGTTGAGAAGAATCAGTAGGCAGAGGTACAGGTGCCTTCATGGTAGGGGGCACCTCTGGCTCGCTCGCGTTGCAGGCAGTCGGTGTTCGTTTCGCCACCCTGTATGTCACGTTCACAGTAAATGATGTGGAACACAACTGCAGATTTGTTAGGACTTTGATCTTTTATTAAGACACTTAGATGGAACTGAGACTTCAGTTCCAGAATTACAGTTACTGTTTCTTTAAATAATAAACGGTTTGTTTCATTTAGCATTGACAAGGTTCAGAATTCATTAGCATCCGTTATTCTTGTTAACAGTTCAAATTATAAGAGATTATATACATTGGAATTATCAGCAGCAAGACTGGTGCAGTATAACTTAAATAATACTTGTTTTGAGGGATGCTGTAGCAGGCTTGCTGAACAACTTGATAGAAGACTTTAGTATGAAGAAATAAGATTATCTGTAGCAAGACAGGTACAGCTGAACTTGAATAATACTTGATTTGAGGAAAGCTGTAGCAGGATTGCTGAACAACTTGATAGCAGACTTTAGTATGAAGAAATAAGATTATCTGTAGCAAGACAGGTACAGCTGAACTTGAATAATACTTGATTTGAGGAAAGCTGTAGCAGGATTGCTGAACAACTTGATAGCAGACTTTAGTATGAAGAAATAAGATTATCTGTAGCAAGACAGGTACAGCTGAACTTGAATAATACTTGATTTGAGGAAAGCTGTAGCAGGCTTGCTGAACAACTTGATAGCAGACTTCAGTATGAAGAAATAAGATTATCTGTAGCAAGACAGGTACAGCTGAACTTGAATAATACTTGATTTGAGGAAAGCTGTAGCAGGATTGCTGAACAACTTGATAGCAGACTTTAGTATGAAGAAATAAGATTATCTGTAGCAAGACAGGTACAGCTGAACTTGAATAATACTTGATCTGAGGAAAGCTGTAGCAGGCTTGCTGGAGAACTTGATAGCAGACTTTAGTAAGTTGAAATAAAGCTTTAACATTGTTAGCTCTTAACTCAGAGACTGTAAATTACTTAACTTCTGGAAGTAGAGGGATTGTGTCCCCAGCTCTCCTCAGAGGCGGTTGCTTCAGTGAATGGTTGCCGAGAGTGCTGGTAGTTGTCTGTGATGAAGAGAGATGTTGGGGACGTGAATATTCCTCCAGTCCGGTCTAGTAGCGAGTGGTCGTCTCACCGAGGTATGTGAGCCGGTGAGTTTGGCGCGGTACGCGTTTCAATAATCCAGCGTCTATCAGCTGGTGCGGTCGCATTAAATAGCAGACCGCGGCAATGGGGGTGTGGCTAAGCTCCGTCAAACCCGGAAGTATGAGGAGACATCGGGAGGCTTAGGCCTGACACTGTATGAGTTGGGTGTCTGTTTACGTTTCCGCCATCTTCTCGCATTTTTGCGCCTCCCCTGGGGTGCAGTTGGGCTTTGCGGGTCGGGCGGTGGGCGGCATGTCACATGATATGAGGTGTGTGGCGGCAAAGTCCCCCGTCTCAGCCTATGTTCAAGCTTGAGCCAGAAGTTGGCAAATAGTATATCCAGGCTTGATAGGGGGGCTTGTTGTGCTTCATGCCCGTTCGCGGGTCCTGCGGTCTCCGCCATTTTGGGTCGGTCCCGCAGCCCACTGATGTGTTCCTTGCTCGTTTTTGCCACTGCTGAAAAGGCTACAAATAGTGGACCGGGATGACCCCCACCGGTCCGGGGGGGGGGGGATGTCGGGTACCCGGTCATGACAATCGGCTCCCAGGCTGCTCCAGGCTGAGAGCTCGGCCGCTGCTCCCGTCCAGTGCACACCCGGCCGCATGTCTTCGTGGGTGTAGCCTGCTGTCTGTCTGCTGTTCACGAGCCGCATTACCGGTTTACCATGTGCAGTGAATCGCTTAGGGTCAGTTTATGCAGGTTTTTGTGGTTCAGTTATGCCTATTTTAGCTGTTTTAGCTTAGTTCAGGAGGGAGCTGCAGCTAGGCACGTCTTCCCTCCACGACAGTCAGGCCCCGCCCCCCATACCTGATGTTTTAAAGCACGTTATTCCAAACAATTTAGGAATGTTAGGTGATTTATGCCCTTTATGGATTAAAACCAGACTCTGCATCAACTATGTAATTTTCCATGGGAGTTTTGCCATGGATCCCCCTCCGGCATGCCACAGTCCAGGTGTTTGTCCCCTTGAAACAACTTTTCCATCACTATTGTGGCCAGAAAGAGTCCCTGTGGGTTTTAAAATTCACCTGCCTATTGAAGTCTATGGCGGTTCGCCCGGTTCGCCCGTTCGTGAACATTTGTGGAAATTCGCGTTCGACGTTTGCGAACGGAAAATTTTATGTTCGCGACATCTCTATACTGGAGCCTTCTCTGGTCTTCTTTTCCTATTTCTATACTGCTGCAAAACCCAAAAGGGGTGAAATATTCTTTGTGCGGTTAGCTCCCTTTCCTTTATGGGCTGTTTGTACCCTGAGACAGGCTGAAGTGGGTATGAGATATATACAGTATGTAAGAAGGCTAAAATGGTTTTGTGGGAGTGGATAGATCACACTATAAAACTCCACCATCTCTACTTACCTAACCTGCGTTAGGAATGAATGCCGAGCCCCAACTCCCATCCTGTAATCTTCAATACAATGACTTTCCCACTCCGCTTATAGGGTACTTCCCCAAAAGATGTACTTTCATGGCACACTTCATTACGCTAGCTAAATTTCTGCCATATAGTACCTATCACATATATTCATTTTTTTAATATATTATTATATATATATATATATATATATATATATATATATATATATATATATAAATAATAATATGAAAAAAGGAATATATGTATATATATATATAGTATAAAATTGGTGCACTTTCACTTTTTAGCACTTTAATAAACTGTCAGAGTGCCTAAGCACTTTTTCGTATTTTTGGGAAACAATTGGCCTGCTCAAGGGGTACACCGGGTGTCTGTGCACCTTTGGTAAGATAGTTACCAAAAAAACGCGCTAAATCGATCTGTAAACATAAAAAACACACATAATAGTGCAGACCATCTGGTAATGATAATATAAGAAATAGGAGTGATAGGAAAAAAACTCACATGTCCCAGAGCCCTATCACCCCTGGCTCTGGGTTTGTAAGGCTCTTTGGAAGAGGGGATATCCCCACACTGCAGGATCTTCCACAGAATGTATCAGCTGGTGATTCCTTTTTGCTGTGTGTAGGAGAAAGAAGGACAGGACCTCCAATTGAATAATATCACAATTCAGTTTATTTGTACAAAAGAAGTTAAAAACCCTTACTTGGGATGTGGTGGGTATAAACTCGCAGAGTCACCCACATAAAAGCATAAGACAAATATATCCGAAAACGCTTCCTGGTTGCAGTCCGGTCACGTGATCGCTTCCGGGTCCGCCCTCCAATGACGTCCGTGTTACACGGACGTCATTGGAGGGCGGACCCGGAAGCGATCACGTGACCGGACTGCAACCAGGAAGCGTTTTCGGATATATTTGTCTTATGCTTTTATGTGGGTGACTCTGCGAGTTTATACCCACCACATCCCAAGTAAGGGTTTTTAACTTCTTTTGTACAAATAAACTGAATAAGAGGATCAGAAGCAAGTGAAATCAAAGCTCATTTTGTGAATTCTCTGAATGTAATTTCTCAACTGTGTTAACTGAGATTTTGTCACAGGAGTCATACCCCAACATGCAAGAAGGAGGAAACCCACAAAAGGTGGATCCTTAGAATGGCCTTAGAATGGCCTTAGAATGGCCGTAATTCACGTTTAAACACAACGAGAAATAGGGTCATGATAAATCAAGGACAGGATAACAGAAATACTCAGAGTCAAGACAAAGCTGGATCAGGATACCAGAAATCATGAGTCAAATGCGCAGCCAAGGTCAGGATACCAATGTTGAAATGTGAATAGCTCTATTCCCCCCAGTAACTGGACGATACACAATTTTAGGAGTACAACTCATTTATTTTGCTCAAACACAGCCTTTTTATGCACAGACCCCCAGCATGGGGTCTCTATACAAAACATACACAAGCCCCTCCCAGGCGACCCATTGTCTGAGAGATAATTGAGTCAAAACTGAGTAACTCAATTATCTCTCAGGTACAGAAATATATACAGCTTATATACAAAATACCCCATAAACATAGTTATAATTCACAGGAACCCCACAATTCGTAAATCCCTGAATAGCTCTGATCTGAGCATCCAACATATCCAAATAGCGCCCAGATCGGTTTGGTAGAACGGAATCGCCATTCGGGTAAAGTTCTGACTGACTGTCCACAAGGCGATAGTCCAAAACAGTTCCACAAGAATGAGGGTCACAGCCGTTCAGCTTTCAGGGGTTCCTGTGCGAACACTGATGAACGCTCCCCCTGGCTTTTAGGGAGAGAGTGCTCCCCCAGTTGGTAGTTCATAGACAAAAAGATCGCCATGCATTGGACCACGTGCGTTTGTCCAGTGCATGGCGACCATTTTCTGCCACCCAGGGAAAGTACTTGAGTTAATGTGTTAGGGTGTTAATTTGTGGTTAACAGCCAGGAGAGGTTGGTGTTCACGGAGGTATAAAAAGGGGGACCACACACCATCCATTCGGAAGACAAACAAAGGGGTACGGACAACTGAACACCAGGAAATTAAGTCTGCTACAACGAGTCAAACACAAAGCGAACAGTCCTCCAAATGCACTGGACAAGTCAATCTAAAATGCCCCTTCTGGCCACAATATAGGCAGAGCCCCTCTTTTCTCCTTTTCTGTTTCTCAGCCTCAAACAATTTGGTCACACCTAGCTACATAGGCTCAGTATCTGTAGAAGAAGAAACATCAGGAACTGAGGCCCTAGGGGTGGCGATTACATAATTGATCAGGTCATGTAGAAGGACTGGAAGATCTCTGGCTGCCACCTCATCCAGGATGTTATCATTAACCCATTCCATGAATGCAGAAGCCAAACCACTATTGGTCTAATCCCCCTCAGAAGCAAGAGTGCAGAAAGTAAACACATTATCCACTATAGATCTGTTTCCCTGCTTAATCCTCATGAAATATTTAGCTGCACTATTCTCTCTGCCAGGTGGATCAAACGCTTTACGGAAGGCTCTTACATAGATCTTGTAATAAGATCTTTGTTTGCCTCCCATAAAGGATTAGCCCATTCCAAGGCCTTGTCGGTTAACTGGTGCATAAAGAACACGACCTTGGATCTTTCAGTGGGAAAAGACCAGGGAGACGTTTCAAAATTAAACTCTATTTGGTTTATGAACCCTCAACATGTCTTAGGATCGCCACCATATCTAGAAGGTGGTGTCAGGCTGGTGGTCATACTGTTCTGACCAGAAACTTCAATCACCACAGGCACAGGCTGGGTAGGCATAGGTGGAAGGTTTTCAGTAGAGAGGTGGACTGTTCTGGCTAACAAGGCCTGTGTGAATTGGTCCTTTCTATGGTACATTTCCCTTAAATTTAGCCTGGCAAGCATCATGGCCCTATCGTAATGTCATGGGAGTCGTACCCCAACACTCAGCAAACAGGAAACCCACAAAAGATGGATCCAAAAGACGTATTACCGAGCCTTAGAATGGCCAGACTTCACGTATAAACACAACAAGAATAAATCAAGGTCAGGATAACATAAATACTTAGAGTCAATACAAAGTCGGGTCAGGATATCAGAAATAACAAGTCAAATAAGAAACCAAGGTCAGGATACCAGAAATTACGAGTCAAATATGAGACCGAGGTCAGGATACCAGAAATCACAAGTCAAATACGAAGCCAAGGTCAGGATACCAGAAATCTCAAGTCAAATACGAAGCTGAGGACAAACACAGGAAATTCCAATGGAATCTCTAGGAGCACTAAATGAGGGTCTAACAAAAACCACGATAGGGCAATGAATGGGGGCCAAAATAAGCCTAAAATAGGCTTACCTATGTTCTGATAGGCCACGTTATCACTGCGATCCAAAACAGATTAGGATTGCAATGGTTACTTGGTCACTTTAAGAGTGGGCATGACGCCAGGTCCACATCTATTTTTTAGATGCTCTGCCGCGTGGTTCGGCCAGACCACGCAGCAGGAGAAGGTCTTCACGGCTCGAGGGAGGTGAATCTCCCTCAGTGTGCCGCGCGGTTGCATGGAGCAGTTGGACCGTGCGGCAGGTGGAGGTCTTTTCCCAGCTTGAAATCTCAGTTTCCAGTGAGGGGTGGTAAAGGACAGGTAGGACATGTTTTATTCGGAGGTGTCTTGGAGAAATTTAGCAGCCAGGGCTCAAATGTTATGTTATATCTCCTCATATTACTTATACCCCACACCCTAAGTCCATGGAGGGGGTGGTGAATTATTTGTTTAATTTGAAGCTCCCACCCAATGCTCATTAAGGGGGCATGGGGAGGACCCACAGTATTTTCAGAGTAACAGGCCGTCAAGTCGTGCACAAGTCTATTGTTTATTTAAAAAACAAAACTATTACAAAACTGCAAGTTTTCTTTAGTTTACTTTAGAATGACACAGAAATAAGTCATATTTCTTATAAGCCCTCCTTTCTTCAAAGTCAGCTGCCAACATGAGAATCTGTTTTAAGAATTTTACCTTCAAATACTTGGCATATTGGACTCGAGAACTTGCTTAGTTTTTTCCGATCCACCTGATATACTGTCTGGGCAGCTACACAGTAAGTCCCGATGAGTCCAGTAGTTTCCTGTGTCACTATGGAGTTGTCTGTCGTAATGTTTAGTATGCTCTGTTAAAGACAATATGATAATCACAAACTAACTCATCATTTATGATATCTAAAACAAAAACTGTTATTAGTCAAGAATAATATGCATACTTTTCATATTACACAGGTGTAGTATATATCTTATTAGATCATTGTAATAGGAATAGTACAATGATTGTAGACCTACTGTGCCATTCTACGGGATCACTAAAAATAATATTCAGATGGTGTGTGATCAATCAACACATTGCCCATGTTTGTTACTTACCATTCAGTTCCTGTACAGAGCTAGGAATACTATCCCTGAATAAGCACACCTCAAGTGACAGGTTCTTCTCACAGAAAGAAAAAAGACTAGGCAAATTTTATTTAGATTTTCTCACTCAGGGCTCTAACTCAAACTTCTATTGCTGACTCTCCATTGCAACATTTTCTCCATGTTTTTTAACTGCTCTCACTATCCTTCTTTCATGGTCTCTCTCCATCTTTACAAAATTACTTAGGTTCTCCTTGCTCTTTCTTCTATGGCAGTCTCTCCCATTGACTTCATCTCATTTTGCAATTGCGATCAGGCTGGCAATGAGTGCTATGGAAAGGCCATGGTTTGTCCTGACCTCTGCTAGTCCCTCTTGCTGGCATGGCACCTGCAGTAGTCTCACGATCAATCCAAAAGGGCAGCTGCCATGCAGGGCTGTCCCTGGAAGTGCCTAAAGACCCCAGAGCAGCGGTGAACATGATTAAGGAATAGAGCAGGGACAGAAAGGCATCCAAGCATTTCTGTCCAGCAGTCCTCACATGCATAGAGTGCAGAGAACTTCTGATTACAGTGAAAGAGACGACCAGTGGTCTTCAGGTAAGTTGTCAAATGATTTGCAAAAGGTTTGATTATTTCCCTTGGGAGGGCACCAGGGAAGTTCTAGTACCACAGCCACTGCAGTGGTTGTGTTTTGTATTCAGAAAAAAAAGAAAATAATTGACAAGTAGATGTTTTTTGAGCTAATATTCTTTTATCCGTTAAAATACAATATCAAAGTAAAGTTCTGTTTGGTAAAATAAGCATTTAAGTTTCCACTGCTGTTAAACATGTTTTAAAGAATAAAATTAATTTAACTAAGTTCTGTACCTCATTAGGTTTCCCAATCTTCCAGATCTCTAAAACATACTTTACATCAAATTCATAATTCCTAATACAAGCCGGTTTCTTTAAAGTTGCATTAATATGCATGGTTTTGTCCACGTGTGTTATTTGTAGTATTGGTGGGTCAGGATCAACTGCAAAATAAAAGCAGTATATACATCATGGTATTAACATTCCTTGCTCAAATGCTGTCCACTACATTTTGATATTTAGTGATTTAACCCCAATGTGTTGTAAATGCTGACACAAATGTATAAACGATAAGAGACTGATAAAATATATAAAACCGCGTGCGACCATGTGTTAGAGATGCTAATACCAGAACTTGCTCCGTCTTAACCCCCACCCTCACTATACGCAATAGAGCTAAGATAACTTACTGATATAAACCCCTGGAGGGGGCTACCCCCTGGAGCACTTAAGCATATACGAGACATACTGTTGCAGAATGCACCTACTAATGTGCCCAGTGGGGCTTACCTCATTGTATTGTACCTATTGACTAACTTGTTCCAAAATAAAGAAAAATCACTTTGCATGCTGATGTGCACAAACCGATAACTATGTCTCTACCACTGTTTGCGAAGTCTAAGGGCAACAGCCCACTTAACGTATTTCTTTATAACATTATAACATGCTGAGTGACCAAAAAAATTAATAAAAATAAAAAAGATATGAAACCTACAAACTCTTTATTTGATTGCCATTAGCGTGATGCAAAATGGTAGGCATGTTTCCTCATATGATCGAGAATAAAGGCATTTCTCCATGTTCCAACATATGTTGGTAAATGTAAAATGTGTATGTACATGAATGTGCACTGATGTATGCACAAACATAAATGGGTGCATGTTTTCATGTGTGAGAGCTTGTTGGCATGTCTGAGTAGGAGTATGTTTTTTGTGTATCTACAGGTATATTTACCTGTACTAAAGAGAGAATTGCCAGGAATTCATAGAATTTGAAATTTAAGGCCAAGTAACTGAAGTGAAAAACGTCTTGAAATTAACTATGCTTCCAGTTTGGGTACTTTGGCCTAAAATTGGAATTTCACTTTGTATTCCTGACAATTCTCACTTTATGAAATATCCCAGCTTTAAATGTGTAGGCCAAAATATATATTTTTTTAGACTCTGCTACTTTAAGCTTAGATTATGGTTTACAAATATACCAAAAAAACTGAAGACCTTTCTGGACCAAACTGGAGCAGAAGGTGTCCAAGTCAGTTTAAAATATACATTTTAATGTTGGGGGGAAAAATCAGCCAGTGGAAGCATTGATACTGAAATAAAGTGGGAAATTCAGAAGACAGCCTGGCAGCATGGTATTAAAGTGGCCGAGGCAGGAAATAATAAGTGGATAGACTAGCGTTGGTGCCATCTTGCATTTTATGATGAAATATATTTATTTTTATCCCTTCATGCAGGTCTTTGAGACCAAATCCCATGATATCGTAACATCATTCTTCATTAATGGATGGATAAAAAACAGAATTGTACTATCCTATCAGTTTCCCTAAATCTATTTACTATATCAATTCTCTATTAAGTATATTCACTAAAGTGAGAATTATCTGGAATTAAAGGGAATGCCAAATGAATTTCAAAATTAAATTTTTTCCATTTCAGCTACATTGAAATTCACTTTGAATAACCCTGCTAGATAACCCTGTTAGGTAGTTGCTAGAGACTCACCTGTAAACATGTATGAGATCTTCTCGCTGTTTATCCATGAAGACATATAATATTTAGAGATGGTTCGGATCCTAATATTGTAATTGGAGTAATACTCTTTAAGATGACAGGTTATATCACAGTCAGTCACCTTAATATTTTTGCAACGCTTGACTGGTTTCCACTTTGTCTCTGAAACTCTGAAGGAGAACAGCTATGGTCAGAAAGATGCATGCAAATACGTCTAAAAACCATTGGCTAAGACAATCTGTGTAAAAGTCATAAATGACATTGGTTAAGACAATCCTGATGTTTGAGAACTTCAATTTCAGAGATGCTCAGCCAACTGGGATGCCAACGCTTACATGCTGGTCCAGAAAAGAGAGGTAATAATTGGCCCTTATACCAATTTATGTGTTAAATGGTAAAATATGAGTACGCTCTCTAAATAATATGGTAAAAAATCAAAAGTAAATATGGATGGAGCAGTGTCCAGTGTGCCATTTTTATCATCTGTCTAGACATGCAGGTTGCATGCAAACCATGCTTCTAGTTAATAGATGAATGTACAACTTTCTATTGTGATACCTTTTCCACTCGTATTTTCAATTATTATTTTATATAAAGAGGAGGTTGTACGCTTAACAGGTGGGTATTTGTGATAACCAATGCAGAACAGAGTAGGCCCGGTAACCAATGTGATTCAGTATTTAGCATGATAGTAGATGGAAAACATTTGGTTTGTATAGGGCTGCCACTGGACATCATAATACATCATTAAAGTTTAAATTAAGCAAAACTATGAGACCTGAATCATCAGACACATGGTAAATTCAACACCAAAAAGGACTTTAAAGAAATCTAACAACTGACCAGTAACCCCAAAGATTTATAATAGTCTTAAATATTTTCACATGAGCAGAACAAACACCACAAAACCTCCATTGTCTTGATGATGTGTGCAAGTGATGTTAACAAAGGATTCATGGCTAATAATGTACATAACATAAAGGACAGATAAGCATTGTAACTACAAAATAACATTGCAAAATCAATATACATTGATAACAAATACACACATGCACAATACCTGACATGTCCATTTTTAACAACCTTAAAGATACACAATACACTGCTATGTCCTTACAGAACATTAGCAACATCAATGTACCGGTACTTTGTAGTCTGATACCTTCAACCTAGGATGTAACTGGAAAGCTTGCAAAGACCCCAGCGGTTTTTATCTTTCACCTAACAATATCAGCCTATAATGCATAATATTGTGAGTGCAACGGGTAAATCATGAGTTGGCATGGTTTTAAGTCAATAATGTTTTCTAACATAGGCAGTGTTGTCAGTAGTATAATGGTCAGTCACCATTGGATCTTGATCACTTTGAAAACTGTCTCGCAATTCTAGACAAAGGCAATTACTCTGACCAAAAACAGTATTTTTTCTGTAGTGCTAAACCATTTTGGCATGGTCTCCCCTAAATCAAACAAAAGCAAACCATCACCTGAGATGACAATTTCAGAGATAGAGTTTAGTCACTGCCAGCAAAATGCATTATCTCTTTATGTCTGTATGCAGACTCCAAGCACCATGGCTACTGCTTGGAATAACCCTTTAATAATCAGTTACTCACCCTGAAATTTAATTTCATCCTTTATCAGTGGGAAAAAAAATTGAGAAAACGAACTTACAACTTAATAAAAAAAAAGCATTTAATATAATACATAAAGGATTTTAAGTTTGATTGATCAACTCATCCTGCAGAGTTCAATAAAATAAGTACCGAAGAATATTACTGAAAAAAAGCTTAATCTATCCTTCTTCATTAAACACACTCTATTATTAAATATATACATATTTTAAATGTTAACTTATGATCCTTCAATATAATATAACTATTAACATTCATCTCATCAAACCAAATATTTAAAAAGATTTGGGACTTCATGGATTTCCCCCAACCCAGTTAAAAAATTCTTGTAAAATTAAAGTTCTGTATAAAATAAAATAAATATTTTATCTGTGCTTGGCAGTGGTGTATCCTGGTTTTGTGCTGCCCTAGGCAGGACAAAACTCAGGCGCCCCTCTCCCAACTCCCCCCCCCCCCCGGCGACACCCCCACCCAACCCTTCCCCCCCCCGTCCCACCTTCTAAATACACACACACACACACACAAATTCACTGACAGATACGCATACACTAGCTAACAGACACACACACACACTCACTAGCAGACACACACTCACTAGCAGACACACACACTCACTAGCAGACACACACACACTCACTAACAGACACACACCTCACTAACAGACACACACACACACACACACACTCACTGTCAGACACACACACTCTCTGATATATAATATATTATAATATAATATATAATAAAATATATAATATAATGTAATATAATATATATAATATAATATATAATACAATATATATAATATAATAATATATAATATAATAATATATTATAATATAATAATATATAATATAATATATAATATATTATAATATATAATATAATATATAATATATTATAATATATAATAATATATAATTATAATATAATATATAATATATATAATATATATAATATAATAATATATAATATATATAATATAATAATTATAATATAATATATAAGATATAATAATATATTGATACCGGAGAAACTGACGGAAGCCAAGCACAGAGAGATGGACACAGGTTTCTTCAGGAAGGAAGAGATTCTTTATTGGATCACCGATCGGGACTCAGAGGGACTAGCGTCACCAAAATACCACAAGTTCTGAGCCCCGGACAATAGTGCAGGCTCCTTATATAGGCACATAACTCCTCCCATATTAAGCTCCACCCGCACATTCTCTTAACCAATCAACACAAATAAGAATTAACTTCCTGTTTGACCGCATGGCTTGTCCAGCACAATGGAGGAGGGGGAATACTACATCCTGTATTCTTGCACATGCTCCGTACACTACTGATCGTATCTTGCCTCGTGCAACCAACTGATCGATACGTCAGCATATGCACGTACACATGCCACGTGGTAATCTCGGCCTACTAAATTTATTTTTACCGAGATTCCACCACATTCCCCCCTTTGATGCCTCTTGATATTTCACAATTACTTGAGGCATCACTTTAACCTTGGTTTGCATACACCGCAAGTTACCTTGAACCAGACCAGACTTATCTTATGATGTGAATCTTTTAACACTCATCTTCCTGCATTGGTTCTCCCTGATCTAGAGCCTTATACTTATAAATCGCCATTATCTGTGCAGCAGCCTTCCTCTCTGCTATATTTCCTATCAGGCTTTGCACAGACCTAACTACTAAGGGTATAAGACACGGCAGGAGTAGACACAACATTAAAATCAGTAGGACTCCACCTACCACTGCCTTAAGCCCTCCAAACCATTCATACCAGCTACCAAACCAACTACTTGGATTATACCCTTTCCATACCTGAGTAGGCACATGCGCTAGTTTAACCATATGGCTAGTAAGCTCAGCTATTGCTTGCCCTTCGTCATCTATTTGAAGACAGCAATTGCTCAGGTTAAACTTCCCACATACACCTCCCTCTACTGCCAAAAGGTAATCCAAGGCTAATCTATTTTGGTAGACTGCCGTCCTCATCCTGGTGTTATGCTTCGCTAGAAGATTGAGCGCTTGTGATGTCTCGTTAGTAATAATCTCAACCACCGCCTGTAATCTTATAATACGGTTGAGCATATAAATAGGGGTTCTGTAACCAAAGGTACCATCCTCAGCCCACGTGGCTGGCCCATAATAATCTATGATACGCTGGGGAGGCCATTCATCATCTTCCCAGGCGCCTATCTCTATGGGTCCCCTTTTCTTCCTATGATTCACATCATACACTTTAACACCTAAAGTCTCACCTGTTTCAATTGGTAACAAGAAGAAGGATGGTTTGAGCATACCCAACACACATGCCCCTTCCCAGTCCTGTGGCAACTCCGAATAGGCTTTCTTACCACAGATCCAGTACAAATTTGCTGGGGCTCTCCAGGTAGATGTGATGGATAAATCAAACCACACATCCTTTAAATTGGCGTATCTAGCAAACGGGTTAGATGGTTCTGAGACATTTGAAGCCGACCACCAAGTTGTATTCTTTGTATCATCATCATAAGCTTTTTGCCCTAGACAAGTTAATTCTCCTACAGAAGTATTATACATTATTCCTTTCCTTGCTATGCAAACATAACCTATGATGGAGGTCTTTAATCTCCACTCAGATTTACCTCTAACACTCATATGAAAATCGGCTTGTGTAGATATCAGTTGGTCAACTGCCTCAGAACCGGACATTACCTCCTTTGCTTCCCAAGGCCATTGGTCTCCCATGTTAGTACCTCCACACACATAGCAGTTGGTAACATTAAGACTACCGGCAATACTTTCGGCTAAATCGATGAACAGGTTTTTAGCATTATGGGGGATCTTATTATCTATACTCATCTCTTCATAAAAGGAATGGTATACTTGATGAGTTTGGGAGGATACCGTATCAGTCTCTATCCCTATAAACAATAATGTCCCAGGATCTAAACCCGTCCCGTATATCTGAAACCCAAATAAATTGCCATATTTGTCTAAGAACTTATCGGGGTTATTTATAAGTATATGGATAGGATTACATTCCATAGACTTACAATATGGGCTAGTCGGCAACTTAGTCACTATCATGTCTTTGTCTACTGTCTGTCCCCAAGTCGCCCACCCCACACAAGACCAATATGGGCAGAAGTTATAGTCTTTATTTGGGCATCTAGGACTCACATATTTATTTTTACTACTGGGACAAATATATTTATCATTTGACCCATACGTCCTCTCCCATCTAAGATCCCCACATACATTCCACGGCTTTCTACCACTCGATATCGCTTTACACGCATCAAATAGCAGAACACCCGAAGAATGTACGGATTCTAACACCGTCTTATTAATTAGGGTCCCCTGAGGATCTCCATTCCTGAGAGTCAACCAGATTGTACGAGGTTGATACTCTGGACTGAAGCACTTAGGTTCTCCTACTCCTAAATGGCACACACTATAGTCTATATTTAAGTATCTACATCTCGATACATCTCCTTTACACTCGTATTGTGAATGCCAGATTAGGGTTTGGGAAATATGGTTACCTGTTCTCGTAGTCTTAATGCATACCTCACAGCTAGGAGTGTCGGTACCTCTACCTTCCTGAATATAAAAACACATATAAATAAATACTATCAAAAGCACATCTTTCGCCGTCATCCTCAGTCTTCGTCCGTGCGAAGGCGCCTCAGCTTCCAGGATGTGAGGGCTGCAGGGAATGGAGTCCTGCTCGTCTTCACAGGTGTCCCTTCGAGACTTTCCTGGCTTATATACTATGTGTTGGTAAGCGGACAGGCTTTATTATGGCCTTCTCACTCACGCACCAAATCCCTGTAACAATAAAATTTGTAATCCACACGATTCCTCGTTACTCCGACTGAGTAGTGCGTTTTAACCGGATCTTGCAGGGATTCTCTGGATCTGCTGTAACTTGCCAAGAATCGACTGCTGCTGGTTTAACCCTGGAGTGATGTATCCACGGAGTCACTTCGGCTACTTTTATCGCTGTAGGGGTAGACAAAAGAACAACATAAGGACCTCTCCACTTGGGCCCTAACGGTACATTATTCCACTCTTTAATCCACACTTGATCTCCTGGATGATAACTATGAACAGGGGGATAAATATTCACAGGTAATCTATCTTGTACCCATTTCTGTACCTCCTCCATAGTCTTACCCAACTCTACAACCTGCTGCCGGGTAATTCCTTCTCCCAACTGACTCAAATCCCCCCTTAAGTTACCAAGTACGGGAGGTGGTCGCCCATACATGATTTCAAAAGGAGAGAGGCCCATCCTTCTGGTAGGGGTACTGCGGATTCGCAATAGAGCTATGGGTAAGAGAACGTTCCACTTAAGTTGGGTTTCCTGACACATTTTAGCCAACTGGTTCTTAATAGTTCTATTCATTCTCTCTACCTTACCAGAACTCTGGGGTCTATATGCTGTATGAAGCCTCCACTTTATACCAAGCATATGAGTCAGTTGTTGTAGGCACTGATGAACAAAAGCTGGACCATTGTCCGATCCTATAGAACAGGGTAGTCCATATCGGGGTATTATTTCTCGTAGCAGGAATCTTACAACTTCTCCTGCTTTCTCTGTACGAGTAGGACATGCTTCTACCCAGCCTGAATAGGTGCACACAATTACCAGCAGGTAACGATGTCCACCCGATTTAGGCATCACTGTAAAGTCTATTTGTAGATCGGACATGGGGAGTCCCCCCATAAACTGGACTCCTGGTGGTTTTACTGGTCCTTGTCTTGCATTATTTTTAGCACACGTTACACATCTTCGTACAATGGCCTGAGTCAAGTTGGACAATCTTGGTATGTAGAAATGCTTTCTGAGAGATTCTTCAGTACTGTCTCTCCCAGAATGTGTCCCGTTATGATAATTTTGGACAATTTCTACCGCTAGTGATGCTGGTATGACTATTCTTCCATCTTCTAGCTGATACCACTTGTTCTCCAAATACTTTCCTGGTTCAGTCTTTAACCACTCCTCTTCTTGAGCTGTATAAACTGGAGTCCATTGGGACAGTGGAGTTGGTATAAGAGCAGCTATATGCCCCACATACTCCTGTCTTCCTGATTCAGCAGCACGCTTAGCTGCACTATCTGCCATCCGATTTCCCTTGGTTACATCACCATCTCCTCTCAGATGCGCTCGACAATGTATGATACCGACTTCTTTCGGCTCCCACACTGCTTCCAATAGTTGTAGGATTTCAGCTGCGTATTTGATTTCTTTGCCTTCTGAATTCAGTAGTCCTCTTTCTTTATACAAAGCTCCGTGGGCATGAGTGGTTAAAAACGCATACTTAGAGTCCGTATAGATATTCACTCTTAAACCTTCAGCCAATTGTAACGCTCGTGTTAGTGCTATTAATTCTGCCTTTTGTGCTGATGTTCCTTTCGCCAGTGGCCGAGCTTCTATCACCTTGTCTATTGTTGTTACTGCATATCCTGCATAGCGGATCCCTTCTTTCACATAACTACTGCCGTCGGTATAATATTGAACATCGGGGTCCTGGATGGGAAAATCACGAAGATCTGGTCTACTTGAGAATACTTCATCCATTACTTCCAAACAATCATGTTGACTTTCAGTAGGTTGTGGCAAAAGGGTAGCTGGATTTAAGGTGTTTACAGTCTCTAAATGCACTCTTGGGTTTTCACACAACATTGCTTGATACTTGGTCATACGGCTGTTACTAAACCAATGATTTCCTTTGTAATCCAACAACGTCTGTACTGCATGTGGGACTCGTACATAAAGTTCTTGACCCAGAGTGAGTTTATCGGCTTCAGCTACTAGCAGGGCGGCTGCAGCTACGGCTCTTAGACAAGGTGGAAGTCCGCTGGCCACTGCATCCAATTGCTTAGACATGTAGGCAACAGGTCTTTGCCATGATCCCAAGTACTGTGTCAATACTCCCACAGCCATTCTTCTTTGCTCGTGTACATATAAGTAGAATGGTCGTGTGTGATCAGGTAGACCTAATGCTGGGGCACTCATCAAAGCCTTCTTCACATCTTCAAATGCCGTTTGTTGTTCTTGAGTCCATAAGAAGGGGTCGTGCTCTGTACCTTTGATAGCTGCGTACAGAGGTTTTGCCAGTATCGCATAGCTGGGAATCCATATCCTACAGAAGCCTGCTGCCCCCAAGAATTCTCGCACTTGTCTTCTATTCTTGGGTATTGGTATTTGGCAGACAGCTTCTTTTCTCTCTGGCCCCATAATTCTTTGACCTTCAGAGATATGGAATCCCAGATATTTGACAGTTGGCAAACACAACTGAGCCTTCTTTCTAGACACCTTGTATCCTGCCTTCCATAGAATGTGTAGCAGATCGTGCGTTGCTTGCTGACAGATTTCTTTTGTAACTGCTGCTATCAACAAGTCATCTACATATTGTAACAATACACACTCTCCTGGGATGGACTCGAAATCCAGTAGATCTTGACTTAGGGCTGAACCAAATAGGGTAGGTGAATTTTTAAACCCTTGGGGCAGTCTTGTCCAAGTCATTTGGCGTTTTGAGCCCGTTACAGCGTTCTCCCATTGGAAAGCGAAAATACATTGACTTTCTGCGGCAATTCGGAGGCAAAAGAAGGCATCTTTGAGGTCTAAGACTGTAAAGTAAGTAGCCCCGCCCGGAATTAAAGCAAGCAGGTTATATGGATTGGGTACAACTGGATGTATACTAACAACCGCATCATTGACTGCTCTCAAGTCCTGCACAGGTCGATACTCATCTGTACCGGGCTTTTGAACAGGCAGCAATGGGGTATTCCAGGGGGAAGTACAGAATTTTAGGATACCATACCGTATGAACTTATCCAGATAGGATTGGATGTTCTTCTTAGCCTTCTGCGGGATGTGGTATTGTCTTAGGCTCACTGGATAAACCCCAAGTTTTAGTTCAATTTTTATAGGTGGAATATTGCGGGCCAGTCCTGGTGGGTTGTTCTCTGCCCAAACTCCTGGTATGTTAAATAATGTCTCATCACTCCTAGGGTTTTGGCTAGTCAACACTGTATAAAGTCGCCACTCTTCTTCCTTTGGTACGGATAATGTCATGATACCTGAAGGTCCATTAAACTTTAAGGATGTTGTTCCATTTGGTAGGAACGTAATCTGCGCTTGTAATTTTGATAGCATATCACGTCCCAGCAATTGGACTGGACATTCAGGCATATAAAGGAATTGATGTTTTACTACGTGGCCTCCCAATGTACAGAGTCGACTTTTAAGAACCGGTTTTTCAGCACTTCTTCCAGTTGCTCCTATCACAGTAATAGTCCTTCCAGATGGAGGAGCAACTAGATTAGTCACCACTGAATGTTCAGCACCAGTGTCGATCATGAACGCACTCCTTTTTCCCCCTATTGATACATCGACCATAGGCTCCGCTCGACCAAGGGGGATGGAGCCCGGTCGGTATCAATAGTCCTCCATGACCGTGTCAGCCAATCCTACAAAGTCCCTACCTTCTCTATCGCGGGACCTTTGCGCTGCTGGAATATACCTGTCTTCCCTAACACTTCCTCTGTTCCCATTACTCCCTCTATAACCATTACTCCCTCCGGGGCCTCCTCTACCTCTCGCTCTGCCTCTAAAGTTTCCATAACCTATCCTAGGTCTGTCTTTCTCACACTGTTCTCTTCGAGGACACTCATTTCTCCAATGCCCTTCTTCCCTACAGTATGCGCACTGATTTCTACTTAGAGGTTCCTCATTCCATCTACTATCGCCTCTATCTGGGCCCCGTCTATCTATGCCTGCGATCGCTACCGCTAGCATATCAGCCTTTTTACGCATCTTGCGCTCTTCCTCTTTCTTACTTTCTGTTTCCCTATTCATATAAACCTTATTCGCTACCTCCATTAGTTGGGTGATTGACATACCTGCAAACCCTTCTAACTTTTGTAGCTTGCGCTTAATATCTCCGTAAGCTTGGCTGACAAAGGCGGAGTTCACCATTCGGGAATTATCTGCGTCTTCCGGATTAAAGGGGGTATACAAGCGGTATGCCTCCAATAATCGGTAATAAAAGACACTGGGCGCTTCATCGCTTTTCTGAATCACCTCAACTGTCTTCGACATGTTAATAGCTTTCTTTCCTCCGGCTTTCATGCCAGCAATTATAGCGTCTCTATAGGCTCTGAGTTGGACCATATCAGCACCATTTACGTTCCAATCGGGATCGGTGTTGGGATAATGTGTTGCGGCCCATGCTGCTGGATTAGCTTGGTTCAAAGCACGGGCTCTATCCTCTAGTGCTTTAATGGCTGCTTGGTTAATTCTTGTCCTTTCCTCATTGTTAAACAAAGTCATTAATAACTGCTGGCAATCAGCCCATGTCGGGTTATGTGTCTGTACTATTGAGGTGAACAGATCAGTCATAGCTTGTGGTTTCTCAGTATACGAGGAATTGTGGGTCTTCCAGTTTAAAAGATCGGTTGTCGTAAATGGGACATATACAAAGACTGGGTCAGCATGTGCCATTTGGCCTGCGGCATCGATATAGGCTGACCCAGGATTCAGACGAAGAGGCATCTGATAGTGTCTTAATTGTTGGGCACCGGTCAACTGTCGGGTCTGTATGGGGCTACGTGGAGGGGCGTCAGTCATAGGTTCCAGTCGGGGAGAAATAGGGTATGGGGATGTGGGAGCTTGGTTTTGGGAAAAGGTTGTAAATAAAACACTTCGAGCCGAGCTAGATGAAGCTTGACCGGAAGTCTGAAGTGGCGCCAAATCAGGATATTCGTTTTTAATGGGGGTTGGTTCTGATTCCGGAAGGGGAGATTTAGTACGAGGGGGGGTGGATCCTGTACTGGAGGAGGAAGCGGAAGTGGATGAGGGTAATGAGGGGAGGGTTGCAGGACTTCCTGCGTTTGCGTCACTTCCTCTTAACGGAAAGTAAGGGGGCGGCAAAGGGATCTCGGACTCAGGGGGCGTGTCCAAAATGGGCCTAACACCAGTCCTAGTGGACGAACAAGTCCTAGCTACCATGAGGCGACATTGCTCCTCGTGGCATGTCCGGAGCCATTTTGGCGAGTCATTTACGGCCTGTCTCCAACAATCAATATAAGGAAACTGGCCGTAAAGTTCAGGCCTACCTGATACAGCCACGTGTAAGCGCTGTACCAGAGTTGGATCCAAACTGCCACGTGGCGGCCATGCCGCAACCAAAGTAGGCCACTCCCTAGTACACAAAGTGACCAAACGTACAGGAGACATTTTAACCCCAAAATCACAAGTTTTGAATCCCTTTTTAAAATTCTTCACCATACAACCTAAGGGATCCGGAATCGTTGACTGCGACGCACCCATACTTAACAATGGAACGTCGTCGACAACGAATACTATACACGCGTACTATTCAACAGTCACACCCGTTTCCTCTGGCAACAGCACCACGTGGTACGGTTACCAAGTGAAACGTACACAATAACAATAAACACTCAGGGAATTCCCGTACACACACAGCTGTTACACCAGTCACTATATAATCAATATTATGCCCTTTGGCGTAACTATACAGTCACCCACGCTATAATTCTCTATATACGAATTACCCGTCTATAACACACCCCAGTAACATCGTCTTTTACAAATAGCGGTTACAGTACGGTTAGCATAGGTCAAAGCACAAGTTAAGGTCACAATACAATTATTAGTGGTTATGGTGTTAAACATGCAATGGACGACAATGATTAGTACTTATATACAGTGTCAGTAAATATACAGGGTTATGGTACCGTGCACTATGATACAGCAACACACTATTAACACTCTCGCTAGACGGCTGAGCTCGCGCTATCTAACAAGATATACACTTTACTAAACAATCTTTATCACATTTACAATTCCCAACTAAACTATTGGCCAGTACCTTGAATGGACTACCTAAAAACAATCTACATACGTTTTGGTTAGCCACACTGCCCAATCACCACATATATAGCGAGCTAGAGGACCGAATTTACACAGACGCCTCTTAGTCGCACTATCAAAAGTCTAGTGGGTTCCAAATTTACACGCCTTCCCACTTAGCCCAGATAGGATGAGAGTTAGCGAACCGAATTTACACAGACGCCGCTTAGTCTCCCGGTCCCTCCGACCTAGCGAACAAAATATACACCCTAGAACGCTAGTCTAGACAAGACACCGGTGTCCGGCTAGTGCTATTTACACCAGAGCCCCGCCTGACTAACAAAATCAAACGGTCTGACTAAAGAGCGTTCGATCGAGCGGTGCGCCTTCGCTCCTTCCCTCCGACAGAGGGGGCAGATACACAGATTCAAAACCCCTTTGGGCCTACCGCACAATCGGTATACCCCTAGTGGGTCCTGCCGTCTAAAACAGCAGTTGTCTTACCTCCTCGTTCCTGAACCTGAGTTCACACTCATCGACGGGGACACCCCAGCACTTCTCACGTAGAGGCCGATGATCTCCTGGACAACAGACCAGTGGCGCCGAGACGAAGGGAGGTCCACGCAGAAGTTCAGGGGTGCAGCCGTAGAGAACGTGGGCAAAGATAGACCGTCTCACGCCTCTGCCTCTCAGCTACCGTTGAACGATGAGCTTCCCGGCCAATGCACCAAATGATACCGGAGAAACTGACGGAAGCCAAGCACAGAGAGATGGACACAGGTTTCTTCAGGAAGGAAGATATTCTTTATTGGATCACCGATCGGGACTCAGAGGGACTAGCGTCACCAAAATACCACAAGTTCTGAGCCCCGGACAATAGTGCAGGCTCCTTATATAGGCACATAACTCCTCCCATATTAAGCTCCACCCGCACATTCTCTTAACCAATCAACACAAATAAGAATTAACTTCCTGTTTGACCGCATGGCTTGTCCAGCACAATGGAGGAGGGGGAATACTACATCCTGTATTCTTGCACATGCTCCGTACACTACTGATCGTATCTTGCCTCGTGCAACCAACTGATCGATACGTCAGCATATGCACGTACACATGCCACGTGGTAATCTCGGCCTACTAAATTTATTTTTACCGAGATTCCACCACAATATCATTATAATATAATATAATAATATATAATATATATAATATAATAATTATATATATTATATATATTTATTATATATATTATATATTATTATATTATATATATTATTATATTATATTATATATTATTATATTATATATTATTATATTATATTATATATTATTATATTATATTATATATTATTATATTATATATAATATAATATTTATTATATATATTATATATATTATATTATTATATATTATATTATTATATTATATATTATTATATTTATATATTTAATATATATAATATATATAATTAATATATAATATAATAATATATATAATAAATATATATAATATATATTATATATATATATATATATATTATATATATATAATTAATTTAACCTACCCCCCAGCCTCCTTACCTTTGGGAATGCTGGGGGGGGGTTTCTCTATCTCCCTGGGGTCTAGTGGGGCTGCTGGGCTGGTTGCTGGGCGGGCGGCTGGCGAGGGAGCTCTTCCTCTGAGCTCTCTGCTCAGCTCCCTCGCGCGCCGCAGAGTGAGTCTGGGAGCCGGAAGATGACGTCATATTCCGGCTCCCAGCCTCACTCTGCGGCGCGCGAGGGAGCTGAGCAGAGAGCTCAGAGGAAGAGCTCCCTCGCCAGCCGCCCGACCAGCCCATCAGCCCGACCGGCAGCCCAGTTAGCCGCAAGGCTAACAAGGCACTTGCCCTGGGCATTTGGGGGCGGCGTTTTTTGCCGCCCCCTGGAAAATGCCGCCCAAGGCAAATGCCTTGTTTGCCTTGCGGCTAAAACGCCCCTGGTGCTTGGTACAATATTGTATACAGTGAACAATTTTCAAATTGATTAATTTGACAAAATTTTGATTGGTCAGACTGAATTTTATCCATAGAGTGTTTTGGTTCCGACCAAATTTTGTTCACACAAACAATTCAGAAAATGACGATTTGGACAAACCAAAAGGGCATGGAAATCAGTGTACTGCTAAATATGGTCCTGCTTACATTCCAAGTGATTACATTTATCACCAGTTTATTGGCTTCCGATAAGCCTTTTATTGGTTTGAATCAATTACTGCTGTTAGAGGCTTATCAGGAGCTGAAAAATATTGTTGGGTAATATAGATTTTCTGAAAAAATATAGAAATGGATAATATACTTAGCATTGAAAAAATTGGATTGGGTGATTTAATTCCATCTATTTAGGACATGATCCTCGATAAATAGCCTTGAAAATTTTGCTAGCAAGTAGGTGTTGATAAATGCTCTTTCACTATTTGCCTGCTAACTGCACTAGTAGCCAACTGGCAAATGGTTAGAAATAGCCTGTGGAGGTCATTAGTATAAGTGAGGCTTATTTTCTCTCCATGTCCCCCACTCGCTGCAAGTTGGGGCATGTCTGGCTAACAGCTGCCGTTTGCTTGCCCTATGGGCATTAGGTGTGGGCTTCAAATTAAGGAACATGGGTGGACAGGTAACTGTACACCCATGTATCGCGAGCGGGTGAGGGCTATTATATTAAAAAAGTCCCCCCCACCCTACAGTGGAGCCAATTAATTATTAATGTAACAATAAATAACACAATGTATAATGTTTTAAGAAATGCCTTGTAAGTGTTATATTTCCCTATATACACCATTGTTTAGTTGTGACATATAATCCCAACTCTAGTTCCCACTCAATCATGTAAATATCCATTGATCGGATTTGATTTCTCGAGGAAACTAAATTGGTGCTGCTGACACTCAACTGAATATGTTAACGTGATGCTGGTATCAAAGTCAACATCTTATAAAATGTCTTTACTCTAATATAGAAAAAATACTAGTGACACAGATGTGAACCGCATGCTCACTGTGCCTAGAGAGGAATCAGGTACACCTTGCTGGCAAGGCCAGCTATCTCTCATGTAAAGGGAACTTGATAATGGGAAGGGAAGTTTGCAGAGACAAGTTATGCTAATGAACCACACAATTCTATTTTTAATCTACATAAATTGAAATAGATAACAATAATGTCTATTTTTCATCTATGGAATTTTTTTTAAATGGCAATAATATTTAGGTCTGTGCACTTCTATCACTTAACCAATGCCAACAGCAAGCTAAAGTCTGATAGCTACAGAAAAAAAGTATCATATAATAATGTTTTAAAATGCAATAAAGTGATTTCTTTTAGCAGCTTACAGTTTGTAGTGCACTGTGTATGATACATCTTGAGGATTTTCAGGAGCTGGAAGCCACACAAGAAATATTCTGAAATTACGGGACACCGTTGTGACATTCAAGGGAGGCAGAAGACTACCTGGAACCCAAAAGAGAAACCGTCAATTATTATACACTTCTTAACTATATGGTTTAACAGTTTTGGAGGCATACAGTAGGGCAATATGATGAGGCAGAAATGATAAATATGACCCCAGTATATTTTTAATATGAGCCATATATAATAATTTAGGAAAGAAGATACTTGATACTTTACACTTTTGTGCTGAATTACATTACTGCAGGCAGCTTTAAAGCACTCTTCAAAAGAATATTATATTAACTGTTTTATGCTTTTTCACATGTTGATGTACATGTACAATTATCTGTACAATTTGTATAACCTGTCAATGTGTTTGTGACCTCTTTCGATCCTCCCACTAAAATTATTCCTCTCCAGAAGAAAACCCACATAAAAACAGTAATTACAGGTGACCTGAGCACCATTTGAGAGTGATGTGCAGCACTGGATAATCAACAAAATCACAACCAATGTCCCTTGTTTCGTGTTAATATTTACCAGAGTTGTATTAGCACAGAAGCAGCATATAGTAGTTAAGCAGGCATATCACTGGCTTGAAAAGAAGCCTGTTTTATGAATGGGGAGTCACAGAGTGGTTGAGAGCGTCAGCAGACCTCCTGGCACCATAACAACATAATTTTGATTAAGTTATTATGGTGCCCAAAATGTTATTTTAACAGCTTCCACTCCACCCGTAAGTTGGTTGTGGCAAGAACATGACCCCCCCCCCCCTCCTCCACCCCACCACCCAAATCTTCATTGGCTCTAATTCTTCATACATTTGCAACTATCTAGCCTCCTCACTCTTCGGCACTAACCTATCTCCAAAATAGACAAATAGAGATAAACAAAATAGAAATAACCCTCTCTCTTTCAGACTTCCAGTCCATTTAGCCTCATGCTTTCTATTTTATTGATTTACAGTTATATTCATTGTTTTTACACATTTCTATTAATTTTTGAGTGTTGTGCCCTTTGTCTTCTAATGTCCACTTCTCAGAGCTTATATGAAAGTATATATGCTAATGTACCTGTTTATCTAATTTCACAAATGCTCACTTTAATTGAAATTGTATCACAAATTGTGAAGAAGCTGAACTCATCTCATATAATGCTAATGTTTCTCCTCATTCTAAAATGCAATAGCTCTCATACAACAAATGCATTTTGTGAAAAAATTACCCCTAACTTAATTGACCATGACAACAATATGTGATTTCTCCCAGGGCCTATGGGAAAAGGAACAGAGTAGCAATCTTGTACAACAAATCAGGTTTATTGCAAATTCAGACTTTGAAGGTCATTATGTATGGTTCTGTGGTCTATGGCTTCTGAGACCATCCTAAATGTGTATTACCCTAATACTCCTTACAAAAAATATATTGGAATCCTTATAATTGTTTATTGTCATCACAAGTGCAAGGGGTTTTTGTTTCCTGGAGACATTTGCTTGGTTTGCATCTTTTACCATGGACAATATTGCTTAGTTGGATCATGTACATGCTCCATAATTTTAAAAATACATTTTTTCAACACACAAGTCAATTATTAGAGACAACCTAAAATAAATTTCATCCTATCACCAAAAAAATTTAAAAATAACTGCAGTGTCAAGCTGCCTAATACAGATGACATTTCAAACACAAATATACCCCTGAACAAAATGCCCTTTGACATCTACAGTCAACTACGAAAAAAACGTAAAGGAACTAATAGAGATTGGCCTGGTTCAAATTTAATTATTTTGTATCTTGGCAAAATTGACTTCCTCTCAGCCAAGTGCCTCATGGCAAAAACAAACCAAAGCAACCTTCATAGGTCATATGGTTCCATTGCCAAAAAACCCTAGGAAATAAACACACTATTTACTTTTTAATTTGAAGCACTATATAATCACTCCCCAATCAAAACCCTCAACACCTCACATGACAAGGTTTTATACATTTATTTGATTGCCATGACCTTCCCAAGACCAATTATTTTTACTGGACAACCCAGTTTTAGCAGATGAAATTGAAAAAATTAGCTCATATGAAACCTGGTCCATATAGGATTTCTTACCTATAAAACCTTTGCCGATGTTCTGGGCCTCATCTTCTCTCACTCTTTAAAAGTATTATTAAAGTAATTGTATTGTGTTTTTCCCAACGAAAGCAAACATCTCTTCTCTGCACAAAATTACCACCCTATCTTGCTTTTAAATTTTGACCTAAATGTTTTTACTAAACTACTAGACAGGCATATTAAAATACTTGATGTAATATTAGTGTCACTCGGTGGATGGTTCACTTTCAAACACCTTCTCTGTTCCTATCTCTGTACTCAGGGAAGGTACTCAACAGATTGGAATAGTACTATCTATGCTATGTTCTAAACTAACTTAATTTTGCCTATAGCTTTTTGGGATATCCAATCGAATCACTATATAACAACACTCACACTAAGGTAATTACTGTTCCTCAACTCAACATAAAAAAAAAAAAAAAATGGTACTTGACAGGGGCTCCCCCTGTTGCCCTGTTTACTGTTTAATTTGTGGGGGATGGCCAATGGTTTGGCTCATCTGAATTTCTTTATCTAACTTTTCTTTCCTAACTTTTTGTGCCTATTATGACAAACCCAGCAGTAATATTATTTTTTCCTATCTGTCTTCTGTTTACATTACAAACAATGTAAACTTTTATGTCTCTACAATATATAACAATATATAATGTACTGATTTTAACTACTGTAAGTTGTATTTTTGCAAAACTTTGTTTTTATTGCAATGATTAATTTAAATAAAAGACAGCAATATGGAAATCAAAGTGAAAATAACTTGTTTATCGTATAACCAGACAGCAAACCAGGCATATACTGTGGTAGGCTCACATAGGCGTGAGCACTAAGCACAAACAATTCTACAAACACCTTGTATGTAAAACAACAAATTATCCTCGTTGATACAAAGTGTATTTGTCTTAAAAAAGAGGAGCATATATTCCTATTATACATGGTATAAAATGCATGATTGTAAACACAAAAATGTTTTTATCTCACTCCGTGAGCATTTGGTACAATTGTAGGAAGCCCATTGGCTTAATCTGTAGCCATGGGTTACACCCACCTCATTGGGGATGATGCACGATAGCTAGTGTAGTGTTTTTAACAGTTGCACGTTTTGTCTTGCCTCACATCATTTGTGCAATGAGTTACAGGGGGATCTGGGACTAGCTATCTAACTAATATTTTGGGCTGTTTAATATAGGAGATCCATGTCGAGACTCCAGGGGCAGTGCATTGTGTAGAGGTTTTTTGAATATTTGTTTTATTTATTAGAGAGTACCTTTAATGCTTTTTTAATTCCATATACAATAAGTCTTCTATTCCTACTTTTTCTTACTGCAATACAAATATTACATCTAGCTACTGACTTTTTAGCTGCTATCTTTAAAGGACCTCTATAGTCACCCAGACCACTTCAGCTCAATGAAGTGGTCTGGGTGCCAGGTCCCCAGGATTTAACCCTGCAGCTGTAAATGTAGCAGTTTAAAAGAAACTAGGTTTACATTGCAGAGTTAATCCAGCCTCTACTGGCTGTCTTCATGACAGCCGCTAGTGGCGCTCCCACAACGCTCAACGCAAAAATCGCATTGAGCATGCAGAACGTCCATAGGAAAGCATTGAGTAATGCTTTCCTATGGGTGGTTTGAATGTGCGCGGGAGCTGACGTCGGAGGGGGAGGAGAGGTCACCAGCGTCGAGGGAGCCTGGCGCTGGATTAAGGTAAGTGGCTGAAAGGGGTTTTAACCCCTTCAGCCCAGCGGGACGGGGGCCCTGAGGGTGGGGGGACCTAAGGACTATATAGGGCCAGGAAAACAAGTTTGTTTTCCTGGCACTATAGTGGTCCTTTAACCTAATAGTGTCAGGGCATTTATTACTATAGCAACCTTTTCAGTATGTAATTTGGTTAATAGCTTTGGCTATCTGAATGATCTTTACTTTTGCATAATAATTTGCTATCCTTTTAAAACTTTGTATACTATTTCTGGGAAAATAATTGAGCAACCTTCCATACATTACATTTGTTTATTTAAACTTAAAATATCCCTTTTGCGAACTGTCTAATTTGATTGGAGACCACCTAACTAAATAATGCAAAATGATCAGAGTACAAATTACTTATTTTACTTTCATTAAATGATTTATGAGTACTGTCATAATTAGGGGTAGATATAATATTTAATAATTTAGTTTATTAGGTGAATTTAGTAGGACTACACTTGGTTAAATTAATTATTTTTAGATTGACAATAGGTTTATAACAGATCATCAGCCATGGATAACACTTAATTACAATTGCAATATACAAAATATTAGCACAGTAAATAGTGATAAGAAACCATTGTATGTCATCCACCAGTTGACCATTAGGACTATACTTTAAATAATCTGATATGCTCGGTACATCCACCCTAACCTCAAACAGGAGTAATTCTACATTCTAGTAACAACTTTTTTAGTCAATAATCTATTATCTGTAGGAGCTCTAATATTGTTCTATCACAGACACACCCCTATGTATTTAAATACATTTCACTTTGAGATAACTTTTTGTCACTGATTTAGATGTGTTTTTCTCACCATGGGATTTTTTTTTTTTGTCTACTTCTCCCTAATTAAATTGGATTTTGTACAGGAGAAAATTCCCAGATTTTACTAGTAACATGACGTAAAGTCATGATTTTATTAAAGACACGGAGGCGAGTATTATGCATAACTCTTTCTTTATTTCCTCAGCAGCAAAGATAGAGGAATATAAATATGTCAAAAAATGAAAGAAAAACTGTATAGGCATAACGGGTAGCCAATCACATGGTAGAGGAAGTGGCTATATAAGTCCTGTGTCTCCCACAATCCCCCTCTTTCTTGCGAAAACCGAAGACCAGGTAAGAAGAACGATGTCCTACTTGATCAGCACAGGAAACAGGAACAATGCGACAACATCAAGCTAAAAAAAGACAGAGAAATATGGTAATTTCCAGACTCAAAACTGTAGACTTACCAAACAGCATCATAAGGAGTCACAAACAATAAACTGGATTCTGAAATACAAAAGATAAATAATTAGTAAACATAATAAGACGTACCAAACCATCCAATCATATAAATAAACATATATAATCAATACATACCTAATTGAACAGTAAAACCCGTAGAGTCTCAAGCATCTCGTATCCCCATTCCACACCGGGAGGGCGGGAGGGAATAATACTCGCCTCCGTGTCTTTAATAAAATCATGACTTTACGTCATGTTACTAGTAAAATCTGGGAATTTTATTAAAGACACGGAGGCTCATATTATGCAAGTTCAAAGCTGTGCAACTACTCGAGATGCGATGTGTTCAATAGGTCTGAAATAGAAGTCTCTAAAAGTCGATTCTCTGGACCAATCTGCCGCCCGCATGATATCCTCCAGACGACACCCGACTGAGGAGGCTTTAGAAGCCATCGCTCCTCGTACAGAATGGGGCGTAAACACAGAGGTGTCTATACCAGCAGAGGATAATAGTTCACGTATCCAACGTGCCAGGGTAGGTGTAGAAACCGGTCGATGAGGCGACTTGAAAGATATGAACAAATCGTGTAGATCGGCAGAGCGAAGGGAACTCGTGACATCCAGATAAACTCTGAGGCAATCCACCGGACAGAGCGCCGGACAGCCAGGGAACCTGGGATACGAGAAAGACTTGGATGCAGATTTAGTCCTCCTGGATATATCAAAAGTAACACCTTCTGGGGTGAATGCAATGGCGTCCCAATCCATGGCCCTGACGTCAGAGACCCTCTTGCAAGAGATCAAACAGAGTAACATCACCAACTTGGATGACAGTCGTTTCAAAGTCAGCTCCTGATTAGGGTACCATGAGGAGAGGAACTGCAACATCATGTTAACGTCCCAAAAGGCAGAGAAGCGAGGCCGAGGAGGACGAGCAAGGCGGATACCCTTGAGAAGACGACATACAAAAGGATGCCTGCCGACAGGGGAACCATCCAAACCCCTGTGTCCGGCCGAGATAGCCGAGCGGGAGAGGTTACGCCTTGCCTGAGTCAAACAGGGACGTGAGGAATTCCAGGATCAAAGGCAAAGGGGCAGATACGGGATCCACTGCCCGTTCCATGCACCAACCAGACCACGATCTCCATGAAGTTCGATAGGCAGTTCGTGTGCCTGGGGCCCAGGCATTATCGAGGAGTAGGAGAGTTGTCTGCGGAACGTCTGGGACAATCCAAGGTCCCCTGAAAGGAACCACGCTATCAGGGGTAGCTGGTGTTGTAATACTAGCCCGTGTGGGTTCCCATCCGGGTCTAGAAGGAGGTCCTGGAAGATTGGAATCAACCGAGGATAATCGATCGACAACTCCATCAAGCGGGGAAACCATGGTCGAGATCTCCAAAGCGGGGTGATTAGCGCTACACGACAGTCGTGGCGAACCAGTTTCGAGATCGTGCGCGCTATCATGTTGAATGGAGGGAATGCGTATAGCAGACCCCGCGGCCATTCTTGAAGGAAGGCATCGGTCGCCACCGCTGTCGGATCCGGCCTCCAGCTGAAGAACTTCGGCAGTTGAGTGTTCAGTCGAGATGCGAACAGATCCATCTGGAACTTTCCCCACAACATGTCCAGGCTCTGGAACACCGAAGTGTGTAGACGCCAATCTCCAGAGTCTCTTAAGTGTCTGGAATTCCAATCCGCTCCCGAATTGTCTAGCCCCGGAATGTGTTCCGCTGTTACCGAAACGTTGTTGAAGAGGCAGAATTGCCAGAAATCTTTCGCCAGAATTGCCAACATCTTGGACTTCGTACCCCCCAGGTGGTTTATGTAGCGGACCGCTGATACGTTGTCCATCTTGAGGAGAACGCAGCAATTCGCCCGTCCTGGGGTAAGGCTGCGGATCGCGAAAGCCCCAGCCAGGAGTTCCAGGCAGTTGATGTGCAACGATTTCTCCACGTCGGACCATCTGCCTCCTGTGGAAACGTCGCCACAACGAGCACCCCAGCCGTGCAAGCTGGCATCTGATTCGATCACCACGTCCGGGATGGAGCCGAAGATGGCTCTCCCATTCCACGCCTCCATGTGTGCTAACCACCACACCAGCTCGTCTCTGGACTCTGCGTCCAAGCGTATCCGAGACTCGTAGGAGTGACCTGACCGAAGGCGTGACCCTTTGAGTCGCTGGAGGGCCCGGTAGTGTAGGGGGCCCGGGAAGATCGCCTGAATAGAGGCCGCGAGAAGGCCAATTATTCTCGCCAGCTGTCTGATGGACAGGTCTGCGACACGCAGAGCTCTTCGAATCTCCTTCTGAATGGCCTTCACCTTGGAACTCGGTAGAAACAGGAACTGTTGGACGGAGTCCACTCCGAACCCCGGGAACTCTATGGACTGGGCGGGATCCAGGACCGACTTGTCCCAGTTGATCAGAAAACCCAACTTCTGTAGCAGGGCGGTAGTCCATTCCAGGTGTAGAAGGAGATCCTCCTTCGATTGGGACAAAAATCAGAATGTTGTCCAGGTAAACAATGAGGCGAACCCCTCGGGTACGGAGGAACGCCACCACAGGCTTCAGAAGCTTGGTCAAGCACCAGGGGGCCGAAGAGAGACCGAAAGGCAGGCAGGTGAAACGCCAACGCCGCCCGTGCCATGTGAAATGAAGATAATCTCTGAATTCCAGAGCAATGGGGACCGTGAAGTAAGCGTCCTTCAGGTCTAGTTTGGCTAGCCAGTCCGACTGGCGCAGAAGGTCCCTGAGGCAGTGTATACCTTCCATCTGGAAGTGCTGGTAACGCAGGAAGGCGTTGAGGGGACGAAGATTTATTACAGGGCGAACTCCGCCTCCTTTCTTGGGCACCAGGAACAGATTGCTTGTAAAGCCCTTGGCGGCGAACGGCAGTTCCTCTATAGCGCCCTTGGAGAGCATCTCTCCGACCTCCGCGGAGATCATCTCGTCTTGTTCCCGTGGAAGGGACAGTTCTCTGGGGGAATAAAACTGGACAGGCACTGAAACAAAATCTAGGCGATACCCCTTTACACACTGCAGAACCCAAGCATCCGAGGTGAGCTTCACCCACTCTCGGTAAAATAAGGCCAGCCTCCCTGCTACCTGAACGGGAGGGAAAGAAAGGGTACTCACCGTAAGGACGTCTGCTGGTGGTACCACTGCGGGGGTATCTGGAGCCCCAAGCTCGACCTCTGGTTTGGAAGAAGGGAGGGGTTCTTTGGTCTTGGAATCCCCGGGAGGGAAAAAAGGAACCTCTGGTGGCGCGGAATGCGCCTCGGAAACCCCGGCCGGGTGGACGGTTCCTGCTACGCCCGGCCCCTCCGAAAACCTTAGGCGCGAACACGCGTTTCATGCTCGCCTGCGCCTTGTCAATTGCCGTGAAGGTCTTGACATACGAGCCCATGTCTTTCACGAAGGAGGTACCAAACAGTAAACCCTCTTCTGTTGGGTCAGGTTCCGCCACAGTCATAGTGGCCAGCTTAGGGTCTAGTTTTAATAGTATCGCCTTGCGCCTTTCCGCAGACATCGCCGTATTGGCGTTCCCCAGCAAGCATATGGCCCGTTGGACCCAACCTATGGCCACGTCTACGTCCAAAACTGAATCCCCAGCTTTAGCAGCATCTAGAAGCTCATAGAGCTTCGAGAGGGGTCCCAGTGTATCCAGGATCTTGTCCTGGCATCCCTTCAGGGAATTGTCAAGACCCTTTTTGGGCTTCCAGCCCGACTTACCCAGGAACTGGGCAATCTGTGGGTCAATATCTGGGGTTTTGCCCGCAGCGCCCGGGAGAGAAGGGCGTGGGCATTCGGCCCGTAGCTTATTGCGGCCTTCTCTGGAAAGGGGTGTGCGGATACGTTTGGCCACATATTGGGCAATATGATCCGGGGGAACCCATTCAGCGGACCGGGGGTGACGCAGGTCGTCTGGGTCGAACAGGGGATTACCCTGAGGATCAAGGATCGTTTTGTCATCCCCAGAGGGGCCTAATACTGGACCCCGGGCCTTGGCAGAGGATTCTGATGGGTTAACGCCCGTAAGGGGCAAATCCTCCCCAGATACCTCATCATCATCAAAGGAGTCATACTCCATATAGTCGGATTCCTCCTCCACACTCCGGTCGGTATCCGACCCATCATCAAGGGCTCTAGCCCGTTTCCATAATCTAGCCTTTTTAGCCCGGCCAGGGGCTCTTTTGCGCGTGGGGTGCGCGCCATCTGTGACCGCCTCAAGCGTGTCAGTCATGGCAGGTAGAACCTGCATCGAGGAGTGGGAGCCGACATGTTTGGACTTGGCCTTCGCCTTACGGGCTCCAGGCACAGTCTGAGCAGGGGAGGGGGACCCCACACCCGTAGGGGCGGGGGAGGCCAGAGCAGGCAAAACTAGGGAGTGCATGGATTGCGAAAAGGAGGTAGTAACAGCCCCCATGGCCGAGGCAATAGCCTTCTGAATGGAGGAGGCCATAGTGGCTTCCAGCATGGCCTGAAACTCCTGGGAGGCCATAGCGCCCTCAGCACTGTCTGAGTGAAAATCCCCAGGGGGACCTGTAGGCCCATCCTCCCTATCCTGCATGATGTAAATCTGTAGTGGGCAGCTAAAGAAAATAAACCGCTAAATGACACTAAGGTGAATAAAGGATAGCAAAGGGTTGAGTAACCCACAGAAAGCGATACACACAGACCGTCTAGCGTTCCCAGGGGACCCGGCAAAGCAAAGGTGACCGCACGGCAGCACAGGGGAAGGATCGAGGTCCGCCCAAGATGGCCGCCGCACGTGAGGGAAGGCGCACGCGACCGGGCACTCGGCGGGGGAAGGGGCTCGTGCACCCGACCCGCCGAGCCCGCCCGCGAGCGGGGAAGAATGCGTGCGCAGCCGCGGCCGAAAATAGAGCGGTCGCGGCAAGGCACAGAGCCGGGAACCGTGCGGAAGCACGAGGAAGGAAGGGCAGGCTACAGGACTCCCCGGGAGGGAGAAGAGCACTAAGGGGTCCCAGGGGGAACGCTAGCGGTAACAGGTAAAAAACCGTACAAGTTATAAACAGTACACAACGAAAAATCAATACAAGTAGACGATTATCAAAAGTTAGTCAGAGAGAAGCAAAAGCACTTATCTGTCTGAGGAAGCAGCAAAGAAAGAGGGGGATTGTGGGAGACACAGGACTTATATAGCCACTTCCTCTACCATGTGATTGGCTACCCGTTATGCCTATACAGTTTTTCTTTCATTTTTTGACATATTTATATTCCTCTATCTTTGCTGCTGAGGAAATAAAGAAAGAGTTATGCATAATATGAGCCTCCGTGTCTTTAATAAAATGTAACAACGTTTTCAAATGTATACTATGACTGGTGTTGTATTAAAATAAGTGTATATTGGGAGTCAATTAGTATTGTATAATGGAATAGATAAAAAAAAAAACAAGTCCGGCGCTCACTCCCATCGCTCCTTTGCAGCAGCAACGACCACAGTATACATCAGCCCCAATACATAAAGTAAAAACAAAAGAAAAAGTTACCTGCACTCTCTCCTAAATCACTTCTGCATTATCAGCATCAATTCTGTGCATAACTCAAGAATAAAATCTCCAAATGGCATGTTTATGTTTTCATTTTTCCTATATTTTGTATGGGTTAATTTTGGATTGTGAAACTTATTTTTTCTTCAATTTTCTATTCTTGGGCAGATTTTGTGATTGAGACCTGGGTATGTAGGAGCTCTGAAGGTTCCCACAATGCTCCAATGTAATTGTAGGATATAGCTATCTATCATATAGACCACTTGTGTACCCCTTGGCATTTCTATAAATTGTACCCCTCATATTAGCAAACTTTTTGTAATTAGTATAGTTGCTGCTATTTCAAATGCATACATTTTTCTCTGCCCCATCTCTCCTTTACTCCTCCCTAGGCTTCCCTGCCCCAAGATCCCCCTGTCTCTCTATCTACCTACCTATCTATCTATATGTATGTATTGCAGATACACACACTGACACAGTTGCATATACACAGATAAAAACACTGACACACATGTGGATGCACGGACACACATATAAAAACACTGATATACATACAGATACAGACACACAAAATCACACAAAGACACACAGGTGCAAACACTGACACAGAAACAAACACTGACACACGTGCAGATGTACAGACACATGACACACTAATACACACTGAACACATGCAGATACAGAGATACAAACACTGACACACTTAGAGATACAGATACATACACAGTAACACATACAGATACACACACTGCCACACATACAGATGTGCAGACATACAAATACAAACACAGCCACACATGCAGATACACAGACATACAGATGCAAACACTGATACGCATACAATTGCACAGACTCACTGATGCACACACTGACACACATGCAGATACACAGATACAAACACTTACAAACATAGAGATACACACACGGACACATACAGATGGACACACACTGACACATATACAGACACGCACAGTGACACACCCCATTTTAATATATATATATATATATATATATATATATATATATATATATATATATATATATACACACACACATACTTACACACATACAGAAACACAGATACAAACAATGACACACACACATACATATACACAGACATACAGATTTACACACTGCCCTACATCACTGGGGTAGAACCGCCATTACAGGCATACAGATAAACACACTGACACATATACACAGATATGCACATACAGACATGTAGCTGCACAGACACACAAATACATCCAGTGACACCCATAAAGATACAAAAACGGGCGATTGCTTCAAATTGTTTTTTTATGCCTTTTTTTTGGAACAACAGCATACAAAGATGTTTTAAATGTTGAACTTCATGTATTTGAATTTTCTTTCAACACATATTACTGTAACTATGTAAGTTTCAATGTGATTTAGAATGTTCCTAAAAATGGAAAAATAAGTACCATTTTGTCTAATGTTGTCATACATAGCTACACTGACCTTTCTATCAATGGAAAAAAATGCAGCTTAATACCAAGGCAGGGATTAAACTAGGGACTGTCCCTGTAAGTCCATGACATACAGCATGTCTGACATTTTCACATTATTCACTAACAGTTCTTAAGAGACACTCCCTGCTAGTACTTGTTTTAACTAACTTAAAATAAAAAAAAAGAGAAATAAAATCATATTCACAGTCAAAGGAACTTTTCACACCATTTAAAACCCTGACAGCACTGCAACAGTTAACCTTAATTGTGTGAATAGAACAGTGTATACAATTCTCTAGCTTCCAACAAGGGGATAATCCAAAATGATGAAAGGTTTCCTGGCTGCCTCGCAGCATTCAATTTCCTATCTTTTTACCAAATAACAGTAATAACTGCGCATATTGCTATAGTCTGCCTTCTTTTCTTATCCAGTCACTTGACCGGTGTATAGTCGCCATATGGGCATTCGGATTCCAGGACAACCCTCCCACATACTTTCCCCAATAACGCACTGACACTAGTGTATATGGGAAAAATTGTCCACAGCTTTATTAAACAATCTTGAATAATCATAATAACCATATTACTTTTAAATTATTAATAATAATAATAATAATAATAATCACAATAATAACTTAACAAATAAACATGGGTCATTGCCCCCCTGCTCCGCCCTCGCATCCGAATCCTTCTGTTCGTATAACAAAGGCAATGACCCCCATATAATAACACACATATATATATAACATATACCAACATTATTCCAACATACCAACTTAAAGTGCCAAACATAACTTAACCATGGCAGGGGTATACCCGGATACCCCTACCCCACCAGGTTCCGAGCCACCGACAGGACTCGAAACCTACCAACCACCAAGGACCACAGTTTTCCGCTTCTGTTATGTTCATCCTAGGGAGCCTATTCCTTCTCCTTCAGCTCCCTATCCCGCCGCAGTGAAAAAAACGGGATAACCCCCCACTAGAAACAAAATAAAGGGAGGGTGGGTGGGACAAACTCGGTCAGGTAGGAAATTAAAAGTGAATTCACTCAAAATGGCTGCCTATTTAAATATCCCATCCCACTTACCCATAACCCCATACTTCCTTTCATCCTCCTATACCCGCCTCCTAACTCCTGTCAAGGCCCTTGTCCGCTTAGCTGCGCTTTGGCTACCTGGGGCTACAAGTCATGAGGTTTCTGTTTGGTGATCTGTCAGTTTCTGCCTGTCTATTGATTTTTATTAACTGTCAGTCTATATAGTGTCACTTTTTGCTTCCAGTCACTATAACCTATGTTCATGTTTTACATGCTCTCTCGTGCCGTGTTCCTCTGTACAATCCATAGAGTAACTAGTAATGAATACAGGGGGCACTACTGCATTCTATATTTCTAAGGCTGATAGAACTTGCTACCGATCTGCTGCCTCTATGGTTTTCTATTTAATTACAATCTTATATTAGGGATACTATTTAATATTATTTATAAAGCACCAACATATTCCACAGCGCTGTACAATAGATGGACAAACAAACAAGTAACTGGAACAAGTAAAAGCTGGACATACAGCAACAGAAAGTTCAGAGGAACCTGCTCAAACAAGCTTACAGTATGATCACCTTGATATATAGTTCACATGAGACACAAAACAGTGTAATCATAAATGTTAATTAGCCTTACCTGCAAGCACGATCTGCACCACAAAGCACTGACTGATGAGAAAAGCCCAGCTATATCGGATGGACATCTGTGAGGTATAGCTCCATAGCATTGCACTTCATGTTATGCTGACTGCTCTGGGAAGGGCATTGTGATTTAAAATGTAACCATAACACTACACCTGAGCCTGCACAGAGATTCTGGTCCGCCTCTTACAGGAATGGCTAGCTCACAGTAATAGAAACTGTGCGTGTTTGCATTACGTAAAAAGAACTCCCCTGTTAGCTGATGGGAGGAGAGCACACGTCCACAGTTTCTATCTGTGACTTCAAAGAATGTGGTTTATAGTCACTCTCCCTTCTTTCTCTCACTCAGTGTTCCATTCTCATTTTCTTTTCCTCCTCCCCGTCTGTTTTTTTCTCTCTATCTTTACATGTACATTGCTTAAACAGCTCTGCAAAACTATCCTGACAACATTTACATAAACAGACACAAACATTGCTCGTCAAAGTCAATGCAAAGTGAATTTAAAAATTTAGGCATAAGTAGCCAAATCAGAATAATTCTGTAAGTCAGGTATCGTCCCAGTTCTGTTACTTTGGACAGCCCTCACAGGCTCACCTATACAGTGAGGGAAACAAGTATTTGATCCCCTGCTGATTTGAATGTTTGTCCACTGACAAAGAAATTATCAGTCTATAATTTTAATGGTAGGTGTATTTTAATGATGCTTTAAAGGCACACACTGCTTAAGGTATACATATACAGTGATTCACAACCGTTTTAGGAACAAGGCACATTTCAATGAGCAGAAAAAAAAGTGGGCACACTTAATTTATTTACTTTATCAACAGCCTCTAAATATTACATTTACTCAAAGCCTTTGAGTGATATTGATACTTGTGACCATAATGCCTATTAGTTTTAATAACCAGAAAGGAATCCCCATTTTAATACTTATACTTCTTAAAAACAAAAAACAAAGTGGGCATGTCATTTTGATGTCCCACCAGGGCCTAGGGAAAATGCCTTCAGCACAGTTCATTTACTGAGATGCTTGTTTTGCATTTTCTGATGGCTTGTCTCTGGTGTCCCCATCAGTGGAATACCAGAAGACAGGGTTTGGAGAGGGTGTTTTGTGTAGAAATCCAGTGCGCATGCATATACGCGCTCAGTCCCCAAGTGCCATTGTGACGTGATGACGTAACACGCGTTACCACAGTGACGTAGAAAGCTGCGAATGTCACTATGGAAATGTGTGTAAACAGACAAGTAAGTCCCTAATCGTGAACTCCAAGTAAATTGGATATAAAGACAAGTAAAAGTGCTGGGAAGAGGGTTGTGCATATATTACAAACTGCCTCCAAAATTACCTGGTGTCAAATGCTGATCTACATACAAAGGGAAATTAACATAAAGATGACAGATACACAAATTCTGTTGAATTTAAAGTGACAGTTCTGTGCAATATTGTTGTTAAAGTGAATCCTGAAACAAGGAAGGTCAAACATATTAACCCAGTGGGGCAAATAAGTATAAAAAAGGTATTACTGATAGCATAGAAACACATGTTTAAGTACTGTTCCCATAACCAAGTACAAAAGTGCAAAGTGGATTGATCAGAGGATATAATTATATCCCCAAATCAGGACACTGCACCTGTGCCAAAGATATATGCAATATATGCAATTATACAACAATTAAACAAGCAATGTATACAATAAGTACTATAACAAAAACAAATACATGTAGGGGATATTCACAAAAAGGAGTGATAGGACAATGTTTCATAAAGTCCTTTGGGGAATACTGTATCCAATTCATGAATCCAGAAAGCTTCCTTATTAAAAAACATCTTGTCACGGTCATCCCCTCTCCTTGGTAAAGGGATGTGATCTATACCAACAAATTTCAAGGCTGTCAGTGGATGCTGGAATTCTAGAAAGTGCTTAGCTACTGGCTTATCAGATGATCCATCCCTGTTAGCAAACCTGTTACTGGAACAATGTCCCCTAATTCGTTCGCACAAAGGAGTTTCAGTTTTGCCAATGTATGAGTGGCCACAGGGGCACATGAGTTTATATATCACATATGAAATTTTGCATGTGATAGTATATCTAATGTTATATCTTTTATTTGTTTATGCTGGCATCATGTGCTCGCAAGTGACACATCCAAGACACTGCACAGATCCACGATTTTGATCCTGAGTATCATCTGGATGCATGTGAACAAGTAAATCCTTAAGGTTCTCATTTCTTTTGTAACATAAGCAGTTGCTCCTTGAATACCTTGGGAAGAGTGTAGTCACTGGAAGTCATCCTCCAATTTTTCATACCTATTGAGGTAGGACATATGAAGTTTATTTATGACACGTCACTCTAATAATATAGTAGCGTTTTGCGATCCATAGATTTGGTACAGAAACAATATTCAATTTATTTCAAAGAAATTTCAAGGTCCAAATAGTTCACCTTCTTCATACTGATTTTGGCAATCATTTTAATAGGCGTAGAAAGATGATTAAGGTATGCCACTATATACTGTGCTGCTTCTAAGCTGTCACCCCTCACAATGAGGAGGACATCTATATACCTATAATAGCTCGGAAAAGTTTGAAGTACCTGCTATCTGGAGGCACCATTGTTCTTCAAAACGTAAATAATTATTTTGCAATGTCAGAGTAAGAAGTTTCAAGACAAATTCTATCGGGAGGCCCCTATATGTTGCTGCCCATGTAGGACATATCGCATAGCCTCTACCCCTTCATTGTGTGGAATGACCGTATACAGGCTCCGAACATCCATAGTAATAAGGATGGGTTTAGCATCCTCAAATTCCAATTGTGTGATCTTGGTCAATATTGTCTGGGTAAGGGGGTGGAGCTTGACTACTGAACGGACCAGACATGCTCAGTGCGAGACCCTGCATTTCCGCGACTAATCCCAAGACCCTTGTGCTTACAGACTGCAGTCAGACCTCCCTTTGTTATGGAGAAAAAAGCTCTTTGGCCCGAGACATGGCACCCTTCTATAGCTGTCCCCCCCTTTGGACTGGTGGGGGTTAACCCGATCCCCACTGGCTTATGCTACAAAGCTCTGCCAACTCCAAGCCACTGTAATGGCGCAACTCTAGAGTGGTGCAGGCCCCCTTAAAATGGTATATCTGCAGTCCATTCAGGGGCTTGGACAGACACACCTTCTGAAGGCCACACATGGCACAGCTGGGAACATCCTGACACGCTTGAATGCAATATTTGATGACTTCTGGGCCACATTGGAAGCCTGTCAAACTACAACACCAGTCTTGAATCCGGAAGGTTGGGGGAATGAGGAGAGATGGGAGATGAGCGGGCCCCCTCTAGGCACAGCTTCCCCACAAGCACGTGTGTCTCCCATAGCGGGGATAACATAGGCTGAGGAACAACAGGGGTAAACCCCTGCGGCATCTACCAATGTAGGCGGAAGGTCCATCACCGCCGATGGCAATAGCCCATTAGCAGCTTCAGATATTTCCAAATAGGCAAGGACTTGGACTCATCAACAAGTACCTGAGTCCGTGGATCTGGGATGCAAGTCTTCACAACGGCCTGGGGTTAGTCGGATACCATGCTTGGCTCCGGCCTCCCATTGCCTCTCAGCTACCTCCATCTACCACTGAACCAGGGCATAGGTTAATTGTGGACTTACCACCTAGAGCTACCTACTAGTCATAGGCTATTAGCCTACCCAACTGTTTTTTGTACACCTATCACAGGCTCCTACACTGTTTGCAATGTTCTTATTTTTATTTCTTTGTTTCCTATCCTTTTACTTTTTATTCTGAGCTATATTCCAGTGATTTTCTCATCTTGCAAAAATAACCTGTTACACAGCATTTCTAATATGCCAGTTACACTACTACCATTTAGCATAGTATATTCCTCCAGGCGTACACATTTTTTTATTTACCTAGGCTGCTCTTACAGTGATCTAGTATAGACAATACCCTGCAGTACTACTGTGTTAGCACTGTATTAGTGTGGACACATCTCCTGGAACTAATGTAATCATGATATTGCTTGTACCTATGCACCCACAACTGTTCTAATGTCATGCATGTTTAATATATGGCACAATAAAAATAAAGATTGACAACAAGAAAAAAAATTAGTGTCTGGGTATCCTTGATACACATATGCAATTCCACGATGGGCCCCTTGAATAAATGGTCAAGCCATTTAGCAATAGGCTTGAGTGCTCCATTGATCGCCGACCCTACAGGACATTGTGAGGTATTTTAGGTATGGAGTAAATGATAGGGGTACGGGGATGGCTCTAAATTGAGATCAATTGAGAAATTGATAACACTTAAGGTCTATATATTCTGCTTTTAAACCCATGGACAATACCTTGTGTGGAAAAAGTGACCTCGTCACTGGTTTTTGGAGGGGCTTGTTTGCCAGCCTCCTGCTGTGACTATGGCCCTGTGGTGAACTTTGGGCTAAAAACACGGTTCGTGACTTTTTCCTTGCTATGGTGCAGAATATGGGGCTTACCGAATGGATTAGGCTTATGGTGTTCATTTACCGAACAACTGTTGAACAGCCGGACCACCCGCAAGTGGAGTGCATAGCCTGTTAACCACACAGAAGCTGTGGTTAACCGCAGCTTAATTGACAAATGGCTGGGTGGTCGCCGTTCGTATAGTCGAACATGTGGCGGCGGCCATCTTGTTTAGTCTAACGCGTCCAGCGGTGCTGCTAAAATACCATTACATAGCATGTATGTTTTTGTGTAGTTTTGGTTTTTGTGTACAATGCTGGTGTTTCAATACATTAACATGTTTGTATGTAGTATTAGCATTTGATTGCAGGGGTGTGTTTGCATGTAGTTTTGGCATTTGTTAGTAGGAGTGTCTTTGTATGTGCTTTCAATGTTTGAATGATATATGCACACACAGATACACACTAACACACAGATACATACATGTACCCACACTGGCACACACACATATACAAACATATACCTACACAGACACAAACACACAGATACAAGCATATAACTTCACAGACACATACACACAGATACAAACATATACCTTCACAAACACTGGCACACACCGACACATAGAGATACAAATATATACCTGCAGAGGCACATACATGGTAGTGACGATAGTTCCAACACTGATCATGGCCCTCTCTATGTAAGCCACACCACTGAGCCTTGTTATACCTACTGGCTCTCAAACAGACAGATTTTGTTAATTCTGGGATTTAGCTCAGTGAAGCTTAACTCAGGAGGCAACAATTGTGCAGAGCACCTGCCTTTCAAAAACTTCTCATTAAGTTGCATTGGGAAGTCTGTGATTGGATAGCCACATAATGGCTGGGCTGATTTAGAAGGGTGAGGCCTTGCAAAGGCTGCAGATGAGAAATCTGCAGGTTTTGCATGCAGTTTGTAGATATACTCCTAATGAAAAAAATACATAATTAAATGCATGCACATTTTAATTTGGGGAATATCTACTAAACAGGGATTGTTATTTGTTTAATATTCAGGCAGTGGAGTGTCTTTTAATTTTATTCACAGATCAAGTGAGAGGTAAGCAATCGAAAAAAGGAGGAGCAGTAAACAATTAATGTTGACATATTATATATTTAATAAATATTTAATACATAAATATAGATTTTTAATATTCCTCCTGTTTTCCCCTCTATTGGTTACTTTTGTCACTTGATTTTTGATAGCAAGTGGCAGAAAAATGCTCCTTTCAGTGTACTGCTATATATAATAATATATTTAGTATATTTTGCAGATGACAGGTCTTGTTATAATATATGACAGGCCCTATATTATGTGTATATTTTGCAGTACACTGATTAGCCCATTTTCTTCTTCTTCTTCTTCTTCTTCTTCAGTTCCCATACCAGAATTTCGCTTCTGAACATTTTGCCCAGCCAAATCGATAATCGGCTGAAATTCAGGTGTCACAAAACATCTTCTATTTCCAGGAAAAATGGTTCGGTCAAGCCACTTTCTCTCCATACACAAATCTAATTTTTATTTTAGTATAATATGGTTAGGTGCACTCTAGAACTCTAAAGCACTTCACCATGCTGAACTGCAGTACAGGGTAACAGAGTGTCCCAGCATTCAAGACAAATGTTCCAAATATTCAGGGTTGCTGGATGTGGAGTACTCTTACTCTTAAGCATTAGATTCTATGTATTCAGTGAGAAATATAGTGGCACATGCATCCTATCTCCATTGCTTTTCTTTGAGAAGCTTTGGATTGACTCAGGGTAACAGAGTGTCCCAGCATTCAAGAGAAATGTTCCAAATATTCAGGGTTGCTGGATGTGGAGTACTCTTACTCTTAAGCATTAGATTCTATGTATTCAGTGAGAAATATAGTGGCACATGCATCCTATCTCCATTGCTTTTCTTTGAGAAGCTTTGGATTGACTCAGAGTTAATCACTAGAGATTTTCTCCCAATTGCAAGACAGAGCTGCAGTAAAGATTACAAGTATTCTTTTCTTATCCAGTGTCCAGGAGCCTAATGTTTTCTGCGAAAATCCTCAAAAGGGTTTAAAACAACTCTGGAGTGTTATATTGACTATTACATTTGTTACATAACACTTCCGTGTTACAAATAAATATATTTATAAAGTTGGAGTGTTCTTTAAACACATTGAAAGGGTTTGCCAATAGATGTTTCAACATATGACGATAAGAGACTGAAAATACTAAAAAACATTAAATGTGCTGCGCAGAGCACTGTTGAAGCACTAACTGCATGGCCCTAGTGTCCTCAGGACAGAGCATTGTGTCTAATGATGCATTCAACCTGTGCTAATTAGGGACACCATGAACATCCAGGGACACCAGGGAACAAAATCGGGATGGTGGAACAGAACCACAAAATCAGGACTGTCTCACCTAAAATAAGACAGTTTGGTGATGTGTAAGCATCTTGTCATCAGAAAAACAGTATGGTATGCTCATGGTTTAGAATGCACCACAAAAGCACTAACATTTAATCTTGCCATATAAAGTGAATATTTATGACAGCTGATCATTTTACCTCCTAAGCACAGAAACTCGGTCAAAATGACTGTTGTAAATGTGGCACATGTTTTGTTACTCAAAGCTTCTCTGACGTTTGTGCATGGAAAATCCTGCAACAATATTATAAACATGCCAGACCTCACCACAAATAGCATATGTGTGTTGATAGACGGACAGAAACCACAGTGTTTTCATCTCTATCCATCTCAGACTCTGACGCTTTGACATGCGGCTCTCCTTCTTTGTAAAGACATTATGTTGAACTTGAAAACAATAGTAACTAGACTTGGAGATTTTTTTGGGGATGAATTGTGATTCTGCCAAATTTGGGTCATTTGACGATCTTACAGAAAAAATAAAACTGAGCTAACTCATAGTCTAATCCAGACCCAACTACACTAAACAAAATTATAAACTAAACACTTTTGTTTTTTCCCAAATTTTTCATGAGCTGAACTCAAAGATCTCAGACTTTTTCAATGTACACAAAATACCTATTTCTCTCAAATAGTGTTCACAAATCTGTCTAAATCTGTGTTAATGGGCACTTCTCCTTTGATGAGATGTTCCATCCACCTCACAGGTGTAGCATTTTAAGATGCTGTTTAGACAACATGATTATTGCAAAGGTGTGCCTTAGGCTGGCCACAATAAAAGGCCACTCTAAAATGAGCAGTTTTACTGTATTTGGAGGGTCTGTGGGGGTCCGAAAACCAGTCAGTATTTGGTGTGACTACCATTTGCCTCACGCAGTGCAACACAACTCCTTCGCATAAAGTTGATCAGGTTGTCTCGCGGTGTGACTGCCGCGCGGAGCTCTGACCCCGCGGCTCTCGCAAGACTTGCAGTGGAGCTGACAGGGGAGCTGACCGAACCGGAGGAGAGAGAAGGGAGCTGACAGGAGCTGCAGGAAAGGTAAGTAAATGCTCTCTGCCAGCCCCCAACAGGACCGCCGGGCTTGTAATGGGTTTTTTTCAGCACAAAAAATGTGCTGAAAAACTCGTCTTGTACTCGAGTATATACGGTAGTTGGAAACTATATGTGTGAGTCACTATGAGCCCTACATTAGTAGAAGGGAGTGTGTATACCTCCCCTACACCCACCCACACTTGCCATGCCACAAGCAGGGAATATGTCTGCTAAACAGTGAGCTGCCAGTGGCTACTCACTGTAATCAAGACTCGCTACTGGGCAGCTATTGCTTGGCTATTATTGCTCCGTCGCTTGCAAAGCCCATTACTCCAGGTGGGCATCAGGAGCTGGACAGATAACTGCCTCCATGGTGGGCCTATTAAATAAGTGAAGCTGGTGCATTGTATTCCCCTGTGCCCACATAGTGGGGCACCAACTAAATAATGTGGGTGGGCATAGCATACCTCCATGGCACCCATCTGTGACCAACTGGTAAATGCATAAAAAAGGAGGGACTTAGTGAACCATGGTTACAGAATCTTACAGGAGATGTGAATAAACAGTTCTGGTATACCTAATGTAATGCCCAGGGGAGAGGGAGTCTGACTAACAGTAGGTCGCTCAAAAACTGGAAAATAGGGATTCACTAAAACCTATACATAAATGAAACACTCTGCTATTATATGCAGACACCAGGAGCTAACCTATGATATTGGCTGAGTATGGTAGAAGGTACAAGTATAAAGATTACAGGTATATAAATGCGTGCTGTGCCTTTAAGATATAAGAAATGTGTGCTGTGCCTTTAAGAAAACTAACATAGTATGCGTGGCAGGTCTAGTGGCACAAAAATAATAAAATAAAACGGAGGGAAAAAATGTAGAATGATAGTAAAAACAAAGGATGAATCAAATAAGCAACAGATAAAAACAGAGAGAAAGAGATGAAAAAAATAAATAAAAATACAAAAATAAAATAAAAATAAAAATAAAAATAGAAATAAAAAAAAAAATAGAAATAGGTAAATAGTAAAAATGCAACCGATGATATGTGCAGTGCAGATATCTCTATCCCTGATATAAAATAGGGTAGTTGATATCCGCTCCAAATATTATACTTTGTATATTTCAAAGATGCGATTCAAATGTTTGAAAGTATAGTAGCAATACAGTATAAGGAACTGGATGCTAGGGTGGTACAGGAAATGTATCACTAGATATAGAAAGCAATGGTACTGTAATGCCTTAACTATGGTATCCTCTTACTTCCTGGTTCCACGGAGCCTAGCCACACCCCTGTATGAAGGTCTGCCTATTTAATCTGACTGCACCAGCTGATCAGGGCTGGATTATTGAACTACGTTCCTTACTCACAACCCGGCTACAACTTCATGGTGAAAGCCTCTGCTACCAGACCGGACTGAAAGACTCTGCAAAGTTCCCTTCACCTCTCCTCATCCACGACTAAAGATTAAACACTCTTCATACGCCTCTGAGGAGATCTCGGGAACCAGTGTTCTATGTGCCGGAAGCTAAGTAAAACCAATGTGATAAGAGTTGCATCTAAAAGCTGTTATTACCTGTCTCCAAAAGTCCTACGGTAAAAACAATCCCGTTACAGCTAACTTCAACTCATACTTCATATCAGTTATCTGCATCTGTCTTGCTTCAGTTAAAGTATGGAACAGCTATTGTAATTACTTATCACCTAAACCGTTTATTCTACTAAGAGACTCTTTATTGATTCAGTGTCTACAATTTACTATCGTTTACTCCTTAAAGCTACAGTGCCTGTAATTGTGGACTTCAGTTATCATTTACTACTTAAAGCTACAGTGCTTATAATTGTGGACTTCAGTTATCGTTTATTACTTAAAATAACAGTACCTGTAAATTGGAATTAAAGTCAATACCTTTTACTTTTTATAATAAATATTCAAACTATACGAAATCTGCAGTTGTGTTCCTTCATAACAAATGTTTAGACGTGACAGGTACAAACTGGATGTAAATAACATAAACCAGTTTATTGATAAAAAGATAAAAATATAATTCAGGAACAGTTCATACAGTTGTTACCAGTCTAATGAGGCTCAGAAAAGTGCAGAAACCCTTGGATTTGGCTGGGATTGATGTGGATTGACTTCGGCCGATGAGCTTTGGAAATCCTGCTGCCGGTGAGGACGGCAGGCTTCTCTGTGTGCGTCCCGATAAGAATCTCTCTCCAGGGGAATTACTGTGTCTTGTCTAACGCGTTTCGTAGGAGAGTGCCCTACTTCTTCAGAGACGGGAAGGAGAGACGGGTAGGGCACTCTCCTACGAAACGCGTTAGACAAGACACAGTAATTCATCAGGACTGAGTTCCAGTATACTGAGTGTTTACCAGCAGAGAACCGTATTCGCACAGGACCTTTGGCGCATTTGCTGAGTGGAGCCGTTTGCAGAGCACGTCCCCTGGAGAGAGATTCTTATCGGGACGCACACAGAGAAGCCCGCCGTCCTCACCGGCAGCAGGATTTCCAAAGCTCATCGGCCGAAGTCAATCCACATCAATCCCAGCCAAATCCAAGGGTTTCTGCACTTTTCTGAGCCTCATTAGACTGGTAACAACTGTATGAACTGTTCCTGAATTATATTTTTATCTTTTTATCAATAAACTGGTTTATGTTATTTACATCCAGTTTGTACCATTGCTTTCTATATCTAGTGATACATTTCCTGTACCACCCTAGCATCCAGTTCCTTATACTGTATTGCTACTATACTTTCAAACATTTGAATCGCATCTTTGAAATATACAAAGTATAATATTTGGAGCGGATATCAACTACCCTATTTTATATCAGGGATAGAGATATCTGCACTGCACATATCATCGGTTGCATTTTTACTATTTACCTATTTCTATTTTTATTTTTATTTCTATTTTTATTTTTATTTCTATTTTTATTTTTATTTTTATTTTATTTTTGTATTTTTATTTATTTTTTTCATCTCTTTCTCTCTGTTTTTATCTGTTGCTTATTTGATTCATCCTTTGTTTTTACTATCATTCTACATTTTTTCCCTCCGTTTTATTTTATTATTTTTGTGCCACTAGACCTGCCACGCATACTATGTTAGTTTTCTTAAAGGCACAGCACACATTTCTTATATCTTAAAGGCACAGCACGCATTTATATACCTGTAATCTTTATACTTGTACCTTCTACCATACTCAGCCAATATCATAGGTTAGCTCCTGGTGTCTGCATATTATAGCAGAGTGTTTCACAGAATCTTACCGGTTTGTAAGTGGTCACTGGTTGGGGCTATAATTAATAAAGGTGGGGCCATGGGTGGAGGTTGTGGGCAAAATTGATAACAGAGAAGCTAGTGTCTCAACACCCACTCATATGCAGGCTCTAATATTGTTAAATTTGGTGGGGTACTTAATGCTGCCACAGTCCCCACCCATGTGCAGCAGGTGGTGGCACTATTATTAATAACAGGGATAATGGGTGAGTGCTCTAAATAAATATAGAAGAGGGTGGGGGTGGACATGCCATTGTGCAATCTTCTTAAGCAAGCTGCTGAAACGTAATTTATTAAAGAGAGAGAGGAAATTAAATGTTCCATCCACTGGAGGATTTATCTACTCTCTCTAACACAGACCTCAATATAATAAGCTTTCCAAATAATTCCTTACTGTTATAAAATTTTCCAAATAATTTATTTACAAAAAATTACCATAGACTTTAATAGGGACTTTTCTAGATAAATAATTTAGAATATTTCTATAACAATATTATATCATTAGGAAAGCTTATTAAATCAAGGGCACATAGTTAGAAACATAGGAGGTAGTCTATACATCTTGCTGCAGTTTCATTTTTCTAACTGCTTTCCAGTTATCTTTAGTGAACCATCTCAGGCATATTTGTTTGTTTGTTGAATTGTATTCTTCGTCTGGCAGCGTGCAGTTTTACAATTTTTTTAATTATTTTTTTTCAGAGAAAATCTTATCATCAATCACATACACAGTTATTGACAAATGCTTCTGAGTTATTGTATTGTGTTTTAAGGATAATACAAAATTGTCATCAATTAAAAAAAAGAAGAAAAACAAGGGGAGGAAGGGGGGGAATACAGCTGCGATGAGAACTACTCCCAACTATTGCCATCCTCCTTTTCTACCCTGTAGAGGTTAAATATCTCCAGGGATTCCAGATTTTATAAAAGGATGGCAGGGTATTATGCACATTGGCCATTAACTTGTCCATCAATTGATTTTCTTCTATTTTAGCTCTGACCTCTCTAAGTGAGGGGACTGACACTCCCAATCATGAAGCTGCTTAAGCTTTTCTCGCTGCCAAGGTTATTTTATTAAGTATTTTCTATGCTTTCTTTGGGAGTCCCTCTCATAGCCTAGACCATGGTTCGTCAACCTGGTCCCTACCGCCCACTAGTGGGCGTTTCAGGATTCCAGGTGGGCGGTAGGGATTTCCAGGTTGATCGGGCGGGCGGGTGCGAGCCGGCGGTACCCGTGCGACTGGGTACCGCCGTGACCATTTGCGGCTCCGGCCCGCCCGGTAAACCGCCGGGGCCGCCTTCCAAAGTGTCCATCGGGTGGCCCATGCTGTCAGGGCCACCCGATGGATGCGGATTGTAAGGGGGCCCCCTGTGATGACATCAGAGCTGGGAGGAAGTGATTCCCCGGTCACTCCTCCCAGCTAAAACTGAGAGCCGCGCGGGAGGAACACCAGGGAGTCAGAGTGGGAACTCTGACTCCCATCCACCTGAGCCACCACTGGACCCCAGGGAAAGTCACCCTCCTGCACCTTAAAGGTAGGAAACAGGAGGGTGACTTAAATATAATGTGTGTGTGTGTCTTTGTAGGTATGTCGTGTGTGTGTGTGTCTGTCTGTCTGTATGTGTCTTTGTATGTATGTCTTCTGTGTGTGTATGTGTCTGTCTGTGTATATATGTGTGTGTGTCTGTATGTATGTCTTGTGTGTGTGTATGTGTCTGTCTGTATGTATGTGTGTCTTGTCTTTGTATGTATGTGTCATTGTATGTGTGTCTTGTGTCTGCATGTGTGTGTGTCTATGTATGTCTGCATGTGTGTGTGCATGTCTGTGTGTGTCTGTTTGTATGTATGTGTCTTGTGTGTCTGTATGTGTGCCTGTCTGTATGTATGTCTTGTGTGTGTCGTATGTGTCTTGTGTGTGTGTGTGTATGTGTCTGTCTGTATGTATGCGTGTCTTGTCTTTGTATGTATGTCTCATTGTATGTGTGTCTGCATTTGTGTGTGTCTATGTATGTCTTATGTGTGTGTGCATGTCTGTTTGTATGTGTGCCTGTCTGTTTGTATGTATATGCTGCAAGACTAAATATTTGATATCTGGTTCGATTTTCGTAAGGAACAAACGAAGGTCTCTTTCAGTGATATTCAGACGACTTCTCTGTTTGCGCATAATATGATTTCTCATTTGTGCGTCAGCTCATCTCCTCTCCCTCCTCAATTCCCCTCCCCACCTTTTTTCCCCTTTTTTCTATTTTTTAACCGTCCTTATAGCAATGCCCAGTAGGAAGGCTGAGCTAGGTAGCCCACTTACTATAGTCCACTATAACATACAGACACACACACACAGGACACACATACAAAGACACAGACAGGCACACATACAAAGACACAGACAGGCACACATACGTGTGTGTGTGTGTATGTGTGCCTGTCTGTGTCTTTGTATGTGTGCCTGTCTGTGTCTTTGTATGTGTGTGTGTCTTTTTTGTGTGTCTGTATGTTATAGTGGACTATAGTAAGTGGGCTACCTAGCTCAGCCTTCCTACTGGGCATTGCTATAAGGACGGTTAAAAAATAGAAAAAAGGGGAAAAAAAGGTGGGGAGGGGAATTGAGGAGGGAGAGGAGATGAGCTGACGCACAAATGAGAAATCATATTATGCGCAAACAGAGAAGTCGTCTGAATATCACTGAAAGAGACCTTCGTTTGTTCCTTACGAAAATCGAACCAGAAATCAAATATTTAGTCTCGCAGCATCAACCTCATGGATCTCATTAATCACTAGTAAAGGTAATTTCAATTTACTTTATTGTTTTCTCATTAAACGTTATAAAGTTAAAAACCTTATAAACCTGCATTAAGTAGAAATAAAAAGATAAATGTACGTACATTTATTTTTTTTAAAAACACCCTCCTTTCTTAAAAATATTCTGCATTTGCGCGAAAACTGGTGGGCGGTAAGGAAATTTTTTCAACCAAAAAGATGCATTAGTGGGCGGTAGGTAGAAAAAGGTTGACTACCACTGGCCTAGACAACAGGAATACCCGGGGGTCTAGGTCAAATGGTTTATGGAACACAGATATCAGAAGGTCCTTCGCACCCTCCCAGAATGGAACACCACATGTGGAAATAAGTACCTAGATGCCAACTGTCACTTGGCCCGCTAGCACATACCTGTCCCAGGGTGCCTGCAGCATCCTGGAGGCAGCTCCCTGAGGGATTGGGCACCTGCTCCTTCTGTTCTAAGCTGCGGTGACCGCTGTTGGCGCTTATCTCGACTTTTTATGCCACTGCCCCAAGAGGTAAGCTGTCATGTGGACACCAGCATGTTGTTCAATGGGGATCATGGATGGCTGGAGGAAGGTAGGGCTGGAGAGGCAGAGGGGAGGGTATAAAATTCAATTCCGATGGTTTACCACTCCTGTCCAACTATATTGAATCTAGAAAATCCCCACAGACGATTGATGGAGACTATTTTGGTGTGACAACCTACCTGTTGGTTTGCTTGGAGAAACTCAGTTACAGTGAAATCGCAACCCCTTGCAAACTCAGCCTTCCCAGGTGCCTGAGAATGATACGGGAACCTGGGAGATGAATGAGGGTGCCTTTATTTACAGAGGAATCAATGAAGTCATAAAGGATCAGACAACTGCTATTTTAAGGACTATTGCCTCCCACCACTATCCCCTCTATTGAATGGGTCTCCCTTATCAAGTGAAGGAGGGGCTCCAAAGATAGTACAAATAGTAGACTGGATAATGGGCACCCCTGTTTCTGTTTGATAGGCTAAATGTGGATGGGCTTACCCCTGGAAAGGTCAACTGAGCCCAGAGCCCTACACCATCATCAGGCTTAAAACAAATATGGCCACTACACTCTGTTGAATGCCTTCTTTGCATCCAAAGAGAGAAGCAGAGAAGGCACTCTCATCCTGACCAGGTCGACCACTTTTCTGGTGTTCTTATATAGTTGTGTTGGAGGTATATATTCTACCTGATCTGGGTGTATTAATTTTGGCAGTAATGTATTGAGTCGTGCGGCCAGCATCTTTGCCAACATTTTGGCATTAGTGTTCATTAACGAGATGGGTCTGTAACTACTTACAATAGTATCGTCCCATCCCTCCTTAAAATTAAATAGGCTAATGTCTTATCAGAAAATCAAGAGTCACCTTTCATTGCCACATTAACACTGAGACTAAACGGGGTACCAATGCTTTACTAATAGCTTTATAATAAGAGCAACTAAAGCCATCTGGGCAAGAGCCTTGTTCGGACCTTGAAAAATGACAAACTCAAGCTATTGCAAAAAGGACTGAAATTTGCTCCAAATTCGAACAATTCAAAATTTTATATTTTTATAGATTTGCATAAGTTCGTAAGAAAACTTACTATCAAGAAATGTTTTGAGGAAAGCACCTTTCAAAAAGAAGAGCTACCTACGTCTTATCAGCATACTGCACTTCATCCGAAATCTACTTTTTATCCTCAACCAACTAAAAATGATATTATCAAAGTATTTGAAAAACGTATGGTGAAAGATCTAAGGTCCATAAGAGATAAACCTAATACTAGAGATAATCGAACAAAGAAGGAAAGACTGGCCTTGAAAGAATTGATGGAAGATAACGAAATAGTCATCAGACCAGCAGACAAAGGAGGAGGTTTAGTGATAATGAATCTTTGTGATTATGTACAAGAAAGTGTAAGACTATTGAGCGACAGTAATACTTACCTGATTCTACCAAAGAACCCATGTGAAGGATTTAAAGAAGAACTATTCACCCTGCTGGAAGATGGAAAATCTAGAGGAATTTTGAACAAGAGAGAATTTCAATACGAAAAATGTAACTACTGTAGGCTGCCAATGTTCTACCATCTTCCAAAAATTCACAAGACTCTCATCAATCCCCCAGGAAGACCCATTATCTCGGGTATTGGCTCTTTAACATCCAATCTCTCCGAGTACGTAGATCAATTCTTACAAGAACCTGTCACTAAGCTTAAATCTTACCTGAGAGATACCACACAGATTATCAAGATTCTTTCACAGACTGAATGGATACATGGTTATACTCTTGTGACAGCTGATGTATCATCACTATATACAGTATTTGAGCATCTGCAAGGATGAGAAGCCATACAATACTCTCTGGCCACTTATACGGAACTTAAGAATGACCAGATTGATTTTTTGATCAGATGCGTCGCGTTTATTCTAAGTCACAACTTTTTTGGGGCCAATAAGACATTTTACCTTCAAACCGAAGGTACGGCCATGGGGACCAGATTTGCGCCAAGTTATGCTAATCTTTTTATGGGTAAATGGGAAGACGAGTTTATCTGGTCCCCATCCCAGTTTGGCACAAGTCTGGTCCTCTGGCAAAGATATATTGATGATATCATTTTTATATGGAAGGGGGATGATACGACGTTGGAGACTTTTAAACAATACCTCAACCATAATCCTTACAATCTCCGATTCACTTTTAATCAATCGAAAGAGCACGTGGAATTTTGAGACCTTGAGATATATATAAAGGACAATACGATTCATACAAAAACATTTAAAAAAAAACAGTTGACTGTAATAGCTTTATTCCGGCAAACAGCTATCATAAGAAAACATGGTTGGACAATATTCCTTATATCCAGTATAGGAGAATTAGGAGGAACTAAAAGCAAAAACAATATGGATGCCCCTAGTGCTCCTTCATTTATTACTTCTTACAGTAACCAGGCTTCCCAAATTAAAAGAATACTTTCTAAGCATTGGGATATCCTTAAAGGAGACCAAACCCTAGAAATTTTTTTAGGAGAAAAACCAAGGATTATATATACAAAAGCTCCAAGTCTCAAAACCATCTTAGCTCCTGAATAAGAAGAAAAACAATAAAGGTCCAAACTGTGGGTTCACATTTTGCAGGAAGTGTATAGGATGTAAACTCAATTCAACACAAAGAACATCAGTGAAAGAATTTCATCATAAAACAACTAAAGAGAGGTTTAAAATTAGGACATCCTTAAATTGTGATTCCATAGGAGTTGTCTATTTACTATGTTGTCCACGTGGAAAACAATACATAGGTAGAACAAAAAGAAAATGTAATACACGATTAAGCGAACATATAAGGAACATCAAAATAGGTTTCCAGAATCATAACCTCTCACGTCACTTTAGGGACAAGCATTCCAAGGACCCCACTGGCCTTTAATTTATGGTTATTGAAAAGATTGAGCTACATTGGAGAGGAGTAGACTTTGAAAAGGAATTGGACAAGACAGAAACTAAGTGGATCTTCATTTTGGACACATTGGAACCTACAGGTTTAAATATAGACTTTGAACTCAATGCATTTCTATGATGTTCCTCCCAAAAAGATGTCCATGATGTCCAATCTCCGAGAGGATAACCAGAACTTTTACCTGCCCTTTCTTTTTCCCTCTCCTATTTGTTAGGTTTCCATCTCTTCTTTTTTATCACTCTGTTTTATCACTCTTTTAATCATTTTCTTTGGTCTGCAGTATTTTCTCCTCTGCACTTTCTAGCTTTATACACTAGTTTTTATTACTATCAAGTAATCTTTTTTTTGTATGAGAATTATTATACTATTATTAAGGTCAACCATGCGATGTTCCTGTTTTATTAATGTGAAAAAGGGTGTTTAAAACCTATATATATGATATGTACATAATAATGTGGTACATATTTATTAGTTAATTGTATGATGATAACTCTTACAATGCTATGCACCACATGATAATGATAATTTTTTAGGAAGGTCTTTTGTGATGATTTATTGTCAGTGGAGCAATTTATATATATATATATATATATATATATATATATATATATATATATATATATATATATATATCTGTTACCCCCCTATTTATATCCATGCATCACTATTATCATTTATCATTTTTATTTTATTCTATTTCATTTTATTTCATTATTCTTTGCTTTTGTCCATTCTGTGTATTTTTAATTATTTTGATTCAAATGTTTTTTATTGAATTGTTAAGCAGTTTTCATATTTAATATTTTAAATTGTATATTGTATTTAGTGATGTACCGAACTGTCCGCCGGCGAACAGTTCCCGGCGAAATTAGCGTGTTCGCGTTCGCCACGGCGGGCGGACAGATGCGCAGTTCGATCCGCCCCCTATTCGTCATCATTGGGCAAACTTTGACCCTGTGCCTCTCGGTCAGCAGACACATTCCAGCCAATCAGCAGCACTCCCTCCCTTCCACACCCTCCAACCTCCCTCCCAGCATCCATTTTCGATTCATTCGGAAGATGCATGCTTAGTGAGAGGAGGGAAAGTTTAGCTGCTGCTGATTAGATAGGGAAATTGATAGCTAGGCTAGGGTATTCAGTGTCCACTACAATCCTGAAGGACTCATCTGATCTCTGCTGTAAGGACAGCACCCCAAAAAGCCCTTTTTAGGGCTATAACATCAGGCTGCTTTTTTTTTTTTTTTCCCCTGTGTAATGTAATTGCAGGTGCCTGCCTGCCAGCTTCTGTGTGAGGTTCACATTGGATACTGTGCCTATTTGCCCAGTGCCACCACTCATATCTGTTTTAACAATAGGTTAAGCTTTACATTTAAAATAAATATTTTTTTTTCACTGTAATAGAAGAGCAGTTGCCTGCCTGCCAGCTTCTGTGTGAGGTTGGATGCCTTGCCCATTTGCACAGTCAGTGCCACCACTCATATCTGTTTTAACAATTGGTTAAGCTTTAGATTTAAAATAAATAATTTTTTTTCACTGTAATAGAAGAGCAGTTGCCTGCCTGCCAGCTTCTGTGTGAGGTTGGATGCCTTGCCCATTTGCACAGTCAGTGCCACCACTCATATCTGTTTTAACAATTGGTCAAGCTTTAGATTTAAAATAAATAAAAAAATTTCACTGTAATAGAAGAGCAGTTGCCTGCCTGCTAGCTTCTGTGTCAGGTTGGATGCCTTGCCCATTTGCACAGTCAGTGCCACCACTCATATCTGTTTTAACAATTGGTTAAGCTTTAGATTTAAAATAAATAATTTTTTTTCACTGTAATAGAAGAGCAGTTGCCTGCCTGCCAGCTTCTGTGTGAGGTTGGATGCCTTGCCCATTTGCACAGTCAGTGCCACCACTCATATCTGTTTTAACAATTGGTTAAGCTTTAGATTTTAAATAAATCATTTTTTTCACTGTAATAGAAGAGCAGTTGCCTGCCTGCCAGCTTCTGTGTGAGGTTCACATTGGATACTGTGCCCACTAGCCCAGTGCCACCACTCATATCTGTTTTAACAATTAGTTAAGCTTTAGATTTAAAATAAATAATTTTTTTTCACTGTAATAGAAGAGCAGTTGCCTGCCTGCCAGCTTCTGTGTCAGGTTGGATGCCTTGCCCATTTGCACAGTCAGTGCCACCACTCATATCTGTTTTAACAATAGCTTAAGCTTTAGATTTTAAAGAAATCATTTATTTTCACTGTAATAGAAGATCAGTTAGTTGTCTGCAAGCGTCTGGGTGTCAGGCCTACTTCAGCGTGTGCTCTGCAGACCTGTGCCAGCGTGCTTTGACAGTTGCCAATCATATCTGGTGTCTCTTTAGCGTGCTTTTACAAAGAAAAAAGGTTTCCAGTGTAAGCTAATAGCAGACAGTCAGTGTCCTTCAAGCGGCTCTGTCAGGCCTTCCTTCAGCGTGTGCCCTGCACAACCCTGCCAGCGTGCTTTGACAGTTGCCACTCATATCTTGTCTCTCTATAGCGTGCTTTTACAACCAAAATTTTGTTTCCACTGTAATAGAAGAGCAGTTGCCTGCCTGCCAGCTTCTGTGTGAGGTTCACATTGGATACTGTGCCCACTAGCCCAGTGCCACCACTCATATCTGTTTTAACAATTGGTTAAGCTTTAGATTTAAAATAAATATTTTTTTTTCACTGTAATAGAAGAGCAGTTAGTTGTCTGCAAGCGTCTGTGTTTCAGGCCTACTTCAGCGTGTGCTCTGTAGACCTGTGCCAGCGTGCTTTGACAGTTGCCACTCATATCTTGTCTCTCTATAGCGTGCTTTTACAACCAACATTTTGTTTCCACTGTAATAGAAGAGCAGTTGCCTGCCTGCCAGCTTCTGTGTGAGGTTCACATTGGATACTGTGCCTACTTGCCCAGTGCCACCACTCATATCTGTTTTAACAATTGGTTAAGCTTTACATTTAAAATAAATAATTTGTTTTCACTGTAATAGAAGAGCAGTTGCCTGCCTGCCAGCTTCTGTGTCAGGTTGGATTCCTTGCCCATTTGCACAGTCAGTGCCACCACTCATATCTGTTTTAACAATAGCTTAAGCTTTAAATTTTAAAGAAATCATTTTTTTTCACTGTAATAGAAGATCAGTTAGTTGTCTGCAAGCAAGCGTCTGGGTGTCAGGCCTACTTCAGCGTGTGCTCTGTAGACCTGTTCCAGCGTGCTTTGACAGTTGCCAATCATATTTGGTGTCTCTATAGCGTGCTTTTAAAACCAAAATTAGTTTTTCACTGTTATAGATTGAATAGCAGTTACTTGTCTTCAAGCGGGTGTCTCAGGCCTACAGTGTGTGCTCTGCAGAACTGTTCCAGTGCACATTGCCAATCATATCTGGTGTCTCTATAGCGTGCTTTTAAAACCAAAATTTGTTTTTCACTGTTATAGATTGAATAGCAGTTACTTGTCTTCAAGCGGGTGTCTCAGGCCTACAGTGTGTGCTCTGCAGAACTGTTCCAGTGCACATTGCCAATCATATCTGGTGTCTCTATAGCGTGCTTTTAAAACCAAAATTTATTTTTCACTGTTATAGATTGAATAGCAGTTACTTGTCTTCAAGCGGGTGTCTCAGGCCTACAGTGTGTGCTCTGCAGAACTGTTACAGTTCACATTGCCAATCATATCTGGTCTCACAGTAGCTTGCACGCATAGTACCACTAATCCCCCCAAAAATGACAGGCAGAGGCAGGCCACCCCGCAGGGGCCGTCGTGGTCGTGGTGCTGTGATTCCCTTTTGCCCTAGAATAATGCCCATTTTTCAGAAGCCACGTACCCTGAACATGAAAAGTTCTGAGGACTTAGTTGACTGGCTAACACAGGACACCCAATCTTGTACAGCCTCCGCTCGGAACCTTGACGCACCATCCTCCTCCAGCTTAGCTTCAGGCACCTCTCAAGATAGCACTCACCCGCCTGCCGCCACCACCAAAACTAGCACCACAGCCGCTTTACTTGGTATGTCAGAGGAGTTATTCACACACCCGTTTGAAGAAATGAGTGATGCGCAACCATTATTGCTAGAGGATGTAGATAACAGGGATATGTCTCAGGCAGGCAGCATTAAACACATGGAGGTACGGTGTGATGATGATGATGTTGTACCCGCTGCTGCTTCCTTTTCTGAGTTGTCAGATACAAGCGAAGCGGTTGATGATGACGATGCGTCCATGGATGTCACGTGGGTGCCCGCTCGGCAAGAAGAAGAACAGGGCGAAAGTTCAGATGGGGAGACAGAGAGGAGGAGGAGGAGACGAGTTGGAAGCAGGGGGGGGTCGTCGCAAGGAGCTAGTGGCACAGTCAGACAGCATGCATCGGCACCCGGGGTCAGCCCGACAGCACGCCAATCAACGCATGCTGTGTCCACCACCAGAATGCCGTCATTGCAGAGCTCAGCAGTGTGGCATTTTTTTTGTGTGTCTGCCTCGGACAACAGCGATGCCATTTGCAACATGTGCCAAAGGAAACTGAGTCGTGGGAGGTCCAACACCCACCTAGGTACAACTGCTTTGCGTAGGCACATGATCTCACATCACAAACGCCTATGGGATCAACACATGAGTACAAGCAGCACGCCTACTCTAAGCCGCCATCCTCCTCCTGGTCCAGCATCTTCAGCCACGTCAACCACTGCTGTCCTTCTTGCCCCCTCTCAACCATCCGCCACTCCGTCTCCCGCCTTGAGCAGTTCCCGCTCATCTGCCCACAGTCATGTGTTTCTGTCAAGGACATGTTTGAGCGTAAGAAGCCAATGTCACCAAGTCACCCCCTTGCCCAGCGTCTGACAGCTGGCTTGTCCGAACTATTAGCCCGCCAGCTTTTACCATACAATCTGGTTGAGTCTGAGGCGTTCAAAAAATTTGTAGCTATTGGGACACCGCAGTGGAAGGTACCCGGCCGGAATTTCTTTTCACAAAAGGCAATCCCCAACTTGTACTCGATTGTGCAAAAGGAAGTCATGGCATGTCTGGCACACAGTGTTGGGGCAAGGGTCCATCTGACCACTGATACCTGGTCTGCAAAGCATGGTCAGGGCAGGTATATCACCTACACTGCGCATTGGGTAAACTTGCTGACGGCTGACAAGCAAGGAATGCGTGGCATTGCAGAGGAGTTGGTGACACCGCCACGAATTGCAGGCAGTCCTGCTGCCACCTCCTCTACTCCTCCTACTCCATCCTCTTCCATAACCTCCTCGGCTGAGTCCTCTTGTGCCGCTGCTTCTTGCTCCACATCAACGGCACCCCCCCAGCTCCCCAGGTACTATTCCACATCCCGGATACGGCAGTGTCACGCCGTCTTGGGTTTGACTTGCTTGAAAGCAGAGAGTCACACCGGACAAGCACTCCTGTCCGCCCTGAACGCACAGGTGGAAAAGTGGCTGACTCCGCAGCAACTGGATATCGGCAAAGTGGTGTGTGACAACGGAAAAAATTTGATAGCGGCATTGAAGTTGGGCAAGTTGACACATGTGCCGTGCATGGCACATGTGTGTAATCTGATCGTACAACGCTTTGTGCATAAGTACACAGGCTTACAGGACGTCCTGAAGCAGGCCAGGAAGGTGTGTGGCCATTTCAGGCGTTCCTACACGGCCATGGCTCACTTTGCCGATATCCAGCGGCGAAACAACATGCCAGTGAGGCGCTTGATTTGCGACAGCCCTACACGTTGGAATTCAACACTCCTAATGTTCGACCGCCTGCTCCAACAAGAAAAAGCTGTTAATGAATATTTGTATGACCGGGGTGCTAGGACAGCCTCTGGGGAGCTGGGAATTTTTTTGCCACGTTACTGGACGCTCATGCGCAATGCCTGTAGGCTCATGCGTCCTTTTGAGGAGGTGACAAACCTAGTCAGTCGCAACGAAGGCACCATCAGCGACATCATACCATTTGTTTTCTTCCTGGAGCGTGCCCTGCGAAGAGTGCTGGATCAGGCTGTAGATGAGCGTGAAGAGGAAGAGGAAGAGTTGTGGTCACCATCACCACCAGAAACAGCCTTATCAGCATCGCTTGCTGGACCTGCGGCAACGCTGGAAGAGGATTGTGAGGAAGAGGAGTCAGAGGAGGATTGTAGCTTTGAGGAGGAGGAGGAGGAGCAAGACCAAACACAACAGGCATCCCAGGGTGCTCGTTGTCACCTATCTGGTACCCGTGGTGTTGTACGTGGCTGGGGGGAAGAACATACCTTCAATGACATCAGTGAGGAGGAGGAACGGGAAATGAGTAGCTCGGCATCCAAGCTTGTGCAAATGGGGTCTTTCATGCTGTCCTGCCTGTTGATGGACCCTCGTATAAAAAGGCTGAAGGAGAACGACCTGTACTGGGTGTCCACGCTACTAGACCCCCGGTATAAGCAGAAAGTGGCGGAAATGTTACCGAATTACAACAAGTCGGAAAGGATGCAGCATTTGCAAAATAAATTAAAAAGTATGCTTTACACAGCGTATAAGGGTGATGTCACAGCACAACGGGAATCTAACAGGGGGAGAGGTGGAAGTCATCCTCCTCCTCCTCCCACGACCACGCCGGCAAGGACAGGATGCTTTAAAGACGTGTTGTTGATGGAGGACATGCGGACCTTTTTAAGTCCTATGCATCGCCACAGCCCTTCGGTATCCACCCTCAGAGAGCGACTCGACCGACAGGTAGCAGACTACCTCGCCTTAACTGCAGATATCGACACTCTGAGGAGCGATGAACCCCTTGACTACTGGGTGTGCAGGCTTGACCTGTGGCCTGAGCTATCCCAATTTGCGATAGAACTTCTGGCCTGCCCCGCTTCAAGTGTCCTGTCAGAAAGGACCTTCAGTGCAGCAGGAGGTATTGTCACTGAGAAGAGAAGTCGCCTAGGTCAAAAAAGTCTAGATTACCTCACCTTTATTAAGATGAATGAGGGATGGATCCCGAAGGGACTGACACTGGGCGATACATTCGATTAAAAAAGGCCTGATGAGATGAGCTGCCTTGGGCTAAAAATGGTCCACACGCTGCTGTATTTTAGCTCTGAATGACGTTTGACTTGCGTGACTTATCCGCCACCAACTAGGGTTCAAGCCGCCATGTTTTAGGGCACTTTCTGCCTGTGAAACAAACATCAATTTTTCTGGCCGCTGCTACAGCAGCGGCTGCAACAATACCAAATTTTTCAGGCATGTGTACATGCCTAATTTTTAGGCCCACTGGTGCAGCACTGTGGCTTCAAAAACCAAACCAAAAATTAAAATCCTCCAAGATGGCACCAATATACCAGTGGTCTAAGCATCTTCCCACCTTGGCCTAAAAAGGGGAGGTGATTCAACAATTAAAAATCTCTGCCATTTACACGTCCACTGATAGGAGACGCGGAAGGTATTAAACTGATATGAACAATACTAAACTCACCACTCCTATCTGGTGGCACATTAGCTTGCCCGCGCAGTGCCCCAAATTTCAAGTAAGAGGACCGACCAAGCATCTTCTTCCATCTCCCTGTTACATAAATCAATGCCATATCCATAGAAATTGTAGAGAATATCCAGGATAGTTTTACAGGGCCAAATCATGTCGCCTGTTGAAAGAGGTGACCTTGCTCGGGTCCCAGGTGTGCGGTTCCTAAAATGGCTGCCATATACACGTCCACTGATAGGAGACGCGGAAGGTATTAAACTGATATGAACATTTACTAAACTCACCACTCCGAGTGCTGTTATTTATTTAATTTTTTTGTGGTGAGGCTTTACAGGACAGAGTGCTTCTCCACGGGACATGTTAACTCACGGGCAGCTGGCTCATCAAGGAACCAGAGCAGCTTGAACGAGGTGACCTTGCTCGGGTCCCAGGTGTGCGGTTCCTAAAATGGCTGCCATATACACGTCCACTGATAGGAGACGCGGAAGGTATTAAACTGATATGAACAATACTCCACTCCTATCAGTAGGTCCATCCCATTGTGATTTATGCCCCCCACCCACCGCACAGGGATGGGGGCCGGGGGGAGGAAAGTAGGCCCCCATTGTGATTTATGGCCCCCACCCACCGCGCAGGGGTGGGGGCCGAGGGGGGGAGGACAGTAGGTCCCCCCATTGTGATTTATGGCCCCCACCCACCGCGCAGGGGTTGGGGAGGACAGTAGCTCCCCCCAGTGTGTATCATGGGCTTTGAGGACAGGTGTCAATCCATACCTGCCAAGTGACCCTATGTAGGGGTAACAGTCCCTATTCTGCTCTGTGTCAGTGTGTATCATGGTCTCTGTGGACGGGGAACAGTCTCTATTCTGCTCTGTGTCAGTGTGTATCATGGTCTCTGTGGACGGTGAACAGTCTCTATTCTGCTCTGTGTCAGTGTGTATCATGGTCTCTGTGGACAGGGAACAGTCTCTATTCTGCTCTGTGTCAGTGTGTATCATGGTCTCTGTGGACAGGGAACAGTCTCTATTCTGCTCTGTGTCAGTGTGTATCATGGTCTCTGTGGACGGGGAACAGTCTCTATTCTGCTCTGTGTCAGTGTGTATCATGGACTCTGTGGACGGGGAACAGTCTCTATTCTGCTCTGTGTCAGTGTGTATCATGGTCTCTGTGGACGGGGAACAGTCTCTATTCTGCTCTGTGTCAGTGTGTATCATGGTCTCTGTGGATGGTGAACAGTCTCTATTCTGCTCTGTGTCAGTGTGTATCATGGTCTCTGTGGACGGGGAACAGTCTCTATTCTGCTCTGTGTCAGTGTGTATCATGGTCTCTGTGGACGGGGAACAGTCTCTATTCTGCTCTGTGTCAGTGTGTATCATGGACTCTGTGGACGGGGAACAGTCTCTATTCTGCTCTGTGTCAGTGTGTATCATGGTCTCTGTGGACGGGGAACAGTCTCTATTCTGCTCTGTGTCAGTGTGTATCATGGTCTCTGTGGACGGGGAACAGTCTCTATTCTGCTCTGTGTCAGTGTGTATCAGGGGCTTTGAGGACAGGTGTCAATCCATACCTGCCAAGTTACCCTATGTAGGGGGAACAGTCTCTATTCTGCTCTTTGTCAGTGTTTATCAGGGGCTTTGAGGACGGGGAACAGTCTCTATTCTGCTCTGTGTCAGTGTGTATCAGGGGTTTTGAGGACAGGTGTCAATCCATATCTGCCAAGTGACCCTATGTAGGAGGAACAGTCCCTATTCTGCTCTGTGTCAGTGTGTATCAGGGGTTTTGAGGACAGGTGTCAATCCATATCTGCCAAGTGACCCTATGTAGGGGGAACAGTCCCTATTCTGCTCTGTGTCAGTGTGTATCAGGGGTTTTGAGGACAGGTGTCAATCCATATCTGCCAAGTGACCCTATGTAGGGGGAACAGTCCCTATTCTGCTCTGTGTCAGTGTGTATCAGGGATTTGACTATCTTTATTCAGATTGAAAAATTACTATTCCAGGAAAAAATTTAACAAACATTTACAAGAACATGTTATGCACATCATAGAAACAACGTAAACCTCTTTAAAGCCACAAACTTAAGACAAAAAATACGTACACACAATGTGTAAGGGTTTGAAAGAATATTCTGAATCCTTACACGTTTACTTTATCGTTTGTTTGATTTTTGTGAACCATATATAAACTACAAGCAGCGTGAAAACTATAAAAACTCAAGTGGCCATGCTGATCAAATTAAATAGTATGCTTTACACAGCGTATAAGGGTGATGTCACAGCACAACAGGAATGTAACAGGGGAAGAGGTGAAAGTCATCCTCCCCCTCCCACGACCCCGCCATATCTGCCAAGTGACCCTATGTAGGGGTAACAGTCTCTATTCTGCTCTGTGTCAGTGTGTATCATGGTCTCTGAGGACGGGGAACAGTCTCTATTCTGCTCTGTGTCAGTGTGTATCAGGGGCTTTGAGGACAGGTGTCAATGTTAGGTGATTTCTGCCCTTTATGGATTAAACGCAGACTCTGCATCAACTGTGCAATTTTCCATGGGAGTTTTGCCATGGATCCCCCTCCGGCATGCCACAGTCCAGGTGTTAGTCCCCTTGAAACAACTTTTCCATCACTTTTGTGGCCAGAAAGAGTCCCTGTTGGTTTTAAAATTCGCCTGCCCATTGAAGTCAATGGCGGTTCGCCGGTTCGCGAACATTTGCGGAAGTTCGCGTTCGCCGTTCGCGAACCGAAAATTTCGGGTTCTCGACAACACTATTGATGATTAAATGAACTAGTTCAATAACTGATACCATTAAATTGGTATTATCAAATTATTTGCTATAAATACAAATAGCTATACTGATTCATAGACATACATTGACACAATTTATCTATTAGGTCAGGTTGTATTGTCTTTCATGTTTGGTTTAATTTTATTGCATTTTACTGCATTTAATTCATTTGTTTTATTTTATTTGAAGTCACTCTATTCTGGGTCGGTTTTTAAGCGATCATCTGTAGCTACATTGCAAATTTTGTCTTAGCTGAGTGCATTTTATTTTATTTTATCTATGCTTTAAAGTTTTGATTGAAGAGTAAACTATATGTAATGGACTTTCTAACTGCCAATTATTTGGTCAGTTAGCCATCACTATATTAAGAGCAGTAGGATCAGTGCTAATCCATGAGCCTCTGAGGAAGTGACTTTGAATTGTCACGAAATGCGTAAGGCATTCAGGCATACAGCCGTATACTGAAACAACTGCAGCTACCGAGTAACCGTGGAACGCAGAGCGGACGCACTAAGTGGAACGCACGCGAGGAGGGTTCCATCTCTCCCAGCACAGCGAGATTACCTCACCGGCCGGGGTCAGGATCTTCCACAATATCTTTCCAACACTACCCGCTCTTGCAGACCCCAGGACTCTTTTGCTGCTTTATTACACTTCATGTTCGTGAGTGGATTTTAATTTTTAATTTTGATGAATAAATGTGAAGCTTTTAATTGAAAAGCACTGCTACCTCTCTCTCTTTTTTTAGCTTGTATCTTGAAGCAACCATTATTACCATTTACCTGCTATAGTAGTATGTGAGTAATATTATCTTTTATGCAACATTTTGATATACTTTGTTTCCATCTTATTTTATTTTACCAACACTGGTTATACTGTATCTGCAGTCTGATACATGAATCTTTTTTAATGGATAGCTACATAGTGTGTTGACAGTGAAACTATTCCACATCAGGTTCATTTTCTACATCAAACAAACTTTGGTATCACTATCCAGAACATCAGTTACTGACGTTTACCGTTATACCATTAATCCGGATTCTGGACTCATTCTACAAAGCTTTGGACTATTGAGTGGTATCTTATAAAATAGATGAGACTGTGCAGATCTACATTTAAGTCACAGACCATTCAAGTCATATTTGTTTTTTTTCATTGCCATTTTATGTCTGCTGAACATTAATTGTTTAGTTAACATTCCCCCTCTATGTGAGACTACTTAGCACTTGGCTGACATCTAGTGTTCGTTTTTATGATTGTATTCCACCTGTTTTATATGTTTGCTACTGTCATTTCAAATTCTTCCAATTGTACTGGTTCTATTTTGCACTTTATTTCTTAGAGCTATCTATATGAATATTAGACTATCTTTTATTGGTTTAGGGATCTCCTGGTATGTGTAGGTTTTTACACCTATTTTCATTCACTAAATCCCAATTGTCTAATATGCCAAATAGACACTTATAAGACCCTGTAAATATTAAATGAAAATAACAAACAATTTATTGGAGAATTAATAAACATAAAAATAATAAATTGACATACATAAGTAACATCCTTTTAAAATAGGCAAAATACTGGAGAGGGGATAGTAAAGATATGCAGATGCAGACAGGGCCGGATTAACATAGGGGCTGATGGAGCTGCAGCTCCAGGCCCAGGCCCATGGAATAGGCCCACTGATTTAAAAATAAATAAATAAATAAATAAATACATTTTTTACATTTTTTTTTCACACACTACTCTTAGGGATTCCACCTGGCTTTTGTTTTATTGGCACAGCCAGTATTTGAGGCTGCCTGGCTGGTGCCAATATTGCAGTGATACTTGCAATACAAATGCTGGTATTTTTCTCAGTATAAACAAGAGATTACTATGCAATACCAGCACTGGCCAGTAGGGGCCACTGTGTGTGGAGACAGGCAGGGATAGGAAGTTCCAGCATATCCCTCCCTGCCTATCTATACTCACTGATCTGCAGGGGTGCAGCTACAGAGAATCCAGACAGCAACTCCCACCCTGCAGAGACAGCCTACAGCTCAGGGAAGTAAGGGATGAGGGAAAGGCAGCAAGGAGGAATACACTGATACACTAAGGGACATTGGGAGACATTATGGCACAGACACATGGGGACACAGTGTCCCCATGTCTCTCAGTGTCCCCATGTCTTCCAGCCAGTGTCCCTGGTGTCTCAGTGCCCCCTAGTCTCCCAGTGCCCCCAGTCTGCCAGTGTCTCACTGTCCCCATGTCTCCTAGTGCCTCCATGTCTCCCAGTGCCTCAAGTGTCTCAATGTCTCCATGTCTCCAAGCTAGTGTCCCTAGTGTCTGTGGCCCTGGTGTCTCAGTGTCCCCATGTCTCCCAGTGCCCCCATGTCTCAATGTCCCCATGTCCCCCAGCCAGTGTCTCTAGTGTCTGTGTCCCTGGTGCCTGTGTCCCCATGTCTTCAAGTGTCCCCTATTTTCCCAGTGTGCCCATGTGTCCCAGCCAGAGTCCCCTAGTCTCCCAGTGTCACTGGTGTCTCAGTTTCCCTAGGTCTCCCCGTGCCCCCAGGTCTCCCCGTCTTCCTAGTGTCCTAGTGACATGGGGCCCCAGGGATACATGGGGACACAGGGAGACATGGGGCATTGAGACACTGTGATACATAGGATCACTGGGAGACCTGGGGACACGACACTTGGGGACACGGGGCACTGAGACACTGATACATAGGAACACTGAGACCTGGAGTAATCAACACATGGGGGCACTGGGAGACATGGGGGCACTGGGAGGAATCCATCTATACAGCAGAATCAAACTAAGTAGTTTTTTGGTGATTTTACAGCATTTTCTCTTATGTCTCTCCTTGTGATTATCATCATGTGATGTCACCCATACATATTTAATTATGCAAATTAGCAAGGCCGGTATGTTTTGGTGGCAACCCTAACTACTTTTCACATACTCTTACTTAAGTATGGAAACTTAAGAGGGATGTATGGGAACAAAACTTGTGTGGACTGGCTGACAATGAATATGGTTAAAGGGACACTATAGTCACCAGAACAATAACAGCTTATTGAATTTGTTCTGGTGAGTAGAATCATTACCGTCAGGCTTTTTGCTGTAAACACTGTCTTTTCAGAGAAAATGCAGTCTTTACATTACAGCCTAGTGATAGCTTCACTGGCCACTCCTTAGATGGCTGTTAGAGATCCTTCCTGGGTCATGGTTGCCTAAAATGCATCCAAACATTCAGTGTCTCCTCTTTCTGCATGCAGACACTGAACTTTCCTCATAGAGATTCATTGATTTAATTCATTTCTATGAGGAGATACTGATTGGCCAGGGCTGTGTTTGAATCATGCTGGCTCTGCCCCTGATCTGCCTCTTTGTCAGTCTCAGCCAATCCTATGGGGAAGCACTGTGATTGGATCAGGCCACCACTTCTAATGATGTCAGCAGACTGCTTGTTTTTCTGAGTCTAACAGCATGCAGAGTTACAGATTCAGGCTTGAATACAGTAAGATTTTGCTATATTTATGGAGGCATGAGGGGCCCAGGGGGGCTAGATGGTGGTGTTAACACTATAGGGTCATGAATTCATGTTTGTGTTCCTGACCCTATAGTGATCCTTTAAGGTAATGCTGACTTTGGTCTCTCTAACACTGTGGCATGTTCCCTTTCTTCTACACTCACTACATACAGCTTTTCTCTGTCCCAGACTATATACCAGGAGCTTCTGCCTGCTAGTAAGAAGGTAAGGAGACAAGTGGATCAGCGAGTGCTAGGGGACAGTCCTTAGAAAGCGTTGAGCGAGCGCATCATTAGATGCATTTATGCCAAGCTCAGGGTGCTTTCTGCATAGTATGCCCTTAGTTGGCCAGCTGCATGATTGCCAGGCTGGCCTTCTAATTCTTTGGGCAGACATGTCCACTTTTTGGGCATGTTCGCCCCTTTTGGCAGGTTACGTGATTTGTGTCAGTGGCACACCCTTTTACCGTGCCCATTGACTTCCTGCTTGACTGGACACTGCTGTTAGGGGTTATGGATTTACGTGAAAGATGAAAACATAAATTAGTGAGAGATTAGCCTAGGCCCTAGGGTATCTGTTTTCTTATAGCTGCTGTTTTCTTTCTCTCCAGCACCATCTCCATCAGATACATGACGCTTGGCAGTGTTTTACTGTTTTTGGTCGATATGATTCTGTAATTAGGCCCGTCATAATTGTCAGCACCAGGCCCACTGGGCTCTTAATCTGGCCCTGGATGCAGATATATAGAGTGAAAGCAAATTTACCTGTCCTCCACTGATTCTCACCACCCATCTTGACTCATGTCTCTGACTGCCTCTCTGCTATTTCTAACTGTATGGCTGCTCATTTCCTTAAACTAAATCTGTCCAAAACAGAACTACTGGTCTTCCCTCCCTCAAGTGTTGCTACTTCCTTGTCTGTTTCTCTCCATGTCAATGGTGCTACCATCAGCTCTACCTTGCAGGCGCGCTGCCTAGGTGTTCTCTTTGACTTCAACCTCTCCTTCACCCCTCATGTCCAATCAATCTCCAAATCCTGCCGCATCCCTCTCAAAAACATAGTGTGCATCTGCCCCTCTTTAACGCCTGATACGGCTAAGGTGCTTGTCCATGCTGCTGTCCTCTCCTGCCTTGACTACTGTAATCAGCTTCTCAGTGGTCTTACATGTTCCCAACTTACAGTCTATAATGAATGTGAAGGTGAGGCTCATCTTCCTGTCTGCCCATATTTCCCACACCTTCCCCCTCTGTCAGTCCCTACATTGGCTTCCCGTAAGATATAGGGCTCAATTTAAGATCATGGTACTTGCTTACAAATCTCTACACAAGGCTTCTCTGACCTACCTATCCATACTAATATACACAAATATGTCCCTTCTAGGTCTCTACACTCTGCCGAAGACCAACATCTTACCTCTGTTCGCACTCCTACCTCTGATGTGTAGTTTCCAAGTTGAGCTTATGAACCCTATATAGGCATACATCTGCTTTTCTCCAATCCTCTGGTACAAGTTTCTGGGCAGCATGTGAGAGAGTCTTCTCCTGCCCATTTTCCCTTTCTTTGTTTCCTAGCTCATATTTTCTCCTTGTTTTCCTTCCCTCACCATTTTTTGGCGCTTCCCCCTTCATTTCCTAACTTTCTTTTCCTGTTTTCCTGTGTCCTTTTTCTCCCTCTTTTCTTTTGTCATGATGTTTGTGTTTTGTTTTTGTACAGTCTCCCATCTCAAGATTGAGAATTGGGAGAGGGGTTTCTGCCACAGTAATAGAGCAGGAATCTGGCATGATACCTGCCTGGGGACTGGTGATGCTCTTTCAACCAGCATTTGAGGTTTATGTTTGTTTACTTCCAAATGGTTAATAAAGATGTGGCCAAGTCCTTTACCATAATATTAGTAGTCATGTTTTTGTTTTTATTTCAGGGAGGGGAGAGGGTTTAGGTTGAGGTTATCAGGTGTGTCAGGCGTGCATTGGCAGTCATGCAGTGATGAGGTGCTTCCGGTCTAAAGGAAAAGTACAAAAATCATGGAAGGCTTATTAGACTCTATATTGGATGAGGTAGCAGCTAAGGAGCTTCCTGTTGCCTTAGAGGACCTTATTGACTACCTAATCGATATAGATAATAGGATTCGTGACAGGCTCTATACCAAGAACAGGAATAGACGTTTTGTTACACCTATTCACCCCAGAGTTTATACTCCGGAGAGTGTAAAAGTATCTGAAGAGGAACCCATGCAATTAGGGGTTGCCAAACTCTCTGATAATGAAAAATTACATAGGAGAAGGCAGGGACTCTGCCTATATTGTGGTAAGAGAGACCATATGGTAAAGGAGTGTCCTTTGCTCCCGGAAAACTCTCGCACCTAAGACCTTATAGGGGACTGGCCTTGGGTGTGATTTCTAAGTCTCCTACATTGCCTCCTAACCGACTGCTACTCCCTGTTTCTTTACATATGGGAGAGAGTTGTATAGTTGAAAATATATACGCCCTGGTTGACTCTGGGGCAGCTGAGAATTTTATAGACTCTGGTTTTGTAAAGAAAAACAACATTCCCATCAGGGAGAAGGAGATACCCTTGGCCGTTGAGGCCATAGATGGTAGACCATTGATATCTCCAGTTGTTACTCACGAGACTGCACCGCTACACATGTACACAGGGGTTCTACACTATGAAACCATTTGGTTCCAGGTCATCACCTCTCCCTCTTCACAGTTGGTGTTAGGGTATCCATGGTTACGTGCCCACAATCCCATTTTTGACTGGAAGACAGGGCAGATAAAATCATGGAGTGAAGCCTGCCATGAGTCATGTACTATTGAAGTCACGCCTGTGAATTCTATTAATGTTCCTACCATTCCTCCTTTGTCTACGGCTATACCCTCTCAGTATTTATCTTTAAAGACTGTCTTTGATAAAAGAGAGGCTGACAAATTACCGCCTCACAGACCCTACGATTGTGCTATTGACTTGTTGCCTGGCACTATACCTCCCAAGGGCAGGGTGTACCCTCTATCGGTTCAAGAAAACCGTGTCATGGAGGAGTACATTAAAGAATCATTAGACAAGGGATTTATTAGGAGATCCTCTTCTCCGGCTGGAGCGGGGTTCTTCTTTGTATCAAAGAAAGAAGGTGATTTAAGACCTTGCATTGATTATAGAGGTCTTAATAAAATCACCATCAAAAATGCTTACCCTATACCATTAATAACAGAATTGTTTGACAGGCTCAAACATGCTACGATATTCACCAAATTAGATCTTAGAGGAGCATACAATTTGATACGTATAAAAAAAGGACCACGAATGGAAGACAGCCTTTAACACTAGGTCAGGTCATTATGAGTATACCGTCATGCCGTTTGGGCTTTGCAACGCCCCAGCAGTATTCCAAGAATTTATTAATGATGTCTTAAGGGACTTTATTCACTCATTTGTTATTGTGTACTTGGATGACATTTTAATATATTCTACAGACTTACACACTCATCACAGACATGTTACGACAGTTCTGAAGACCCTTCTTGCTAATGGTCTTTATTGCAAACTAGAAAAATGTCTGTTCGACCAATCCGAGGTCCAGTCTTGGTCTAATCTATCAATGGATTTTATTGTTGAATTACCCCCTTCGAATGGTAACACAGTCATCCTAATGATAGTAGATCGGTTTTCCAAAATGGCTCACTTTGTGTCTCTTCGCAAGTTGCCCACTTCCAAGGAACTGGCTCTTATCTTCGCTAGAGAAGTGTTTCGATTACATGGTATTCCCTTATCTATTGTATCCGATAGGGGTAGCCAATTTATTTCCAGGTTCTGGAAAGCCTTTTGTTCGGAGATGGGTATTTCTCTCTCGTTTTCTTCCGCTTACCATCCCCAGTCTAATGGAGCTGCTGAACGTGCCAACCAGTCTCTGGAGCAGTACCTCAGTTGTTTTGTGTCTCACCATCAGGACAATTGGTCTGACCTGCTTCCTTGGGCTGAATTTGCTCGGAATAACGCCACTCATGATTCTTCCGGCAAAAGCCCTTTTTACGTTGTCTATGGCCAGCATCCCGTGGTTCTTCCGGCTGCATTCTCCTCGCAGGGCATGCCAGTTCTGGATGAGCATTTGGCTGGTTTGCGTAATACTTGGGAGCAGGTTCAGCGTTCTTTGGTGGACTCTGCTGCCCGCCAGAAGGCTCAGGCTGACAAGCATCGCAGAGCGGCTCCTTCCTATGTTGTGGGGGACAGGGTTTTGCTTTCCACACGGAATATTCGCCTCCGGGTGCCTTCTATGAAATTGGCTCCCCGCTTCATTGGTCCTTATCGCATTATACATAAGGTTAATCCCGTTTCTTATGCCTTGAATCTGCGTATACCTAATGTATTTCACACCTCGTTGTTGAAGCCTTACGTACGCAACCGCTATACCCGGCATACTCCCCCTCCCCCTCCTGTCTCTGTGGAGGGTCATGAGGAGTTCGAAGTGTCTGCTGTTATTGACTCTCGTTTCCTTAGGGGTCGGCTTCAGTACTTGGTACATTGGAAGGGTTATGGGCCTGAGGAGCGCAGTTGGATTTCTGCGGATGCTGTTCATGCTCCCCGCCTTGTACGTTCTTTCCATTCGCGTTTTCCTGCCAGGCCTGGTCCTGCCCGCCCGGAGGGCGTGTCCTCAGGGGGGGGTACTGTAGCGTTACTTACCTTATCCGGGGGCCGGCCGCGGTCCTCTCTTCAAGCCGCGCGCGGTCCTGCGGCTGCACGAGCCGCGCGCAGCTCATCCGACTCTCCTAACAGGAAAACGGGCAGTGACCGCGAGATGCGGTCACGTGTCCCGCCTGCAGCTAAGAGTGCGCCGCGAGTCTCGGGCGCGCTCTTAAAGAGACAGTGGGAGCCTAAATTGCAAAAAGGCTCCCATTGGCTCCTGTCATGCCAATCACCCCATACACTTACCTGTTGGGGGTGTGGAAGTGACAGGAGCCAATCACATTAGTTTGAAGGCTACTTATACTCACCCTTTTCCCTTAGTTCCTTGCCCTATCATGGTTTCTGCTACAGTTCCCTTTAGTGCTTGTTGTGTTCAGTTGTGTTTCTCCGTATTTGACCTTGGCTTTGTATTCTGACTTCGTTTTCGCTTTATCCTTGTCTGTACTGTTTGCCGGCTTGCTGATTCCTGTGTACCAGACCCCGGCTAGTTCTCGTTTACGCTGTCTCTTTGTGCCCTTGACCTCGGATCATTCCTGACTCTGTACTTCTCCTATTACGTCGAGTCCGGCCACTCTAAGGTCCGGTAGACGCATCTTTCCTCTGTGCTGTCTTCTGTTTGGCTGGATCCTGCGTGTAGGGGTATATACTTGTTACACCAAGTAGTGATGGCTAGATGACTGGGTCAGAGCATCTCCAAAATGGCAAGTCTTGTGGAGTGTGCACATTATGCAGTGGTAAGTACCTACCAAAAGTGGTGCAAGGAAAGACAACTAGTGAACCCTTGTCAGGGACATGGGTGCCCAAGGCTTATTGATGCACATGGGGAGTGAAGGCTAGCCCGTTCAGTCTGATCACACAGAAGAGCTACTGTAGCTCAAAATATTGAAAAACGTAATGCTGGGCATGGTAGAAAAGTGTAAGAATACAGAATACATCACAGTTTGATGCATATGGGGCTGCATTGCTGCAGACCTGTTAGAATGCCCATGATGACCCCTTTTCACTGCAGAAAGCACCTTCAATGGGGATGTGAGTATCAGAACTGGACCATGGAGTAATGGAAGAATGTTGCCTGGTCTGATGAATCACATTTCATTTTAGATCAGATGGATGGCCAAGTGTGTTTGCATTGATTAACTGGGGAAGAGATAGCAGCAAGATGCATTTTGGGGAGAAGGCAGGTCAGCAGAGTCAGTGTTATGCTATGGGTACTGTTTTGCTTGGAGACCTTGGGTTCTGGCATTCATGTGAATGTTACTTTGACACGTACCAGCTTAGAGACTGTCGCAGACCACGTACACACCTTCATGGCAATGATGTTCCCCGATGGCAGTGGCCTCTTTCAGCAGAATATTGCACTCTGCCACACTGAAAAAATTGTTCAGGAATCGTTTGAGGAACATGACAAAGAGTTCAAGGTGTTGAGCTGGCCACCAGAATACCCAGCTCAAGCCGATTGAGCATCTGTGGGATGTGCTGGAAAAACAAAATCTGATACATGAAGGTCCCACCTCCCAACTTGCAAGACTAAAGGATCTGCTGCTAATGTTGAATATTCCAGATACCACAGGACATGTTCAGAGGTCTTGTTGAGTTCATGCCTCAAGGCATCAGGGCTGTTTTGCAAGCACAAAGAGGGCCTACATGATATTAGCACTTCTACCTTCCATGCATATGACACGGAAATCTATCTCTTCTGATCTTTCACCATCCCTCTTTATTTGTGTCACTGACTGCTTCTCTGCTATTTTTAACAGGATGTCTGCTCACTTCCTTAAACTTAACTTGTCTAACTTAACTTGTCTTTCCTCCCTCAAGCGTTGCTACTCCCATGTCTGTCTTCCTTCAAGTCAATGGCACTACCTTAAGCTCTACAAAACAGGCTTGTTGCCTAGGTGTTCTCTTTGACTCCAACCTCTCCATCAGCCTTCATGACCAGTCCATCTCCAAATCCTGCTGCTTCCATCTCAAACACATAGTGAGCATCCGCCCTCATTTAAGGCTAAGTAGCTGGTCCATGCCACTGTCCTCTCTTGCCATAACTATTGCAATCCACTTGGTGGTCTTACGCGTACCCAGCTTGCCTCTTTACAGTATATAATGAAAGCAACGACAAGGCTCATCTTCCTGTTCTGCACCTCCCATGTCTACCCACTCGGTCAGCCCCTACACTGGCTATCCATAAGATATAGGGCTAAATTTAAAATTCTGGTACTTGATAACAAATCTCTTCATAACGCTGCTCCTACCTACTTTGACGCAGCTCCCTGTTCCCCGGCTGTGTACCTCCATCAAGTCCGCTTTGTAGCCGCTTGCAGGGATCCTGGAACGCTTCAGCCCCAGTCACCATAGCTTGACAAGGGAGCTCCCCTTCCAGGCAGGGATCGTCCCCTCTGCCTATTCCGCTGCAGTCCTCCTTCCAGGCAGTGATCGTCCCTTCTGCCTGTTCCTCTGCAGCTTTCCTTCCAGGCAGGTATCATCCCCTCTGCCTATTCCTCTGGAGCTCTGCTTACAGTGATCATATATATTGCCTTTACAAAGGCAACTACAGCTCTCACACATAGCTCTTTTGATTTATCCCAGGGCTAAAGGCATCCCTACAAATCCACACAGAACACAAGTTCCAAAACTTTATTTTTCTTGGTACTAGCCCATATGTTCATTACATATAGATATATGTATCATATAGACTACTAAAAGAAACCCCCCAAAAAACAGTCAAATCACATTAGACAACATACAGGAACTTATGTAATAGAAAATATACAGGAACAATAATTAACAGAAAATATGTCTCCTGCCTGTAGAATTAGAAATATGCAAATCTACCTGAATATGCAAATTAGCAAGCCTTGCTGTTCAGGTAGGGCATAATTGCATATAGCTGTTACTAGATCCTTGCAACCAACAGTTGGCGCTGTAAAGGCTCCACAGCCAAATCCACCAACTTGATTGCAAGCATTAGCAAGACAGGAGAGCACACTAACATTTAAACCCCTAAACAACCACATTACACACACACACAAACACACACTGCACCCACAATAGACACAGGGTGACTTAAACATAGGAATCACACAGGTACCTAATTGAATTGTCCATCTTGAGCTCTTGGTGATGGTGACTCACTAATACACAAGCATATGTACCATCAAGGCCCCTACTCTCTGCTGTAGACCTGTGTATATCCTCTGTTCGTACTCTCACCTCTGACATTCACTTTCAAGATTTCTCTAGGGCTGTACTGTTCCTCTGGAACTCCCTTACCCGCTCCATTAGACTTTCACCCAGTCTCCATTCCTTAAATTAAATAGTTAATAGCTTTCCCTCTCCTGCAACTGTGTTATCCAAAAACCTAACCCTGCATTGTAAACTATTCTAGTAACCTACCTTTCCTATACATGAACTATATCCTACTAGTGATGTCGCGAACATAACATTTTCCGTTCGCAAATGGCGAACTTGAACTTCCGCAAATGTTTGCGAACCGGGCGAACCGCCATAGACTTCAATAGGTAGGCAAATTTAAAATCCACAGGGACTCTTTCTATTCACAATAGTGATGGGAAAGTTGTTTCAAGGGGACTAACACCTGGACTGTGGCATGCCGGGGGGGATCCATGGCAAAACTCCCATGGAAAATTACATAGTTGATGCAGAGTCTGGTTTTAATCCATAAAGGGCATAAATCACTTAACATTCCTAAATTGTTTGGAATAACGTGCGTTAAAACATCAGGTATGATGTTGTATCGATCAGGTAGTGTAAGGGTTACGCCCGCTTCACAGTGACAGACCAAACTCCCCGTTTAACGCACCGCAAACAACCGCAAACAGTCCATTTGCACAACCGCAAACTCCCCATTTGCACAACCGCAAACTCCCTATTTGCACAAGGTTGGATACCAAGCTAGCCATGTCCCGTTCCTTGTCCTCACTGATGTCATTGAAGGTCTCTTCCTCCACCCAGCCACATACAACACCAAGAGTCCCTGAAAGGTGACAACAAGCCCCCTGTATTTTTTTTTTAAATGTACACTACTGTTACACCCGATATGAGTTGCACTGGTGTGACACTGTGCCCTGGCAGGCCCTGAAACGCACATGTGTGAAGGAAACTGACTGCTTTTATATTACAGTCAAAGTTTTTTTTTTTTTTTTTAAATGCAAGCTAATGTGACACCAGATATGAGTGGTGGCACTGGGCAAGTGGGCACAGTATACGCTGTGAGCCTGACACACCCGCTGGCAGGCAGGGAACTGCAATTAGATTACACAGGAAAAAAAAAAATAAGCAGACTGATGTTCTAGCCCTAAAAAGGGCTTTTTGGGGGGTGCTGTCCTTACAGCAGAGATCAGATGAGTCCTTCAGGACTGTAGTGGACACTGAATACACTAGCCTAGCTATCGATTTCCCTATTAAATCAGCAGCAGCTACACTGTCCCTCCTCTCACTAAGAATGCAGCTTCCAGGGGGCGGGGCCTAGCTGTCATGGAGGAAAGACACACTTCATGTGAGCTCCCTCAATATCTCACTTTAAGCAGCTATCAACAAGCAAATTTCACCCCAGAAGGGGATGACCCAGCAATGTTGCTCCTACCTGACCGACCTGACATGCTTAATAGCGGTCAGCAACTCGACAGAGTCTTACTTACCTCCGCGTGGCAATGCCCAGGAGCAGCTACTTCCCGGCAGGAGCTCCGTTACCCCCCCCTCGGACCGGTGGGGCTTATCCCGGTCCACCCCTGAGAGGCTGTCTGGAGCTAATGGACGCACAGAGTACAGCCGCCCAGGCTGACATACTCATCTGCGACTCTCCCAATATGGCGGCAGCCGCGTGTCCTCCTGGTACCAGCAAAGCATGGCAGGATATTGAGTCTAAGCTGGACAAACTCTTTAATCAATTTTGGAAGCAAATAACAAGCAGGAAGCCCCAACAAGCTCCACCACAGCCCCAACAAGCTCCAGGGTGGTAGAGGCTGAGGGTGGTAGGGAGGATGAGGAGGGTGGTGAGGCTGAGGGTGGTGGGGAGGGTGGTGAGGCTGAGGGCAGTGATGAGGGTGGTAGGGAGGCTGAGTGTGGTGGGGGGTGAAGGAGCCTACCTTTAGTCCCTGGTGGTCCAGTGGGCTCCCTGGTGGTCCGGTGGCCACTGCTCCCGGTCTGCAGCTCCGCAGAGCTGCAGACCATGTAATCTCGCAAGACCATCAGAGCGTTGCCGTGGTAACCCGCGGCAACACTCTGGCCGGTTTTCGCAAGACACATGGTCTGCAGCTCTGCTCACTGCGGAGCTGCAGACCGGTGTCTGCGGTGGCTGGCCGGACAGCCAGGAGAGGCCTCGCACCCTGCGGCATACCGGGCAAGCCGGCGGGCCCTCTCCTGGTGTCAGGTCCTCGGTCAGTGACAGAGGACCTGACACAGTCTGCCCACAGGCTGTTTAGGCGGCCGCGAGGCCCCAGTCAGCGCAAGGCCTTAGGCGGCCGCCTAAACCGCCTAATTAGAGAGCCGCCTCTGACGTGCAAGCTACACCCTAAACATGACAGCCATCTTTCACAAAAATGTACTGCTATATACTTATACCCTCAGTGCAACTAGCCATGATATACACACGGTCAGCCTAGCATGCTCAAATATAACACACTTCTGTCAAAAAAAAAAAAGTAAAAACAAAAAAGAATGCAGCTTCAGAATTAATCTAAATTGTATGCTGTCTATGAGGTGGGAGGGAGGGTCTGCTGCTGTGCTGATTGGCTGGAATGTGTCTGCTGACTGTGAGGTACAGGGTCAAAGTTTTCTCAATGATGACGAATAGGGGGCGGTCCGAACATTGCATATGTTCGCCATCGGTGGCGAACGCGAACACGCTATGTTGGCCAGCGAACCGTTCGGGACATCACTATATCCTACCTTTAGCTCTTGTGTCACTTTACCACACTCCCTTTAGAAAGTAAGCTCGTTATGGTACAGCACTGTGGTATTTGTTAGCTCTTTAGAAATAATAATAACAAATAGACAGATGGTTTTAATGTTGTGTCTGATCAGTGTGTATATATATATATATATATATATATATATATATATATATATATATATTGTGATCCTTGGTGGAAATAGCACGGTCGTCTAGGGTAAACAATAAGCACCTTATTTTTTCCTTTTATTTTCATATAATTCAGACACCTTATTTGTAAGTCCACACAGGAGACAGCAGCAAATGAAAACATAAATATAGCACAAATCCCTATAAACAAAAACCTAGCTCGTCTGAGCACTTACTAAGATTAGGTTCCCCATCTCTCAGGGGTTAAACTAGAACAAAACAATATTGGTTTCACCAACCTAGTGTCTTTGTCAGCTCTCTGCACTCCAGTGCTTAGTCAGCCTGCTGCTTTCCTTCTACACTCCCAGTGCTCCAAACCAGCCTTAACTACTTTCCTTTTTGCACTCCCAGTGCTGCAAGCCAGCCTTAACTGCTTTCCTTTTGCACTCCCAGTGCTCAGTCTCCTTGACTCTCTTACTGTAGAGAACAGCCTCTCTCCTACCTGCTTTCAGGGAGGAAGCCAGCAATCCCCCCTTTACCTGTCTAGCAGGGAGGGGTTTATTCCTACTGCTACAGCTGATTATCTGCAGCTAAGCAGTGGGTTGGAGACAGTTCCAAAAAACTCTTGCCTGGACCTTATTTCTCCCAGTTGTGTATAAACTGAGGAGTGGAGCATTGGCCCACCCTGCTCTCCAAATGCTCCACCCCAGGGGCCCATAACTAAATGTAGCTTTGTGTTGCACACCACACAAACAACACATACTTCCCCTGGGGTTAAATGTTAAAGGCCTCTCTACCTTTACTTTATCACAATATATATATATATATATATATATAATATAATCTCCATACACACACACACCTCCTTTGTCATAGAGTGTGTTTCTCTTAGTGTTCGTTTCCACCCACCCACACTTGCATATATACCTTTGGTGAATGTATACACATTAATAACAAATAAAATTTAAAAAAATACAACATTGCTTAGCTTTTCAATAAGAGTGTCGGTCAAACTATACCTCATAGAGGCTTATATCCAGTATTCCAATCCGGAACAAAACAAAAAAAATCTTATTCATTCAGCAGTCTCTTGATGTCTCTTGGGTTTTTTGTCTTGTGTTGTAGAAACTGTCAGAAATTCTGTATATGGTAAGATCTTCATTGGATTGTTCATGGGAGTCTTTGTTATCTGAGGAGAATTGGTCATAAGATTAACCATCAGAATTTTTCATTCTGTGCACATTGGTCTGCTATCCACAGTGAGTGAAATGGAACATTTTCTTGGTTTTCCATGAACTGTGAGATTTCTGGACATTTTTCTACATTACATTTTTGATTAGTAATCTCTTGCAGATTCCCCTTTTCAATAACTATTTCTCCTTTAATTTTGACATTATTCAATGTCAATTTTAAAGGAAATGTTGGATCTGACTTCCTTGAATATTCTCCAAAGCTAAAATCAGATGAGGAACTCCTATCACTACTGTGATATAATAGTGTGCCTCTACTGGGTGCTTGCATGTAACCGGTTGAGTTTCCATTTCTGGATTGCAGTATTGGTTTGTGAACACCTGTATGTCCAGTAGAAAGTGAAAAGAGTGTTGCAGTGAACTTATCAAAGTCCTCCATGATAGCATCTTGAGTAGCAAAGAAAAGCTTGTAGTCTCTAAAATCCTATGGGATATAAAACACACAGTCAGAATGATTAAGGCAAGGCATAAACAAAATCAATGATCACTACATCTGATAAAACAGGCTTAAAAATTATGTACAATTCACTGATAATCAGACAATGAGTGTTGGACACCAGAACAATATTTTTATGTGAAAGTTTATTTATACAATACAGTTTCCTGTTTTCACAAGCCTGTGTACATACAGGAATTGAGCTTGGTAGCGTACATTTCACTGGCTGTGTTTACACAGATTTGGGAGAGGAAGACTAAAGAAATAAATAAGTACTAGTTAATTGGATACTACTGGCTCCTTTACCTAAATTGCAATGTGCAAATTACCAACTGTATGTTTACTGTGTTTGTAAATGGAAATCATCAGAGATATACAGATGTGAAGAAACAAAAAAATACATTGTATTTAAAAATCTTTGTAGAGGGGCGTATGCGTTACCCCTGGGAAACCAGGCTCTAGAAAATACGTTTTTAAACCACTTGCCCATGGCCACTAATGGATCAGCTTTTATTAATATCTCCATTAGAACAAAATAAGGTAATCCCTAAATATAAGGCCCGTTGCAGTTGTTGAATACTTACTTGTTTTAGAAAACTTTGAAAATCTCCTCCCCCCCCAAAAAAAAAAAAAAAATTCAAATGACTCAGTAAACATGTTCTAGAACTATTATTCTTTCCCTTTCAATGTAAAGAAATTGCAGATTCTCTATTTACCTAGCTGGACATACTTTGCTGATGGGAAATTTAACTCCTCTAAAGAGTTCAAAAAGGCTCTCAGCACCAGTGGCGTGTTAAGAAAGGTGCAGTGGGTTAAACTACAACTAATATACAATAAAATGTTAATACAATAAGTAGACTTGTACATGGCAAGGTTATTTTTTTATTTTAGTTTTTTGTCAAGCTATTTTCTTAAAAAAAAAAATAAAGAGGCTCCACAGCAATAATTCTCACAGTAATGTGTGGAAATCAGTTTGTGTAAATAAGATACATAGTTCTTAGGTCCTTGTTCTTAAATTCTTTGTTCTTGAAGGGACACTCTGGAGCCCTTAAGCACTTGAGCTATGTACTTTTACACATTAACCTTATTATATCCCTGGCTATCAACCACTAACCTTATTATATCCCTGGCTACTTCCTGGCTGTTTAACTCAGTGGAGCAAAATTGAAGAGGCAGCTAATTGCCCAGAGCATCGGCCTTCTCATGGAGTTGCAATAGGAAGTCTGTGATTGGACAGACACAGAAAGTTTGGGTGGGGTTAGACAGGGAGGGCTTGTAAAGGCTGCAGAAAAGAGCTCTTCAGCTTTTGCAAGCTGGTTTTAGCAAAAACACCAATGTAAAATACATCATCAAATGCATTAATGTTTACATTTGGGGTATATATACTAGATAGTGATTTTTATTTATTTTTGTATTTGGGCAGTTGAGTGTCCCTGGACACACGCCACTCACATCCTAAACAATGTCCCACTTTGTCCATGTGAAATGTTAGGAGATATCCTGGCATGATAGTTTAATATGCACCAGGGGAGGGAAATGTTACCCCAAGACCACTAGCATAGAGGTTTTATGGCCTACAGCCCCACCGCATATTTTGATGATTAGAATTAACTTAAGGTGTTGGAAAGGGTTAAACGAGACATTGATGTCATTGGATACAGAATCGAACACTCAGGCTTGCAGATGTTTCTATGACATGCAGTATGCTAGTATATGAAGTCACAATTCGCAACTCCAGCAGCCTACACTGTCAAACCCATATATCATGTGCAGTGTGAGTAGGATCAACCACACAGACATCTGGGATTTTTGCGTGTAATTAGGTCATTTATTTGTTCTTGTCCCATAAAAGTTGCCAGTTCTCCTTACATAAGGTCACATAAAATAACAACATAATTAGTGAGTATTTACCAATGCACGTGGTATTTTGGCTACATTAGTCTTCCTACACATGCACTAAAACAAAACAAAACCAACGCCAAGCAAAGCACACAGGAGAACTGCGATGATCAGTGATATCAGACCCTGCCAGGAAGAGTTTGTTTCTGAAAAGAAAAATAATTCATGACACCTTTGCAATAAATAAATAATGTATTCTAGTGATAAAATATATTTAGAAATGAAATACCGTATTTTTCGCTCCATAAGACGCACCACACCATAAGACGCACCTAGTTTTTAGAGGAGGAAACCCAGAAAAAAAAAAATATTTTGAACAAACTACCCCATAGTGTTTTTTACTATGGGAAAGTTTGTTCAGAATATTATTTTTTCTCCCCTGTCCAATAGTGTTCCTTACCACCCACTCCCCTCTCCTGTCCCATAATGATCTTTAACCCCCCTCCCCTATCCCATAGTGATTTTTAACCCCCCCTTCCTCTGTCCCATAGTGATTTTTAACCCCTCCTCCCCTGTCCCATAGTGTTCTTTAACCCCCTCCTCCCCTTGTCCAATAGTGTTCTCATCCCATAGTGTTCCCCCCTCCCCTCCCCTCCTCCCATAGTGTTCTCCCCCTCATCCCATAGTGGTCCCCCTCCCCTCCTCCCATAGTTTTCTCCCTCTCATCCCATAGTGTTCCCCCCTCCCCTCCTCCCATAGTGTTCTCCCCCTCATCCCATAGTGTTCCCCCCTCCCCTCCTCCCATAGTGTTCTCCCCCCCTCCCATAGTGTTCCCTCCTCCTCTCCATAGTGTTCTCCCCCTCCAATAGTGTTCCCCCTCCCCTCCAATAGTGTTCCCCCATCCCCTCCAATAATGTTCTCCCCCCTCATCCCATAGTGGTCTCCCCCCTAATCCCATAGTGTTCCCCCCTCCCCTTCTCCCATAGTGTTCTCCCCCTCATCCCATAGTGTTCCCCCCTCCCCTCCTCCCATAGTGTTATCCCCCTCATTCTATAGTGTTCCCCCCTCCCCTCCTCCCATAGTGTTCTACCCCCCTCCCATAGTGCCCCCCCCTCCCCTCCATAGTGTTCTCCCCCTCCAATAGTGTTCCCCCCTCCCCTCCAATAGTGTGCGCACTCAGTGTGCGCACTTCCTTTCAGTCCCGCCGGAAACCGGAACCTGAAATTGAAGTTCCTGTACCGCGGTGCGCTCTGTTAAGCCAGCCCACACTACAAGACAGGTAAGTAAAGCTTCATATTCGCTCCATAAGATGCACAGACATTTTCCCTCACTTTTGAGGGGAAAAAAAGTGCGTCTTATGGAGCGAAAAATACGGTATATAATGTAAATAAATATGTGTCCCCACTTCTGTGGGTGTTAGAATAATAATACCACTCCAGCCTATGTGTTGACCTTCTTCTAACTGTGGGTTTTGCTTAGCTGGACTTCCTAAGCAGGATGCACCTCCTTCAAGGCACCAACACATTGGCTTCACTGCCAGTACATCAGTGTCTCACAGGACTAATACTTGTTACTACATTCATATATTGCCACAGCAAAGTACTCACCAGATGACTAATGACGGGAATTGTGTTACATGTGCTGAAGAGAACAGGAAATGCTTATTTAGATTGTTCTTGGCATACAAGCAATGCCAACTAATTGACAGGCAAGGTGGTAGGTCATTTATTTGTATGGATTAACAGAAATTCTGTACATTTTCTACAACGTCTTGTAGCACCATGTAATCATGACATTTTCTGCTTTTCTGTTTGTACCATTACAGATACATGTTAAAACGGGGTTATTAACTAAACAACGGCAATACAATTAAATGCTGGAGGACAATGGCAGAGATATCTAATGGTTAAAAAATATGAGTCTAGAAGATGTAGAATATAGGCATGTGCATGGGGAAAATATTCGGCTCGGATCGGCATTCCGAAATTCGGGACTTCATCAATTCGGGACTTCGGCACTTCGACACTTCGGAACTTCGGCAACTTCGGCACTTTGGAACTTTGCCACTGCGGAACTTCGGCAACCAATTTAGGTCTTTCAGCCTTTTAGTAGATAGCTCCCCAATACCGTGGGAATTAGGGAGTTATCTACTTATTCATTCCTGTCATTACACTGACTTGCTAAGTAACTTACATTTTATATGAATGTATGTTACTTGATTGTTGTAAGTGTTGCAAATGCTTACAGCTGAATCCTAACTATGTTTGTATACTTTTTATTTGAAATTGTATACAGTGTAACATTCTTCTTCTTTCACTGGGTAAGAATATTCGTACTTAGGCAATACTGTGCTTTGGAACTTCGGAACATCGGCACTTTGACACCTCGGAACTTCGGCAACTTCGGAACTTCGGCACTTCAGCAATTCGGCACTTTGGCACTACTACACTTCGGAAATTCGGTAATTTCGGCCCTTCGGGACTTCAGCAATTCGGCACTTCGGCAATTCAACTATTCGGACATTCGGAAGCACCCGAATGTCCGAATTACCTGAAATTCGGCTGAATTTAAATTCGGACCGAAACGAATTGCACATGTCTAGTAGAATATATTTAAATAAAGTGGGATATATAAAAAGTGTGTCAAATCCTGCACCCTTCTATATCAATTGGGACCTCCTCTACCACTCATTGGGTCCTCCCCTCTCTTAATTATGGCCCTAAGCCATCGCCAGTGGGTAGGAGCACGGGAGAGCCACTAGGCCACCTTATATTAGAATAATCTGCCACACCATTATTTATTTTAATGTTCTCCACTTGATGGCCATGGGGGGGGTTGCTTTCCAGGCAGTAGTTTTAAAGATTTAGTAGATATACCCACACCTATGGATAACAATAGGTAACAATCAATATATACGCCATATCCTTTCATGCAGTTTCAACCCTTTAATTTGATGACTGGCACTCAAATACTGGTTATGAGCATAAAATAATGAAACTTTTGTTATCTTTGCATTATATATATATATATATATATATATATATATACTATATAAACTATTACAAAACTACAAATTGTCTTTAGTTCATTTTGTAATGACACCAATATGAGTCAGTTTTTCATAAGCCCATCTTCATTCAAAATGAAAATCTGCTTTGAGAGTTGTACCTTTAAATACTTGACATATTGGAATTGAGAACTTGCTTAGTTTTCTTTTCATATCCACCAATATTGTCTGGGCAGATACACAGTAATTCCCTGAGAATCCAGTAGTTTCCTGTCTCAGTTTGGAGTTGTAGGTCTCAATGCTCAATATGCTCTGTTAAAGACAATATGATAAACACAATCTCACTCATTATCTATTATATCTAAAAAAAAAAATATATAATTTCTAGTCAATGTTATTATGCAGAATGTTAATATTACATAGGTGTAGTATGTATCCCATTAGATCATGGGCTGCTGCTAGACTGATTTTCCTCTCTAGTCATTTCTCACACCTCACCCCTCTGCCAGTCCTTACATTGGCTTCCAGTATGCTATAGTCAATTCAAGGTACTAACTCAAACCTATAAAGCACTGAACAATTCTAGCCCCTCTTATATCTCATCACAGATCCATAGGTATGTCCCTTCTCGGTCTCTCCGCTCTGCCCGTGACCACCTCCTGTCCGTTGTCCGCACCCATACGGCCAACTCGCGCTTGCAGGACTTCTCGTGGGCGGCTCCCTTCCTATGGAATAGCCTGCCTACCGCCATCAGACTCTCCCCTAGTCTTGCATCTTTTAAGAAGTGCCTTAAAACCCATCTCTTTAGGAAAGCTAACCCCTACCTCACATACCTGTCTCTTGCCCTCTCCTAAAGGGCAGCCCACCTTATTTGATTGCAAATTCCTGTCCTAATGTGTTTTACACCCCACCTCCTATAGAATGTAAGCTCGATCGAGCAGGGTCCTCTTCAACCTATTGTTCCTGTAAGTTTATTTGTAATTGTCCTATTTATAGTTAAATCCCCTCTCATAATATTGTAAAGCGCTACGGAATCTGTTGGCGCTATATAAATGCCAATAATAATAATAATAATAATAATTATAATATGAAGAGTATTATGGCTGTGCTATCTTCTAGGACCACTAAAAAGGTTATTGAAATAATATGTGATTAAACAGCATCTCTGTTACTTACCGATCAGTTTGTCTACAATGCTTGCAATGCCGTTACTAAAAAAAAAAAAAACACATGTCTACTTTGCATATCCTTCTTTACAGAATGAAACACTGAATAAAGCCCTGGTCAACTGTATTTACTTAGTCTGGCTCATAATGCAACCAGATGTATTTAACAACTTTACATGAATCCTATCATTATATAGTCAATATTTTGTTATCTGTACTACTTCAGAATCTATAAATCAGCTATTTAAATTTGGCAAAAAAATAAATCAATATTAACAATTAACAATAGCCAGTCACTAGTTGTGTTATCCTATGCACCATTATTGTCATTTATGGGCTGTTTCACAGTCCATACTGCACCAGGCAACTGTGCTCAAGGGCTAAGCAATGAAACCTAATTCTATGAATCTAATTATAATTCTATGAAAATAGAATCAGAGCCCTATGGCAATGGTCTTCAACCTTTTTGAGAATGAGTCATCCCTTGTAAATCTCATAAAATTGTTGAAGTCCAACACAAGATAAAATGTAGCATCTCAATCTCCTGTTCACTTGCCCCTTTGTTTAGCCTTTTCTCTCTTAGAATTAGCCATATTGGGCCCTATATCTTCCCATCGCTTAATTGTTCTCGTTATTTCCGCCAACAGTACTTTAGTTCACACTGTCTCACTGTTTCTATCTCCCTCTTCTCCAATGCTAGTTTCTCCTCATTTCTCATGTTTGTACCACATTCCAATTCCTCTTCCTATATTTCCTCTTTTTATAGTAATCTCTGTGCATTTCTTCCATTTTTTTTCTAAGTGCTCTCACTATCATTGTTTCATTCTCCCTCTCCATCTTTACCAAATTGCATTGGTTCTTGTTGTTCTTTCTTCAATTGCAGTCTCTCATTCTCGTTTATTGATTTCATTCCTTTCTGCACCTGCAGCGTAGGCCTTCAATGAATATTAGGAAGATCCATATTTTGTCAAACTGCTCCAAAACTGATCCGTTGACTCATAACTCTATAATGTTCTGTAGTGCTTATGGTACCAGGAGTGTTTTGGCACCCTTCCAGGGTAACTAGTTCTACTGTTCGTAACCGGTATGACACCGCTTCATGTGGATCCTGAGGCTCCTGCTAGCTTCACTGAAGAACAGCCCTGTCATGGTAACTACTGGTTCATTGGATGAGGAAAGTCCCCTGAACACCCTCAATGAGCTAAGCCATGTAACTTTTCTTTCTGGAAGTGTTCCCGGAGGATTGGAGGAAGGCAGATGTGGTTCCTATATTCAAAAAGGGTTCAAAATCCTTGCCTGGAAATTATAGACCTGTGAGCTTAACTTCTGTGGCTGGTAAAATATTTGAAAGATTATTAAGGGATTATATTCAAGAATTCCTTGAGAAGAACATGGTTATCAGCAAAAATCAGCACGGTTTTATGAAGCACAGGTCGTGTCAAACTAACTTGATTGCATTCTACGAAGAAGTAAGTAGAAGTATAGATCAGGGTGTTGCAGTGGATGTGATCTATTTGGATTTTGCCAAGGCATTTGATATAGTTCCACACAATAGATTAGTGTTCAAACTCAAGGAAATCGGTCTAGATGAAAATGCTTGTTCTTGGGTAGAACATTGGCTTAAAAACAGAGTACAAAGAGTTGTCGTTAATGGTAAATTTTCAAGCAGGACAGAGGTGGCAAGTGGTGGCTCTCAGGGGTCTGTTCTGGGACCCCTTCTATTTAACATGTTTATAAATGATCTTGAAGACAGCATTGAAAGTCATGTTTCAGTGTTTGCAGATGACACAAAACTTTGTAAAATAATACAATGTGAGCAAGATATTACTTTGCTGCAGAGGGATTTAGATAGACTGGAGGACTGGGCACTCAAAGGGCAGATGAAATTTAATGTTGAAAAATGCAAAGTTATGTACTTCGGCGTAAAGAATACACAAGCAACGTATACCCTTAATGGAAGCGAATTAGGGATAACAACACACGAAAAGGACTTGGGAATTGTTATAGACAACAAACTATGCAACAATGTGCAATGTCAATCAGCAGTGGCCAAGGCCAGTAGGGTATTGTCATGCATGAAAAAGGGCATTCATTCTCGGGACGAGAATATCATTTTGCCTCTTTATAAATCACTGGTAAGACCACACATTGAATATGCTGTGCAATTTTGGGCACCTGTTCTAAAGAAGGATATTATCAGCTATTATCAGAGATCAGCTATGAAGAAAGGTTAACAAATTTAAACCTATTTAGTTTAGAAAAACGTCGCCTGAGAGGGGATATGATAACACTATACAAATATATTCGAGGCCAATACAAACCATTGTGTGGAAATCTATTCACAAACCGGACTTTACATAGGACACGAGGTCATGCGTTTAGACTAGAAGAGAGAAGATTTCGTCTAAGGCAAAGGAAAGGTTTTTTTACTGTAAGAACAATCAGGATGTGGAATTCTCTGCCTGAAGAAGTGGTTCTATCAGAGTCCATACAGATGTTCAAACAGCTACTAGATTCATACTTGCAAAAACAGAATATTCAAGGATATAATCTTTCAATGTAGGGTAATAACTGCTTGATCCAAGGATAAATCTGACTGCCATTCTGGGGTCAAGAAGGAATTTTTTCCTAGCTTGTTGCAAAATTGGAAGTGCTTCAGACTGGGTTTTTTGCCTTCTTTTGGATCAACAGCAAAAATCATGTGAGGAAGGCTGAACTTGATGGACGCTGTGGCGAAACCGACCTCGCCACGTGTCCTTGGAGGGGGCTGATTGCCCGCCTCTTGCCTTTGGACTATGGACCAGACTTTATGGGAATGTGATACCCCAGATAGCCATACCATGGAGCCTATTCATATAATGAAAGACTATGGGAAAGACTTTAGCTCCATGGCAATTGTACTGTGTGAGTAGGATCTGCGCGCTATTCGGTAGTTTTGTGCGTGCAGATCCCAGCTATCTGGGGATAGGTGAAATGTCTGTGTGTTATGTGTAAATGTGACTTTATGTATTTTAAAGTGTTTTATGTTGTTTTGCAACCATGTGGTTAATGGAGTCTGCCTTTAGTCCTGGGTAATTGGATTACTTCTCCAATTAACTACAGGGCAGAAGGGAGGAAACCAGGGTGCATTGTGGGGATGTTTTTCTGCCAGCCAGAAAGGAACAAAAGATACTTTTAGTAACTTTTGAACCCCTGGTTGGATTCATGCCATTTTTTAATATGTTGTTCCCCTGAATGGATTGATTGTGGATATGTATTTTTATGTGAATGTGATGTATGGTTTTAAAGTTATGAAAGTTGTGTAAAAGTATATTTTACACTGTATGCATAATGGGATTATGTGTCACACTAAGGGGAGGGGATGTGTGGGAGGTAACATCTATGTCATTGGTTCTTTTATGCCTCCCCCTGGGTGTGGCCTGTATGTGTGAGTTGGAAATAAAAGCCAGGCTGGATGAGCCAGTCCAGAGTTCCTGTTTTACCCTCAAAGTGATGTGTCGTCTCATTATTGGGGGAAGGATTTATTGCATGCTGTTCCAGTTGACTGCTAGGAGTACAAGCCTATTCGTATGGTTCCTATTCAATGGTCTACAGCATTCATATGCTTGGGAGAATTTAAAAGGTTTCTCGGATTCGGTGATTGTGGTGTCTGCCAGAGTGCTTGGAGTCCTCAGGAAGCACTAGGAGCATCCATTAACGGAGGTACCCAGTCGGGGTGCCAGGTGATCCGTTACAGACGCAAGTCTCTTTTCAGCTATGTAACTATGTAACTATGTAACAATGTAACTATGTACCACTGGTCTGGCCTAGAGATCTTCTGACTGCAGTGGAGAAGACGAACGGCAGTCTGTGAATCCCAAGTAACATGTCAAATCATTTGTAAATGGTCTAAGTACTGATCTTGGGAGGGGTTTAGGGGACTCCTAGAACTGCAATCTGTCAGGATCCCGCGGGCGGCTGCGAGGGGAGGCTGCAGTCCGCTCGCGGCACTCACCCTCCAGCCGTCCGCGGTCCCCTTCCTGCCATGTGTTCGGCGGGCGGCATCCTCCCAGCCACGGGTGCCGCCCGCGTCTTCTTCCGGGTCCCCCGGCAGCAGCATGCATGACGCTGCACGCTGGGAGACCGCCCAATTTGTTACACGCCGGGGTCAGTCACCTGACCCGGCGTTAAAGGCACAGTGCCTCAATCACAGTGGGAGGTTTAGATATCTCCCACGTGTGATTTGTTAATTCTGATTGGAAATTAGCCAATCAGAATTAACCTTCTGGTTTAAATACTTACCTTTCCTGTTCCTCCCTGCCCTGTTGTGGTCTTTGCTTTATAGTATTGATTCTGAACGTGTGCTTTCTGGTTACGTACTCTCTGGCTTGTTATACTGACTTTGTGACTTTCTCCTACCCTTTGACCTCGGCTTGTTTCTCGTTATTCTGTTTTCTGGTTCCCCTTACTCGGCTTGTCTCCTGACTATTCTGTGTGTGCTCAACCCGGCCACTCTAAGGACCGGTACTGCACACTTTCTGTATGTGTGTCTGTGTGTGTGTTAGCGTGTTGGGTTCCCCGAATTGTGACACAATCAGTGTTTTATTTTGTATACAAAAACAAATAATTGACCAGAATTCTTTTTAGCTGCTTTTAAAGTTGCTTAATCAAATAAAATTATTATGAGTAAGTATTGTACCTCATTAGGTTCTCCAACCTTCCAGATCTTAAAACCATACTTCACATCAAATGAATAACTGATACAAGAGTTGCATTGATATGCATTGATATGCATGATTTTGTTCAAGTGGATTTTTTGTAATGTTGGTGGGTCAGGATCAACTGCAAAATAAAAGTAGTATGGTATATGGCACAGTATGGTATTAGCATTCCTTCATCAAATGCAATCCACTACATTTTGATATTTTGTAACTAAAGGACATGCATAATTTTGAGGCAAGTTTCTCATGCAAAAGCTTTAGCCTCACTCTGCAGGTTGAAAAAGGTTAAATATGATTGTTTTCTTCATATCTTCTTTCTTATGCTTTTCACAGCCACTCCAGGGGAGACATTGATCTAAGAAAATATGTGTCTTATTCCTTTGAATGCTGTAAAAGAACATTGGGCATGCCTGACCGATTTACACATATGCAGTTGGAAGATCTTTTCACCCTGCAAGATACTGACAGGGGGAGAAGAGAGGGAGTATAGCCCATGGAGTGACATAATTGGAGGCAGGCATAGGAAGCTAATAGGAGGTGGCTAAGGGGGTTAATAGGGGTGGGCTTTAAGGGTGTATATATACCAGCCATTTTAGGTACTGGCCATTTTAATCTGCGACTCTTAACGGTCGGTGTCTCCCTCTTTTCTTTTTGGCGAGTGTCTGGTCGATGGTGGATCAGTTGGATCCAGGAGGATCTTGGGATGTCTGGGACCTCGGCAAGCCTTCATCAGCACCAGGGGGGATGACCAACGTGGAGGACCATGCCGCCTTAGTCCATGTAATGTGCCTGCGAGTAGTCCATGTAATGTGCCTGCTAGTGTGTTGCAGTATCATTTTGGCACAGAGACCAGAGGCGGAACGCCACACGACTGAGATCAACTGCCCGCGTCCAATGTGGACTGCCTCGCAGAGCTAGGTCGTAACAACGCACGTGACCGGCGTCGGTGTGCACCCTGCCGGAACACAGTGGCAGGTAAGCAAGGAGGAAAGCCACTGGAAGCAGTGGTGGGCTCCCAGAGGACAGTGAGAACCACTTGGTGGTCGGAGGCTGCAGCGGCAGGCTCCCAGAGGACAGGACTTTATCTGGTGAGTCTGAGCACAGCCACATAGTTGCCCAATTCGCCCCCCCATACCCTTAGAAGCAGAAATAAGAGGGCCAGGAATAGCTGAGGGGGACTGTCTAGGTTTCCCTAATACGGCCCCAGCCCCCTAAGGCAGGAGACCCCATAGAAATGCTGGCTCAGGCATGGGCGTGTTGGTTGTGGAGGGAGGAGGGTATCCCAGCTCAGCGCAGACTCCCAGCAAGCCCAGTGTGAGAAAAGCATTGGGGGCATGGGTAGCTTCTTTTCGGCCTTGACAGAGACCAGGAAAAAAGTGCAGAGCCAGGCTGGCCAAGGAATTGATCGCATGGCATTATTGGGTGTTCCTAGGCGGGAGAACCACGGGTTCGCTCTAAGGCAGGAGGAACATGTTCACACACATCCAAGCGGAGTGGCCAGCTGGTATGCACATCTGAAGATAGCCTGCCAGAGGACGTGCAGGAACAGCCCAAGGACAGGCTGTCTCTTGTAGGACAGCGCAGCAGGGGAGGGCGCACAGGCGAACGGCGTAGTGGCAAGAGACGTTTGGTCTCTTCAGCCAGGTGTATCCCATGCTGCCACAGTGCCTCCAGATCAGCTAGCAAGAGCCCCAGTGATAGGAGTCACACTACCTACAGCCGTTCCGGTAAGGGAAAAAGGGCGAGGAACTAATATAGTTGTTGTGCCGGAGCAATCTAGGATGGGACGGGTAGGAATATCTGAGGACAGTTCATCTAGGTGTGATTCTTTTTTCAGCTCTCCTGACTAATCGCCTGCGGTGCCTGGAGGGTGCCAGAAAGAGGGGGCTAACGGCGGTGAAGCGATGTTGCCTTGGCTAAGCCGCTACGCTAACCAAGACAATGCACACTTGTTGCGGGAGAGTTTTTTTTTTTTTTATTACATTCAAGGATAGGGTTGTCGTTAGTCGTTTTCATAACTTGAAGTCGGTTTTTCAGTACACAGGATGGTTTTTGACAAATTGTTTAATCCCTTAGTGACCAGAACGTTTTTCAATAATCTTACCGTTAAGGACCAGGGCTCTTTTTACATTTCTGCAGTGTTTGTGTTTAGCTGTAATTTTTAGATATCCCAATTTATTTTCTTGCCATGAGCGTGCATATATTTGTAAAGTTGACACCCCACAGTATTGTATATTGAGTTTTTTGATGCATTTGATGCAATCGTTTTAGTCAAATAATTGGGGGAAATGTGTGGTGGTAATTTTTCAAATTTCATTTTTAAACACACATTGCTTTTTGACTGTGATTTAGGAGAGCCTTTTGTTGGTTATTGCAAGAAAACACTCCAGGTTGTTTTCTGCATGGCATCCTGACTACAGCCATGCCCCCCATGCATAGGTTTGCCAGCTTTTTGGGAAGGTTCAGTTACAATTGTATGACTTGTAATTTGAGTTGAAATTGAGAATATTTCTTCTGATAGGCCTATCTATAGTTTGGGGCTCATCACGTACCCTAGTTTTATTTATTGCCATAAGAGTATATATATATATTTGAAATGTAGATACCCCGAGGTATTGTATATGGAGTGCTTTGATGTCTTTGATGCAACTGTTTTAGCCAAAAAAAATGGTGAAAGTGTGTGGTGGTAATTTTAAAATGTTCCTTTTTACACACATATTGCTTTTTGACTAATTTAGGAGAGCCTGTTATTGGTTATTGTAAGAAAACACTCCAGGTTTTTTCTGCAAGGCATCCTGACTACACCCATGCCCCCCATTCATAGGGTACATGTAAAAAAAAAAAAAAAAAAAAACTGAACCGCCAATGTTAAAAAAAATGAAAATAAAAAAAATGGACCAGCGGATGGTATCATTTGAAGCAATCCCCAATGCAGAGTCCAGGTCAATCAGGACAGTAATATACGGTATCTTTTCTCTGCCCCCTCTAAAAACAGACTCTGCATCTTTTTGGGCATTCTGCTTTGCCAGAGTAGGGGGGATTTTAAAAATAAAATGTGTAGCCTCAACTCTGCTCTCTCCCATCACCGCCCGTGGAGCAGGTGCTTCACGGTACAACATCTCCGAAATGATCTGGAGCTGAAACTGTAAAAAAGTCAGTATGCGGAAGGTGATGCTGGTCCTGAAACAGTGTGTGGGGGCCTTTACTACAGTGTGTTATTCAGGTTTTTTTATGTTTAACGAGGAGTTCTTTCTGCAGGTCAGGGGTACGGCTAGGGGCACCAGGTTTGCCCCTAGTTATGCTAATATCTATATGGATTATTGGGAACGAACATTCATTTGGACCGGTAACCCATATGGGGAAAACCTGGTGCTCTGTACATTGATGACATCCTTGTTATCTGGAAAGGATCGGAGCAACAATTACAAGATGTTTTTGAATATTTTAACCATAATGCTTTCTCATTGGTATTTACGCCAGTCTTTAGTTCTGTTTCTATTGATTTTCTAGATCTCACAATTTTCACCATGGATCTAGCGATCAGAACTAAAACATTTTTTAAACCAACAGACATGAACAGCTTCATTGAGTCCATGAGTAGACATCACCCAAAATGGCTTGCAGGGGTTCCCAAAAGTCAATATAGCAGACTGAGACGTAATTGCTCAGATCAAGCATTGTATGTTGAAGAGGCACAAATTCCAACAAATGATTTTTTGGAAAAAGGTTATAGATGGGATCAACTAAATATGGAGGTTCAAAAAAATTTGGGAATTCCACAGAGGAGATCTCCTGGTTGATAAACCTAAATCCCAATCTAAATCAAATACAAAATTTGAATTCTCTTTCAACACCCAGTACAACTTGAAGGCCTTCTCCATAAATAGAATTCTCAAGAAACACCGGCCCATCCTCCAACACGATGAATATCTGGGACGCCAACTACCTAACATCCCAAGGGTTATTTACAGAAAGGGTAGGAACTTCTCGACCCACCTCACACCTAGTCTGTTTCAAAACAAACATAATACCAAGAAAACTAATATAAGAAGGGGATTTTACACCTGCTGACACTGCAAAGCCTGCAGATTTATGCCCTCACATACCCATTCTTTTTCCAGCACTACAACTGGAGAGAAATTCAAGATACAGGGAGGGGTCACCTGTTCTTCCACACATGTAGTGTACCTCATCCAATGTGGGTGTGGTGCCCAATATGTGGGAAGAACAGGGAGAAAAGCAAAGACCCGTTTTTTGGAGCACCTTAATAATATTAAAAAGAAAATTCAGAATCACTCTGTCCCAGTACATTGCAAAACATGTCCAGAATTTAAAATGCATAATTTATCTTGGATTATTATCGAACAAGTGACTCTAGATGTAAGGTGGTGATATCACCTCAGACAGAGAGCGGGACACAGACTCAAAACACTTCAGCCTGATGAAAGTCCTGAGAGAGGACTGAAACGTTGATCCTAGACCTTATGTTTTAATTCTTGTCAAATAAAGAAGATTTTTTAAACTGAAGACAGTGAGTGATACCATCACTACTTCTTGCTGGATATTGAAAGTCCCAGGTTTGAGCACCCGGCAAGTACTCTTTATAAATAGAGCCTGAGTGCAAAGATTCTTCACTATTTTGTGTGTGTGTATATATATATATATATATATATATATATATATATATATATATATATATATATATATATATATATATATATATATATATATATATATGTGTGTGTGTGCATATCCTCTTAACAACCATGGACGTACTAGGTACATCCGACAAAAATACGGTCTTTAAGGACCCCGGACGTACCTAGTACATCTGCGGAAAATAGAAGCTCTGGACTTACCTGGACCAGCGATCCACGGCGATCCCCCTGCAGCAGCTCTGGCCCCCCCAGCCTTCCAGGGCCATGTGATCACTATGGACTATCTGAGCTGTCAGTCCCCCAGGCTGCTAAAAGGTATTAAAAAAAACCTATATATATATATATATTACATTACATTATAAAATAATTAAATCATTTTATAATATAATATACATATATAATGCATATGTATGATTTCATTATAAGTGTACTTTGAGATATATACACATATCTCAAAATACACTTAAAAGGAAATCATATATATGCATTATATATGTATAATATATTATAAAATGCTTTAATTATTATATATTATACATATTTAGGAAATACAAATAAAAAGTCCTGCGCTCACTCCCATCACTACTGGGCGGCAGCAACGACCACAGTACACATCAGCCCCAATACACGCAGTAAAACCCCCCCAAAAAGGTTACCTGCGCTCTCTACTAAATTTCTATGTATATTTAAACAAATGTAGGTCATTAGCCCACCTGCCAACGTTAAGGCAGACCCCCTTAGGTGGGTCTTACACTGACTTTTCACCCCGCTTCCTTGAGCCACTGACAAAGATATATCGAATGAGACAGAGGGGTATTTTTTTTATAATGCTTTATTTTTGTGTGCATAGAGGAACATGCAGAGTACACGCTGAAGGCCTGACACCCGCTTTAAGGACACTTACTGCTATTAGCTTACAGTGAAAAACTTTTTTCTTTTTAAAGGCACGCTATAATGACACCAGATATGAGTGGCAAAGTGCACTTGCAGAGTACACGCTGAAGGCCTGACACCCAGACGCTTGCAGACAACTAACTGCTATTCAATCTATTACAGTGAAAACATTTTTTTTTGGTTTTAAATGCAAGCTTAAGCTATTGTGACACCAGATATGAGTGGTGGCACTGGGCAAGTGGACACAGCATCCACTGTGAGCCTGACACAGAAGCTGGCAGGCAGGCAACTGCAATTACATTACACAGAAAAAAAAAAAGCAGACTGATGTTCTAGCCCTAAAAAGGGCTTTTTGGGGTGCTGTTCTTACAGCAGAGATCAGATGAGTCCTTCAGGACTGTAGTGGACACTGAATACCCTAGCCTAACTATCAATTTCCCTATCAAATGAGCAGCAGCTTCACTTTCCCTCCTCTATCTAAGAATGCAGCTTCAGAATTAATCTAAAATGGATGCTGTACAGGAGGTGGGAGGGTCTGGAAGGGAGGGTCTGCTGCTAATTTGATGGAATGTGTCTGCTGACCGTGAGGCACAGGGTCAAAGTTTACTCAATGATGATGAATAGGGGGCGGATCGAACCGTGCATGTGTTCGCCCGCCGTGGCGAACGCGAACACGCTATGTTCGCCAGGAACTATTCGCCAGCGAACCGTTTCTGACATCACTAGTTGTCATGCTTGAAACTAATGCATATCATATTATTGTCTCGTTTGAAGCATAATAACAGTGTCTATTCACACTTGATACTACATACTTGTTACATATTTTTAACCCCTTAAGGACACATGACATGTGTGACATGTCATGATTCCCTTTTATTCCAGAAGGGAATAAACCCCTTAAGGGGTTAAAACATTGTTACAGAGATTATTGTGACAGGCATTATGTGCTATTTCTCCTTTGGTTATGGGTTAAAAATTTGAACATGTAGCTTTTATTTTCCTTTTTTTTTTTACTGCTATCTCTTTATATCTCACATATCTGTTACACACAGGGTTAATTCCATTTACCACGTATTTTAAATGTGTCTACGTCATTAGTGACATCACGCAGATCCGTTGTCACCTTTCAGCTTTCACCCTGAAATAAGACTACTGCATTCTTGTATATAAGGCATTCACTCCACACACATAATTGTCTTGGAAAAAAAAAAGTCTTTACAGACTGAAACGTCGACCTGTACATTGTGTAAACCTATTATTGCTCAATAAAGCAACAGTTATAATTTACTTTAAAAAGACTCCGGAGTGCTCTCTACTGGTATTGTGTGTGTGTGTATATATATATATATAATTTATCAAAAATAAAAATAAAAACGCTAACTTTGGAAAGTGTTTGTGACTAAGTGGCTACTACAAAATATTGGAAATACCCCATTTGGAATACCCTAGGTTGTCTGAATTTGAAAATGGTATGCCATGATGGGATTATTTCACATTCCTGGGCTACCATATGTTCTCAAAAGGCAACACAGTCCCAGCAAACCAATCTGGCAAACTGAATTGCCAAGCCCTATATTGACCCTGTAACTTTCCAAAACACCATAAAACCTGTACATAGGGGTATTGTTATACTCGGGAGACTTCGCTGGACACAAATATGAATATTTAAAACAGTAAAACTTATCACGATGATCACTTAACCAGTAAAAGTGCAGTTTTTGTGCAAAAAAAAAATGCAAAAAACAAATATGAACGCTAACTTTGGCAAGCATTTGTGGCTACTACAAAAGACTGGACATACCCCATTTTAAATACCGTGGGTTGTCTACTTTTACAAATGGTATGCCACGATGGGGTTAATTTTCATTCCTGGGCTGCTATATGGTCTCAAAGGCAACATAGGCCCAGCAAACCAATCTGACAAATTTCAATGTGCAAACATGGAAAAGGGGAAAGCCCTACATTTGACCCCTGTAAGTTAGCAAAAACTCATAAAACCTGTACATTGGGGGCATTGTCGTACTTGGGAGATGTTGCTGAACACATATTGGGGTGTTATTTGTCAGTGACACATAACAGGAACTGAGAATCCATGCCCAGTGTACAATGTGAGAGAAAAATAACACAAAAAAATGACTTCCAAAAAGTTTGACAACGACTGGTGGTAGAATTAGTGCAAGGGAAATGTTAAAATACCACCATTTGAAATACCCTGGGGTGTCTACATTTCAAAATATATGGTTTGATGGGAGTAAATTACATTGACCGGCTTAATAAATGTCCCAAATAGGACATGGGTGCATGATGACCAGCTGTAAAAATTCCAAGTTGGAAACCTGAAATGCGCACCCTCCAAATAAGGTCTTTTAACCCCCAGAGAACCCGACACACCTATACATGGGTGGTATCACTGTACTCAGGAGATGTTGCTGAAAACATATTAGAGTGTTCTTTGTCAGTAACACAAAACACGAACTGAAAATCCATGCCTAAAGTACAATGTCATTCTTTGGAGTGTTCTTTGGCAGTAACCCTTAAAATTCTAAGTACATGTATTCCTAAATTGCTATGTGTGTAAAAAAAAAAAAAATCACCTATTATTATTTTGTTTAATTTGGCATAGATTGGTGGTAAAATGGTTGCATGACAAGAGTCAAAATACCCCAGGTTTAATACCTTAGGTTGTCTTCTTTTAAAATATATATACATGTGAAAGGTTATTCAGGGATTCCTGACAGATGTCAGTATTACAATGTAACTTGCATTAATTTTGAAAAAAAAATGGTTTGGAAATAGCAAAGTGCTACTTGTACTTTTAGCCCTATAACTTTCAAAAAAAAAAAAAGCTAAGAACATGTTAACATTTTAGTATTTCTAAACTCAGGACAAAAGTTAGAAACTATTTTGCACATGTGTTTTTTGGCGGTTGTAGATGCGCAACAGATTTTGGAGATCAAATTTAGAAAAAGTTTTTTTTTTTTATGTTTTCATCATAATTTAAAAAAAAAATGTATAGTAAATTATATGATATGATGAAAATAATGGTATATTTAGAAAGACCATTTAATAGCGAGAAAAACGGTATATAATATGTGTGGGTAAAGTAAATGAGTAAGAGGAAAATTACAGCTAAACACAAACACCACAGAAATGTAAAAAGAGCCCTGGTCCTTAACAGCAAGAACATTGAAAAATGGTCTGGTCACTAAGGGATTAATCCCTTCCCCCTTCTTTCCTTCTATATTTACAAATGTATATTCTCTCTCTTTTTTTCCCCAAGTCAAATAATTGAAAGGTGTAGGTAGATAAATTGGGTTAGGTATGTGGCGAAATTAACCTCACTTCTTGTGCCTGGAGAGGCTGCTTGCTAGCCTCTTGCCATGTGATTATGGTCCCTGGGAGGTTTGGCCCTTTAAATACAAGATTTGGGCATAATGTATTTTCATTGTCCTGCTGCTGGCCCTTTAACTCCCAGAGAAAGGATTTGTACTTTTAAATTGGCACTTCGGATGCAATCGCAGTGCCGAAGTATTCGAAGTGGCCGCCGTTAGAAAACCGAACACGTGGCGGTGGCCATTTTAATTTAGTCGAACGCGGTCAGCGGTGTGTGCCACTGAATCTATGGAACTATATCGGCTACGCATTTGCACGAACACCGCTGACCCGTACCTTCTCAGAAACTTTGACGCTTCAGCTGGAATCGAAGTGCGTTCGACAATTCGAACACACTGTTAGACTGGGATATTTGCACGAACGGACTCGTTCGTGCATTCGAATGGGACTTAGACATTTTTCTGTGTGAAATTGACCGACCGCACAGCCCAACTCTATGGAACTCTTTTTGGGCATGAAAATGTGCTTGCGGTCGGTCAAAGGTGACATATATATCTCCCGAACGGCTGAACGGATTCAAATGATTTTTGGGTATGTTGGTATTTGAAATGTGCTGATTAATAATATGTGACTTTTATTAATATTGAATGTATAGTTTTAGAGTTATCAAAGTTGGGTAAAAAGTATGTTTTAAACTGTACGGCTAATTGTGTTACCTCTCAGGCTAAGGGGAGGAGATGTGTGGGATGTAACCAGTGTGTGATTGGGTAATTCATAATTGTCTGTGGATGTCTCTCTTGCATGGGAGAATTGCATAAAAGCAGAGTGTGTGTCATTAAAAATCAGTCTTGTTCCAGCATTAAGCTTTGGCTCATGTGTGGATTATTTGGCGATACCAGCGATGTATTACTCTGTGGATTACTGGGGGATTTTATTTTATGGGAACAAAGGAATACTGGACGGTGATACAATTTACTACCGTCACAAGGTATATGTAGATATGAAGTCTCGGTATGTTTTGCTTGCCTTACTTGGCTTTAATAACAAAAAGAAAGGAGATCTTTTTGCCCAATTGAATTAATTTTAGGCGTTTTCTATGAGCGACTCCAGCTTCATTAAATTGATAGACAATCCATAGTATGTTCCAATTTAACAGTTAATCAGTCTGTAAGATGTACTATAAAGATTTGAGATGTACAGTGGAACCTCGGAACTCAAGCAGTCCCGTTCTCAAACAATTCGGAAGTCGAACAAACATTTCGAGAAAAAAATTTCTCGGACGATCTTCGGTACCCGAACATACAACAAAGAGCCATGAGAAAAAAATGGCTCAGTACGCAAATGATCTATGGTATCCAAACATACAACAAAGAGCCAAATGTCTCGATACGCAAACTATCTTTGGTACCTAAACATACAACAAAGAGCCATGTATCATTTTCAAGTCACACAATAATTATAAATAATTGTAATAATGGGCAACAGTAAATTTCTATCAAGTTGAAAGGCAGGAACCACTTAAATAAATGTAAGGTGCTTATTATTAAGGTGATCTCTGCATTTTTAAAGCATAAATATAATGTAAAATGCTGTAATTTTGGGGGTCTGGAACGAATTAATCAATTTTACATTAATTCTTATGGGAAATGTTGATTCGATTTTCGAACACTTTGGGACTTAAACAGCCTTCGGGAATGGATTAAGTTTGAGTTCCAAGGTTCCATTGTAGTTAATTTTGGTGAGTTAATTTGTAAGTTGATTACTGTTTCTTCAAGGAGACTGTGCAATTTGTCAGAGACCCACAGTTTGCACATATCATTAAATCACACAGTCTATCCTTGTCACAAAATCCTGCTTATGGTTTGAGATGCGTTTTCTACTTACAAGCATTGACAGGGGATGGTTTGCTAACTTACGGCACCAGGCTTCGGTTACTCCTCTAAATTTGTTGCTTCCTGTGCTAGCGTACGCCTCCACCATGCACCTCCACCGGTAACCCCTTCTCTCTCTGGGGTTGCTCCGCCATTTACTCTGTCATGTCAAGATCTGCGTCTGGCCCCCCCATCTCCCTTGTACCGTTCTCCTCCCCCTGCCGGTATCTTGGATTCCCAGGTGTAATTTGATACTGTGGGCTCTCTTCTGGAAACTGTGACCATGGATGGGGCCTTTCTAGTGACTGGGCATCAATGGCAACATTTAGTAGACATGCCATCATCTGTTTCATTACATGTGGGTCATTTTGAGGTGTTAAACCTCCCTTATTATAATATGGTCATCTTATGACCCCATAGGCCTTTTATTTATTGTTAACAATGTAATATTGCGGCTGGCTAGCAAGTGCTGGCCAGCCACCTCATAGCTAACCCTAGCAATGCAGAGGGCTTTCAAACTATTTGTCCTCTGGCTGATGGTACTTCCAACGGGCAAATAGCACTTGAAATTGTTGTTTGCATCCATCCGATTGTTGCAGATATGAGACAGAATTTCGACCATATTTAACTTTTTGAATAGGAAAATTGGCAATGATGTCAGAATTTGGTTATTTTCACTGGACCTTGTCCATCTATTAAATAACAACAAATGTTTCTATGTTTCCTCTTGTTTTGCAATGTTTGCCCTGGCCTCTGAACTGAGTTATGATGTAATTTACAAAATCTTTTATACAATTTTTTTTTAAATGTAGTATGAAAATTCCAGAATACTGCAGTTCTACTGTGATCTGTTGTGTGCACACCTAATTTCTGACCTTCCAGCAAAAAAAAGTCCTTTTCCTAAATCAAAACCCTGCAAAAAACAAACAGAATAAACTGTCTCAAAAGCACGAGAGTAACCTTAGAAGACTGTCACTAAGAATTAAAAAACAAAACTATCACTCATATCCCACTATGTGCAACTGCAAAAGCGAGCAGTTTCCAATTCTGTGGACAGTTCCTAAAAGCTGTATTATGTACTTTAAAGGAACACTATAGCTTTAGGAATACAAATGTATATTCCTAACCCTATAGAGTTACCCTGCCTATCTATTTAGCTGTAAGCGTTTAAAGGTAAGTTTTACATACCTTATTATTATTATTATTATTATTATTATTATTATTATTATTATTTATAAAGCGCCAACAAATTCTGCATTCCGTGCCTCACTGGTTCCTGGCAACTCTGAATACTTGGCATCATCCTCTTGATGACCTCAGCCAATCCAATGCTTTACCACAGGGAAGCATTGGCAGGCAAATGTGCATGTGTGGCAGAACACCGCTCTCCTCCAATCAAATGCTCTCAATGAGAAGCAAAACCATCTGCTGCTATGTATAGCTATTTGGAATGCAATATCTGGATTCCTTGGAGTGTGCTAAGTGCCATTTGTTTTTGAGTAATTCAAAGAAATGTAATTTATCAATTTTGTGTCTGGCAGAACATCAAGAATAATGATGTCATTAAAGGTACACTATAGTCACCCACACCACTCCCTTTTAATAAGTGCTTGGGCGCAGTTTGGCATAGTAGCAAGTTGTTGATGGTGCCAAGAGGAGAGGCTGGGACAGGTCAGCTAATAGGAAGGGGTGATATAAGGTAGGGCTCCATTAAATATCTATAATTAACATAACATTATTTTCATATTTTGTATCTTGTCAACCCTATAATTTTCCTTTACATCTAAAATATGGAGTGTTTCTTCTTTCTCCTTATGAATTTTGTATATAATGTAACTATTTAAATTGGTGGTCTATAATTAATATATAAATTAATTTATATATTTTTTAGATAATTTATATATTTTTGCTGTTTTTCAGTTGTCATCTTTCTTCATCTGAGTGGAAACTATAACAATGCCCCTTAAAAGATATGAACATTACAAAATAAATTTGAATCAGGATTATACTTTTGTTTCTGTTTATGCAGCACAAGCCACCAGAGCCGATCCTGAGTAGGTGTACAGCGCCCAGGTGCTCTGTAGATAGTACCAGCTTAGAAGGGTGTGGAGCGCTAGACTCTACCCCTTATGTTAGGTCCTGCCCCTTGTGTTGGACTCCACTCCCTCATGAGTGGCGTTGAATAATCCTTTGTTTCCCTCTAATGGTTACTTCTCACTTGGTCTGTGAATAAAAACAACATCTAGTGACTGTCCCCTAACCATAAATCATTTCTATTTTCACCTCTTGAGATACAACCTAAATCATTGTGCAGACCTCTTGTCCATCATGGAAAATGGTGCTGCTTATTTTGCCTTTCAAAAAATTCAGCCTTTTCTCCATTCCCTCCCTCCTTTTCATATGTTGTTTCGAAGTTATGCAATTCAAAAGAATCACCATTTGACCAAAATTCTGACAAATTGCAATTTGGACAATCCCCCCCAAATATGTCTACTTTAAACCCTGCTATACACTTCCAGCAATACCCAGTTAATACCTCAACGCTCCAATAACGGAATAATTTACATACCCAGAAACGTACTCCCTGCTAGCAAGCTAGTTTCCTCTTATCTACATAGTACACAAACTGCAAGTAATTAATAATGTTAAAAGTGGAAAATGTGCTACCAAGTGACAAAAAAGTGTAAACAAAGTCAACAAGATATGACGTATTTGAACACAAACAGGCACTTTGGTCAGGGATCTGCACCCTATTAAAAATTACTCTTTACTTGCATGACTCAATATTTCAACACGTTTTTTATTTGCAGGAGCTGTAAATAATAAACACATTGTTTTCCATAGGTACTGTTGTTGCATATTTTTGTGATATATATCAAATTAACCTGGTGTTTATCACTCTGTTTTATTGGATTGCATATATAATTTAAGACTTTAAGACTAATAAGTATGTTTGGTTGTTCAATTTCATTTGATTTAGTAAAACATTTCAAAATTTGTATACATTACTAATTTACCAGATATTAAATAATGAATTGAAATGTCTCAGTAAATAAAACAGAAAAACAAGTTCCAGCAATATCAATTTAATTGAACATTGTTAATAATTCAATTACAAATAAATAGCTAAAATTTATAGGTGCGAGCCACAAACTATATTTGTAGAGATTATTATTATTATTATTATTATTATTATTATTGCCATTTATATAGCGCCAACAGATTCTGTAGCGCTTTACAATATTATGAGAGGGGATTTAACTATAAATAGGACAATTACAAATAAACTTACAGGAACAATAGGTTGAAGAGCACCCTGCTCAATCGAACTTACATTCTATAGGAGGTAGGGTGTAAAACACATTAGGACAGGAATTTGCAATTAAATAAGGTGGGCTGCCTTTTAGGAGAGGGCAAGAGACAGGTATGTGAGGTAGGGGTTAGTCTTGGAGGCCATAAGCTTTCCTAAAGAGATGGGTTTTAAGGCACTTCTTAAAAGATGCAAGACTAGGGAAGAGTCTGATGGCGGTAGGCAGGCTATTCCATAGGAAGGGAGCCGCCCGCGAGAAGTCCTGCAAGCGCGAATTGGCCGTACGGGTGCGGACAACGGACAGGAGGTGGTCACGGGCAGAGCGGAGAGACCGAGAAGGGACATACCTATGGATCTATGAGGAGATATAAGAGGGGCTAGAGATGCTTTAAGTGTCTCCAATGATTCGTCCGTTGATACATTATCATGGTTTCAATTCCTCCACCTGCAGCCACAGTCCATTCTCTGCACGTAAGATTAGCTCCGGCTTCCTTCGTACTGCCTTCGTTTCATCGATGCTCACTTTGAAACGGAGTAGAGTAAGAGCCAGCACAACCTTCATCTCGGACATGGCAAAGTTCTGTCCAATGCAGTTCCTGTGTGGGGCAAGTTTGTTTATGTTACAGGAAAGAGTTTCTTAACATAGAATATATGACTGTAATAAAGAAATAACTTTTTCCTACATGCACACTATCCTTAAAATCAAAATTAATACAGTTACTTTGTCAGGGACAGAGATTTTGCAGGAAACACCTAAGAGATTTTGCCTTGACTTGGCAAGTGAGCTTATATTTAAATGGCCATTAAAGTGATACTAAAAAAACCTAAATGTATTTAAATGTGCATATGGATTTGGGATAGTGCACAAGTAATGTTTTTTGATTGTGTTCTATTCATTGGAGCTGATGCATACTGTAGCCATTGCTGCCACCCAGCAGTAATAGGAGTTTGAGCGCGGGTCTTAATTTTGCATGTTTACTTCAATAACTAGCTTACATAATACAGTCAAGGGCTCAGGTCCATAAAGCAGCACTGTTACTTGTGGGGTCTTATAAAGGTGACATGTCTGTTTATATGGTGCTGGCCATAGGCGGACTGGTTAAGGAAAAATACAGTACTTATCTTAACTTCTCCTATTGTTTACACTGCCTCTTCAGCTCTAGACAGCTTCACCTGCCAGGACCTGCTGTCTCTGCTGTTCCTTTATATATGCGTAAGAATACAAATGGGATATATGAAAGATCTTGTAAGACCGTGGGATCTTCCATAGATAATCTTGAGGCCGGGCAATAAGTTGCAATAAGCATCTATAGTGCATTGTGTGAAATGATGTCTATTTCCATCCACTGTCATAACCAATGGCTGATGGGAATGGCAGGATTCAGGTGCAGGCTTCCCCAAACTCCGGCCCTCCAGATGTTGCTAAACTACAACTCCCATGATTCTATGAATGAATCCCATGATTGCACTGGAATTTAAAAATAAATCCAACAAAATTAACAAAATAAATCTAGAAGTGATAGCAATGTATATATACCAATAAACCTAGAATTTAACAAAGTGTTTTGCCTTCTTTTGAATTGTTATTAATAACAGGTCTATTAGTTAGACTAAATTCCAATTACTGTGTATATGTGCATTTGAGTCATGTGGCGGTCTCATCAAGAGGAAAATACATGATTCCAGTAATGTAATGGGGAGATAGAAAGGAATGGATATTCACTAATTATGGGAAGAAGATAAAGTTAATGTAACAGGTATAAAGGATTGCTATGAGCAATGTTATAAAAAATATCTTTACCTGTGACCAGCAGAGAATGGAATAAATGCATGTGAAGATCTGTCTTTAGAATTCTCTGGATTAAAACGGTATGGATCATATACCTAGACATAAAAGAGATCTTAAGAGTGGATGTACATCTTTACATTAACAGAATATAAATAAGCTATTATGTCACTAACACTTACTTCTGGATTAGGCCAGACTAAAGGGTTGTAATGGGTTCCATAGATACTGATTAGACAGATGTTACCTTGAAAGAGACAGGAAGTAAACATTCAATATAAGACACAGCTATACAAAATAAATATACCTAAACAAAAATGCGCAACCCCATATTTTCTTTCTTTTTGTTTGTGTAAAAAGTGTAACAAACTTCACACGTTGATGCCAAATCTAAATATCTAACCATAACATCATGTTTCCCTTCTATTCTTCAGCTCTCCTACCCTTTCCCCTACTTAATCACTAGCTAATTTTTTACTATTTTAAGTTTAACATAACTATTATGAATCAGCCTTATATGTACATTTTACCTTTTGGAATGACTTTGCCATCTGGCAATTTGATGTCCTCAGTACAACGTCTGGAAACTATTGTTACAGGAGGGTGTAGTCTTAGACTTTCTTTTATGCACATGGTGGTAAAAGGCAAATGAGATAAATTATCCCTAGGAAGCAAAAACAGAGATTCACTTATAAGGGAGGATTATGTCAACTACGATAATGCATTTTTATGTCCACTATAATAGAGGTCAAATGTCCCCATAAAATAAACTAAATGATCACTATTTTTTTCTTTTTGTTTTGCATAAATTCCCTAATTAATACGTACATCAGAAATTAGTGCAATTTGTATGCTTCCTTGAAATAGGCATGCATTATATCAATAGGATGTGAGACTCTCCCTCATTTTAAGTATGTCTTTAGATATAGATAAGATATGACTACTTAATGGAACTACAAGTTTTGTCCTCAAATGAATGGGTAAGTTGGTCTGGCCATGAGAAGAGTTTGTAACCCTGAAGCATGGTCAGGCACTATACTATTGCATTAAGCAACATACCTATGTACAGTTTGTGCAAAACATGAGGCACACATGCATAGCATTTAAATGTACCTTTTTTACACCAACTCCACTGACCTGGTGCCATTAGTCTATCAGTGATTAGAGTCTACAAATAATCAAAATGATTAATAAACAGAGAGTTTGGTACATTTTAGTATTCTTGAACATGCCCGAGACATTTCTACTATACAAATATATTTTATTATAGAGGGTATATCTATGACTTTAAATAATAATTATTTATGGTTTGACAAATCTTTGTATATGCTGAAACAAGGAACAACTATGGGGACTTGGTTCGCCCCTAGCTACACACATCTATTCATGGCTGATTGGGATTTTGTTTGTTTGGAATGGCACAAAAATGGATCTTAACAATTTTTTAAAATATCTAAACTTCAATGATACAGGAATTGTTTTAACTTCAGATTTTAGCAAAACAGAAGTATTTTTTTAGATCTGGAGATTTATATTATTATTTTAAATACAAAAACTTTTTTAACCCCTTAAGGACACATGACGTGCCTGACATGTCATGATTCCCTTTTATTCCAGAAGCTTGGTCCTTAAGGGGTTAAAGAGGTGCACACAAATACTTTTTGTGAATACAACCATTGTCATTATTCCCCATGGCTTAGGGGTATCCCTAAAAGTCAACTAATTTGTTTAAGAAGAAGCTGCACTGATTTGGAAATGTTTACAAGAGATGCATATTCTCTAAAAGAAAAACTATTGGAGAGGAATTATGATGGCAATCAGATCGACAAACTAATTTCTAACATAGGCTAAATGGGTGGAAAATAACTAATACAGTACAAACCCTCTAAAACAATAATTCCATAGCTCGTAATATTCTTGATTTTAATAACAAGAGCCACAAAATGAGAAAAAAAAAATTATAAACATTGGAACCTTCTGAAAGAAGACAATACCATTAAAGGAATCATTCCAGATAAATCGGAAAATTATTTTCAGAGGAGCTAACGGTTCAAAAACTCAGCTTACCAAAAACTATACCAGAAATACATTTTACCATTATATTTTATTTTTGGATAAAACATGTTTTAATAAATGTAAAATTGCACTGCTTGTAAAAATGCATATAAAATCAACTCTCTAACGTTAAAATTTAAATCACATTAATCTCAAAAAAATATGATAAAAGGAATTTTATTACATGTAATTCGAAAAATATAGAATGCCCCTGTGGTTTGCAGTATATCTGCATGACAACAAGAAACTATAAAACTAGAATAGCTGAACATGTGAGGAACTGTCAGGGCTCCGCGGGCGGCGGTGAGGGGAGGCTGCAATCCTCTCGCAGCACTCACCCTCGGTCCGTCGCCGCCCGCGGTCCCCTCTCCCCTTACCAATAAGCGAGCGGCGTCCTATCCTCTTGACACGCCGCTCGCGTCCTCCTCTCCTCCTCCCAGCGGCAGCATGTCTAACGCTGCACGCTGGGAGACGGCACTATTATCTAAGCGCCGGGGTCACTCACGTGACCCGGCGTTAAAGCTACAGTGCAACAAACACAGTGGGGGGTATAGATATCCCCCACGTGTGTTTGTTAATACTGATTGGTGGTTAGCCAATCAGGATTCAGGCTAGGATTTAAATACTTACCTTTCCTGTCTTTCTGTGCCCTGTTGTGGTCTTTGCTTCATAGTATTGATTGTGAACGTGTGCTTTCTGGTTACGTACTCTCTGGCTTGTTATACTGACTTTGTGACTTTCTCCTACCCTTTGACCTCGGCTTGTTTATCGTTATTCTGTTTTCTGGTTCCCCTTACTTGGCTTGTCTCCTGACTATTCTGTGTGTGCTTAGCCCGGCCACTCTAAGGACCGGTACTGCACACTTTCTGTGTGTGTGTCTGTGTGTGCGTTAGCGTGTTGGGTTCCCCGGAATCGTGACATTACAACAGGGCCATAATGGAACCTGCTGACATACCACAGCTCCTAGTTAATCAGGAGGCTAGAATGGATGGCTTGGACCACCGTATGGATCAGTTTGCTCAAGCTTTGCAGACCATACTGGCTCGTACTGCACACCTGCAGCCTGCCGTCCAGGAGGCGGTTGCTGCTGTGCCCAAACCCATTGCCACTCCAGTACCCGTTCCTGCTCATGTAGTCCATATGACACCGCCACAGCGCTATAGTGGTGACCCAGCTTTGTGTCGTGGTTTCCTCAATCAAATTGACATCCATTTGGTGATGAATCCACGTTCCTATCCCACCGACAGGTCCAAAATTGCCTTTTTGATAAACCACCTGGCTGGGAGAGCTTTAGCATGGGCAAACCCCATGTGGGAAAATATGTCTCCTATGTCCTTTGCAGATTTTTTGTCAGCATTCAAACGCACGTTTGATCAACCCAGTAGGGTTGCCTCTGCTGGCAAAGCTCTGCTTAGGGTTCGACAGGGTAACAGATCTGTAGCGGATTATACTATCGAATTCCGCACTCTAGCAGCTGAAGTGGTTTGGAATAATGACGCCCTCGTAACAGCCTTTCAGGAGGGTTTGGCCGCTTACATACTGGATGAAATAGCATCCAGGGAACTGCCTGTTCTTCTGGATGATGTTATAGACTATGTAATCCTTATTGATAACCGTATTAGAGAGAGGCGTACTCAAAGACGGCTGGATACACGGGTGTTACCTGCTCTACCCAGTACTGCATTACTAGCATTACCCGCTCCTAGACAATCATCCCCCGAACCCATGCAATTGGGTGCTACAGGGTTAACTGAGGCTGAAAGAACATATCGTAGAAGGGAGGGGTTATGTCTTTATTGTGGTAAGAGGGGGCACCACTGTAATACCTGCCCTGAGTTACAGGGAAACTACAGCACCTAAGGCCCAGAGAGGGGTCGGCCTCGGGTGTTATGACCTTGTCCCCTCATGTGTCCATCTCCAGACCGTTTATTACAGTTTCTCTTTTGGTCAATAAAACCACTATAACAACCAAAGCCTTGATCGATTCAGGTGCGGCAGACAACCTTATGGATGAGAACTTTGCCAAAACCGCAGCCCTGACTTTGATCCGAAAGGCCACACCCTTGGCCGTTGAGGCCATAGATGGTAGACCACTTGAGAAACCTCTGGTGACCCATGAAACCCAAGATATAGTCATGTCTGTGGGTGCTTTACACAAGGAACGATTAACCTTCCAAATAATTGACTCCCCTACTGCTACCATCGTTCTGGGTTTTCCCTGGTTAGTTAAACACAACCCAGTACTTGATTGGGGTTGTTTAGATATACTCTCCTGGGGGGAATCATGTCAACGAGACTGTATGGCCCAGGTACGTCCCGTTTGTTTACTCAACGTGCCCACAGCTAAACCACTTTCTGTTTCTGTCCCTTCTGTATATGCAGACCTTGCATTGGTTTTCGAAAAAAGGGAGGCAGATAAGTTACCTCCACACCATGAGTATGACTGTGCCATTAACCTATTACCGGGTACTATGCCTCCTAGGGGTAAGGTCTACCCTCTTTCTGAGAAAGAGAACCAGGTCATGGAGGAGTACATACGGGAGGCCTTAACTAAAGGTTTTATTAGAAGGTCCTCCTCTACGGCTGGTGCTGGTTTCTTTTTTGTGGCGAAAAAGGAGGGTGATTTGAGACCGTGTATAGATTACAGAGCACTAAACAATATAACGATTAAAAATGCCTATCCGATCCCTCTCATTACGGAGTTGTTTGATCGTGTCAAAGGTTCTAAATATTTTACAAAACTAGACCTCAGGGGGGCTTATAACCTTGTTCGTATCAAAGAGAACGATGAATGGAAAACGGTGTTCAATACACGCAGTGGGCATTACGAGTATCTAGTCATGCCTTTTGGATTGTGTAATGCTCCTGCCGTATTTCAGGATCTCATAAACGATGTCCCTAGAGACCTACTGCATGTCTGTGCCGTAGTCTACCTTGATGACATACTGGTATATTCTCCAGATTTGGAGACACATCATACTCATGTTAGGATGGTGCTTAAAAGGTTGTTGCAGAACGGTCTTTATTGTAAATTAGAGAAATGCTTATTCGACCAAACTTCTGTACAATTCCTGGGTTATGTTATTTCTGAACAAGGATTCAGCATGGATCCTTCAAAATTGGAAGCTATACTGTCCTGGCCCCTTCCCCAAGGACTTAAGGCAATACAGCGATTTATAGGGTTTGCCAATTATTATAGAAAGTTTGTTAAAAACTTCTCATCCATGGGGGGGCGGGGCCGGACCGCCATGCTGACCGGTCGCATGCAGGAGAGGCTCCGGAGTAATCTGGCCTCTTAAGCTACACTCAGAAGCTTTTGACCAAAAACAAACCCACACACAAACTCACAAGGCTGCGGCAGGGGTAGCAGACCCTGAGATCGGGAGTTTTGGTCCCCCTGGAGGGGATACGAGGCTTCGGGGGCTGCGGCCTACTCAGAAGAGGGGCGAGGTGGACGGCCGCCACCATGCCCCCCCTTCCAGCTGCCACACACCGACTTCCTGAGTCGCTTGACGGCCCCGTTCACCCCCCCCTCTGGGCCGGGGGGTCATCCCAGTCCCCACTAGGGAATCTACAGGCTGCGAGGAGCCTAACACCCAAGGCCTACCTTGTAAAATGGCGGCGACTCAGGGCACCTCACCATAAGAGCTGAGGTCCCGCCACTGACCCCGACGGAGACCCTCACAGCGTGTCCGACGATACAATAAGAATCGGAGCTGAAAGCAATCTACCCGGCATGAGTTCTAAATCTGGAACACTGCACTGAGAAGCTGGCCCTCGTGGCGCAACTAAGATGGCGGCCGATCACTTACCTCATACTCCAAGCTGGCCTTCAGGCCTCCAAGCCATAGGCGCCATCAGGTTACTGCTACAGATCCCCTACAACACCTTGCAGAAACTTTCCTGTGACGCTGGGAGAAAACTCATTAGCGTGCACTCACTAACTAGATGCAAAACATACCAGCGGTGTTGCAAGCCCATGCCTTACCTCGGCAACCGGTCGCAGTAGAGGGTTCAGCACCGGAGAAGGGACCGCACTGAAACTGATACCTCAGCAACTATTCCTTCCCTTCCGACGACTTCAGAATCCGAAGGCTGCATCATCGAGGTGCCCGCGGAGGCCCATGTCGCAATTAACTACTCACTAAGTACCTCACTACATAGCCTAGCTCACATTCACGCAAGGCAGTAGTTTAAGTGACCTGAGGACTCCCTATGTCTGCCTTGGTGTAAAGGTGTAGCCCAGTGGTTATCTTATCCTAATTTAGCTAACGTTAAACGTTTGTTTGTTTTTTTATGTTATTAAGCCTTTATATGACGTGCATAATGTTTCCAAATTGTGATATTGTTTTTTGTTGATGAGGCTCTCTTAACTAGTAGCCGGTGTTGAGGCGTTATAACTCTCATCTCACTCACCTGACGACATACTATAGACACTAGCTGTTAGATTGCCTAGCACATATTACAATTAATTAACTAGTCTATTACTCTTGTTCATTGCATCTCTTACATATCTCCATATAGTCCAGTCTGAAGTCTAAGCCATTAAAGAAACGTAGCTGTCTTACTCATACTCAGACGACTGTATGTGACATGCCTAGCTTGCCTAACTCCTTTATATGCAATGCTCTGCTCGTTCATGTAACACTCATGTTTAAGCATATAGAAACACATGCTGGACGTTCCTTTGTATAGCCTGTACTAAAACTCTTATGTTTTACCTACCTTAAAAAAACAAAATGTGCATTGTTATTCGTGCCTTAACTAACTCTGATCTATGTTAAACCATCTGCTGACAACAGCTGTTGGGGCATTGCCAGATTGTCAGTATTTTTCATCCTATGCAGCAAAAATAAAGAATTAAAAAAAAAAACAAAAAAAAAAACTTCTCATCCATTATTTCCCCTATCACTAAACTGACAAAAAAAGGGTTTACACCCCAGGGTTTGGAATCCTAATGCTATTGTGGCCTTCGAGACTCTAAAAAAGGCATTTGCCACTGCCCCTGTGTTACACCATCCTGATCCTTCCCTTCCCTTTGTACTGGAAGTAGACGCCTCTGAATCAGGTATAGGAGCAGTGTTGTCACAAAGACAATCGTATGACGAACCCCTCCTTCCCTGTGGTTACTTTTCAAAACGTTTGTCAGAGTCTGAAAAGAATTACGACGTTGGGAACAGGGAATTATTAGCTATAGTGATGGCATTTAAAGAATGGAGGTACTTGTTAGAGGGAGCTAGACACAAGATTCTGGTTATAACCGATCATAAAAATCTATCCTATATCGCAGATGCTAAGAGGTTATCCTCTCGTCAGGCTAGATGGTCTTTATTTCTCTCACGTTTTCAGTACATAATCACATACAGGCCTGGTTATCGAAATGTCAAGGCTGATGCCATCTCCCGCCAGTACGAACCTGTAGATTCTATTACCTCCACTCCTGAGCCCATTGTACCCACAATTAAAATAATAGCTACTACCCGTTTGGTTATCTCGTCTCTTTTTCTTGATGGTATCAAGTCATACCAATCCCAAGCACCCTCTGAGACTCCTACTGGTAAGCTGTACGTGAAAGTAAAAGACAGAAAGAAGTTGTTAACTTTATTTCACACAGCCAAAACGGCTGGTCATCCAGGGGTTACCAAGACTTACAAGGGTCTTTTCCAACAGTTTTGGTGGCCCTCTCTCAAAAAAGACGTGGTAGATTATGTGCAGGCTTGCCGTGTCTGTACACAGTGCAAGTCCCCTAATGTTAAACCCCTGGGACTCCTTATGCCCCTATCTGTACCCAAGAAACCGTGGACACACTTATCCATGGACTTTATTGTGGATCTTCCTTCATCTGATGGGCAGACAGTAATTTTGACTGTAACGGATAGGTTCTCCAAAATGGCGCACTTCATTCCGCTTAAGAAGCTACCTTCTGCGGTTCAGTTGGCTCAGATGTTTGCCAAAGAAGTGTTCCGCTTGCATGGTATACCACAAGATATCGTATCTGACAGGGGCCCTCAGTTTGTCTCTCGGTTTTGGAGAGGCTTTTGTGCTGAGATGGGGGTCTCCTTATCATTTACTTCCTCCTATCATCCGCAATCTAATGGAACTGCCGAACGAGCAAATCAGTCTGTGGAGTTGTATTTACGCTGTTTCACGAATGCACACCAGGACAACTGGTCCCATCTCCTTCCCTGGGCTGAGTTTGCCAGAAACACTGTGTCTCATTCTTCTACTGGCGAAAGTCCTTTTATGGTGGCTTATGGGTTCCAACCCGCTGTCCTTCCCGGTGTGTTCTCCGACAAGGGAATGCCCGCTTTGGACGAGCACCTCGCCTCCTTACGGGAGATGTGGGATCAGGTCCATGCTGCTCTTTGTCGTGCTGCTGCTACTCAAAAGAGATTTGCTGATCGTTGCAGATGTGCGGCTCCTTCTTATGCTCCAGGTGATAGGGTTTGGTTGTCCTCTAGTAATCTCCGCCTTAGGGTTCCCTCGATGAAGTTCGCGCCCAAGTTCCTTGGTCCCTATAAGGTGTTGCGTAGGGTGAATCCTGTCTCCTACTCTCTGGCCTTGCCCCCTTCCATGCGCATACCTAACACCTTTCACACCTCCCTTTTGAAGCCCTTGCTCTGTAATCGGTTCTCTGGGTCTCTCAGGCGTTCCGATACCCTTCGCGCAGTCTCTAGTGACGTATATGAGGTGGCTGCTCTCCTTGATTCTCGTTTCTCTCAAGGTCGGTTGCAGTATCTGGTTGATTGGAAGGGTTACGGCCCGGAGGAGCGGTCGTGGGTTTCTGTATCTGACTTGAACGCCCCCTCCTTGATCCGCTCCTTTCATGCGCGGTTTCCTTTGAAGCCTTCGGCTTCCCGCCCTCTGGGCGGTCTTTGAGGGGGGGGTTATGTCACCCTCGGTCCGTCGCCGCCCGCGGTCCCCTCTCCCCTTACCGATAAGCGAGCGGCGTCCTATCCTCTTGACACGCCGCTCGCGTCCTCCTCTCCTCCTCCCAGCGGCAGCATGTCTAACGCTGCACGCTGGGAGACGGCACTATTATCTAAGCGCCGGGTTCACTCACGTGACCCGGCGTTAAAGCTACAGTGCAACAAACACAGTGGGGGGTATAGATATCCCCCACGTGTGTTTGTTAATACTGATTGGTGGTTAGCCAATCAGGATTCAGGCTAGGATTTAAATACTTACCTTTCCTGTCTTTCTGTGCCCTGTTGTGGTCTTTGCTTCATAGTATTGATTGTGAACGTGTGCTTTCTGGTTACGTACTCTCTGGCTTGTTATACTGACTTTGTGACTTTCTCCTACCCTTTGACCTCGGCTTGTTTATCGTTATTCTGTTTTCTGGTTCCCCTTACTTGGCTTGTCTCCTGACTATTCTGTGTGTGCTTAGCCCGGCCACTCTAAGGACCGGTACTGCACACTTTCTGTGTGTGTGTCTGTGTGTGCGTTAGCGTGTTGGGTTCCCCGGAATTGTGACAGGAACATTCTAAAGCAGTTAGAAACCATTCAGTATCAAAGCATTTCCTGTTACACAATAAGGATCCAATTTAATAAAAATGTTGTACTATATAGAAAATTACCATAACCTCCCCCCCCCCCCCTTGGAAAGAGGGCAATATGTTAAAAATATTAGGTATACTAGTATTACTAGTAGTAGTAATACTAGGTTGTTTACAATTTTTTATATGTATTTATTTAATAATTTACTACATTTATTTTTATTCATTATCTATTATATAGTAATTTCACATATTCCCTTTTAAATTCATTTTATACAAATTTGGCTTAATTGTTTTTATGTCCAATTTTATCCCTTCCTATTATTATATATATATATTTTTTTAATTACATTCTTCAAATTTGTATCTTTTATCCTTTACAGCGTTAATCTGTCTGTTCTGCATTTTATAAAAGTCTTCTCTTTATAATGTGCCTAAGCCTCCCTCTGGAAAAGATTCTCTTACAAACGGATAAATAAGTGCTGCCAGTTGTACGAGATCGCTACTTTAGTTGTACGAGGTCACTACTTTAATATCATATATATTTGTTTTTATTTTATTTGTTAGTTATATATTTTTTAATGGATTTAATTGTAACACATACATTTTTTTTTTAGTTCTAAACCCTCAATTTGGCTTAATTTTAATTGTACATGCCACTCACTCATTTATTCTCTCTTATAGTGTTTTTTTTGTGGATATGCTCTGGTTTCCAGGTACATTCTGAGGATTTTACTTTCACCCAATTTAGTGATGCTCATTTTGTCTGATTTAGAAGGATAAAAAGCTGAGTAGGCCCTGCTGGGAATTGAGCCTGCAACCTCCCGGGTTTAGCAGTTTCTACTGACGATGCATGAGCCCACTGAGCTATATCATCAACTTATATACTAAAAATGTTGTTATTTTATCACCAATCATGGATGTGATTAGTGGCACCATTTTGTTTTTATATTAATTTGAGTATTAACATTTTTATTTGCTTATTATAGATTGTTTTTATAGCCTAAAGGGGTTATTCCATTTCTGTATCTTTTATTTAATAATTGTTTTATTTGATCACATTATTATGACATCATATGTCAGTTACATTTGACTTTGCTCCCCATATAAACCATGTAAGTCCATTTGTCCATATGTCTGTACACTTTTGAGAGTGCCTTTTTAAACCATATTTTTTCTTTTCCGTTGTGAGTAAGCCTTTTAGCTCGTTTTATTATTTTATGGATTTTGTACACTGTATTTTTATTTTTGTTTTAATCTGCATAAAACCATCACTTCATGTGATTGCACGTTCATAAAGTCTTCTGCTGGGACATATATCATCCAGAGCTAACCTGCCTACCTGAGGTCACCACATACCCTAGCACCTTATTTAAGAAGAGACCAGCGATCCCTAGGGGGGGATCATACCGCCCAGGCGCTTCCTAGTAGAGCTACTAGAGCTCTACACTAAGTAAGTGCACTTCTTATTCTGAACTATTTTTTACAGAATATACTACACTATATTTTGTTATATTCTTTCTCTTTTATATATTCAACTACCACTGAGACAACATCTACCTCTGTGTAACAATTACTATGTGACCCAACACGCAGAACTGTGTAACATACAATGAATCAGGATAACATATACCGGACCTTAGAATGGCAGGTCTTAACGTAATAAAGAATGGTCAAAATACTAGCTGAGGTCAGGGACACAGAAAGAGACACAACGAGGAAACAAGCCAAAAGTCAAGGATACCAGAAATATGGGAAAGTCAAAATACAAGCCAAAGTCAAATACCAAAAATAACTAGAATAAGAATGCACTCTATGTTAACCAACTGGTGGAAACCACAACAGGGCACTGACCAAATGCTATTTTGAGTTTAAATAACCATCCTAAGGCTATGGTTGGTTGTACATAGCCTTTGACCCTAACAACGTGCATGCGTGTCGTTTGCGTAACGTCACACGCACTTCGGTTTGTTGAGGACAGAGGCAGGGCTATATTGTTTCGTAGGACTGCAGCGGCCAGCATTCATTAGAACCTGTCGGAGATCACTCCATGAGGGTGCTAAATGGAAAACTGACTTGCCTCAGGTAAGTTTTTTTATATTTTTAACAGAGTGACCACAGCAATCGGATGCGGCCACGCTGTATGGAGGCGAGCGGGAAATGACACTCTGAGATCACACCAAGGCTTTACCCTCTTCTTCTACCATAAACATTTTGGCTCCTATGCCTCTACCAATTGCTCCAAATTACCACTTATTGGATCTCTTCTACTGATAGCTGTACCATTACCTAGAAGCTCTTCTGATATTATTATTTGGTAACTGGGCCAGCCATAGCAGTACTGATACTGTATACACATGTACATTTGTGATTTCATTTGTGATTTGGAGTGCCATTCACCAGAAAATAGGGTGTTGAAATGGAGGAGACAGTTTTTTTCATTGGGGGCAAATAAGCAGCTTTGTTTCCCATGATGGAAAAGAGGTCTTCCCAATTATGTGGGCTGTATCTTACTACAATCAAGATATAGCAAAAAAAAAAAAACAGACACTAAATGTTGATCTTATTCACAGATCAAGTGATGTGACCAACACATGGAAAAAAAGGAGAAGCAATAAAATTACTATATTTCTAAGCAGGGCTTTTCCAGACTCTTTGACTTTAGCTATTGAGGGAGGATGACCAGCAGTGAATCTGTGCGTGTTTTATTCTTGCTGTGTTCTAGAGTAAGACTAGTTTTCACTTTATTCTATATTTAGCTAGTACTTCCAGGAGCACTAGATAAAATTTTGCGTAAATACAAGGTGTATCCTTAGGGTTTTTGACTGATCTCACATGTTCCTCTATATGCTCTTTGAAAGGGTGAAAGGTCTTGCCAACATATTTCATACCACATTGACAAGTAAGTAGATAAGCAAGCACATAGGTTTTACAATTAAAGAACGTTTTGATTTGGAATGGTTCTTTATTGTCGCTGTGTGGATCAGTTTAGAGTCTCTCTCAATGTATTTGGAGACCATACACCTCCCACATTTCAATGTGCCAATAAGTGTATTGTGAAGCAAATTCTTAATTTAGATCTTTGCTTGATAGTGGCTAGCTGAAAGCATGTCCCTCAAATGTTGCCACTCTGTGGGCTGTAATAGTAGCATGTGGGCTCACCACCTCCCTCAGATGTGGGTCATTGGTTAGCAGGTGCAAAAACATAAAGTGTCTTGAATGAAGTGCCAATAAGCATCATGAGTTCCTATACATCTAATAGATTGCTTTGATTTGTCTAGAGGTGGGTTGGGGTTCCAAAAAAAGGAAACTGTTTGTCATAAGGCTCCTTTTATAGGCTCTATTTAAACATTTGGTTGGGTAGCTTTTTTCCTGAAAAAATCTCAAAAGGACAGCTGTGTTTTTTTGTTTTTGGCCTTAACATCTTCAATGGTACTGCAGTTTCTCTGCACCCTGAAATACTGGCCTGTCCGTATATCACATTTAAGGGGCTCGGGTGGATAACTGTCCTTAAGTAGAATACTACTTAAGAATGTGGACTTCTTAAATTGTGTAGTAGTCAGGGTTCACTGATTATTAATTGAGACAGTAAGGTCCAGAAAGTTAAAAAAGAACCTCCCAACTTGGGGGGGTGAACCTTAAATCTCGGTCTGTCCTGTATTACAATGCTACAAATGCTAGGACTTTCTCTTGGATAACAAGCCAGGCAATGAAAATGACATCAATATAGTGATGCCATGAATATATACATGAGAGAATGTCAGTGATATCCTGGGAGAAAACAACAACTTCCCCTCACCCCAGGTGCAGGTTGGTATATGATGGTGCACAAGCTATCACATCACAGTGCCCCTTACTTGGTGGTATAAGGTGTTGCCAAAAAGTAAGCAAGTGTGAGTTAATATGAATTGGAAGAGGTCTAGAGTAAAAGTGGTGTGCCCCACAAAATGACTTCCCCTCCTCTCATGGAAGAATTGCATGTGCCTTGTCATGTGGAGTAGAGGAGTAAAGAAATTCCATGTCAAGGCTGCAAAGTTGTGTTGATCAAGGCAAGGCAACCCCAGGGCTTGTTTAGTATCTGGAATATATGACGGTAAAGACTTAGCAAACAGTCTGAGTATCTTTGCACAACTGGTTGACAAGGAAGGTCAACCAAACTATTGTGGACTTTTCGGAGGCAGTATAATGATGCTATTTTAAGATTTCTGTTACTGACCAGTAGTGTCTGATTTGAATAGTATAAATTTCATCATCATCAAGTACCTTATGGACCATGTTGACATATTTACTGCTACCTATAGTGACCACATTTCCACCTTTATCTGCTGGTTTAATGGTTATTATTATGTTATTATTTAAATAGCGCCAACAAATTCCATAGCGCTTTACAGTGGGTGGATGTAGCGTTACTTACCTTATCCGGGGGCCGGCCGCGGTCCTCTCTTCAAGCCGCGCGCAGTCCTGCGGCTGCACGAGCCGCGCGCGGCTCATCCGACTCTCTTAACAGGAAGACGGGCAGTGACCGCGAGTTGCGGTCACATGTCCCGCCTGCAGCTAAGAGCGCGCCGCGAGTCTCGGGCGCGCTCTTAAAGAGACAGTGGGAGCCTAAATTGCAAAAAGGCTCCCATTGGCTCATGTCATGCCAATCAACCCATACACTTACCTTTTGGGGGGGTGGAAGTGACAGGAGCCAATCACATTAGTTTTAAGGCTACTTATACTTACCCTTTTCCCTTAGTTCGTTGCCCTATCGTGGTTTCTGCTACAGTTCCCTTTAGTGCTTGTTGTGTTCAGTTTCTCCGTATTTGACCTTGGCTTTGTATTCTGACTTCGTTTTTGCTTTCTCCTTGTCTGTACTGTTTGCCGGCTTGCTGATTCCTGTGTACCAGACCCCGGCTAGTTCTCGTTTACGCTGTCTCTTTGTGCCCTTGACCTCGGATCGTTCCTGACTCTGTACTTCTCCTATTACGTCGAGTCCGGCCACTCTAAGGTCCGGTAGACGTATCTCTCCTCTGTGCTGTCTTCTGTTTGGCTGGATCCTGCGTGTAGGGGTATATACTCGTTACATTACGATAGGGCCATGGACCCCGCAGATTTAGCTCAACAGATGGCGTCCCATGAGGCTAGATTTGTAGAGCAGGATCACCGTATGGATCAGATAGCTCAGGCTCTCCAGACGCTCTTAGCTAGAACCATTCCAGCAACCGCACCTAACCCTCCTACACCCCTGCTTCCTGAAGTATCGACGGTGCCTAATGCTACGGCCCATTTAACGCCTCCTCCTAGGTATGGAGGGGATCCTAAGACATGCAGAGGGTTCATTAACCAAAAAGAGTTTCAGTTTGAGATGTATCCACGTTCATTTCCCACAGAGAGGTCTAAAGTTGGGTTCTTTATGCACCAACTTACCGACAAAGCACTTGAATGGGCAAACCCTATTTGGGAGGCTAATGGACCTATGGTGCATGACTTTCACAGTTTCCTTACAGCTTTTCGCAGAACTTTTGACACTATGAAAAGGTCTAAAAATGCCGCAAGAGCATTAATGAGGGTTAAACAGGGTTCTAGGTCTGTGGCTGATTACGCTATACAGTTTCGTACCCTTGCCTCACAGGTAGATTGGACCAACAATGGGTTAACTACCGCCTTCATGGAAGGCTTATCAGACTCTATATTGGATGAGGTAGCAGCTAAGGAGCTTCCTGTTGCCTTAGAAGACCTTATTGACTACCTCATCGATATAGATAACAGGATTCGTGACAGGCTCTATACCAAGAACAGGAATAGACGTTTTGTTACACCTATTCACCCCAGAGTTAATACACCGAAGAGTGTAAACGTATCTGAAGAGGAACCCATGCAATTAGGGGTAGCCAATTTATTTCCAGGTTCTGGAAAGCCTTTTGTTCGGAAATGGGTATTTCTCTCTCATTTTCTTCCGCTTACCATCCCCAGTCTAATGGAGCTGCTGAACGTGCCAACCAGTCTCTGGAGCAGTACCTCCGTTGTTTTGTGTCTCACCATCAGGACAATTGGTCTGACCTGCTTCCTTGGGCTGAATTTGCTCGGAATAACGCCACTCATGATTCTTCCGGCAAAAGCCCTTTTTACGTTGTCTATGGCCAGCATCCCGTTGTTCTTCCGGCTGCATTCTCCTCACAGGGCATGCCTGTTCTGGATGAGCATTTGGCTGGTTTGCGTAATACTTGGGAACAGGTTCAGCGTTCTTTGGTGGACTCTGCTGCTCGCCAGAAGGCTCAGGCTGACAAGCATCGCAGAGCGGCTCCTTCCTATGTTGTGGGGGACAGGGTTTTGCTTTCCACACGGAATATTCGCCTCTGAGTGCCTTCTATGAAATTGGCTCCCCGCTTTATTGGTCCTTATCGCATTATACATAAGGTTAATCCCGTTTCTTATGCCTTGGGTCTGCCTAAGAACCTGCGTATACCTAATGTCTTTCACACCTCGTTGTTGAAGCCTTATGTACGCAACCGCTTTACCCGGCTTACTCCCCCTCCCCCTCCTGTCTCTGTGGAGGGTCATGAGGAGTTCGAAGTGTCTGCTGTTATTGACTCTCGTTTCCTTAGGGGTCGGCTTCAGTACTTGGTACATTGGAAGGGTTATGGGCCTGAGGAGCGCAGTTGGATTTCTGCGGAGGCTGTTCATGCTCCCCGCCTTGTGCGCTCTTTCCATTCGCGTTTTCCTGCCAGGCCTGGTCCTGCCCGCCCGGAGGGCGTGTCCTCGAGGGGGGGGTACTGTAGCGTTACTTACCTTATCCGGGCGCCGGCCACGGTCCTCTCTTCAAGCCGCGCGCGGTCCTGCGGCTGCACGAGCCGCGCGCGGCTCATCCGACTCTCTTAACAGGAAGACGGGCAGTGACCGCGAGTTGCGGTCACATGTCCCGCCTGCAGCTAAGAGCGCGCCGCGAGTCTCGGGCGCGCTCTTAAAGAGACAGTGGGAGCCTAAATTGCAAAAAGGCTCCCATTGGCTCCTGTCATGCCAATCAACCCATACACTTACCTTTTGGGGGGGGTGGAAGTGACAGGAGCCAATCACATTAGTTTTAAGGCTACTTATACTTACCCTTTTCCCTTAGTTCGTTGCCCTATCGTGGTTTCTGCTACAGTTCCCTTTAGTGCTTGTTGTGTTCAGTTGTGTTTCTCCGTATTTGACCTTGGCTTTGTATTCTGACTTCGTTTTTGCTTTCTCCTTGTCTGTACTGTTTGCCGGCTTGCTGATTCCTGTGTACCAGACCCCGGCTAGTTCTCGTTTACGCTGTCTCTTTGTGCCCTTGACCTCGGATCGTTCCTGACTCTGTACTTCTCCTATTACGTCGAGTCCGGCCACTCTAAGGTCCGGTAGACGTATCTCTCCTCTGTGCTGTCTTCTGTTTGGCTGGATCCTGCGTGTAGGGGTATATACTCGTTACAGTGGACGAACAGACATGTAGTTGTAACCAGATACGTTGGACACACAGGAACAGAGGGGTTGAGGGCCCTGCTCAATGAGCTTACATGCTAAAAGGAGTGGGGTAAAGTGACACAAAAGGTAAGGATATTATTAGACTAATGACAGTTGCAAGAGAGGAATCAGTCGGGAGCTATTAAAAGTTTAATTGATACGCTTTTATGAAGACATGGGTTTTTAATGATTTTTTTGAAGGAGTGGAGACTGGGTGAGCATCTAACGGAGGAGGGAAGTGAGTTCAACAGGAACGGTGCAGCCCTGGAGAAGTCTTTAAGGCGAGCATCAGAGGTGGGAGTACGAACAGAAGATAGACGTAAGTCTTCAGCAGAGCGTTAGGGCCTAGATGGGATATAATTGTGTATTAGTGAGGATAGATAGATAGATAGAGAGATAGATGGAAGCAGCATTATGTAGAGATTTGAAAGAACCAGAATTTTAAATTAAGCCCTATATCTTGCAGGAAGCCAATGTAGGGACTGACAGAAAGGTGAGGAGTAGGAGGTGCAGGCGGACAGGAAGATGAGCCTCGCTGCCGCATTCACTATGTATTGTAACGGCGCAAGTTGGGAGCACGTAAGACTAATAAGAAGCGGATTACAGTAGTCAAGGCGAGAAAGGACAATGAATGAAACAGCACGTTAGTCGCATCTGGCATTAAGTAAGGTCGGATGCGCACAATGTTTTGAGACGGAAACGACAGGATTTGGCGATAGACTGAACATGAGACGTGAAGGAGAGGTCGGAATCAAAGAGAACACCTAGGCAGCGAGCCTGTGTGGTGGAGCTGATGGTAGCACCGTTGACTTGAAGGGAGATAGACACAGGAGTAGCAACACTTGAGGGAGGAAAGACCAGAATTTCAGTTTTGGTCAAGTTGAGTTTAAGGAAGTGGGCAGCCATCCAGTTAGAAATAGCAGAGAGGCAGTCAGAGATCAGTCAGTGACCTCTGAGACACTAGTCAAGAGAGACAGGGAGAGATCAGGAGAGGAGAGGTAGATTTGCATAGAAATGATATTGGAAGCCAAAGGAGCTAATGAGTTTACCAAGGGAGGCAGTATAGATAGAGAACAGTAGGGGACGAAGGACTGAACCTTGGGGGACACCAACAGAGAGGAGTTGAGGAGAAGAAACAGAGCCAGAGAAAAAACACTGAAAGAGCACTTGGAGAGGTAGGAGGAGCACCAGTAGAGAGCAATATCTTGTAGACCGATATTGCGGAGGATGACAAGAAGCTGTTGATGATCAACAGTGTCAAAAGTTGCAGACAGGTCAAGGAGAATTAGGATAGAGTAGTGACCATGAGATTTTGCTGCGAGTAGATCATTGGATACTTTGGTCAGTGCCGTTTCCATAGAGTGCTTAGGGCGGAAACCAGACTGAAGTGGGTCTAGCAGAGAGTTAGACTCGAGGAAGTCTGTCAATCTTGCATACACAACTCTTTCAAGGATCTTGGATGCAAAAGGCAGTAGCAAGATAGGACGGCAGTTGGACGGGGAGTTAGGGTCAAGGTTGGGCTTCTTTAGAATTGGAGTTACAGTTGCATATTTGAAGGGCGATGGAAATATACCAGAGGAGAGAGAGAGAGAGATTGAGAATTTTAGTGAGAAGTGGAGAAAGAGAAAAAGGCAGAGTATGGATGAGATGTGAGGGAATTGGATCTAGGGAGCGGGTGGTGGGGCAGGAGGACTGGAGCAGAGCAGATACCTCTTCCACTGTAGCGGGTGCGAATGAACATAGAACAGCAAAGGGAGTGAGGTTAGGGGAAGTATTGTAGGGGGAAGAAGAAAGATTAGAGATCTCTTCCCTGATTGTAGAGATCTTGTCAGTAAGTGAGTTTCAAAGTCTAAGGCGGTCAAGTTAGTTGGTGGAGGAGGAACAATTGGGGCGAAGAAGAGAGTTAAATGGGTGAAATAGTCATTTGGGTTCATGGGAGAGTGTGGTTATGAGGGTATTGAAGTAATTTACTTTTGCAGAGGAAAGAGCCAAGCTGTATGAGCGCAGCATAAATTTATAGTGGAGAAAGTCAGACGTACAGTGAGACTTTCTACAACAGCGTTCACAGTTCTGGAGCATTTTTGGATGTATCGAGTTAGCTTGGTGTGCTAGGGTTGTTGTTGGGGGCCCCTGCTGCGTTTAAATGTTGGAGGTGCCAGGATGTCTAGTTGAGAGGAGAGGGTGGAATTGTAGAAGGAGGTTGCAGAGCTAGGATAGGTGAGGTTTGAGATAGGTAAAAGGAGAGTTTGGAGATTAGTGGAGAAATGCTCTAGGTGAAGACATTGGAGTTTTCTGTGAGATTGATGTTCAGACGGTGGTGTCAATTGGGTCTTAGGTATGCCGATGTCAAAAGTCAGCAGATGGTGGTCAGATAGAGGAAAATAAATATTGGAAAGATTAGAGGCGGTACAGAGATTGGTGAAGGCAAGATCAAGAGTGTTTCCCACTGTATGGGTTGCTAAATTGGACCATTGCGTAAGGCCGAAGGAGGAGGTTACAGAGAGCAGACGAGAGACATCAGTGCAATTGGGGTTGTTGATTGGGATATTGAAATCCCCAAGTATAAGGGAAGGAGTGCTAGATGAGAGGAAGTGCGGAAGCCAGGAAGAAAAGTGCTCAATGAATAGTCTAGGATACTCATGTGTTCTTTTGAAATTGAGATTAAGGCCTGATATTCCTTTCTGATTTACTTACTGTTTGGTTGTACAGAAAGATGATTAATGTCTAGATTTTAAATTTAGCTACAGACTGAGTCGATGAAAAGTTCAATATTGTAGAAGTTATTAAGACTTAGAGTAAAATGAAACTTGGCGTGAGAGGACCTATAATTCTCATCTTGAAGGTCAAACAACACATAGAGACATTCATAATCTTTCTGTAGTATGGTCCAAGCATTAACTTTTCTCTCCAATTTAGGTTTGTGGTATTTATGCAATGCTAGTTTGCGGGAAATACGTGTATTTATCAAAAACCATGACTGGCATAAAGGAAATACCTTTTTTCAAGAACACAAAGCTGGTTCTCATTCAAATTAATAACTCTCAAAAGTTGGGTGGACCTAACTAATCCACCTAACTAATTAAAGAAAACTACACTAGACCTAACTAGTCGAATGTAGCTTTCTTTATAAACTATTTTTCTTTCCCTATGGGATGCTAGCCAGGTTCTGCACCCTTTACCCTCTTCCAAATGACTATTATTTTTTTTAGAAAAAAAGGTATCATCATCAATGTCAGATACCACTTCCATGCCAAAATTAAGGAATGGTAGGGACAGGGGACTTGTACTCCAATCCACCATGAGTAGTAGTGCCATAGCTTCTAAGAGTTTAAACACATTATAATGACTGCTGACACCTCCACCACCACTATTAGTCATACTCAGGCTCAGGATAGGGAAATTAACAGCATGTCCATTATTCTGATTAGACACTCAGGAGTCAATTTTTTTTCCAAATTTTTTGTGTTGAAACAATTTATATTGCCATTTCTACTGGAAATGCAACTCCTACTATCACTGCTAGTTCAAGGGTTATAAAAACAATATACACCTTTGTGTTACATATTACAGTATTATCTTTCTCTCTCTTTTACTATTAAGAGGCATGTTGCTGTAAAATAAGACTGCAAACTTAATAGTTGAGACATCAGATGCACCTGCTACCACTTGCACAAGTAACTCACCCAATGTCAATGTCACCTTTACCACTAAAACCACCACTACCAGTACCAATACCATCACCTTCAACATGATCTATGCTGGCAACATCACCTGCCACTGATGAAAATCCTCCTGCATCCTCAGCAGACGCTAAACACTATCTAAGCAAAATTTTGGATCACTTTAATTGTCTCCAAAAAGGTCAATTTGAAATGTGAAAATGGTGTGGCAACGAAGTGAGCAGGGGGCGAATGAAGAGACATCTCACTATGCCACACATCTATATTACTGATCAAAGAAGCAAATCAAGCTGTATCTGATTCGGCACAGTTGTCACAACCTACCACTTGCACTTCCTCTTCCACTACTACTACCACCGCCACAAGGCCCTTGGGCAGAACAGGTGGTATTTTGAGGATAGTGCCAGTAGTTGACAGAGGCAGGTTGGACATGAACAGTCACACCTTCATCATTCAATGAATTGATAAAATAAAGGGCTTTGAATTGCAAAAGTCTGACATAATCCCATGGTTTGTTTACTTACCAGTCCAGTTCTTCAGTGTCTTCCCCTCTGATTAGCCCTCTAATCTCCTCCCTGCATTTCTCTTGATATTCTGGGTGACAGGCCAAATTATACAGTATCCAAGATAAGCCACTAGCTGTGGTGTCATGTCCTTTGGAAAGAAATAATATCAATATAAATAAATATCATGCATTAACTAATTTGAAATAATTCACATTAACAAATTGTTATTACCATATAATCATTCTAAATAATGTTTTACATATTCACAATAAATGTGTTTTGTTGCCAAGTTCCTGGTAAGAGAAATTTTGCAAAAACATCAGCATTATATATATTTCTAGAATAATAAAAATGCACAACCTAAAAATACAAAGGGAGACCACAATAGTGCAGATAAAACAAAAAATTAAATGTAATAAAAAAAAGGGACTAAAATGCACTCACAAAAGTAGAAATAAAAAGGCAGGGTATAATCAGTCTCTTCAAGTGCTTCTTTTCTTCTCTTATTCCAAGATGAAGGCTTAGAACAAAGCACAAGAACAAAACATAGTGTATAGCTGTATAAGTTAAAAAGATTAACTTTATTGAATGCACTTACAAAATAACTGAAGTTAAAAGGCTCATCAAATCAAACTCCCCACCAGGAACAACAAACAGCCTTCAGGGTATGGAGACCAAGTAGATAAAAGAGTCTACAATTAAAAAAATCAATAATAAAGTAAATTTTGCCACCCTATTTTTTGTTTTATCTGCACTATTGTGGTCTCCCTTTGTATTTTTAGGTTGTGCATTTTTTATTTTATGCTATTGAAGACATTTGAGGAGTCTTCGCACTTCCTATTGTAAAGGGTATTTATATCTTCTGTATATTTTATCCTTTTTTAGCCACAAGGGTTTTTTGCACTTGGTGCAAATTATTTCGTTTTATATATATATATATATATATATATATATATTTCTGTATAACCTTCATGTTCAATTTTCTAATCCTCATGTAAGTATTAGTAATATATCAAAGTAAAACATTAAGTAGCTAAGTGGAGCGCCTTAGTTAAAATAATTCCATTGAATTGTGGTGAAAATAGGAGAACCTAATAACTTATTAAGCACAAAAGATCAAAACCAAATACACATCTTCTCCTACTATCTCACTGTGGTAGGGAACTGACCTCTACCTTACACAAGAACTGTTCAGTCTTCACAGTCTGCAGAGAAAGAAGATCCTCCATTGCCACTCTGCGTGTGAAGTGTACATTTTTTTGGCTTGTTTGCAAAATCACATAGATCATCTACTGACAGCTCTAGCACAGAACAGGTTTTAGAGAACTTTTCCCCTATTGCCGCTAGTGAATAATTTAGGGACATGCCAGACAGCATAACTGACATGACATCCAGATGTAAAAGAAATGGCCCAGTGCAAATTCCTCAGATATCCCAAAGAATCTGAACAAAAAATGACCTGACTAAGCTTCTCGTGTAAATATAAACACAAGTATGATTATGAAAAGTCTACAGCCAATTTATTTAAAATAATTTTCCCTCAAAATAGGTGCGTTAACATGAACAATAACACAAAACTTATTAAACCTCAAACACCTGATTTAACCAAAAAAAAATAATGCTTTTTTTTCTTCCTAGCTTGTTGCAAAATTGCTTCAGACTGTTTTTTTTTTACTTCTTTTGGATCAACAGCAAAAAACAATGATGACGCAAGTCTCTTTTCAGCTATGTAACTATGTAACTATGTAACTATGAAGGTGCCCAATTTGGGGAGTGCATTTCCAGATGGCTGTCCCTTACCTGAGTTTTATGCCTAACCAGGAACCTTCCATGATCATTGCCACCACTGAACAACCATGCCTGAATGACCTAAATACCTGGCAAGTTCCTGCCCATGACTGTGAGAGTAAACCAAAATCATGCCTATAGGGATGGGAGTGTGGGACAAAACTTCACATGGAATTTGAAACTAAATTGCCCCTGACTGACCACTACTTATAACCTACTGACTCCTGTACAACACTTTCTGAATGACAACTGACAGCATAGTCCCCTGCCAGGGCTCCCTCTGGGGAAATGAGCTACAGGACATTGATCTCATCCTTATTAAGGTAGCAGCGATAAATAGTCAACTCCCTTATCGTACAGAATATTCAAGGAATGTGAGTATTATATTTACAAACACACAGGCATGCTAGTGTAAATGTAAAACAATGTATTAAATGGTAAATAACATTTTCCTCAGTAATGATATCACACTGATTCAATAGTTTAAAAATGAAAATATAGTTATGGTTATCCTACCTTCAAACATAAAGGTGTCCACTTCATCTCTCATCTCCTGATCAGACAGCTGACTTCCATCCTCATCCTGAACAAAAATATGACACATTGATTTGGTTATTTTTATGTTATTATTTATATAGCGCCAACAAATTCCACAGAGCTTTACAGTGGGTGGACGAACAAACATGTAGTTGTAACCAGACAAGTTGGACACACAGGAACAGAGGGGCTGAGGGCCTTGTTCAATGAGCTTACATGCTAGAAGGAGTGAGATAAAGTGACACAAAAGGTAAAGATAGTATTAGGCTAATGATATTTGCAAGAGCGGAATCAGTCGGGAGCTATTAACAGTTTAATTGATACGCTTTTATGAAGAAGTGGGTTTTTAATGATTTTTGGAAGGAGTGGAGACTGAGTGAGCATCTGACGGAGGAGGGAAGTGAGTTCCACCGGCATGGTGCAGCCCTCGAGATTGGTTAGTTGTAGAGTACTTGGTTCTGTCAACAATTTAGTATTATGAACATTCAGGCTTGTATGAAATGCAAATTAGTAGATGTAGGATGTTAGCTTGTCCAAATTCAACAGTTTAACCTGAAATTGAGTTATTTGAAAACCATTCAGCTACCCATTGAAGGCCGGCTGCAATTTGGTTAGATCCTAAAATAAGATAAATAGCAACATATGATTGCAATAAACCCATTTAAACATTATAGTGGTATTGCACTATTCACACTTTTATTATAGACAATGCTAAAACAGAAGCAATAGGCCACTGTGGGATTGAGTCACAATGGATGCTTGAAATTCTGGATTATGGTTTCTAAAGGTTATATGTTCTTCACCAATATGGGGATGAACACTTGCAAGTACAAAAATAAAGATTTCCATATTTAACTTGGAACTATCATGTTTTGGATTTAATACTATAATAATGATATAAAAAGATATAACTGTATCACCTTGGTACTTTTACATTATTAGAAATATTTACGAAAGTGAGAATTCACAGTGAAGTTCAACGTTAAAGGGAATCTCCAGTGCCAGGAAAACGATCCGTTTTCCTGGCACTGGAGGGTCCCTCTCCCTCCCACCCATCAATCCCCAGGTACTGAAGGGGTGAAAACCCCTTCAGTCACTTACCTGAGGCAGCGGCGATGTCCCTCGCCGCTGTCCCCTCCTCCTCTCCATTGCGTCGGCCAGTGGGCGAGACTGATCCCGCCCACCGGCCGAGGAGACCTAATGCGCATTAGAGCACCCCATAGGAAAGCATTGAAAAATATTTTCAATGCTTTCCTATGGGGATTTGAGCGACGCTGGAGGTCCTCACACAGCGTGAGGACGTCCAGCGACGCTCTAGCACAGGTTTCCTGTGCTATGAAGGAGGAAGTGACCTCTAGTGGCTGTCTAGTAGACAGCCACTAGAAGTGGAGTTAACCCTGCAAGGTAATTATTGCAGTTTATAGAAAACTGCAATAATTACACTTGCAGGGTTAAGAGTAGTTGGAGTTGGCACCCAGACCACTCCAATGGGCAGAAGTAGTCTGGGTGCCTGGAGTGTCCCTTTAAGGTAGGTGAATGGAAAGCATATATGATTTAGAATTTTTTTACAGTTTGACTACTTTTTCCTTAAGGTTGAAATTCACTTTTAATTCACCTTGAATTCTCACTTTAGTGAACATCCTAGCCCTGTGTTTATTCTAACGTTGAGCTGTATACTAACCAGCTGTCTTCTTCCTACTGAACAAGATCCTTGTTGACCTAGGCCATTATACATATCTGCTTGAGGTTAGAGTCACTAGACCACTAATGTCAAAACTTTAGGTATACTACTTGCTCTTCTTTGCTCGCCTGAAAAATGAAAAACAATTCAGAATCTTAACCATGTAAAACTGACCTGTGAAAGTAACAATATGTCAATGAAGTCTTTGGTTTTCCCTTGCTTGGACCTAATCCATCCAGCCACCCCTTTATCTTGTAGGGCTTCCTTCCTCTGCTGTACAACTCCCGCTGTGAAGCCATGCACGATATTGCAAGCCTGACGGAACCTCTGTCCATTGGAAGAGAGATGATATATGAAGTCAATGTGATGGGGTGGATACTGATAACGGTGTGCCACCAACGCACTCAACTCATAAATTGCAGCAATGTAATCACTGGACTTCCTGTAAAAATAAAAAAATACCACAGTTTTGACTAAGTTTATCTATTCTTCAAGTACTACATTTTTTCTTATTTTTATATGGTCCAAGGTAGCATTTTTGCTTAGAACTAATATTTCAACTAGATAAAAGGATACCATATTCAAAGTATTATTTTTCAGTATTTATTTACTGTTAAACCTTCTTGAAATTAGCTATAATGTTGGTCACAGCATGCAAGGGTCCGTGTTAGTATATACTCCTTCCTGGTTTGTTATTTTGTAAAACAGGAAATCATCTAATGTAGAGTAGGACCACAGTGACCACACAAAAACCTCCAAAGCTTTCCAACACGCTAGTGTCTACAGGACAGCTCATAGAAGTAGGTTTAAAAATTTTCAATTCTTTTGGTAGTGGATTAAATTGGTATCCAGATAAGTTGAAAGAAAATACTTACTCTTGGCAACCACTGTCATAGCTGAAAGTACATTTCAGTAGAGAGTCCAACGTCATAAGACTGATATGCTCAAACATGTCCAACGATACGGGACAATTTGCAGCCAATTTTCTCCACTTTGCCTAAAAGTAGCAAGAATTTATGGACAAAAAAAATGCTGAGAGATAATATTAAGTGTTAATATGAATGCTACTGTTTTTTCACAGAAATAAACAAATGGATTGAAAATAGATAATGAGTAATTCTACTTTTGAAAACATGTTATTTGCCTCTGAAAGATGGAATGGTTTGTAGCAGATAATTCACAGAACCTTTCTGATTTGTTCAGAGGTAGAGATGTCGCGAACTGCCCGCCGAACTGTTCGCAAACTGTCCGCCGGCGAACAATAGCGTGTTCGCGTTGGGCGAACATATGCGATTTCCGGTCCGCCTCCTATACGTCATCATTGAGTAAACTTTGACCCGGAACCTCACAGTCAGCAGACACTTCCTGGGAGGGAGGGTCTGCTGCTGATTGGCTGGAATGTGTCTGCTGACTGTTAGGTTCCGGGTCAAAGTTTACTCAATGATGACGGATAGGGGGCGGACCGGAAATCGCATATGTTCGCCCAACGCGAACACGCTATTGTTCGCCGGCGGACAGTTCGCGAACAGTTCGGCGGGCAGTTCGCGACATCTCTATTCAGAGGGTTTTACTCTTGTTAATAAGCAATATTTGATATCTTGGAAAAATGACAAAATTGGTACAGAAGCAGATAGCATAGTTAATTATTGATTATTGCATTATGGTTGTATGTTATTGCTTAGCTCAGCGGTTCCCAAACTGTGTGCAGCGGCGCCCTGGGGTGCCACTACGTGCACACAGGGGCACTACAAGATATTTTCCCGGTGCTATGCTCATATTATTAATTTGCCCTTCTACCCCCACAGAGACACAATAACTCCCCTCCCCCATACACACACACACACACACACATTACCCCCCCATACACACACATTACCCTTCCATACACACACACAGGGGCACAGTATATGCTGCGCACTGTACATATTTACAACCTAGAAAATGTTTTGACTTGGAAAAATATTGACTTATTAAGGGCGCCTTGAACTTAAAAAGGTTGGGAACCACTGGCTTAGCTGTTCATGTGAGATTGTCATCATGGATGTATAACATTTCTCTCTGAATATGAACATAGGAAAACTTTTTATACGCCTGATTAGCCATAACTTACAGCCTATAACTAAACAAAAGAGAAGGTTAAACAGACGCTGTGGCCTATTGAGTATCTTCTTATTTCAGCAACCTTGGATAAATAACAAACCACTGTTCTTTAAGGTAAAATAAAGCAGAATATTTGCAACTCTTGCATTGCAACACAACAAATACATAAACAACCTATCTATGCCATTATCATGCTTTATCAAGGTCCATGGCACACTCAGCAGAGGTGAGATTCTACTTGCCAGGGCTGCATTTTCAGTCTCCAGTGCCTAGTGAACAAGTGGAACTTTTCAGCCCTGATTGTGTGACTATTTGCCCTTCTTGCTCATATTGTCACATAGTTGCGGTGACAAAACTCAACAATGGTAAAGCAAATTCGATTTTCTACTTATTGTGACTATTTTGATAATAATTTTAGTTACTTTTGAATTACAGACATTTGTTTGCCATAATTTGAGAGTCACTAAGTACGAGCTTCACAACTGTCCATGTATTAATTTTCTTGTGTATGTATTGTTTGGTTTACCAGGAAGAATATGTTAAGATAAGTCACACTTTTAAAGGGACACTATAGGCATCAAAACAACTTTGGCTTAACGAATCAGTTTTGGTGCATAGATCATGCCCATGTAGTCTCACTGCTCAGTTATCTGTCATTTAGGAGTTAAATCATGTTTGTTTCTGTTCATGCAGCCATAGCCACACCTCCCCTGGCTGTGATGGGTACAGACGGCATGAAAAAGGTTTCATATTCAACCAGATGTTAATTTAAATTACTCTTAATTCTGTAAATTAAACTATAATCTTACACAGGAGGCTCCTGCGGGATCTAGTAGGTCATAAGCAGATTAGGAGATAATACATTCTAAATGAAACTGAATGTGCAGTTAAGGAAGTGTAAAAATCAGATGACTCTATACAGGAAGTGATTAGGAAGGCTATGTAAGTCACATGTACGGAAGTGTGGTCGAGGCTTCTTAAACAAAGTGATTTAACTCCTAAATGTCAGAGAATTGAGCAGTGAGGCTGCAGGGACATGATCTATACACCAAAACTGCTTCATTAAGCTAAAGTTGTTTTGGTGCCTCTAGTATCCCTTTAAGTCCCGGAGAATATATATAAAAAAACAATGCTATGCACCATAATCATAAAGTTCAATTTCTACATTAGCAATAGCCATTTTGTATGGACTGCAATGGACTAGGTTTTTTTGCAATAAAAAAAGTGCTCTACGGTGTTTAAAAAAAATCGCCATCTATACATTTTCAATTTCAATAAAGGATGGGTTATTAAAACAATCTTGCCGTTTATTTAATGCATGGTGTTGTATATTTGCTCTGTATTTCACGACTAGATAATTATTGATAGCTAACGTATGAAATTAACTTGAAGTTTTATAGCAAGGATTGGGTTATATATTTATATAACAGAACATTCTTATAGTGTTGGCTAGGATGGGAAGCAATATGCTATAGTATTCATTCACTATACAATATGAAAGGTACAACGTACATGCATAATATCTGCACTCTTGCTGAAGATTTTCACATAGTTCTTTAGGATATCAAAGTGGAAAGCAGGTGTCAGCAGCCGACGATGCTTTCCCCATTTCTCTCCTCGACTGAGTAAAAGTCCATCTCCTACAATATAACATTTAATTAACACATCTGATACAGAGCGTTCTATAAATGCAGAGATTATATCCTATGGTAGTAGCTAAACTAGCATTGGTTAGCAGAGGCAAGAAAATGAGTTTGACAGCTACGTCAAAGTAAAATAATTTTTTGCCTTATTCTTCTTACATAATTTATTGCTTGTAGTATAGTCAGTTAAATGATGTGGACACTATTAGGTATGACCAAAATAAAATAAGGACAAAGAAAAATAGTCCCTCAAATTAAAATGGTGTTGCAGAGCCCTCAATTGAATTATGGTGTAATGTTGCATGCAAAGGATGGATAACATCCAATGGATATTATAAAATAACTAACTTAGGATAATAAATACACTTGCGAATTTGGTTTCAACCAAATTGCAGTTTGTCCGAATTTTGACTATTCGGCTGTTTGGCCAAATTCGGTATCTCCGAAAATCCATACAGACATATACCCGAGCAAATGAATAACGCAATGGACAAATATGTGGGTTTAAAAAAGTTTTTGGAGTTTCACCTGTGATTGATGGGAAAAGTTTTAGTCACAGATCAACTGATAAGTGACCAATAGAGGGAAAAAAGCTGAAGCAGTAAAAAATAAATAAAATAAATCTATATTTTCATACTTATATATTATATATTTAATAAATATTTATATTTTTGTCATTACTCCTCCTCTTTTTCATACTAATGGTTACGATTTCTCTCTTGATCTGTGAACTAAATGGCAGGAAAATACTCTTGACAGTATACTGCAATATATATATATATATATATATATATATATATTAAGATAAATTTCATTTATTCATTAATTTTTTTTGTAGTAAGAAAACTTTATTTTTCTTAAAGGAACACTATAGCGTTAGGAATACAAACGTTTACAAATTTAGGATATTGGCCCTCCTTGTAAAATTGTAAGTTTAGTTACCTTTGCACCCACATCAAATTACCCTGTCTGTGGCTGTCCCTTGCTAAATGCATCCTTTAGGAAATCACTATGAGGCTAATACTCATACGTAGCAAAATGCAGCAGTATGAGACCATCTGAGAGAAATAGCAGACGATTACTGAAGCGCATCTAGTGACTGCCTGAGTGACAGCCACTAGAGGTACTTAAACTCTGCAATGTACACATTGCTGTTCTGAAGAATGGCAATTTTTTACACCACAGGGACAAAAATAGAAGGACATGGCACCCAGACCACTTAAGTGAGTTAAAGTCTGCGTACCTATGGTATCACTTAATGGGTGCAAATGCCCTAAATTCTTTCTAGACAGTTCACTCAATTATCGAATTTCATATTATTCATTGTCATATTTGGGATGACACTTGTTTTTTTTCATGAAACTTTAAACGGACACTCTAGGAACCGATGCAATTTGTATTAATTTTTAAAGATTTATCAAAAATAATTAGCTGTATTTTTTGCATGACCAATTTTGTACAGTTTTTGCAAAAAAAAAGAGGAAGTTTTTAAACATTCCTCTGCATCTAACTCTGTCTCTGTACCACCTCCCACTTAAACTACTTCTTTCTTGGGGGCTCCTGTACTCGCATACCACTGTTGTAGATAAATAGCACAAATATTAGAAACTATAAAAATTATTAAAAACAAAAATCTATTCTATTCTATTTCTGTTATTCTGGACTTGTTGTTTTTGCATTTTAATGTGCTGCCTGTACAATGCATTACAAAGAATGGGTCACTTCCAGGCATGAGTGCCCCTTTAATGCTATCTTCACCTAACATTATAATTGCTAGGTACACTTATTGTAAGTTATCAATAATAGTTTTTGGAAGAGGAAGAAGGCCTTGCGTAAGAAGATTGATAAATACAGAAAATGTTAGAAAATACAAATAGCATAAGATACTGACCAAGCCAGGGCCTCAAAAATCCATAAAATAGATCATCTTTAGGAGCAATGGAGGCTGGAAAACAGGAATGGGTATATTGTAATTGTTGTTATGTACTGGATCATCCCTTTCCACCAGCCAATTTTGTTCCAACAAAACAATATAACGAAAACTATATATTTTTGTGTGAGCACATATTCTGTATAAATTACATCTATAAGGTTAATAGGCTATAATTATAATTTCTTATTTTTCTGTACTTTCCAATTGGAGAGCTTTCAAAAAAGATTGTGCGCTAACTCATTGTCAAATACATTGAAAACTATATAATTTTTTTTCTGTTGAGGTTTTAAGCTTTTTTTAATGTACCCATACACCTTTAATATGTGTCTGTTAGATGAAATGTATTATGTTCTTTTAATTATTATTACTGCAGTGTCCCTTGTTATACCCCTCTACTGTTGCTGGAGAGCTTTAAAAAAACAACAAAACAAAAAAACCTGACCATGTTTTTGGCACTCTATCCAAAATTCTGATTCAACTTTATGGGAAGTTGTCTGCTTCACCGTCATTGGCTGCCTGACAGCCCCTTTTTGCTGATGAGTAGAGCCAATTAGAGCGGCAAATAAGCTGCCCTGATAGACAGTCCAGTCTATTGTGCTCTCATTGGCTGCTGGAAGCAGAGGGTGGAGAAGTCAGAACTCCACTTACCCTGCTGCAGTTGATGAACAATTAGTGTATGAGGTATGTGGCTTACTGGCTCCCTACCTCCCTACCTAGCGTTAGTAACTGCAAGCCTGCTCCTATGTCTGTTCTCCCAAAGGCAGAAGACACTGCATTAACATCAGGTGCCTGCTGCCAAGCTTGCTGATTCCCCATCTATCTCTCCTCTAAGCAGGCTAGTGCTGCATTTTGTGCAGCTTAGTCTTTCCAATGGTGGTAGGCTCGTCCATTCATTTCAGCCATCGAGCTCGCTGACTCCCAGTGTTTGGGCTTAAATGCTTACTTACGCCATCCATATAGTGGCAGGCACAACTCCAACAGCAGGTGCCTGCCACTAAGGTAGTCTGGCCACTGGTCACAATTTTTCCCCATCATAACCTATATATATATATATATGCAATAAAAATGCAATAAAGTGTGTATTTCTCGAATTTATCTTTTTGCCCTCTTTTATTTACAGGCCCACTCGTACGTTGGTTTCGGCACACCACAACCAACTTTGCTCACAGTTACTATCCATTACGTATTTAAATTCCGAGCACAAGTTAAAAGGCCTGAACTTGTGGAGGCCTGAATTTGTGGGAGGAGTAAGTCCCCTACTTAAACTCCCAGCCCCTACTCACCTCTGCCTTTCAGCTGATTGTTCCCACCCACCTACACCCTGTTATAATTACATTCTCCTTGGTGGGCCCTCTTTTATTTACAGGCCCACTCGTACGTTGGTTTCGGCACACCACAACCAACTTTGCTCACAGTTACTATCCATTACGTATTTAAATTCCGAGCACAAATATATATATATATATATATATATTTTATATATATATATATATATATATATATATATATATATATTTTCATTTTAGTTATTAAATGAAGTATATGTATATGTCACAGAACCTGTTCTCCAGATAATTATTATTATTATTATTATTATTATTATGTTTTTTATATAGCACCATCAAATTCCGCTGCGCTTTACAATGGGTGGATGAACAGACATGTAGTTGTAACCAGACAAGTTGGACACACAGGAACAGAGGGCTTGAGAGCCCTGCTCAATGAGCTTACATGCTAGAGGGAGTGGGGTAAAATGACACAAAAAGGTAAGGATAGTATTAGACTAGTGACAATTGCAGAAGAGGAATCAGGAACAATTAACAGTTTAATTGATACACTTTTATGAAGAAGTGGGTTTTTAACAATTTTTTTTAAGGAGTGGAGACTGGGTGAGCATCTAATGGAGGAGGGAAGTGAGTTCCACAGGAACGGTGCAGCCCTTGAGAAGTCTTAAAGGCGAGCATCAGGGGTGGGAGTATGGACAGAAGATAGACGTAAGTCTTCAGCAGATCGTAAAGGCCTAGACGGGACATACTTGTGTATAAGGGAGGATAGATAGGTGGGAGCAGCATTATGTAGAGATTTGAAAGCAAGAACCAGAATTTTAAATTGAGCTCTATATCTTATAGGAAGCCAATGTAGGGACTGACAGAAGGGTGGGGAGTGGGAGGTGCGGGCGGACAGGAAGATGAGCCTCGCCCCCGCATTCATTATGGACTGTAATGGCGCAAGTTGGGAGCAATATATATATTCTAAACAAAATATATTCTAAACAAAACAGATACTAAAAATATGTTCTGCCCGGTGCTGGTCAGCACAAAATATATGTCAGCAAAAAGACCACACTCCAGGGACTTCAATAGGTAGATTAAAAATAAAACTTAGCTTTTACTTAATTTTATCCTTTAACCCCTTAAGGACACATGACATGTGTGACACGTCATGATTCCCTTTTATTCCAGAAGTTTGGTCCTTAAGGGGTTAATCAGGACAAAATATATGTGTGTGTATATATATATATATATATATATATATATATATATATATATATGTGTATATATATATATATATATATATATATATATATATATATATATATAATATTCTGTAATACAGGTGGTCCTTGTTTTGCGACCTACCTGTTTTACGACGGCTCGCACTTATGACCAGCTCTCTCGCGGGATGGTAAGTGCTAGCCATCGTGGGAATTAGAGGCATTCCTTGCTCTGCTGCATTCTTCTATGTTCGGGGATATTTCCCGAGCATAGATCAGAGGGATTCCCTGCTCTTGTGCGTTTGTCTATGTTCAGGGAAGGTCCCTGAACACAGACATGCACATCAGAGTAGAGAATCCCTTACAGGAATACTTTAGTGCCAGGAATACAAAGCTGCATTTCTAGCACTACCGATACCTCTGCCTCACCCCTCTCTCGCGTCCCGGGTAAATAAAGGGTTAAAAATGTAATGCTTTCCTATAGGAATTCCAGTGATGCTGGAGGTCCTCATGCATAGCGTGAGGACATCCAGCGTCATTTAAAACACTTTTAGTGTTCTAAAAAGCCGGAAGCACCATTTAGAGACAGCAACTAGAGGTGGGATTAGTCCTGTAATCAAAACACTGCGGTTTCTCTAAAACCGCAGTGTTTTGACTAACAGGGCTAAGGGGAGAGTGGCAAGGCTCTTAGACCACTCCAATGAGCTGTAGGGTTCTGGGTGTCTGGAGTGTCCCTTTAAATCTTCGTTCCGGGAAATTTGGCCAAACATGGATTAACCCCTTAAGGACCAAACTTCTGGAATAAAAGGGAATCATGACGTGTCACACACGTTGTGTGTCCTTAAGGGGTTAAAGGGATTCCCTGCTCTGGTGCGTTCATCTATGTTCAGGGAAATTTCCCCGAACATGGAAGAACGCAGCAGAGCAGGGAATCCCTTTACTCCTCACTTACCAACCAATTCGTTCTGTAAAGTAATATTTTTTTAACTACAAAAAAAATGTTAAGTCATTCTTTGGCAGCATCTAGAGGTTACACTTGTAATATAAGTTTAACCTCAAAATAGCCTATGTATTTCTCTCATTAATTAGAGTATATCCACGTGGTTTATTTCCTATGGAATCACACACAGATTTTGGAGGTAGTTTTGCCATGTAGACATGTTCCTTTTCATGATTAAAAACATTTAGGGACAGAGTTAAATCCATGTTCCCATTATTGCACCCCACTAAAATGTAGCTCCGCAATAAATACAAACGCCTTTGAGGGTGTACATTTGTTTCTTTGTATGGTCTCTGATGAAGATGCCATGAGGCACAGAAACACACTTTTGGACCTTTTCTTTAATTTTTTAATTTAGGGTAATCGAGCACTATGAGACACGGTATGTGATCCATGGATTCTTTGTGAGAGCTAATTACTATGCCTTAGTGTTCACTTTTAGACATGTATGTGTATAGCTACGCTTGTCTCTATTAGCTCAGCTAGGATATTTGCTGTTCATAGTTATGTACAAAATTATATGTACAAATTTAGGCAGATACTTGTTTATGACAGCTGGCAGTTTTGCTAATAGGGAATTTTTAGATTTTGTTTGTACTTTACGAGTTGTCTAATTATGGTGTATTAGCTTTTCTCAGGGTGGACTAGTGAATCTACTTAATGGAGCAGATCAGAAAGTTCATTGAATTATCATTATAATGTGTCGATGCACTGAAGTTCAGTTTATTAATTTTTTTACTACCTTTCACGCTAGATTACAGCTGTTTAAAGAATGCATGGAACAATACTTAGTGTTCTTAGAACTGGCCTTACCCATACATTTGTTGCCAAGTCCTGTAGGTTCCAACTCAAAAACATAGACCGCACCCGCCCCTTTCTTAGGCAAGATGCTACCAAGGAGCTTGTCCATGCTCTAGTAATTTCCCGCATGGACTACTGTAACCCTCTCCTGATTGGTCTCCCCAAAAGCCGTATTGCCCCGCTACAGTCTGTAATGAATGCTGCAGCTAGACTGATTTTCCTCTCTAGTCGGTCCTCTCACACCTTGCCCCTCTGCCAGTCCTTACATTGGCTTCCTGTATCCTACAGGAGTCAATTCAAAGTGCTAACCCATACATTTAAAGCACTGAACAATTCCAGCCCCTCTTATATCTCTTCACTGATCCATAGGTATGCCCCTCCTCATACCCTCCGCTCTGCCCGTGACCACCTCCTGACCGCTGCTCGCACCCGTACGGCCAACTCGTGCTTGCAGGACCTCCCTGAGGGCAGGGTCAGTTTGTTGTTTCCTGTTGCCTAAGACTGACTTGGCTTGTGACTCCTGCTTGTGGAATCTTAATTTTTGCCTGTTTGCTGCTTGCCCTGACCTTTGAAACCATGCCTGACTACTCTTCTGGATTTGCCCTTGTCTGTTTCCTCATATCTGGTTATTGTTCCTGTCTAAGCCCCCATGCACAGATTCACAGCCCAGGTAGCTTCTTATGTGGTTACCGCGGGTTGTGTTTATCTGCAAAGGTGAGCATACATCTCTGCACTTCAGACTCCAACCAAGGTAAGACCGTGACATAACGAACTGACATTCATGGAGTCTGCAGAGATGTGCAAGTTGTTTACCCAGCAAGTGTCCAGCCTGGCCCAGACTGTTTCGGAGCTGCAGCGAGAAGTTCAATTTCTCGCTGCCAGAGAGATCCGACGGTAGCCGTACATCCTTCCAGTACTTTAAGGTGGATTGTGAGTTGTTATTCACCATAAAGCCTCGGTTATATGCCACCGACTTCATCATGGTCCGAAAGACTATCAACCTGCTGTCTGGGTGGATTAAAACATGGGCACACCAGATGTTGCAGGCTAAGAGTCCTGTACTCGACAGTTGTGGGTCTTTCATGACTGCTATGGATTAGCAGTGCAAGACCTCTAGTAAAACTACTGCGCCAAGGCCTGCTCCACATTCCAGAGGATCCAAGATTCCCAGAGACAGGGAGACCCAGTACCAACGCCACACCTCCTTGTTGCCTCCTTATGATCCGGTTCATAGGAAGACTCCAGAGGTATCCAATGTTCCTCTTGACTTCGAGGAACCTATGGAAATAAGACTCGTCCAGATCAAAGTGATGCATGAAGAAAGAGACCGGAGGAGTAGCCATTACTGTTTTTACTGTGGAGAAAGGAGACACTTATTGCCCTGTTTGCTTCCTGCTCTCCGACTGGCTACTACCTTTCTTCGTCCAATAAGCTCTGCATGTCATCCTGTAAGACTCAAAGATGCCGTCATGCCACCTCTTGCTCCAAAGACATCTGACCTCCTCCTGAAAACACTCCAGTTAAAGTCAGTACCATTCCTGTCTGCTCAAATCCTACCTTCGGATTGTACCTATGCCTCATATGGGTACTAAAGTCCGCAAAAAGGATTTGAAAATGTTTGAGAAGGCATTGCAAGCCACAAACTCCACTCCTGTTGATGTACCTAAGGCAAAAAGTTCTGGAATTGAAGTACTTACCACCTGCATCCGGATCATAAAGACCTTGGCCACTCTCCAGTGTTACCAGAAGCTGGTACTATGGGGTCCCATGCTGTAAAGGGACTCCTCTCTGGGGACTCTGATATCGAGGGAGGTTATTCTGCTTAAGTTTTGGGAGACAGTCAGTGATCTGGTCTGAAATATTTTAGGTGGTGTCACTCAATTTCTCACTTGCTCTGATCTCTAATGCACTGGAAAGAGGATAGATGATCATCAGAATGCTGTTTATGTCCAACACTGAGTTGATGCATGAGTCATAGTGGAGACTGGACCACAATGGAAAGGCCCTTCCCACCAAGTAAATTCTATGAGAATCCATCTTGGGATCCCTGACATTAACTGTAAATTTGTCTTGAGGATTTGTATTTATTATTGTGTAAATGCAATATTGTGTACAGAGCATGTGTGTTTATTGTGCATATATTTTTAGACAATTTTAATTGTATGTTATCGTATCAGTGTATTTAATATTATAGTTTGGATATCATGATATAATTCATATAAAATTGATTTCACAAGTTAAAGTGAAAATAGGATCATGTTTGTTTTTCTAAATATCTATTTTTTGCTCTGTCTTCCATACCTCATTGTTTCCCCATTTACCTGCACCACCCAAGTGGGAATAACAATGGCTGAGTAATAGCATCGTGTTGCATTTTGTATTGTGTGTTTCTTGTAATTTATATATATATATATATATATATATATATATATATATATATATATATATATATATTAAAAACTTATTTGCTGAATGTATAGTAAAGAAAATGGTTTATTGATCCTTAAACAAAAATACATAAGCAAGTACAAATTGTATTAAAATTAAAAACTATACAACTATTGTTCATAACTTTTTTATTTTAAAAGAAAGCTCAGTTACTGCACCTGAGGCTGCAAGCATAGGTTTGATGGTTTCTGGATGGACCAGAGATATTATACTTATCATAGGACCCATCCAGACTTTGCAGGACTTTCCGCTCTTTATGATTAAATCGTCAACTTCTTTCATTCCTTCTTCATTCGGGAGAAACTAAATGCAATGATAAAGCATACAGCAATGTTAGAGTATATGGAAGGCCCTAATGGGCTAGAACAGAGAAAAATGACAAAAGTGGCATCAAGTACAACAAGTGGCAAAGCTATTTATGTTTCCTGAGTAATGACAGGCATATTGGCAAAACATACATGCTTGTGAGAGTGTTTTTAAAAGTGTGAGCATGTTTCAGTGATAACATATTTTTGTATCTTTACTGAATACAATTTCTTACTTTTTACAGAGTTTTTCAGCTCCTTGTAGCCTTATTGCAAGCACAAAAAGAGGGAAATCACACATTTATACTCCTCATACCTGTGCCTTAATTTAGACTTCTCTGTTACTGATGAACGTAGTGGAAAGAGGCATTAATTGGAGAGCTGCAAACAGGTGTATATTTTACTTTATTCTCTGATTATTTTCTGTGATTTTTGTTTTACCGTTTTTACAATTGGTAGGCTAGAAGCCAAGTTCGATCAGTTACAAAGAATCTCTAGATATATACGATAATTATAGAAAATACATATTGAAGATTATAATGATTTAGTAATGTATAGTGAGAGAGTGGGAGTCACAAATTAGATTAGTGCTCATATGGTATTAAAGAAACACTATAAGCAACACAACAACTTCAGCATGATAAAGTGGATTTGGTACATAGATCATGCCTCTACAGTCTTGTAGCTCAATTTTCTGCTGTTTAGTAGTTCAATCACTTTGTGACATACACATTTCCTGTAATGAGAGATCTAAACGTCCTTTATCGCGCAGTCGGTTTAATTTCGAATCTCTCATCCACTGCTCTGTCAACAACCTGCCAGAGTCTGCAGGAGCCTCATGTGAAACTATTTTCTTCATGTAGACTGTGTCAATCACAGCCAGGGGAGATATGGCGAGGGTTGTATAAACGAAAACAAATGTGATTTACTCCTAAATGGCAGAGACATAAGCAGTGAGACTGCAAGGACATGATCTATACACCAAAATTTCAAAAACTATGCTAATCTAATGTGTTACTCCTTGCAGACCCTTTCTGCTCCTTCTCCTACTTTAGCTTTGTGCTCCTTGCTGTCCCTTTCTGCTCCTTCTTCTACTTTACCTTTGTGCTCCTTCTGATTCTTTCTGCTCCTTTACCTTTGTGCTCCTTCTGTCCCTTTCTGCTCCTTGCAGACCCTTGCTGGGAGGAGTCGCGTGTAGCGTTATTACATGCAAATTCAGCATAAGGCAAGAGGTCATACCAGTTGTCATGGTTGTGGGATAAGAAACACCTCAAAAAGCCCTCTATAGATTGGTTAACTTTTTCTGTAACCCCGTTGGTCTGGGCGTGATACGATGAAGAAAAAGACAAAGCAAGCCCAAGTTCAGAACAAAACTTCTTCAAAATCATGATATAAACTGAGTTCCTCTCTTAGATAAATCTCTTGTGGGAACCCATGTAATCTGTATATTTCTTTAATAAAGATCTGGGCTAACTCAGCAGAGGTAGGCAGTTTACGGAGAGGAATTAAATGGACCATTTTCGAGAAACGATCCACCACAGTTAAAATGGTAGTATGTCCCTTGGATGGTGGTAGATCTACGATGAAGTCCATTGCAATGAGGGACGAAGGTTTTTCAGGAACAGGGAGTGGCTGTAAGAGACCACACGGTAGTTTATGAGGGGTTTTGGTCATAACAGTACATGCTTGGACATAATCAGTAACATCCATATGTATACAAGGACACCAGAACTGTCTAGATATGGAGGACAAGGTTTTTAGAATTCCTGGTTGGCTGGCTGACTTGGTAACATGGTACAAGGAGAGTATTTCTGTCCTCTTCGTAGGTGACACAAACAATTTATCGTTGAGTTTGTCGTCAGGAGCCTGGGTTTGAGCATTATGTACCTTGTCCATCAATGAGGAGGACATGGTTAATACAGTGGTAGCCACTATACATTCTGGTGGTATGATAGGAACGACTTCTAAATCCTGATCAGAGTTGGTTTCAAACTGTTTCGATAAGGCATCAGCCTTAGTATTACGAGAACCAGGCCTATATGTGATCAAATTAAAACGAGAAAGAAACAAGGACCATCTAGCCTGTCTAGATGAGAGATGTTTAGCCTCACTTACATAGGCCAAATTCTTTAGCTCCCTCTACTAAATGTCTACACTCTTTCAAAGCCAGGATTATAGCTAATAGTTCCCTGGTCCCTATATCATAATTGGCTTTTGCCAGGGATAACTTTTTGGAGAAGAAGCCACAAGGATGGAGTGGAGTAACTTGACATCACGTTGAGAGAGGACAGCTCCAACTCCTTTCTCCAAAGAATCAAGCTCTAGTACAAAAGGCTTGGAAGGATCAGGATGTATGAGCACCAGAGTTGTAGAAAAGAGAGACTTCAGTTGCTCAAAGGCAGACAGGGCTGCAGGAGGCCAGACATAGGTTTCAGCCCCAGTAATGGGAGATATGACCGAGGAGAATCCCTTTATAAACCTGTGGTAATAGTTGGCGAAACCGATGAATCTTTGAATGGCTTTAAGTTTTTAGGACTGGGCCATTGCAAGACCGCCTCAAGTTTTTTGGGATCCATTTTTGGGATCCATAATGTAGCCCAAGAATTGTACCTCTGCCTGGTGAAATAAACATGTCTCTAATTTACAATATAAACCATTGCACAACAGTGTTGTAAGTACTTAAGATACATGAACATAGTGGGTAGTAATGTCTGGGGAATAAATGAGGATGTCGTCTAGAAAGACTAGAACACAAGAATGAATATATTCCCTTAATACATCATTAATCAGGTCTTGGAAAACCGCTAGAGCATTACACAATCCAAAAGGCAATACGAGATATTTGTAATGTCCACTCCTTGTATTAAATGTGGTTTTCCATTCATGATTTTCTTTTATCCTGACCAGATTATATGCACTCCTGAGGTCTAATTTAGTAAACACAATGGCACCCTGAAGTCTATCAAATAGTTCTGTGATAAGAGGAATCGGATATATGTTCCTTATAGTGATCTTTTTAAGGCCTCTGTAATCGATGCATGGTCGTAGGTCTGCATCTTTCTTAGACACAAAGAAGAATCCTGTCCCTGCAGGAGAGGAAGATCTACGTATGAAACCCTTGGCAAGAGCATCCTGGATATACTCTTCCATAATTTCACTCTCATGGGGGGACAGTGGATACACCCATCCTTTAGGTGGCAAAGTGCCTGGAAGAAGGTCAATGGCACAGCCATAAGGTTGGTGTGGGGGTAACGTCACAACATTAATTTTGTTAAATACTTCCTTAACATGGATGTATTGTGGGGGAACCACCGTGGATAAGGGAGCAGTAGTGGGTACATTGATATGACCTATAGGTTTTACTGAGAGAAGACATTGTTCTTTGCAGGTAGTACCCCATGAATGAATCTCACTCTTAACCCAATCCAAGAGCGGATTATGCTTTACCAACCAGGGAAATCTGAGAATGACAGGACATGAAGGAGTTGAAATAACCTGTAGAGCTATATTTTATCTATGCAGTATTCCAACGGACAAGGATAACGGAAGGGTCTCGTGGGTTATAAGAGGTGTCAGGAGGGGTCTACCATCTATAGCCTAAATGGCCAAAGGTGTGGATCTCTCCCTCAGGGGGACAAGAAGGTCGTTCACAAATTTCTTGTCAATAAAGCTTTCAGCAGCTTCGGAATCGACAAGAGCCTTACAAGGAATGTTATGAGCACCCCAAGATCGAACTACTGATAGGAGGAATCTGTTTTGAGGCAATGTAGAGGACGATTTCGTAACACCTAAGGTCGGTCCTCTAATGGTGCTTAGGTGCAGAGGTTTTCCGGACGTATTGGGCAATTTAGACGAAGATGCCCCTTTTTACCACAATACAGGCATAAACCCTCAGCCCTACGGTATTGTTTCTCAGCTTCTGTAAGCTTCATCACTCCCAGTTGCATAGGTTCAGATTCGATGGCAACTGCAGGAGCAGATGGAGTCATACGAGGAGCTGAGGGAACAGGGGTACGGAGAGTTTGTGTCTTAGTTTTAGCACACTTCCTAATGCGGTTATCGATTTCCATCATGTATACTATATAATCTTCCAGAAAATCCGGAAGATCCTTAGCTGCTGTTTTATCTAATAAAGACTCAGAGAGACCTTCCGAGAAAGCTGTTACCAAACCGCTGTTAGTCCAATCAACCTCGGCCGCCAGCGTGCGGAATTCTATGGCATAATCCGCAACGGATCTATATATGCCCACTTTTTTATACCATGCCCTGGTCTTTCACATGATTTATTGTGCCATGTCCAGCATCAGGGGAATCATCAATTTATTCCTATGGTCCTGCAGTATCTGGCACATAGTTCCTGTCCACTGCATCACTCTTTGAGGCAGTGTATGTTGCCTCTGAGTCGACCGCTAACAGGGCATAAACCTCCTCTGCGCTATACTTCCTAAACATTGTGTACTACGGTAATACATTTTAACTATAACTAAATAACTAAACTAAATTTTCTTTAATTTTTTTTTACTTTTCACCCCTAACTAGTTTATTACTAAATTCCCCAATTCCCACTAAATTCCACCCCAACTAACTAAATCACAAATTGATAAAAAAAAAATAAATGTTAAAATTTAACAAAAATTTTAAATTTAACTAAAAATGTTACTAAATTTACTAAAAAAATCCAATTTAACCCCTGAGGGTAAAAAAAAAACAACCAGATCACAGTGAAGTACTGTGATCTGTATTTTGATTGCTGCTTGCATTGATCAATCAGCAGGGAAAGGGTTAATTTTTTTAAAAGCACAGGCTAAAGGGGATTTGGAATCTCTTCACACAATTTATTCTCTACAGGTGTCAGGGTACCTGAGGTCTCTACCTCTAAAAGAGGTAGAGACTTAGTAGTTTATCCGTCCAAACGAGCTGTTTCCTTCGTTCCTCGCGGTTCATCCAGTCACTTAAACACCGACCGCGAGGAATCCACATCCTTTTCTAGCGGGACGCTCAATACGTGACGTCATGACGCTATCACGAGCGATCTGTCACTCAAGTGTCCGATATCCAATCGGTACTTGTCAGAGGCGTGATTACCATCCAGAGCCAGGGTATTTAAGCTTACTTCTCACTTCAGCTCATTGCCCTGTCGTGGTTCTAGCTTGTCTAGTCACTCAGTGCTCTGGTATTCTAGTTTGCTCTATTGGTTTTGACTCGGCTTGTCTCTCGCTTATCTGTCTTCTCGTTCCCTCGACCTCGGCTTGTCTCTGACTATTCTCTATTACTCTCGGTACGTTAGTCCGGCCATTCTAAGGCCCGGTATACGTACCTTTCCACTCTTTGTACTCTGCGTGTTGGATCCCTGTCCCGATCCTGACATTACGACAGGGCCAATGGATCCTGCAGGTACAAACAGTCAGCTTGGTTCTCCTGATCCCAGGTTTGACGCCATGGAGCATAGGATGGATCAGATGGCCCTAGCACTACAGGCACTTTTGTCTCGTGCTAGTAACCCACCTGAGGAGACACGTACTCCTTCTATTTCTCCTGCAGTCTCAGGTCTAGAGGTAGCCACTGTAGGTGCTTCTTCCCGTATTACCCCACCAGTACGTTATGGCGGGTCACCGGAGAAGTGTCGTGGTTTTCTGAACCAGATTAGCATCCATTTCGAATTACAACCCCGCTCTTATCCTACAGATAGAGCGAAGGTTGGATTTGTTATTACTTTACTCATTGAGAAAGCTCTGAGATGGGCCAATCCTTTATGGGAGAATGATAATCCACTAGTCTATAATTATAATGCCTTTGTAGCTGCGTTTAGAAGAACTTTTGACCCTCCTGGTAGAAAGGTCAATGCAGCTAGATTACTGTTGCGCCTTAGACAGGACGATCGAACACTTGTGGATTATGCACTAGAGTTCAGGTCCTTGGCGGCAGAAGTTAAGTGGAACGAACAGGCTTATATAGATGTGTTTCTGAATGGGTTATCAGATGTAATTCTTGACGAGGTCGCTACTAGAGAACTCCCTGAGAATTTGGAGGATTTAATTTATTTTATATCTCGTATTGATGAACGCCTAAGAGAGAGGCAGAACACTCGAGATAGGACCCGTAGACCCTCCTTTAAACTAGCGCCTACCTTTCAAAATTCTGAGTTTGAGGACTTACGTATTTCTGAACCTATGCAGATAGGCAGTACTCATCTCACAGAGAGGGAGAGACAGTACAGAAGAAGGGAGGGTTTATGTATGTATTGTGGAGTCAGAGGTCATTTACGCCTAAATTGTCCTAATCGTTCGGGAAACGCTCGCACCTAAGTTTCTCTAGAGGACAGGCCTTGGGTGTTTCTACTTTGTCCTCTATTCACAACTACAAAGAGTTCAGGTTTCTGTTACCCGTTTCTTTAAAGTGGGAAAAGGGAGTAGTCAAGACTATGGCACTAATCGATTCTGGAGCTGCTGAGAGTTTTATAGATCAGGGTTTTGCTGCCAAGCATGCTATTCCATCCCAGTTAAAAGAGACACCACTGGCTGTTGAGGCCATCGATGGTAGACCGTTACTTGAGCCTGTCATTTTCCGTGAGACCATACCGATTAACTTAACTGCTGGCATCCTACATAGAGAGGACATATCCTTACTGCTCATTTCGTCTCCGTCTATTCCCATAGTCCTGGGGTACTCCTGGTTGAGGAGACATAACCCTATTATTAATTGGGAGTCAGGGGAGATAGTTTCATGGGGACAGAATTGTCAAGAGAAATGCTTGCGGAAGGTCTTACCTCTCTGCTTAACCAACACCGCGACTAACTCTGACAATCCTACAGAGACACAAATTCCGTCTCAGTATCTAGATTTAAAGGCAGTGTTTGACAAAAAGAAAGCCGATACCTTACCCCCACACAGGTCCTTTGATTGCAAAATTAACCTACTCCCTGGTACCATGCCGCCCAGAGGTCATGTATACCCGTTATCTACGAAAGAGAACTCAGTTCTAGAGGAGTATATTCACGAAAATTTAGACAAGGGATTCATTAGGAGATCCTCCTCTCCTGCCGGGGCTGGATTTTTTTTTGTTAAAAAGAAGGATGGTTCTTTAAGACCTTGTATTGATTATCGAGGCCTAAATAAGATAACCATTAAGAATGCCTACCCGATTCCCTTGATCACCGAACTCTTCGATCGTTTGAAGGGCTCTACAATTTTCACCAAGTTAGATCTCAGAGGGGCATATAACTTGGTGAGAATCCAGCAGGGACATGAGTGGATGACGGCATTCAATACTCGATATGGCCACTATGAATATACTGTCATGCCTTTTGGGTTATGCAATGCACCAGCTGTATTCCAGGATCTGATAAATGAGATTCTTAGGGAATTTCAGCAAGATTGCGTCATTGTATACCTAGATGATATACTCATACATTCTAGTGAGATTGAGACTCATCACAAGCAAGTCAGGAGGGTTTTGCACAAGCTTCTCCAGCATGGCTTATACTGCAAGTTGGAGAAATGTAGCTTTGATCAAACCCAGGTAACCTTTCTCGGCTATGTGATCTCGGGGGAGGGATTTAAGATGGATCCGGATAAGCTCCAGTCCATTCTAGAGTGGCCTTTACCCAAAGGTCTTAAAGCCGTACAGAGATTTATTGGTTTTTCTAATTATTATAGGCGCTTTATTAAGGGTTATTCTTCAATTATCGCACCTATCACCAATATGACCAAACAGGGGGCTGATACTAAGAATTGGACTACTGAAGCTCTTCTTGCGTTCAAAACTCTCAAGGAACTTTTCGCTTCCGCTCCAATTTTAGTTCACCCCGACACTTCTCTGCCTTTTCTACTTGAGGTAGACGCATCAGAGACTGGTTTAGGTGCTGTCCTATCTCAAAGGTTGGGTGTTGATAAACCATTACATCCATGTGGATTTTTCTCTAAAAAATTGTCTGGTACAGAGAGCAGATATGACATTGGTGACAGAGAATTACTAGCGGTTATCAAGGCTTTGAAAGAGTGGAGACATTTATTGGAAGGTACATTACATCCTGTTACCATTCTAACGGACCACAAAAATTTGTCTTATATCGGAGAGGCCAAGCGTTTGTCCTCCAGGCAGGCTCGTTGGTCGTTATTTCTTACCCATTTCAATTACGTTCTGACTTACAGACCTGGGTCAAAAAATTCTAAAGCCGATGCGCTATCTCGCCAATATGAGCCTTCTGCTTCAGTTGAACCACTTTTGTCCTCCATTGTACCCAAATGCAATATTATTGCTAATACCAGTCTCAAAATCCATTCTCCGCTACTTGACCAGATCTTGAAGTCACAACATCTGGCACCCGGAAACACTCCTGAGGGAAGAAACTTTGTCCCCCCTGAACTCCAACTGGAGCTCTTACAATGTTTTCACGAAAGTAAAGTAGCTGGCCATCCTGGTATTCGCAAGACATACTCTCTGATATCCAAGGATTTCTGGTGGGCTTCACTACGAAAAGATATTGAGGAGTTCGTCGCAGCTTGTGAGACTTGTGCTAAGACTAAACAACCTCATACATCTCCTTGTGGTCTGTTACACCCCTTGGACATTCCTGAGAAACCTTGGTCCTGCCTGTCCATAGACTTTATCGTAGATTTGCCTGCTTCCAAGAGACAGACTGTTATTCTCACGGTGGTGGATAGATTTACAAAGATGGCCCATTTCGTGCCATTACCTAAACTTCCGACTTCTCCTGAATTGGCAGAGATTTTTGCGAGAGAAGTTTTTCGCCTACATGGGATTCCTTCGGAGATTGTTTCTGATAGAGGTTCTCAATTTGTCTCACGTTTCTGGAGATCCTTTTGTTCTCAAATGGGAATCAAATTGAACTTCTCCTCTGCCTATCACCCTCAGTCTAACGGAGCTGCTGAACGCACCAATCAAAAGATTGAGCAGTATCTACGTTGCTTTGTTTCCGAACACCAGGACGATTGGGTCGGTTTGATTCCTTGGGCGGAGTTCGCACACAATAACCTTGTTTGTGATTCAACTCGCTCTAGCCCTTTCTTCATGAACTATGGCTTTCATCCTTCAATTTTTCCTTCGGTTTCCTCTTCTCAGGGGATACCGTCGGTTGATGATCATGTCGCCAACCTGAAGAAATTATGGGATCAGACTCGGCAAATTCTGTTACATAATTCCTCGTTGTTCAAGAGACACGCTGACAAGCATAGAAGAGCGGCTCCGGTCTTTGTTCCTGGGGATAGGGTGTGGCTGAGCACTAAGAATATTCGCCTAAAAGTTCCATCTATGAAATTTGCTCCTCGCTACATAGGCCCTTACAGGGTTCTCACTCGTATCAACCCGGTTGCGTATCGCCTTGCTCTGCCACCTGCCTTACGCATTCCTAACTCTTTTCATGTCTCCTTGTTGAAACCTCTTATTTGCAACAAATTCTCCTCTAAGGTTTCCTCACCTCGTCCTGTTCAGGTGGAGGGTCGGGAGGAGTACGAGGTCAGCTCCATCATTGATTCCAGAATTTCAAGGGGAAAATTGCAATATCTGGTCAACTGGAAGGGATATGGTCCTGAGGAGAGGAGTTGGGTACCTCAGGAGGACGTTCATGCTTCTCGCCTTCGCAGAGCATTTCACCTCCACTTCCCATCTCGTCCCGGTTCCTTCCGCCCGGTGGGCGTATCTGAGAGGGGGGGTACTGTCAGGGTACCTGAGGTCTCTACCTCTAAAAGAGGTAGAGACTTAGTAGTTTATCCGTCCAAACGAGCTGTTTCCTTCGTTCCTCGCGGTTCATCCAGTCACTTAAACACCGACCGCGAGGAATCCACATCCTTTTCTAGCGGGACGCTCAATACGTGACGTCATGACGCTATCACGAGCGATCTGTCACTCAAGTGTCCGATATCCAATCGGTACTTGTCAGAGGCGTGATTACCATCCAGAGCCAGGGTATTTAAGCTTACTTCTCACTTCAGCTCATTGCCCTGTCGTGGTTCTAGCTTGTCTAGTCACTCAGTGCTCTGGTATTCTAGTTTGCTCTATTGGTTTTGACTCGGCTTGTCTCTCGCTTATCTGTCTTCTCGTTCCCTCGACCTCGGCTTGTCTCTGACTATTCTCTATTACTCTCGGTACGTTAGTCCGGCCATTCTAAGGCCCGGTATACGTACCTTTCCACTCTTTGTACTCTGCGTGTTGGATCCCTGTCCCGATCCTGACAACAGGCACACAAAGTAACAACGATCCGATCTGTCTTTCTCCACTTCACAACCCCAACAGAGGTGGAGGGAGGCGGATCTGATATTTCCTAGCAGCATTGTGACCACTGTGACTGGATTTGACTCATAGGCACCCAGCAACATCATTAACCCCGCAATCGCCGGCACTTTGACAATCTGGGGTTAATTTTAGTGACCGGGTCCGTCATCCGTTGTTAAGTGCTTCCCCAGCATGATGGACTGGGTCCATCATCCATCCTTAAGGGGTTAAGCTAAAGTTGGTGCCTGTAACGGACCGTTTCAGCAGACAAGGGGTTAAAATCCGTTTAGGCGATAATCCCCTTTTCAAAGACAGGCACAGCTACTGTAGAATCACCAAAACTCACGAATTGGATACAAGGGAATGCACCAAACTCCCGAACTGCATACAAGGGAATAAGGTAGCACTCCAAACTCCCGAACTGGAACCTCACGAATAGCTGCTAGCAGACGAACAGGAAAAGCTCCCAAGCGGCTTACACTCCTGGCAGTCAGTCCCTATCAGCATACAGTGAATCCCCCCAAGAACGAGACAAGGCTCCGTGTTGAGGGTCAAGCAGTGGTCTGTTTATTGAGGGCTACCTGCCCCTGTATTTATGCAGGTCTCCCACCTGGTGGACACTCCCCTAGGGGACCAGATGGAAGACTGTAACAACGGACAGACAAGTAGCATTTCAGGACATACAGAAGTAAAACATCCCCACAATGCATCCTGGCTTCCTCCCCTCTGCCCTGGAGATAATTGGAGAAGTAATTCAATTATCTCCCAGGACAAAGGAAAGACTCCATTACACACGTGGGGACACAAAGACAGACTATCACTTTAAAATACATAAAGACACATTTTAAACATAAAACACAGACATGTAACATATCCCCAGATAGCTCAGGTCTGAGTGCACATTATTAGGTGAATGGCACTCAGACCACACGAATACAGTTTAATTGCCATGGAGCCAAAGTCTTTAATTACACGAACAGGCTCCATGGCATGGCTATCTGGGTTAAAACATTCACATAAAATAAACTACCAAATTTACATGCATTCAGTTACATATACACGAATTAGAACCAGGGCTGGAGGTTCAGCGGTGCCTGCACGTAACAGTGTCCGGGTTTGGTGCAGGAAAGCCGGGCAGAAAAGCGCTGGCTGCCGGGGAGCTCCAGAGCACCGCCATTGTGTGGCGGCTAAGTGTAACCGCGACCACCCAGTAACAATCAATTAAGCTGCGGTTAACCGCAGCTACTGGGTGGTCAATTGCCGGCACACGCTTGTTAAGCCGCGGTTAACCACGGCTTCAGGGAGGTCGATTGGAGGCACACGCCAGCTTCTGGGTGGCCCATTAACAGCGCCGGCCGGCTTCCCACGGCTCTGGGGAGGCTGAAAAGAAGCTGATTGTTCGGTAGATAGAATCTACCGAACGGCTGTGCAGAAAGGGAAAAATAAATCTTTCTGCACAGTAAAATTAACCCTTTAGCTGCCGGTCCATAATCCAAAGGCAGCAGGCGGGCAACCAGGCTCCTCCAATGCAATGTGGCGAGATTGGTTTCGTCACAGTGCCTATATTGTCCCTGTGATGTATTTTTTTTATAGTAATTCAAGTAATCATGTTGTGTCATCTTGTGGGTAAATTCTGAATTACACTTGTAATTTGAATTTAGACTCAAAGTGGCCAATTTATTTAACTCATTCATATGAATATGTCTGTATGGTTTATTCCCTATATATGGAATTTTATAACATGACAGGAGGCTTCGTATTTGCTTAAGTCTCTCTTTACTAGCACTCCACAGCAGCACAGAAAAACAACCAATCAGAAAAAAGTTAGGTACTATAAAACTCACCTCCCCATGCATCATTTCCTCTTTCTTTGCTGCTCTGCAGTCAGTACAGGTCAGAATACCACTGCCTCCTGCTTCTAGTTGGTGGCTTTAGGTTTTATTATGATTTATTTATGATTTACATTAATTATGCTTAGTTTAAGATTACTGTGCCTTTTGGCTCTTCTTTGCTTTCCCTGTTTTTTTCTGGGGATATTTTCTTTTACATTGTAGTGGTTTCATGGGAGTTCCTGGAGATACCTATTCAGTTTGCTCTCCCTTTGATTCCCCCCCCCCCCCTCTCCTCCCCAGTTTATATCAAAGATTACTGTGAGTTTCAATGACAGTGTATATATAACAGTGTATATCACAGATTGTTGTGAGTTTTGCTGCCAGTGTATATCACAGATTGCTGAGAGTTTTGCTGACAGTGTATATCACAGATTGCTGAGAGTTTTGCTGACAGTGTATATTTCAGATTTCTGTGAGTTATACTGACAGTGTATATCACAGATTACTGTATATATGAAACTCGGTTATACAGGCTCTGTACAGGCTGTATACAGAGCCAGTTGGCTAGGTAGCTCTAGGATTGATGTGCTTCACAGTATATATTTTCTGGTCCAGCTATGGAGTCTCAGATGAGACTACTCTGGTATGAATTCACTGTCCATGGCATATGTTAAAAGCTAAGCAGACCTGACTCTGGCTCAAACTGGTATGGGAAACCAGTCTATGCTGATACTATTCTATTTTATCAGGTTCTATGGAGAGATTAATTGAGTTGGCAATTGTTTAGCCCTACTCCTGAAAGAGACCATTGGTACATTACCCTTCAGGTGGTGTGATGATGATGTTCTATAACAAGATAAGAATCTCAAACAGATCTGTATGTACATGTGCATACCAATTCACAGTTTAAGAAATGTATCGCTCAGTATATCTTGATTTTATGGACACTATAAGCACTGGAACAACTTCAGCTTATACCCAATACAGCTGGAATACCACTATTTTGCCTGCAGGGCATTTAGGGACTGCCAGTCCCGGTTAAGGTTTATTCACACAGTATTACGCTGTCTAAAAAGGTTGATGTCTAGGGATCCTAGGTCACAGGATACCCTGAGGATTTACAGATATTTAGGGGACTCTGCCCAAACTCAGGGGTCCCCATTACTCGTATAATACGCAACCCAGGATTGGCCTGCTCTGTCTTTGCCCCATATGATTGGCCTGCTCTGTCTGTGCCCCATTGATTGGCCTGCCATGTCTGGCCGGCTATGTCTCTGCCCCATTGATTGGCCTGCTATTTCTGCGCCCATTTGATTGGCCTACTATGTCTGTGCCTTTCTGTCTGGCCTGCTCTACCTGTGCCCATCATTGGCCTGATCTATCTGTGCCCGAACCCCCTTTTGGGCCGCAGGCCTGGGGGAATATCACTGAGGAAAGCTCAGTACCCACTGTTGACATGGAGATAGGTGGGTGTCTAGGCAAGCACTGCTGCCATACTATCCAATAGGACACCAGGATACGGGCACCTAAATATGATTGGAAGGATGAAGGCAATACAGCTCATGCCCTGAGGGGCAAAGCTTTTATGAAGATTCCCGGGCATGCAACCACGGTTTACACCAGCCCAACGGCGGCACATCTCCAAGGGGAATCTCGCACAAGCAGGGACCAGTGCTCAGACGCCAACAGGGGAGCATGGTTTCCTTGCCTTCAGCAACTAACCTTTTAGCTCCTGACCCTTTCAGTTGGGTTTACTTGACTTGCTTTTCTGATCTGCTATTTACCTTCTCTCCGAGGTACGTATTTCCCTTTATCTAAATTTTTTGTTGTTTCTTTGTTTTTGTGCCTTCCTATTGTCCTATCGCTCGGGTAGTCGAGAGGCCTGATTTGACCTCCTCCGACCTCCCGGGCTCTCGAGGATCATGGAGATCGTCTCAAACTTTCCTCAGGCTACCGACGGTCATCTTGGATCCCGCGAGTGCGGGATCTGGGCGGTCCATTGGTAGTTTCAATCATGGTTTCTGAAGGTTGCATTATCTCATCATCGCTTTCTGTTATTAAGCAAGGAAACGGTCCGAGGTTGTATACTATTCCATCTACCATTGGTCTGGTTTATTACAAGTTGATTCCATCTCTCAAGTGAGAGATTCAGAGAGAGGTTTCATGGTCAGAGAGAGACCGACATCAGGATCTCAGTCTTATGCTGATGTTAGTAAATGGTGTACCCCACAGTTGGTCACCCTGAGTCTCTAATGGACTCTAGTTTGGATTACAAGAGGGTGCGGCCCTCCATTGCCTCGGCCTGAGACTGATGTTTTTATTTTCACGAGTAGAGAGCAAACCCCTCTCATAGACTGAACCGGACACTGATTCATTATTAGAGGGCGCGGCCCTCCCTCAGCCCGTTACTGAGCTGGATACAGAGGACATGTTTTGAGTGACACATTCTCATAGAGGAAACCGGACACGGATGTAGACTCTAATGTTTGGTTATTAACGGGTGTGGCACGCTCATGCTATCAGCCGGACACTGACACGGAGTTCGGTAACATTATTAGAGAGTGCGGCTCTCTCATACACTCAACGCACTACGTTGCCGTCCATTTGTTCATCACACAGGCTTGTACCTGTACAGGACAATGATGACTGCATAGAGGGGCGTCCCTCCTGCATTCAATTAGATCTAACGACCGTGCTACCGATTTCGTTATAGAGGGCTGCCTGATCGTGCAGGGTATACATGATTAGACTGGATCCCTCTATTTCACCACCTATAATGGATCTACTGGATCCAGGCCACTTTATCCCACGTGAGAAATACTCACAGAGTTATTACGGAGGGGGATTCTCAGCTTATTTACACACACTCCTGGAGACGGTACGGCTAACGGATGAGCCCCAGTTGTTACAAGAGTGCAGGTTTTGGTATAATCTGCGCTATATCAAACAGGCAATTGCACTCTGTTTAAGATATTCAGACCATTGCGAACAAACTGCGCAGACAGTTTTTTCCCATGTCAAGGTGACATGAGATCCTGAGACCTTCATAGAGCAAATAGGCACTGCCTTGCTCGGGTAACAAGACTAGGGAAGGCCCACAACCCGGTCTGCAGATACACCGTGCGCATGGATCACATGGAAAGACCGGAATCCTCGGTCGACTTGGGTTCTCTGGTCATTACAATCTTGGGATGAGATGACAGGACTGCCCCTACTCCTCTGAGCACATATCTGGAGAACAGGGTTCGGATATGGAGGGCCCTCCTTCTATACTCGATATCCCTCACGGGAACCGTCTTGGTTTGGGTTCTCGCTAACCCACCTTTTCAACTACCATCAAGGAGACCTAATGTGGACTCTATGGAGGAACCCTGTGTGTCCCCAGCTCCTACACGAACGTCACAAGTTGGGACGCAGCCTACAGCTGGAGTACTGCTCAGGATGTGTAGCAGGCTTGGATATGGCTGCCAACGTTCTCAAACGGGACAACACCTGCTTTGGACGGTTGAAGCTAGGCCCTTGTTTTTTCGTTATATCTGCTCTCTGGAGTCACCTGTCGTGAGTTAAGGGACTTTACATCTTGTCTGCCTATTAGAGAATACTATGTGTTCGCGGGACTCCAAGCTAAGAAGGGAGGTATCCCTCTATAGGGAGGCCTTGACTTTGGTTCTCAAATTCACATTCCTGGGTCCCTTGACCTAGGGCCTACTCTGGGAGTTACGTGCACGGACAGTCAGGCGTACAGGGACCAAGGGGTCTCACTATATTATACCCTATCTCGTAGGTGGCGTGTAGACCAGGAACCCCTACACGAATTTATACAGGTCGGGCATGGAACAGGATCATACAAACGTGTAATCAGATTATTTCACTCTCTCAATACAGCACGTGAGGGCTCTTCTTTGTTATACAGGTCCCAATCACAATTGGATCAGGACATCTTATCACTCTTAGACGATGATATATCTGGATGGAAATCTCAACCCCGGTTTACGTTCCCATCCTTTTGAATATTTACAGGATTTACAATCCCCAGAACAGTCGACCACCGTTTCACCTCACAAGTTCAGTTTGGGATCTTGATTGGACGTCCTTTGGGAGTCTTTTCTCTACCACAGCCATGGATTACACAGTCCATTTGGAATACTGGAACCACTTAGGATACGGCTAGTTTTGACCACACTCTTGCCTGCATAATACATTTATTCTCGGATGAGACAACTCACTGGGTAGGTCATGAGGGAACCAAAAGACCCTACTCGGTTCTATTACGGAATTGGTGGTGGACTTGAGGTTGGAGATTTGCATGCAAGGCCACATCGCCTGGTGACCCTGGCATGATAGGAGGAGCCACCTTCCACATCAAGAGTCGAGACCTGGTGGCAGTTTCTTCCCGCGGCCCTAAGTTTGCAAATGACCTTCGGCATTTTACACCTACAGGAAAATGGCTAATAGGTCAACTTGGCAGCTCATGGACCGGCTGTTAGGAAACAGGTCGCAACCCCACATACAATGGAGCTATCAGTGGATGGTGTTTTTCCGTATTTGGGATGCTTCGTCAGCTGGCATCTTCATCGATCCGTCTACTGTCACTTCTCGCAGTTGGAAGGTCCATTTAGGATTGCTCTAATATCTCACGGAATAGGTACCAGTGAAACAAACAGCGTTAAAACAGCAAATACGAAGCCTCCTGTCATGTTATAAAATTGTAGATTATGCTAGCTTTAGTGTACCTATAATCTTAAAGGGACACTATAGTCACCTGAACAACTTCAGCTTAATGAGGTTGTTTAGGTGAGTGCTACAGCTACCCGGAGCCTTTTTCTTGTAAGCACTGTATTTTCTGAGAAAATGCAGTGTTTACATTGGAAGCTTGGAACACCTCTTGTTGCAGTCAATCAGACGGCCACCAGAGGGACTTCCGAGTTCAGAGGCCCTAAAAAGGCCTCTCGTCCGATGCATTCTGGGTGAATGCATCAGACGGGCTATCAGCACACAAAGCACTGTGAACGCGCTTTGTGTGCTGACAGCCTGTCAGCACTGCTGTGGGCGTGGCTTCAGCTGACAGCTGAAGCCCGAACCCACAGGGATGCTGTCTGGCCACAATAGTGGTTGAAGGGGGGGGGGGGGGACCTTCTCTCCTCCCCCACCCCCCCGGCCCCCACCTCTGAGCGGTGGGTGGGGGCCCTAAAAATAAGGGTGGCACATACTGCCCCCCCGGCCCCCACCCCTGTGCGGCGGGTGGGGGCCCTAAAATTATCAATAAGGGGGAACCTATTGTCCCCCCCCGGCCCCCACCCGTGTGCGGTGAGTGGGGGCCTTAAAATAAAAAATAAGGGGGGGACATACTTCCCCCCCCGGCCCCCACCCCTGTGCGGCGGGTGGGGGCCCTAAAATTATCAATAAGGGGGGACCTATTGCCCCCCCCCGGCCCCCACCCCTGTGCGGCGGGTGGGGGCCTTAAAATAAAAAATAAGGGGGGGACATACTGCCCCCCCCGGCCCCCACCCCTATGCGGCGGGTGGGGGCCCTAAAATTATCAATAAGGGGGGACCTATTGCCCCCCCCCCGGCCCCCACCCCTGTGCGGCGGGTGGGGGCCTTAAAATAAAAAATAAGGGGGGACATACTGCCCCCCCCCCGGCCCCCACCCCTGTGCGGCGGGTGGGGGCCCTAAAATTCACAATAAGGGGGGGGGCCTACTGGCCCCCCCCCCCGGCCCCCACCCCTGAGCGGTGGGTGGGGGCCCTAAAATTCACAATAGGGGGGGACCTACTGTCCCCCCGGCCCCCACCCCTGTGCGGCGGGTGGGGGCCCTAAAATTCACAATAAGGGGGGGGGACCTACTGCCCCCCCCCCCGGCCCCCACCCCTGAGCGGTGGGTGGGGGCCCTAAAATTATCAATAGGGGGGGACCTATTGTCCCCCCCCCTGAGCGGTGGGTGGGGGCCCTAAATACAAAGGGGGTGGGTACCCTAGTTAACCCTCTCCCCCCCCCCAAAAAAAAAACTTATCTCCCTACCTACCCCCCTCACCTTAAAATATTGAGGGGGGACCCTTTAACTAAAAACCTGTAAAGAAAAAAAAAATAAGATAAAAACAACTTACCATTCGATGTTTTCTTTCTTCTAAAATCTTCTTTCTTCAGCCCCAAAAAAGGCCAAATAAAAATCCATAATAACCGACGCAATAAAAAAAAAAAAAAAAAAACCCGAGCGCAAAAAAAATAATCCATCTTCACCCATGGAGGGCTCCGCGCAGACTGAGCTCCGCAGGGCGGGGGAAGGCTTATAAAGCCTTGCCCCGCCCTGCAATTAGGCTAAGAACACTCTGATTGGTGGGTTTAAGCCAATCAGAGTGCTCTTTGTCATTTTACAAGCGTGGGAAAGTTCTTTGGAATTTTCCCACGCTTGTAAAATGACACAGAGCACTGTGATTGGATGGATTTCAAGCCATCCAATCACAATGCTCTTTGTCATTTTACAAGCGTGGGAAAGTTCTTTGGAATTTTCCCACGCTTGTAAAATGACACAGAGCAATGTGATTGGATGGCTTGAAATCCATCCAATCACAGTGCTCTGTGTCATTTTACAAGCGTGGGAAAATTCCAAAGAACTTTCCCACGCTTGTAAAATGACAAAGAGCACTGTGATTGGATGGCTTGAAATCCATCCAATCACAGTGCTCTTTGTCATTTTACAAGCGTGGGAAAGTTCTTTGGAATTTTCCCACGCTTGTAAAATGACACAGAGCACTGTGATTGGATGGATTTCAAGCCATCCAATCACAATGCTCTGTGTCATTTTACAAGCGTGGGAAAATTCCAAAGAACTTTCCCACGCTTGTAAAATGACAAAGAGCACTCTGATTGGCTTAAACCCACCAATCAGAGTGTTCTTAGCCTAATTGCAGGGCGGGGCAAGGCTTTATAAGCCTTCCCCCGCCCTGCGGAGCTCAGTCTGCGCGGAGCCCTCCATGGGTGAAGATGGATTATTTTTTTTGCGCTCGGGTTTTTTTTTTTTTTTTTTATTGCGTCGGTTATTATGGATTTTTATTTGGCCTTTTTTGGGGCTGAAGAAAGAAGATTTTAGAAGAAAGAAAACATCGAATGGTAAGTTGTTTTTATCTTATTTTTTTTTTTCTTTACAGGTTTTTAGTTAAAGGGTCCCCCCTCATTATTTTAAGGGTGAGGGGGGTAGGTAGGGAGATAAGTTTTTTTTTGGGGGGGGGGGGGGTTAACTAGGGTCCCCACCCCCTTTGTATTTAGGGCCCCCACCCACCGCTCAGGGGTGGGGGCCAGGGGGGGACAATAGGTCCCCCCCTATTGATAATTTTAGGGCCCCCACCCACCGCTCAGGGGTGGGGGCCGGGGGGGGGCAGTAGGTCCCCCCCCTTATTGTGAATTTTAGGGCCCCCACCCACCGCTCAGGGGTGGGGGCCGGGGGGGGACAATAGGTCCCCCCCTATTGATAATTTTAGGGCCCCCACCCACCGCTCAGGGGTGGGGGCCGGGGGGGGCAGTAGGCCCCCCCTTATTGTGAATTTTAGGGCCCCCACCCGCCGCACAGGGGTGGGGGCCGGGGGGGGGGACAGTAGGTCCCCCCCTATTGTGAATTTTAGGGCCCCCACCCGCCGCACAGGGGTGGGGGCCGGGGGGGGACAGTAGATCCCCTCCCTATTGTGAATTTTAGGGCCCCCACCCACCGCTCAGGGGTGGGGGCCGGGGGGGGGACAGTGGGTCCCCCCCTTATTTTTTATTTTAGGGCCCCCACCCGCCGCACAGGGGTGGGGGCCGGGGGGGGGGGACAGTAGGTCCCCCCTATTGTGAATTTTAGGGCCCCCACCCACCGCTCAGGGGTGGGGGCCGGGGGGGGACAGTAGGTCCCCCCTTATTGATATAGTTTTAGAAAGCGAGCTGAGCTGTCAGTCAGACAGCTCAGCTCGCGAACGCGCATTCCGCGCACATGCGCGGTAAAGCGCTCAGGTTCTTCATAGGGCGGCTGTCAATGCCACTCTATGAAGAATGCGATTGGTGCAGCGCGAAGCCGCGCATGCGCACCACATCGCCCTCTCCATTGGGCCCCGCGATTTCGTCATTTTGACGAAAAAGGGGGCGCGGCCTGGCTGGGAGCTCGGCGCTGGAACGGAGGTAAGTTTTTAATATAAAAACACCTCGAATTTTTTTTTAATTAAATGTAAGTTCATATAAAAGCAAGAAGGAAGGCTGGGGGACCTGTCTTTCTTGCTTTTATATGTAGACTATAGAGTCCCTTTAATTTTATTACTGACAGGAGGCTAGTATTTCCCGCCCATTCTTATCCCTCCCTTGTTTACTTTTATAGTTTGAGTTCATCAGGTACGTATGCAACTCTGCTTGTTGTCTCTGCTACCTGTCACTTGTTCTTGTGTCTGTTTTTTCACAAGTCGGGTTGGGATCTATGCAGGTTACGGTAATTTTGGTTGCTACATTGGGTACCTACATGTTTGTTCAGGGTACATTTCATTGGCTAACCAACCTGTTCGATTCTGTTTTTTCTCTTGTTTCAGTTTACAGTCCATCAACACTATCTGGTTCGGCAGTTCTTCTTGGATAGTGGACATTGTCGTATTCATTATATCTAGGACTTTCTTCCCCATTATTTTTTCTGCCTTTTGTTCTGTTTTGTCGCAGCTTAAAAGAGGAAATGATGCATGGGGAGGGGAGTTTTATAGTACCTAACTTTTTTCTGATTGGTTGTTTTTCTGTGCTGCTTTGGAGTGCTAGTAAAGAGACTTAAGCAAATACTCGCCTCCTGTCATTAATAAAATTAAGATGATAGGTACACTAAAGCTAGCATAATCTACAATTGTCCACATATTTTGAAGCAGTAGTGCCCTATAGATATATTCTTATTCATGATTAAAATAATTTAAATTCATTTGTCCAGTCTGGCACCCAACCAACTCAAAATCTCACCAGCCGCCACTGCAGTGTGCATCACTCAATGCTGTCCCTGTTCCTCCTGCAAAGCATTTCCTGTGTGAGAGAAACACTTCCTGCCCAGCCTCACACACATATACTGGAAGAGCTGGGACAGCACTGACTTTTACACCATCTATAACTGTTCCTGCATCTCTATCAAGCATCGGAGTCTACAGGGCACATTGGTCAAAGCTTTCAGGTACCTATCTCCCCTCACCAACCCACATAGGCTCTAAGAAGGCACATTATAAGTGCCTACTCATTATAGCTGCCTGCTCTTCCTAATGGGAAATACAGCAATGCTTGCAACAGTACAATCTATAAGAAATGGGGGACAGTTGAACAGTTGAATCATGGGGGACAGTTGAATCATGTAAAGTCCGTCAACTAATAGGAAAGTAAATACTGTAGGTGAATGGTTGTGGATGCTGTCAACGAAACTGTTAATATCAGATTAAATACTAGAGGCAAGGTCTAGTTAAATACTTGCAAAACTATTTGAAGCAGTATGGCTTGAAGAAAGTCTTAAAAATTTAAGAATTCAGATAGTGTTGGATGTATTAAAATTAAAAGAAGTTAAAAGAACACTATAGGGTCAGGAACACAAACATGTATTCCTGACCCTATTCAGTTTAATCCACTATTTAGGTGGCTCTTCCCACCTCCACCTCCTTAAAAGTAATTAAAATTCACCTTATTTCCAGCGCTGCGCACCTCCGTCGACTCTGGCCCCTCCCCCGATCTGCTCATTCTTTACATCATCAGTATTTCTGCTTTTTAGCCAATGCAATGTCAATCTGCAGTTGCTAAGGCCAGTATGGTTTTGTCGTGTATAAATAGGGGCATAAATTCTCGGGATGAAAATATAATTTTGAAATATAACCTTGAAAATGCTGTGCAATTTTGGGCACCTGTTCTAAAGAAATATATCATGGCACTAGAAAAAGTGCAGAGATGAGCTACAAAATTGATAAAAGGAATGGAACATTTTAGTTATGAAGAAAGGTTAAAAAATGTAAATCCCTTTAGTTTGGAAAAACGGCGCCTGAGAGGGGATATGATAACATTATACAACTATATTGGGGGCCAGTACAAACCATCATCTGGAAATCTATTCATAAACAGGGCTATACATAGGACACAAGGTCATGCATTTAGGCTGGAAGAAAGGAGATTTCATCTAAGGCAAAGAAAAGTTTTTTTTACACTAAGAGCAATAAGGATATGGAATTCTCTGGTGGTTTTATTCGAGTCCATACAGATGTTTAAACTGCAATTGGATAAATACTTGCAAAAACATAACATACAGGGATATAATTTCTAATTAGTGGGGTAATAGCTGCTTGATCCAAAGAGACATCTGACTGCTATTTTGGGGTGAAGAAGGAGTTTCCTAGTTTGATGCAAAATTGCTTTAGACTTGTTGTTTTGCCTTCTTTTGGATCAACAGCAAAAACATATGTAAGGAAGGCTGGACTTGGACACAAGTCTCTTTTCAGCTATGTAACTATGTAACCTGCGCTCAGCCCAAGACCTACGCCTATCCTCTGCCCGGATCCCCACCTCTGATGCTCGCCTTCAAGACTTCTCCAGGGCTGCACCTCTTCTGTGGAACTCCCTTCCCTCCTCAATCCGACTTTCACCCAGCCTCTGCTTCTTCAAAAAATCTTTGAAAACTCACTTCTTCATTAAAGCGTATCAATTACACTGTCAGCAGAATTCTCATCCCCCACCCCATGACTCCTTTCCTGCAACTGTCAAAAATGACATACCAAGCACTCAATATACCCTTCTCTAACAAACTATTTAATTCCCCTACTTTAACCCTTTGTGTCACTATACCCCACTCCCTCTAGCATGTAAGCTAATCGAGCAGGGCCCTCAGCCCCCTCTGTTCCTGTACGTCCAGTGGTTTGATCTCAATTATGTGTCTGTTAGTCCACCCATTGTACAGCGCTACGGAATTTGTTGGCGCTATATAAATAATAAAATAATAATAATTAATAATAATAATAATGTAACTATGTAACATGTGGATCCCTCAGAGAGCCTCTGAGGAAGTGATCCTGAAAGTCACGAAATGCGTTAGACGACTGATCTATTCCTGCCACAATCTCCACTGTCGCTAAGAAGATCATACACACATTGTGGGAGACTATTTGCTCCATACGATGGATCACTGCCTGTGAGACTGACGTTATCAACATTGAGACCGAGTGCTGGAACACATGCTGGTCTCGAAGACTCTGTGTCAGAGTTTGCAGATTGCACAAAACTAGGAAAGGTAATACAGTGTGTGCAGGATATTACTTTGATGCAGAGGGATTTTTATAGATTATGACGCAAATGGCAGATTAACTTTAATGTAGATAAATGCAAAGTTATGCACTTTCTTGATAGAGAATGCATAAGCAACTTGCACCCCAAACAGTAGTGAATTAAGTATAACACACAAGAAGGATTTGGGAATTGTTGTAGAAAAAAAGAAAGGCCCCAATCTGCAATGTCAGTTGCTAAAAGCAGTAAGGTATTGTTTTATATATATATAAAAAAAAGGTGCATTAATTCTTGGGATGAAAATTAAATTTTGCGTCTTTATAAATCAATGACAAGATCACACTTTGAATATGCCGTACAATGTTGGGTACCTTTTCTAAAGATAAATATGGCACTAGAAAAAAATGTAGAGGAAATCTACAAAATAAGTGGAATGGAACATTTTAGTTATGAAGAAAGGCTAACAAATGTAAACCTTTTTAGTTTAGAAGGGATATTTCATTATACAAATAAACTTGGGGCCCATACAAACCATTGTCTGGAAATGCATTCATAAACAGGACTATAAATAGGACACAATGTCACCAATTTAGACAGGAAGAAAGCAGATTTTGTGTTGAGCAAAGTTAAGGGTTCTTCACAGCAAGAACAATAAGAATGTGGTATTCTCTGCCTGAATAGGTGGAGTCTGTACAGATGTTTAAACCGTGCCTAGATGAATGCTTGCAAAAGCATAATATTCATAATTATAATATTTAATATGTTGATTAACAGGTTCTTGGTCCAAGGAGAGATCTGACTGCCATTCTGGGATCGAGAAGGAATTATTAGTTCATTTGGTGCAAAATTAGAAAGAGCTTCAAACTGGGATTTTTGTAATTGTAATAAACAATTGTAATAAAGTGGGTTCAAAATACACGATCTATACTCTTTAAGGCCAAATCCAGGACTATAAATATAGCATTGTGATCTCTGATCTCACCTCAGTAATACTCACACTAACATTAGAAGGTTTCCACATTGTTGGCAGATAATGACTCGTTTGCAGCTATGCTTTAAATGGGATGGGTCAAATACATAGATGACAATTTAAGATCTTGACAAACCTCAAAACGAATCACAAGGGGTCATGTTATGTCCTTTATTGATACACTTAAAAAAGACTGGCAGAGTAAACATGACTCGTTACCTATATCTCAGTCTCACAGGGCATTGGTGAACAAATGAGGGCAAACTAGCTGAGTTTATAAACTCTCTACTTACCTTACCTAATTAGGCCTACCGTATCAGTCTTCTTCTGACTGTCATGCTCTTTTATGCACTAAACTTGATGTATCCTGCACTGTGTATTTTGTCAGCACTATCTAAATAAATGATAATGCTCACTGCTTAATGAGTAAATTACATTTCACTGGGTAATTTTGCATGGTAAAAATGCACTTACCATTCCCAAATGTCCAAAAAGCCAGCTACGTCTTGGGGGCTCTGGGAAACAGCGGAGCCTCCATACATTGACGCTGTAAGCATAGAAGAAGCTCACCACCTTTAGTATTGTGCGACTGATAAAGAGGAGGAAAAGGAAGAGCAGGGCTGTGACTGCATAGACCCGGAATGGTGTATTTTCCAAATGCAAAAGTTTCAGGAGATGGTCTACCAAGGGCAGCATCCTGAGAAGGAGAAAGACATATAACATTGGCCTCGATTAACCCCTTAAGGACCAAACTTCTGGAATAAAAGGGAATCATGACATGTCACACATGTCATGTGTCCTTAACCCCTTATGTGTGACATGTTATGATTCCCTTTTTATTCCAGAAGTTTGGTCCTTAAGGGGTTAAGGGGTTAATATTTTTGAATACGTTTTTTTAAATCATCACAATCTCTTGGATCATTTGAAAAGTTTTTGCTTTTTTTTTTAATCTAAAAAAAGTCACCACCAAATTCTATTGGAATGTAGATAAATCATTTGATTGTGATCATTAACAAAAGTTAACCATTTTTAGGCTAAAAGCAAAATCTGTAAGGTGAAAGTGCACAGCAGGGAATAGCTCTCTCAACTTGTTTTGTTACACCAGACTTTAAAATTGCTTGTCTTAATTAAACTAAATTTGGCATTGATTTAATAAAATGAATGATTCAGTACAGTTGGATTTAATACAGTTCCAAATGACTCAATACAGTTGGAACAACTTTCCAAATGATTTATCTACAAAAATCTACATACCGGTAGTTTTTAATGGTGATATCTGTAAACAAATAATTTCAAACAGTATTTAACTCATTTGGAAAGCTTATAAAATCAAGGCCATTTTTAGAAAAAAAAGTTATTAAGGCTCTTTTTTTTTTTTTTACTCTGTTGGCTGTTGGGAAAGCCAAATTATAAGCCTTTTTATTTCTTTTTATTAAGCAACACAGGTTCATACAAACATTCAGGTATATGCATGCAGAAATTAGATGACTAATTTCAGGGTGTGATTACCTCTTAAATACAAACCGATATATAAATCTTGTGTCTTATTCTCTGACTGTACTGCTTTAAAGTTCAACCTTTGTCTGTTGCTCTCATTAATGTAAAGTACTTTGAATCCAGCAACCACAATATAAAAATGCTCAGGATGATGGACAAGATAAACAGTCCAAGGGTTATGTTCCTGTATTGAAATTGTCAATGTTTTTTTTTTATAGTTCTAAAAAAGTTCAAGTTTAACTCAATACATTAAGAATTAGAGTCGGATAGATTTCTAGCACATATAACTAGTCAGCTTATAAAAACAATCTTGAAATACTCCTACAATTTATAAGTTCAATTTAATACGGTTATTAAAAAAAAACAAAAAAAACAGAATTCCCTTTGAATCCAGTTATGTCTGCTAACTCCACTTCCTTGATGCCTGATCCCCTGTTTCCTGGGGATCTGTATGATAAGATGCCCCATAATTACAGGGGTATTATTTAAAAATGAAACCCTTCTTAGTGCATTGTCGCAGGTGTTGGAATGAATCCTGAATACAATGCTATAATAATGTTTAAAATAGTAATAATAACAAATTCTTATGATAACTAGCTTAAAATATTCATATATGTGCTCAAGAAAGAAAGATAGCAGATTTGGAATTCTAATCCTGAAAAGAAAAATATTCAAGGCTTGCAAACTTCAGTAATAGTGTGAGTGGCCACTTGTGAATGCAATTTTATAACATAACAGGAGGCTTCATATTTGCTTAACCCGTTAACGCCGTTACGGCGTTCTATGCCGTCGCGGCTTTAAAGGGCTTTAAAGCCGTTGCGGCAGCATAGAACGCCGTAACGGCTTAAGCCCCCAGAAGATCGCAGCTACTTACCTCCGCCGCGATCCTCTTCTGGGGGGCTGCCTGACAGCCCAGGCAGCCCCCCCATGGCAAATGAGGCCCCCGGGGGCCATGTGATCGCTCTCAAAGAGCGATCACATGGCCCCCTATAGCTGGCTATGGATCTGCCAGCAGGGGGACTGTCTAAAATATTAGACATTCCCCCTGCTGGTAGGAAGAGTAAAAAAAAAATGTATTAAACATGTGTAAAATGAAATTAAAAGTATTTATATATATATATATATATATATATATATATATAATAATATGTATATATATTATATATATACATATTATATATATGTAACGTCATACAAAGTGTATTTTAATATTAATAGTTAGTTAGTTAATTAGTATATATATTAATATTAAAATACACTTAGAATGACGTTACATATATATAATATGTATATATATTATATATATAATAGATATATACACATATATTATATATAAATACGTCTAATTACAATAATAAATAAATAAAATAAATAAATAAAATATTGAAACAAATATATATGCATATGTAATTTCATTCTAACTGTATTTTGCTATTAATATATATATATTGGTAACATAATACACTTAGAATGACATTCTATGTATATCTATCTATATATAAAATGCAAATAACCGCAAATATATATAGAGAGATAAATACATATAATTACATAAAAGATTACATTAGTATGCACGTACAATTTAAATACCTATAAATGCATATATATTAAAATTCTACGTATATATTTAAGTCATTTTTTAACATAATTATGTCATTTGATTAATTAAAATTTGATTGACATGCCTGACAACACAGGGAGAAAGTGCAGCAAATTTAATTCGCAAGCACTATATTTGACCCTGTAACTCTCCAAGACACCATAAAACCTGTACATAGGGGGTACTGTTTTACTCGGGAGACTTCGCTGAACTCAAATATTAGTGTTTAAAACTGGTAAATTTTATTAAAACAATGATATTTTAAGTAAAAGTGAAGTTTTTTGCATTTTTTTCAAACAAACGGCACTTTTATGGACTATATTATTGTTGTAATATGTTTTACTGTTTTAAAACACTAATATTTGTGTTTAGTGAAGTCTCCCGAGAATAACAGTACCCCTCATGTACAGGTTTTATGGTGTTTTGGAAAGTTAGAGAGTCACATATAAGGCTTGCATTTCATTTTTTTGACATTGAAATTTGCCAGATTAGTTATGTTGCCTTTGAGATCGTATGGTAGCCCAGGAATAAGAATTACCCCCATGATGGCATACCATTTGCAAAAGTAGACAACCCAAGGTATTGCAAATGGGGTATGCCCAGTCATTTTTAGTAGCCACTTAGTCACAAACACTGGCCAAATATTAGTTTTTTGCTTTTTTCACACAAAAACAAATTACTAATCTGGCAAATTTCAATTTGAAAATGGAACGTTCTATATTTGACCCTGTAACTTTCCAAAACACCATAAAACCTGTTAATAGGGGGTACTGTTGTACTCGTGAGACATCGCTGATTACAAATATGTGCTTTTTGTTGCAGTAAAACCTAACAGTATTATGACATGTACAGCTAAAATGTGAGGCGGAACTACAAATAAAAAAAAAAAATTAAATTTCTCACAGTTTTTTTAATTTTATTCATAATAAATTATGTTTCATATATAAATATTTGATATAAAATGAAAGCCCTGTTTCTCCTGAACAAAATGATATATAATAAGTGTGGGTGCATATAATATGAAAGAGGGGAACTACGGGTGAACAGACATATAGCGCAAATTCCAGTTTTTGTTTACGTTTTGTTTTGATCAGAGCGTGTACTATTGACTCCGTCCTGAAGGGGTTAAGTCTCTCTTTACTAGAACTCCACAGCAGCAAAACACCAGAGAGTAAACAACCAATCAGAAAACAGTAAGGAGTCCATATAACTCCCTTCCCAACATTCCATTTCCTCTTTCTTTGCTGCTCCGCATCAGTAACAGGTCAGAGTACCACTGCCTCCTGCTAATTTAGTTGGTGGCTTTGGATTTCATTGTTATATGTTTTATATTTGTCTATATTGCTTTAATTGCCTTGGGGACTGGTTTTTTTTTCTCTTAGGGGATATATATATATATATTTTTCCAACTTTTCTACTTAAGACATTCTCCCTTTGGGGGCTCTATCCCTTTTACTGTCCCCTCTGTCTGTTTGTACTTGGGGTTTTTGTGCTGCTCGGGGGTTTTGAGAGGCCGGACGTTTGCTGCCTCCTCCGATCCCCCTGAGCCAGAGGGACCATGGAGTACGTCTCCAGCGGTCCCGGTGTATTTTTTCTTTGCCTCCGGTCGCAGGGTGCCTACACGTGGCCGCCGATCGCGGTCGGATCATTCCGCGGACCGCGTGTGTCCGCCGAGGGGAGGAGGGAGCACTACTCGCACGCTCCCTCTCCCGCTCGTTAGAGTGCCACATAAAGGGGGACTCACTGAGGGGTTCCCTGCCTAATTTAGACCGCGGTCTGAGACCTGCCTAAGAAGGTTTCTGCCGGTCTGGGAACACCCCTTCCCCCCTACATGACAGTACCTGTGTTGGCACTTCTTTTTTCTTTGTGTAACCCTTTCATGTGCAGCATGCTCAGGGTTTCTGTATGCTGGGGTACAAACTAGATTATATGTACTTGCATTAACCCCATATAACACACTTATGCCTGTTTGACTATCTGGAGATCCACTCCAATAAAGTGACCCCTTTTTATACACCTTACATTCTGTGGTGACCTGGCCTGCGCTGTCTGTGTCCTTGTCACTGGCCTGCTTTATGTGTACCCTATGCCTGGCCTGCGCTGCATGTGCCCTATCACTGGCCTGCGCTACATGTGCTCTATCACTGGCCTGCACTGCATGTGCCCTATCACTGGCCTGCGCTGCATGTGTCCTGTCACTGACCTGCGCTGCATGTGCCCTATCACTGTACGTGACCTATCACTGGCCTGCTTTCTATGTACCCCTATGCCGGCCTGCGCTGTATGTGACCTATTGATACCGGAGAAACTGACGGAAGCGAAGCACAGAGAGATGGACACAGGTTTCTTCAGGAAGGAAGAGATTCTTTATTGGATCACCGATCGGGACTCAGAGGGACTAGCGTCACCAAAATACCACAAGTTCTGAGTCCCGGACAATAGTGCAGGCTCCTTATATAGGCACATAACTCCTCCCATATTAAGCTCCACCCGCACATTCTCTTAACCAATCAATACAAATAAGAATTAACTTCCTGCTTGACCGCATGGCTTGTCCAGCACAATGGAGGAGGGGAATACTACATCCTGTATTCTTGCACATGCTCCGTACACTACTGATCGTATCTTGCCTCGTGCAACCAACTGATCGATACGTCAGCATATGCACGTACACATGCCACGTGGTAATCTCGGCCTACTAAATTTATTTTTACCGAGATTCCACCACATTCCCCCCTTTGATGCCTCTTGATATTTCACAATTACTTGAGGCATCACTTAACCTTGGTTTGCATACACCGCAAGTTACCTTGAACCAGACCAGACTTATCTTATGATGTGAATCTTTTAACACTCATCTTCCTGCATTGGTTCTCCCTGATCTAGAGCCTTATACTTATAAATCGCCATTATCTGTGCAGCAGCCTTCCTCTCTGCTATATTTTCTATCAGGCTTTGCACAGACCTAACTACTAAGGGTATAAGACACGGCAGGAGTAGACACAACATTAAAATCAGTAGGACTCCACCTACCACTGCCTTAAGCCCTCCAAACCACTCATACCAGCTACCAAACCAACTACTTGGATTGTACCCTTTCCATACCTGAGTAGGCACATGCGCTAGTTTAACCATATGGCTAGTAAGCTCAGCTATTGCTTGCCCTTCGTCATCTATTTGAAGACAGCAATTGCTCAGGTTAAACTTCCCACATACACCTCCCTCTACTGCCAAAAGGTAATCCAAGGCTAATCTATTTTGGTAGACTGCTGTCCTCATCCTGGTGTTATGCTTCGCTAGAAGATTGAGCGCTTGTGATGTCTCGTTGGTGATAATCTCAACCACCGCCTGTAATCTTATAATACGGTTGAGCATATAAATAGGGGTTCTATAACCAAAGGTACCATCTTCTGCCCACGTGGCTGGCCCATAATAATCTATGATACGCTGGGGAGGCCATTCATCATCTTCCCAGGCGCCTATCTCTATGGGTCCCCTTTTCTTCCTATGATTCACATCATACACTTTAACACCTAAAGTCTCACCTGTTTCAATAGGTAACAAGAAGAAGGATGGTTTGAGCATACCCAACACACATGCCCCTTCCCAGTCCTGTGGCAACTCCGAATAGGCTTTCTTACCACAGATCCAGTACAAATTTGCTGGGGCTCTCCAGGTAGATGTGATGGATAAATCAAACCACACATCCTTTAAATTGGCGTATCTAGCAAACGGGTTAGATGGTTCTGAGACATTTGAAGCCGACCACCAAGTTGTATTCTTTGTATCATCATCATAAGCTTTTTGCCCTAGACAAGTTAATTCTCCTACAGAAGTGTTATACATTATTCCTTTCCTTGCTATGCAAACATAACCTATGATGGAGGTCTTTAATCTCCACTCAGATTTACCTCTAACACTCATATGATAATCGGCTTGTGTAGATATTAGTTGGTCAACTGCCTCAGAACCGGACATTACCTCCTTTGCTTCCCAAGGCCATTGGTCTCCCATGTTAGTACCTCCACACACATAGCAGTTGGTAACATTAAGACTACCGGCAATACTTTCGGCTAAATCAATAAACAGGTTTTTAGCATTATGGGGGATCTTATTATCTATACTCATCTCTTCATAAAAGGAATGGTATACTTGATGAGTTTGGGAGGATACCGTATCAGTCTCTATCCCCATAAACAATACTGTCCCAGGATCTAAACCCGTCCCGTATATCTGAAACCCAAATAAATTGCCATATTTGTCTAAGAACTTATCGGGGTTATTTATAAGTATATGGATGGGATTACATTCCATAGACTTACAATATGGGCTGGTAGGCAACTTAGTCACTATCATGTCTTTGTCTACTGTCTGTCCCCAAGTCGCCCACCCCACACAAGACCAATATGGGCAAAAGTTATAGTCTTTATTTGGGCATCTAGGACTCACATATTTATTTTTACTACTGGGACAAATATATTTATCATTAGACCCATACGTCCTCTCCCATCTAAGATCCCCACATACATTCCACGGCTTTCTACCACTTGATATCGCCTTACACGCATCAAATAGCAGAACACCCGAAGAATGTACGGATTCTAACACCGTCTTATTAATTAGGGTCCCCTGAGGATCTCCATTCCTGAGAGTCAACCAAATTGTACGAGGTTGATACTCCGGACTGAAGCACTTAGGTTCTCCTACTCCTAAATGGCACACACTATAGTCTATATTTAGGTACCTACATCTCGATACATCTCCTTAACACTCGTATTGTGAATGCCAAATTAGGGTTTGGGAAATATGGTTACCTGTTCTCGTAGTCTTAATGCATACCTCACAGCTAGGAGTGTCGGTACCTCTACCTTCCTGAATATAAAAACACACATAAATAAACACTATCAAAAACACATCTTTCGCCGTCATCCTCAGTCTTCGTCCGTGCGAAGGCACCTCAGCTTCCAGGATGTAAGGGCTGCAGGGAATGGAGTTCTGCTCGTCTTCACAGGAGTCCCTTCGAGACTTTCCCTGGCTTATAAACTATACGTCGGTGGGCGGACAGGCTTTATTATGGCCTTCTCACTCACGCACCAAATCCCAAAAATAATAAAATTTGTAATCCACAATAATTCCTCGTTACTCCGACTGAGTAGTGCGTTTTAACCGGATCTTGCAGGGATTCTCTGGATCTGCTGTAACTTGCCAAGAATCGACTGCTGCTGGTTTAACCCTGGAGTGATGTATCCACGGAGTCACTTCGGCTACTTTTATCGCTGTAGGGGTAGACAAAAGAACAACATAAGGACCTCTCCACTTGGGCCCTAACGGTACATTATTCCACTCTTTAATCCACACTTGATCTCCTGGATGATAACTATGAACAGGGGGATAAATATTCACAGGTAATCTATCTTGTACCCATTTCTGTACCTCCTCCATAGTCTTACTCAACTCTACAACCTGCTGCCGGGTAATTCCTTCTCCCAACTGACTCAAATCCCCCCTTAAGTTACCAAGTACGGGAGGTGGTCGCCCATACATGATTTCAAAAGGAGAGAGGCCCATCCTTCTGGTAGGGGTACTGCGAATTCGCAATAGAGCTATGGGTAAGAGAACGTTCCACTTAAGTTGGGTTTCCTGACACATTTTAGCCAACTGGTTCTTAATAGTTCTATTCATTCTCTCTACCTTACCAGAACTCTGGGGTCTATATGCTGTATGAAGCCTCCACTTTATACCAAGCATATGAGTCAGTTGTTGTAGGCACTGATGAACAAAAGCTGGACCATTGTCCGATCCTATAGAACAGGGTAGTCCATATCGGGGTATTATTTCTCGTAGCAGGAATCTCACAACTTCTCCTGCTTTCTCTGTACGAGTAGGACATGCTTCTACCCAGCCTGAATAGGTGCACACAATTACCAGCAGGTAACGATGTCCACCCGATTTAGGCATCACTGTAAAGTCTATTTGTAGATCGGACATGGGGAGTCCCCCCATAAACTGGACTCCTGGTGGCTTTACTGGTCCTTGTCTTGCATTATTTTTAGCACACGTTACACATCTTCGTACAATGGCCTGAGTCAAGTTGGACAATCTTGGTATGAATGTTTTCTGAGAGATTCTTCAGTACTGTCTCTCCCAGAATGTGTCCCGTTATGATAATTTTGGACAATTTCTACCGCTAGTGATGCTGGTATAACTATTCTTCCATCTTCTAGCTGATACCACTTGTTCTCCAAATACTTTCCTGGTTCAGTCTTTAACCACTCCTCTTCTTGAGCTGTATAAACTGGAGTCCATTGGGACAGTGGAGTTGGTATAAGAGCAGCTATATGCCCCACATACTCCTGTCTTCCTGATTCAGCAGCACGCTTGGCTGCACTATCTGCCATCCGATTTCCCTTGGTTACATCACCATCTCCTCTCAGATGCGCTCGACAATGTATGATACCGACTTCTTTCGGCTCCCACACTGCTTCCAATAGTTGTAGGATTTCAGCTGCGTATTTGATTTCTTTGCCTTCTGAATTCAGTAGTCCTCTTTCTTTATACAAAGCTCCGTGGGCATGAGTGGTTAAAAACGCATATTTGGAGTCCGTGTAGATGTTCACTCTTAAACCTTCAGCCAATTGTAACGCTCGTGTCAGTGCTATCAATTCTGCCTTTTGTGCTGATGTTCCTTTCGCCAGTGGCCGAGCTTCTATCACCTTGTCTATTGTTGTTACTGCATATCCTGCATAGCGGATCCCTTCTTTCACATAACTACTGCCGTCGGTATAATATTGAACATCGGGGTTCTGGATGGGAAAATCACGAAGATCTGGTCTACTTGAGAATACTTCATCCATTACTTCCAAACAATCATGTTGACTTTCAGTAGGTTGTGGCAAAAGGGTAGCTGGATTTAAGGTGTTTACAGTCTCTAAATGCACTCTTGGGTTTTCACACAACATTGCTTGATACTTGGTCATACGGCTGTTACTAAACCAATGATTTCCTTTGTAATCCAACAACGTCTGTACTGCATGTGGGACTCGTACATAAAGTTCTTGACCCAGAGTGAGTTTATCGGCTTCAGCTACTAGCAGGGCGGCTGCAGCTACGGCTCTTAGACAAGGTGGAAGTCCGCTGGCCACTGCATCCAATTGCTTAGACATGTAGGCAACAGGTCTTTGCCATGATCCCAAGTACTGTGTCAATACTCCCACAGCCATTCTTCTTTGCTCGTGTACATATAAGTAGAATGGTCGTGTGTGATCAGGTAGACCTAATGCTGGGGCACTCATCAAAGCCTTCTTCACATCTTCAAATGCCGTTTGCTGTTCTTGGGTCCATAAGAAGGGGTCGTGCTCTGTACCTTTGATAGCTGCATACAGAGGTTTTGCCAGTATCGCGTAGCTGGGAATCCATATCCTACAGAAGCCTGCTGCCCCCAAGAATTCTCGCACTTGTCTTCTATTCTTGGGTATTGGTATTTGGCAGACAGCTTCTTTTCTCTCTGGCCCCATAATTCTTTGACCTTCAGAGATATGGAATCCCAGATATTTGACAGTTGGCAAACACAGCTGAGCCTTCTTTCTAGACACCTTGTATCCTGCCTTCCAGAGAATGTGTAGTAGATTGTGCGTTGCTTGCTGACAGATTTCTTTTGTAACTGCTGCTATCAACAAGTCATCTACATATTGTAACAATACACACTCTCCTGGGATGGACTCGAAATCCAATAGATCTTGACTTAGGGCTGAACCAAATAGGGTAGGTGAATTTTTAAACCCTTGGGGCAGTCTTGTCCAAGTCATTTGGCGTTTTGAGCCCGTTACAGCGTTCTCCCATTGGAAAGCGAAAATACATTGACTTTCTGCGGCAATTCGGAGGCAAAAGAAGGCATCTTTGAGGTCTAAGACTGTAAAGTAAGTAGCCCCGCCCGGAATTAAAGCAAGCAGGTTATATGGATTGGGTACAACTGGATGTATACTAACAACCGCATCATTGACTGCTCTCAAGTCCTGCACAGGTCGATACTCATCTGTACCGGGCTTTTGAACAGGCAGCAATGGGGTGTTCCAGGGGGAAGTACAGAATTTTAGGATACCATACCGTATGAACTTATCCAGATAGGATTGGATGTTCTTCTTAGCCTTCTGCGGGATGTGGTATTGTCTTAGGCTCACTGGATAAACCCCAAGTTTTAGTTCAATTTTTATAGGTGGAATATTGCGGGCCAGTCCTGGTGGGTTGTTCTCTGCCCAAACTCCTGGTATGTTAAATAATGTCTCATCACTCCTAGGGTTTTGGCTAGTCAACGCTGTATAAAGTCGCCACTCTTCTTCCTTTGGTACGGATAATGTCATGATACCTGAAGGTCCATTAAACTTTAAAGATGTTGTTCCATTTGGTAGGAACGTAATCTGCGCTTGTAACTTAGATAGCATATCACGTCCCAGCAATTGGACTGGACATTCAGGCATATAAAGGAATTGATGTTTTACTACGTGGCCTCCCAATGTACAGAGTCGACTTTTAAGAACCGGTTTTTCAGCACTTCTTCCAGTTGCTCCTATCACAGTAATAGTCCTTCCAGATGGAGGAGCAACTAGATTAGTCACCACTGAATGTTCAGCACCAGTGTCGATCATGAACGCACTCCTTTTTCCCCCTATTGATACATCGACCATAGGCTCCGCTCGACCAAGGGGGATGGAGCCCGGTCGGTATCAATAGTCCTCCATGACCGTGTCAGCCAATCCTACAAAGTCCCTACCTTCTCTATCGCGGGACCTTTGCGCTGCTGGAATATACCTGTCTTCCCTAACACTTCCTCTGTTCCCATTACTCCCTCTATTACCATTACTCCCTCCGGGGCCTCCTCTACCTCTCGCTCTGCCTCTAAAGTTTCCGTAACCTGCCCTGGGTTGGTCTCTCTCGTACTGCTCTCTTTGTGGACATTCGTTCCTCCAATGCCCTTCTTCCTTGCAATACGCGCATTGATTCCTACTCAAAGGCTCCCTATTCCATCTACTATCGCCTCTATCTGGGCCCCGTCTATCTACGCCTGCGATCGCTACCGCTAGCATATCAGCCTTTCTACGCATCTTGCGCTCCTCCTCTTTCTTACTTTCTGTTTCCCTATTCATATAAACCTTATTCGCTACCTCCATTAGTTGGGTGATGGACATACCTGCAAACCCTTCTAACTTTTGTAGCTTGCGCTTAATATCTCCGTAAGCTTGGCTGACAAAGGCGGAGTTCACCATTCGGGAATTATCTGCGTCTTCCGGATTAAAGGGGGTATACAAGCGGTATGCCTCCAATAATCGGTCATAAAAGACACTGGGCGCTTCATCGCTTTTCTGAATCACCTCAACTGTCTTCGACATGTTAATGGCTTTCTTTCCTCCGGCTTTCATGCCAGCAATTATAGCGTCTCTATAGGCTCTGAGTTTAACCATATCAGCACCATTTACATTCCAATCGGGATCGGTGTTGGGATAATGTGTTGCGGCCCATGCTGATGGATTGGCTTGGTTTAAAGTACGGGCTTTATCCTCTAGTGCTTTAATGGCCGCTTGATTAATTCTTGTCCTTTCCTCATTGTTGAATAAATTCATTAATAACTGCTGGCAATCAGCCCATGTCGGGTTATGTGTCTGTACTATTGAGGTGAACAGATCAGTCATAGCTTGTGGTTTCTCAGTATACGAGGAATTGTGGGTCTTCCAATTTAAGAGATTGGTTGTCGTGAATGGGACATATACAAAGACTGGGTCAGCATGTGCCATTTGGCCTGCGGCATCGATATAGGCTGACCCAGGATTCAGACGAAGAGGCATCTGATAGTGTTTTAATTGTTGGGCACCGGTCAACTGTCGGGTCTGTATGGGGCTACGTGGAGGGGCGTCAGTCATAGGTTCCAGTCGGGGAGAAATAGGGTATGGGGATGTGGGAGCTTGGTTTTGGGAAAAGGTTGTAAATAAAACACTTCGAGCCGAGCTAGATGAAGCTTGACCGGAAGTCTGAAGTGGCGCCAAATCAGGATATTCGTTTTTAATGGGGGTTGGTTCTGATTCCGGAAGGGGAGATTTAGTACGAGGGGGGGTGGATCCTGTACTGGAGGAGGAAGCGGAAGTGGATGAGGGTAATGAGGGGAGGGTTGCAGGACTTCCTGCATTTGCGTCACTTCCTCTTAACGGAAAGTAAGGGGGCGGCAAAGGGATCTTGGACTCAGGGGGCATGTCCAAAATGGGCCTAACACCAGTCCTAGTGGACGAACAAGTCCTAGCTACCATGAGGCGACACTGCTCCTCGTGGCATGTCTGGAGCCATTTTGGCGAGTCATTTACGGCCTGTCTCCAACAATCAATATAAGGAAACTGGCCGTAAAGTTCAGGCCTACCTGATACAGCCACGTGTAAGCGCTGTACCAGAGTTGGATCCAAACTGCCACGTGGCGGCCATGCCGCAACCAAAGTAGGCCACTCCCTAGTACACAAAGTGACCAAACGTACAGGAGACATTTTAACCCCAAAATCACAAGTTTTGAATCCCTTTTTAAAATTCTTCACCATACAACCTAAGGGATCCGGGATCGTTGACTGCGACGCACCCATACTTATCAATGGAACGTCGTCGACAACGAATACTATACACGCGTACTATTCAACAATCACACCCGTTTCCTCTGGCAACAGCACCACGTGGTACGGTTACCAAGTGAAACGTACACAATAACAATAAACACTCAGGGAATTCCCGTACACACACAGCTGTTACACCAGTCACTATATGATCAATATTATGCCCTTTGGCGAAACTATACAGTCACCCACGCTATAATTCTCTATATACGAATTACCCGTCTATAACACACCCCAGTAACATCGTCTTTTACAAATAGCGGTTACAGTACGGTTAGCATAGGTCAAAGCACAAGTTAAGGTCACAATACAATTATTAGTGGTTATGGTGTTAAACATGCAATGGACGACAATGATTAGTACTTATATACAGTGTCAGTAAATATACAGGGTTATGGTACCGTGCACTATGATACAGCAACACACTATTAACACTCTCGCTAGACGGCTGAGCTCGCGCTATCTAACAAGATATACACTTTACTAAACAATCTTTATCATATTTACAATTCCCAACTAAACTATTGGCCAGTACCTTGAATGGACTACCTAAAACTATATACACCCGTTTTGGTTAGCCACACTGCCCAATCACCACATATAGCGAGCTAGAGAACCGAATTTACACAGGCGCCTCTTAGTCGCACTATCAAAAGTCTAGTGGGTTCCAAATTTACACGCCTTCCCACTTAGCCCAGATAGGTTGAGAGCTAGCGAACCGAATTTACACAGGCGCCGCTTAGTCTCCCGGTCCCTCCGACCTAGCGAACGTAATATACACCCTAGAACGCTAGTCTAGACAAGACACCGGTGTCCGGCTAGGGCTATTTACACCAGAGCCCCGCCTGACTAACAAAATCAAACGGTCTGACTAAAGAGCGTTCGATCGAGCGGTGCGCCTTCGCTCCTTCCCTCCGACAGAGGGGGCAGATACACAGATTCAAACCCCTTTGGGCCTACCGCACAATCGGTATACCCCTAGTGGGTTCTGCCGTCTAAAACAGCAGTTGTCTTACCTCCTCGTTCCTGAACCTGAGTTCACACTCATCGACGGGGACACCCCAGCACTTCTCACGTAGAGGCCGATGATCTCCTGGACAACAGACCAGTGGCGCCGAGACGAAGGGAGGTCCACGCAGAAGTTCAGGGGTGCAGCCGTAGAGAACGTGGGCAAAGATAGACCGTCTCACGCCTCTGCCTCTCAGCTACCGTTGAACGATGAGCTTCCCGGCCAATGCACCAAATGATACCGGAGAAACTGACGGAAGCGAAGCACAGAGAGATGGACACAGGTTTCTTCAGGAAGGAAGAGATTCTTTATTGGATCACCGATCGGGACTCAGAGGGACTAGCGTCACCAAAATACCACAAGTTCTGAGTCCCGGACAATAGTGCAGGCTCCTTATATAGGCACATAACTCCTCCCATATTAAGCTCCACCCGCACATTCTCTTAACCAATCAATACAAATAAGAATTAACTTCCTGCTTGACCGCATGGCTTGTCCAGCACAATGGAGGAGGGAAATACTACATCCTGTATTCTTGCACATGCTCCGTACACTACTGATCGTATCTTGCCTCGTGCAACCAACTGATCGATACGTCAGCATATGCACGTACACATGCCACGTGGTAATCTCGGCCTACTAAATTTATTTTTACCGAGATTCCACCACACTATGACTGGCCTGCTTTGTCTGTGCCCATAAGATTGGCCTGCTTTGTCTGTGCCCCTATGATTGGCCTGCTTTGTCTGTGCCCCTATTATTGGCCTGCTTTGTCTGTGCCCATAAGATTGGCCTGCTTTGTCTGTGCCCATAAGATTGGCCTGCCTTGTCTGTGCACATAAGATTGGCCTGCTTTGTCTGTGCCCATAAGAAGGGAGAAGGCCCTGAGCCGAATACCCGAAAGGGTAAGGCTCCTGCAAAGAGACCCAGGTGGACAAACACCGCATCTCCGACACGGGCACGCTACTTCCCCGAGGAGGATGAAGAGTTCACCCTACCCGCACCCCTATCCGTACTGGATGAATGGCGGGCGGATCAATCCCCCTCAGAGGACGAAGGGGGTTGGGACGAGGCGGACCCAGAGGGGTCAGGTTATCAACAGGACGCGGGTGCGGATACCTCGTTACACCTGCAATCCTCTGTTGGGGAGGACGTATTCCTGGACTCAACGGGTGAACCCCTGTTCGACCCGCGCACCATCCGACACCCCAGGTTTCCTGAATGGTCCCTGCCCGACCATCTGGCACAATTTGTTCACTATTGGGTCCGTAGACCCCTCGATGGGGCAGTTCGGAAGAGATTGAGAGCGGAGTGCCCTAGGCCCACCTTACCGGATAAGGTCGCTATGATGCCCGAATTCGACACGATGGTCTCCACCTATTTGACACGTACCGGGCGCGATCCCAAGAAAGGGATTGAACGCAGTCTCCGCCTGGCACAAGATAAGGTGCTTGACATGTTGGGGCCGCTGGCACGGATCCTTTCCTTGGTGGACGAGGCTGTTTCGCAGGGTTCCCCCCTGGACGCTGCAGGCATTAGAGAATGGGCGTTGCGCTCCATTTGCCTGCTGGGCAACTCTAACGTAGCGTTGTGCACGGAACGGAGGAAGTCGGTCCTTATGCGCATGGACGCCAAGTTATCTGACCTGGGGTCCAAAGAACTGGGACCGTCGGCCAAAGGGCTACTATTTGGAGAGCCCTTCATCAAAGAGCTCCAGAGGCACGTCAACCTCTATGCCACCCTGAATAAGGCACAATCCTCCATGAAGAGGGTGTTCCGCTCTCACACCTCTCGGGTTTTTGGCAGGGCTGGAAGGCAGCGGGGTCGTGCCTCCAGCCGCTTCTGGCCATCGAGCCAGCGAGGATCCCGGACACCGTTCTTCTTTCCCAGCTACCATTCTGGGTCCTTCAGCTCCCAGAGGTCGTAACGTGGCAGAGGGAACCGGTCACGCGGTAGAGGCAGACTTCCCACAGGTGAGACATGTTACAACACAGTTTCCTCCCAGTTTTTTGCATGCCGGCAGGTTGCGTTTTTGTCTCGACAGGTGGTGGGACATTTCTTCGGTGCTCCAACGGCTCTTGGGTGCTCCAAACGGCCAAAGGTTACGTCATAGACTTCCATTCACCCCCTGTCCAGGAGGTGCCCCCCTCGACTCCAGTGTCGTCGAGAGCAATGCAGACCTTGATAGACGCCGAAATTCAGGCCCTTTTCGGCAAAGGGGCAGTTCAGTGGGCGCCAGATGATGGAGGTTTCTTCAGCTCGATTTTCCTAGTCAGGAAAAAGACGGGAGATTTTCACCCGGTCATAAATCTGAGGAACCGGAACGCCTTCATCTCCTATCAACACTTCAAGATAGAGGGCATCCATCTTCTACGAGACTTATTATGCCCAGGGGATTGGTTCACTCGTTTGGACCTGAAAGACGCTTACCTTTCGGTGCCGGTGGCAACAGGATGTCGACGTTTCCTCCACTTCAACTGGAAAGGAAAGCATGCCAATTCACCTGCCTACCCTTCGGCCTCAGCTCGGCGCCTTGGTGTTTCACCAAACTGCTGAAACCTGTAACAACATGCCTGCGCTCCAGGGGCATTCGATGCCTGATATACCTGGACGATTTGCTTCTTTTCTGCGAGGACGCCTCCAGGCTGAAATCTCAGACTCTCTACACGGTCTCCTTGTTCGAATCCCTGGGGTTTGTAGTCAACCGAGAGAAGTCGGCCCTCACACCGACACAAGTGGTTCAATTCTTGGGGTTCGAAATCGATGCGACTCAATGCATCCTACGCCTCCCTCAGGTCAAAGTTTCGACCATTCAGAAAGAGATTCGCCGGATCTTACGTCAAGAGAAGATTCCGCTCAGGGTCCTGGCACGAGTGGTAGGCCTATTGTCCGCCTCGATCCAAGCCATCTACCCAGGTCCCCTTCATTACAGAGCCATGCAACGCCTGAAGGCACGCTTCCTACTTCGTTGGTGGCATACGAACTTCGTTGGTTACATATGTCAGCCTGGAACGGCAAGGCAATTTTTGGTCCGACCCCGGACTTTGTCCTGGAATCGGACGCGAGCCTATGGGGCTGGGGAGCGACCTGTGCGACCGCATCCACGGGAGGCCCCTGGTCGAACGCAGAAACTGCGTATCACATCAACTGCCTGGAAATGATTGCCGGCTCCTTTGCGATACAGAGCCTGGCAGGTCACATGTCAGATTGCTGCATCCTGCTGAGAATGGACAATGTGTCAGCGGTGCAGTATATCAACCGCCTGGGAGGAGCACGATCATGGGTGCTGACGGAGGTGACGAAGGAGATTTACAACTTCTGCCTTCAACGCAATATCACTCTCCAGGCGGAATATCTCCCGGGCGTGTCGAATCTGACGGCGGACTGGTTTTCCAGACACTGGAGGGATGCCAGCGATTGGCGTCTACATCGACCGTTCTTTCTCGAAGTGGCACGTCAGAGGGGCCCTTTCACGGTGGATCTGTTCGCTTCCAGGACGAATTTCCAGATCTCGAATTACTTCAGCTGGCTTCCGGATCCGATGTGCGCAGCAGTGGATGCTTTTCTTCAAGACTGGCCGGTGCAGGGAGCCTATGCATTTCCGCCATTCACTATGATCTCCAGGACCCTTCTACAAGTGCGACGTCAACGGATATCGTTGGTGTTACTGACACCTCTGTGGCAGGGCCAAGCTTGGTTCCCGGAATTACTGGAGCTGTCATATCAGGACCCGCTTCTTCTCCCGTCCCCGCATTTTCTCCTGTCGGATCCTCGGGGCAACCATCACTCCCTCATACTGGAGGGCCATCTTCACTTGGTGGCTTGGACTCTTTCCGGGGTACCTGGAATGTCGATGAGTTATCGAGATCGGCTAGAAACCTCCTCTGGGACTCGTGGGCCCCGGGAACGAGGAGATGTTATCTGTCCGCCTGGAACATTTGGTGTCGTTGGTGCATGGAGTGGAGTATCGATCCCTTTACGGCACCTGTATCCAGCGTACTGAATTTCCTTTCCCACCTCTTCGATCAAGGGAGGTCATATCGCTCCGTTAACGTTGCCAGATCGGCCATTTCAGCGGCTCATGTGCCCCTTCAGGGGACGCCAGTTGGACAAGATCCATTGGTTTGTAGACTATTGCGAGGAATCAGGCATGTCCTCCGACTCCTAAGTATACATCACTCTGGGATGTACAAAGGGTTTTGGATTTTATTCAAGCATGGCCGGAGAATCAGGAACTTTGTCTACGTCAGTTGTCGGCCAAGTTCACACTTCTTTTATGCCTGGTATCCTTTCGTAGGGTTTCCGACGTCCGTGCTTTTGATTTTAACGCTTTCACCTTTTCTCCAGAGGGGGTGACCTTTTTGGTGTTGAGACGTACCAAAATCCGACTCCTCTGCCGTTTTCTACCCCTTTTTTCGAGAAGCTCCTAATCTCTGTGTGGTTTCTGCTTTGTCTCGATATGTGGCGGTTACGGCCCCACTTCGAGTTTCTCAATCTGGACAACTGTTGATATCTTATGTACGGCCACATAAGCCGGTTTCTACCATTACCTTGGCTCGTTGGATCAGATGGCTTTTGTCGTTGGCCGGCGTGGACTCCTCCTTTGGCGCTCATTCAGTGAGAGGCGCGGCGGCTTCGGGTGCACTGGTAGCGGGTGCTTCCCTGGCCGATATTCTACGTTCGGCAGACTGGTCTCGAGAAGACACATTTCGACAGTTTTACTTCAGACCAACGGAACATGCAGCTTTTGCCTTGCTGGCTAAGCGTTGAAACTGCAAATATGAAGCCTCCTGTCATGTTATAAAATTGTAGATTATGCTAGCTTTAATGTACCTATAATCTTAATTTTATTAATGACAGGAGGCGAATATTTCCCACCCTTTGTATTCCCGACCCTTGTGTGTTTATTGTATGATAGTGTTCATTGTGGTTATTTTCTTCGATGCGTTTCTCTTCTACCTGGGCGGGATCTGTAGACTTGGTGGTGTTCAATATGATTTTGCACTGGGTGGCTGCATGTTTTTTCTGCGTACATTTAGTTGGCTAATCACAATTTTCGATTCTGTTTATCTCGTTTCAGTATAAAGGTCCCAGACTGTGCTCACGTCCAAGTTTTCGATTCGGTTGAAGATTCCTAAGAGAGTCGTTGTTTCTATCAGAATCGGACTATTATTGTTTTGTTATGTTTGCCTTTTCTTTTGACTGTGTTCTGTTATCGCAGCTTGAAAGAGGAAATGGAATGTTGGGAAGGGAGTTATATGGTCTCCTTACTGTTTTCTGATTGGTTGTTTACTCTCTGGTGTTTTGCTGCTGTGGAGTTCTAGTAAAGAGAGACTTAAGCAAATATTCGCCTCCTGTCATTAATAAAATTAAGATTATAGGTACACTAAAGCTAGCATAATCTACAATTCTTATAATCTGTTTATATACACAGTTATACACTATGTTGCTTTATTTGTGATTGGTTCAGCAGATCATCCCTTTTTTTTTTTGCTTATACTGTGTTGAAGACAAGAGGAAGTCTTTGGGGATATTGTTGGAAACCTTATCCTATGCAGGAAAGTTTCTTTCTGCTGATATAAATTGAGCACTTATTACACTGTGGTGGGTGTACACACATATTGTTTCTTTTTGTATTAAAATATTCAGAGCTTCCTTTTCTCCTATTATTGGTTTTTGGTTGTGGTGTTTGTACATGCCTCCTAGCAGTCCGAGGATCTTGTGGATCAGTCTTGGTTGTGACCCCTGGTCCACCTTTCCGAGTTTGCTTCTTGGCAAACATCTTGGCAAACATCTAGAATAATCAGGAAATATTCCACAGCAAGCACACTGCTGTGCAAGTAGCTCAATAGTTGCTCTGCACTGCACAAGTTTGACTCCCACGACTCCACGCAGTGGCCCGCGATCACATCTTGTTGGAGCCGCGGTGCCCAATTCTGTTGGTGCTGCATGCACTCCCACACTTTTCAGGTGGCCTGTACCTCTGGGTTCGTCGCCCCCCCCTGCCGGGTCCCCCTATGTGCTGGCTGTGCTGCCAGCTCCCCCTGACTGCACTGCTCAGCATACAGTCCTGTTGTAATCATACTGAGGGTGACCCCCTCCCCTGCTGGCCTATATATTGCATGGTATGCTTGTGCTTGTTGGGTGACCCCCTATTGCACGCTGGGTGATCCCCAGCTGGCCTCCTCAAGTACCACACTTACAGTGTTTTACCTCTATTGCAGTGATACAGTCATGACTGATGAAGCAGACTTCCATGTCCCTGAAGGCCTCCAGGCTTGGCTTTTTGCCGCCATAGCGGACTCATTACCCTAGGCCCTCGAGGTCTTCGACGGTGACACTCTTACAGCCCCTCCGGTGCTAGAGGATCTGACTCGGACGACTCCCTCCGCACCAGAGAAATGGGCTCCGCATGTAAGAAACCTTGGAAGGGTCATGGCACTCCCACATACTAAGGCAGCCACCCGGTGGAGGGGGGTTATGACATACTAGACGAGTTCTGGGCCGACAGCTCTTGTGCTGCATCATGCAGCGAGGGATTTCTCGGCAGCCATTCCCGTTATGTGAGGGAGACAGTGTTGGGCTCCCACCAGACTGATTGCCAAAGCGCCCTGTCGACCACCGCTGATGACCTCGGGGAGATCCTGGATCCTTCCAGACGTCCCCTCTTCGATCCACGGCTCATCAAGCACCCTTGTTCCTCAGAATGGGTCCCTCTGGATCACATTGCAGAGTTCCTGCACTACTGGCTCCGCCGCCCCATGACAAGGAGGTCAGGGCAAAACTTCATGCGGAATGCCCCACACCCAACGCTTCTGGACAAAGTCTCCCTCACGCCCGACTTTGACCCTGTGTTTGCTACCTTTATGGCCATGTCTGGTAAGGATCCCTGCAAGGGCCTGGAACAGGGACTACGCTCAGCCCAAGACAAACTGTTGGACGTCAGCGGCCTGTTGACTCAGATGTTCCTCATGGCGGATGATGCGCTACAAAGTGGAACCCCAGTGGAGGCTGAACTTCTTTGGGAATGGATCCAATGGGCCATCTCATTGCTAGGCAACTCCAATGTGGCCCTGTCCTCTGAATGCTGCAAGGCGGCCCTTTATAAATTGGACAGCAAGCTGGCGAATTTGGCGTCCAAGGAACTGGGTCCTGATGCCAAAGGCCTACTATTTGGGGACACCTTCATGAAGGAGCTGAACCGGCACGTGACTGTCTATACATCCATCAACAAGGCACAGATGTCCCTCAAGAGGGTTTTCCGATCAGGGGATCATTTTTCCTCCAGGGCTGGTCGACAAAGGGGTCGTGCCACCAGCAGAGTCGCCTTCATGGGCAACAGATCCTGCCATTCGGAATCCTTGTCTACCTCCTCCCGGTACCAACACCACCCACTGTTTTCCCAAGGAGCCGCCAGAGGACACGGTGCACCCTCCACACAAGCGAGATATGCCTCAGGTAAGAGTCCATCCTTATTTACCAAACTTACCCATTGTGGTCAGACTGTCTCATTTTTTCCCTCAGTGGAATGCCATAATTGGGGACCCGTGGATTCTGCAGACCATGTCCAGGTTCAGGATCGATTTTGTTGAACCTCTGAGACCGATACACATGGACAAAGTGGCCTATGATCTGGTCCATTCAGAAAATCTGTCCCTACTGGACAAAGGCGCAGTGGAGAGGGCGACAGGACCTCCTCATTTCTTGAGTAATATCTTACTTGTAAGGAAGAAGACGGGCAACTTCCGCCCCGTTACCAATCTGCGTGCCCTCAACGCATATGTCGTCTACCGGCATTTCAAGATGGAGGGCATCCATCTGCTCACAGACCTGCTTCGTGAGGGTGATTGGTTGGCCCGAGTGGATCTGAATGACGCCTACCTCACGGAACCCATTCACTGCGAGGACAGGTGTTACCTTCAGATCTCCTGGCTGGGACACATGTGGCAATTCACGTGCCTGTCATTCGGCCTCAGCTTTGCCCCTTGGTGCTTCACCAAGCTGCTGAAACCAGTCATGGTGACCATGAGAGCCAGGGGAATAAGATCGATAGTCTATATAGACGATATTCTGTTGGTGGCTTAGGATCCTGCTGTCTTGTGTTGGCAGACATCGTTCACGATCCATCTGCTTCAGGACCTGGTATTTGTCATCAACGTGGAAAAATCGGAACTGAACCCCTCTCGGTTGGTCCAATTTCTGGGTTTCGTGGTGGATTCGGTTCAGGCGATGCTCCGCCTTCCCATGTCCAAAGGAACAGCCATCAGGAAGGATTACAGACTTCTACTCTGCAACCAGAGGGTCACACTAAGGGATCTGGCCTTGTCAATTGGCCTGCTGTCATCATCCATTCAAGCCATCTTTCCAGGACCCTTACACTATCGGGCACTCCAACGCCTGAAGACTCACTATCTCAGGTCATCGGCCTCGTAAGACTGAATCATGTGGCTTTTGGAACAAGCCCATCTGGAACTCCATTGGTGGCTTTGACATATGGCAAGGCGATTTTTGGATCTAAACCAGACTTCGTCCTGGAATCAGACGCCACCTGTATGGGCTAGCGCACTACCTGCGATGGTGTGGCGACGGGAGGGCTCTGGACTCTGGAGGAGAGAGCTCTTCACATCAACTGTCTGGAACTAATTGCAGGAGCATTCGCAGCTTCACCAGGGGGAAAATTCACTACTCGCTGCACCTCCGCATGGACAATGTCTCGGCTGTCTGCTACATTAACTGGTTGGGAGGCTCCCGATCCAAACTGCTGTTGGATCTCTATAAATAATGTCTGGACAAGAACTTGGTAGTGGAATATCTCCCGGGACAGGACAATCAAGTAGCGGATTGGTTCTCCCAACATTGGAGAGACGCCAGCGATTGGCAGCTTCACCCTACGGTGTTTCAATTGCTGGACTCACTTCGAGGCCCCTTTCACTTGGATCTGTTAACTTTCAGGGCAAACCGTCAGGCAGAGTTGTTCTTCAGTTGGCTACCGGCAGGGCCGGACTGACCCACCGGGATACCGAGAAATTTCCTGGTGGGCCGCTGCACGGGGGGCTGGAGAGAGAGAGGGAGCTCTGCTCCCTATATTTTAATAATATTGCGGCCACTGGCCGCATGTGGGTGCCGCCAGGTGGCCGGTCCGGCGGCACACTCACTGTGACTGACAGCAGCATAGCTGTCAGCACAGGAGGACTGAGGGAGGGTGCGGAGCTAACTACCATGCTCCCTCGCGGTTCCCATAATTCCCAGCATGGACACATCATAGAGTAATCACTATATGATGTGTCCATGCTGGGAATTATGGAAACCGCGAGGGAGCATGGTAGTTAGCTCCGCACCCTCCCTCAGTCCTCCTGTAACAAGGTCAGAAGGGACACTGAAGGGGGGGGACAAATAGAGGGGAAGGGGGGGCAAATAGAGGGGAAGGGGTGGGCAACAAATAGAAGGGAACGGGGGAGACAAATAGAGGGGAAGGGGGGGAGACAAATAGAGGGGAAGGGGGGACAGATAGAGGGGAAGGGGGGGAGACAAATAGAGGGTAAGAGGGGGAAAATAGAGGGGAAGGGGGAGACAAATAGAGGGGAAGGGGGGCAAATAGAGGGGAAGGGGGAGACAAATAGAGGGGAAGGGGGCAAATAGAGGGGAAGGGGGAGACAAATAGAGGGGAAGGGGAACAAATAGAGGGGAAGGGGGAGACAAATAGAGGGGAAGGGGGGCAAATAGAGGGGAAGGGGGAGACAAATAGAGGGGAAGGGGGAGACAAATAGAGAGGAAGAGGGGAGACAAATAGAGGGGAAGGAGGGGAGACAAATAGAGGGGTAAAAGAAACACAGGGGAAGGGGGGACACAGAGACTGAGGGGTAATAGAAAGACACCAGGTTGGGGGACGAAGACAAAGAGACAGAGGGGTAATAGAGAGACATAGGGCAAGGGGGGACACATGGACAGATGAGGTAATAGAGAGACACTAGGAAAGGGGGGACAAAGAGACAGAGGGGTAATGGAGAGACATAGGGGTTGGGGGGACAAAGAGAGGGGTAATAGAGAGACATAGGAGAAGGGGGGGACACAAAGCCAGATGGGGTAATAGAGAGACACAGGGGATGGGGGTACAAAGAGACAGAGGGGTGAGAGAGAGACACACGGAGGAGATGGGGAAGAGAGACACAGAGGAAAGGGGAAGAGAGACACACAGAAGGTTTGTTGGGGGGACAAAGAGACATACAGTAGGGAAGGGGAACAAAGTGACACAAGATTTGTGGGAGGCAACGCTGGGCTGGGGAAAAAGAGACAGAGAGTGGCTGGGAGAAGAGAAAGAGGCACATAGAGTCTGGAGTTAGAAAGAGACACACAGATGAGATTTGAAAGGGGAGAAAGAGACAAAGTGGCTGAGGCTAAGAACAACACAAAAGGGGCTGGGGGAAAGAGAAATACAGAGGCTGGAGAAGGGTAAAAAGGAACACACAGGGACTGGGATGAAATAAAACATGCACAAGGGTCGCTGTAAGAGAAAAAAAAGGAGACAATTGGAGACAAGATACACTAAACGAGGTAAAGGTGCCACCCACATACTAATAAAACATATGACATAAGGCATACCATCTCATGTAAGACACCATTTGTCATTTATAAGCTTATGTGCCCTTGCGGCCTATATTATGTGGGCAAAACGGAAACCCCTATCTGTGAGTGTATTCGAGGCCACCGGTCAAGTATCAGACTTGCCTATCGAGATGGCCAGTCAGACAAACCGGTGGCCAAACATTTTCTGGAGAAGGGACATCCATTATCCTCCCTCAAATTTGTGAGTATAGACCACATACCTTGTCCCAAGAGGGGTGGTAATAGAGGACGGATGTTGCTCCAAAAAGAAGCGTTTTGGATATACCAATTGGGCACATTGGCACCGAGAGGATTAAATGAAAATATCCCTTATTATGCATTTATTTGAAATTTCCATAGCTTGTACTATTTTATATTGTATATTAATTCGTATTAATTATTAGGCTCTGGTATGGGTCTTTATTGTATAGCTAGATATGAAACACGGTTTATTATCACACTTATATCCTTGTTATAGTTTGTTTAAGAAATTAATTTCTCTACATAATCATGTACAGCAGGGCTTACCATACTGTACATCATATTGCACTGGGAACCCAGATTGGGGACACGTTCACTATACCGGCACATTTCTACTTTTACAATCACTTTTGAAAATGGCATCGAGTTTCTGCATCACAGCAGGATAAATATCGAATTTTAATGATATAACACATACGAATATACTCTAATCAGCACTTTGTTTAATAGATTTATTACATTCTTATTCAGCTAGTAGAAGTTGTGCACGAGTGGTTGCTTAGCAACCATATATACATACATGGCACATCGCACGTATCACGTGCACGCAAAGGGGGCGGGATTTACGTGGGTGTGCGCGCGCATACCCGGAAGTGCTCCCATACACGGTTGACACACATCAACTGCACCTGGGTGAGTTTGTACTAATTGCTTTCTACCTATATATTGTCAGTGTTTGCGTTTGTATTTATTATTGTTTTGATACCCTGAGGAAAGTCCCAAGCGGGGACTGAAACGTTGGTCTCATTTTTTAACTCTGTTTAAATAAATTTTGGATTTTTATAAGACCGGTGAGCGGCTATCCTTTACTGAAATATATATATATATATATATATATATATATATATATATATATATATATATATATATATATATATATATAAGTATATATATATATATATATATATATATATATATATATATATATATATATGCATGTATATTGATGTGTGTATTAGTAACATATAATTATGCCTACAATATTTACACATATAGTATTATACATTTATATACACATAAATGTCATTAATATATAGATGTGTGTGTGTGTGTGTGTGTGTGTGTGTGTGTGTGTGTGTGTGTGTGTGTGTGTGTGTAATGAGCACGTATTGGCCCTGTCTTGTTGCTAGTTGCATACTCATGCACAATAACATATTCAAAGTGAAGAACGCACCCATAGAACTTCAAAATTAACCAGATCACTTCATTTTTTTAGTTGTGCAACTGCAGACATTCAGCATTTCAGTACCATTACTAAAATGTCCTTAATAGGCCAAAGTCTCTCTTAAAATAAAGGCGCTCTTTTGTTTATTTCAAAGCCCTATATGCGTTCCTTCGCTGGATTAAGAGTTTTCAATGTCAAGTTATTTTTTCACCCTCTATATCAGCACACTACGCTGGCGCGACGCATTATTGGGCTGGTATAGAATTTTTTTACAGGGCTGATTTTAGTTCCCAGTCCGGCCCTGGCTACCGGATTCCCTCAGCGAGACGGTGGACACGTTTCTCCAAGGGCTATGCATTTCCACCTTTCTCTATGATACTTCGGACTTTACATCGGACCAAACTCCTGGGAGTGTCGCTTCTCCTGGTCACACCACTGTGGAGGAGTCAACTGTGGTTCCCACTCTTACTGGAGTTGCCTGTACTACTCCCTGTCTCCAGGTTTCTACTACAGGATCCACAGGGGAATCCACATCCATTGATATTAGAGGATCGCCTAACGAGGGGTTCCTGGGATGTGTCGGGCCTGTTCCTGGGATGGCTAGAGAGTTGCTCTGGGACTCTTGGGTGCCTGGCGCGCCTGGCAATCCTGGCATGGCTGGTGTCTGGAGAGACATTTGAATCCCTATACGGCCCCTACCATGGCAGTCCTAAACTTGCTGAATTGCTTTCTCAGGGTAAGTCGTATAGGATCATTAACGTCTTTCGGTCAGCTATCTCGGCGGCTCATGTGCCATCTCAAGGCTCTGGCATCGGTAAGGACCTCTCAGTCTGCAGATTGCTCCGAGATGCTTTTGATGTTGAATCTTTCTCCTTTTCACCAGACGATGTGTCTGTCTCCATTTCACACAGGACAAAATACAATTTGTCTTCTGTGTCGTACCCCTACTTTCTGAATAGGCCACGTCTCTGTGTGGCGTGTTGCTTACGGACCTACATATCCAGGACTTCGTTCTTTCGCCCTTCTGCTCATGGGCAGCTGTTGATTTCCTACATATGACCGTATAGGGCTGTTTCTGCATCTACGATCACTTGTTGGATTCTGTGACTTCTCTAATTGGCTGGCGTGGTGAGTTCCTTTGGGGTGCATTCGGTTCGGGGCGCTGCAGCATCAGCAGCTCTAGAAGCCGGTGGGTTCCTTTGGGATATTCTCGGCACCGCATATTGGCCATGGGAATCAACTTTCTACATTTTTTATTTCCGGCCACGATCTCATGTTTCTTCAGTTTTTATGTCTAGGCGTTAAAATTGCTAATATGAAGCCTCCTGTCTTGCCATAAAATTAGGCATTATTCTAGCCTCAGTGAGGAAATAATCTAAATTTTAATTAAGACAGGAGGCGAATATTCCCCCCCCCCCCCCCCCCCCCTTTACGTTTCCCTCCCTGGAACTGGGTTTGTTTTCGCTTATGTTATTTGGGGGTATTGTTATGTTTTGTAATGTATGGTCTCATATCTGTTTAATACATTTTCTTTCTGCCATACGATTTTGGTTGTCCATGTACGTTTATTTGTCATATATTATATTGTTGAAGTAATGTTGTAGGTGTTATGACATCCTGCCTTGGCAGTTTACTTTCACAAAGTTTATTTTCTTTGCAGTGTAATCTGGTTTCCCTCTGGCTTTGGTTTTTTATTCTATAGTTGTGCATGATGCAAGTTGGATTCATTTTGGTTTCTTGTTCTCCTGCTCAACCTCATCAAAGAAAGAGGAAGTGGGAGGGTCTGCCTAAGTGGTTTTATACTGCTGTTGTTTTGTTCTGATTGGTTGTTTGAAATAGTTATGTTAACTATTTTTTTGCTGTTGCAGGTTTTCAGTAAAGAAGGCAGAGCAAATATTCGCCTCCTGTCTTTATTAACATTTAGATGATACCTTCACCGAGGCTAGAATAATCCCTAATTTAAAGTAAAAGTAATTATGGTTTCAATTTGGCTACTCTGGCCTTAAATTTTAAATTTACTTTGAATTCTAAGTTTAGTGAATAGCCCTATAAGAGTCACAACACACTTAGATATGTCTCCCAACCTGAGCTGATACCTACCAATACTGGAACTTATGATAGGGATCTCTTTTTATTCATAGAGGGACTATTGTGTTCTTGTTTGTTTTGTTTTTTTTGTTTGTTTTTTTACACCTTAAATCATGATGTTGATAAAGATTCCTGTAATATCTAAATTATGGTTTATTTGCGGGTGATCTGCAATATCTCCTACATGTAGACCTGGAGTAATTGAACATATAGTGATTACCTAAATGAATACAGAATCCTAAAGAAATATAGTTTCATATCAATAAACATACAATGAACTTTGAAAAAAAATACAGAATGAATATTTATATATCTGCACAACTCTACTAGCTAGTCATAAAAACAAAACCACAAAATATTGCAAAATACTTACCACCCTGTAACCATTTTACTTATAAAATGTATCGTTTAGTTTATTAATTATTTCATTTATTAATTACTATATGCATTGTCTATTGCAAATTTATGAGCATAATACTTGCAGATAGTAAGAAATGTTTCCGGTCTTAAACTAGGCATAGTCTTATGGTTTTTCTCACCCCTCCTGATAACCTGACAGACCGGCTCTTCATCGGGAGTTGCACTACAGTCAGAGGCAGGAATCAGAGTGAGATGCCAATTTGAAATGGGTTGTGACTCTGACTACGAATCTGTAACTCAGTCAGGAATCAATGTCAACCAATGGTCAGCTATCATGGAAATGGGATGTGACAATAAATTCAATGTCTGGAATGGGAATTACAGATGAGACAAAACATTTATATAACTCTCATCTCTTAGATAAAAGTGATGATGTCTGAAAATGGACAAGGCAGTCATGAACTAAAGTAAAACTGTCATGATTAAAATAACTTCTATCTGGTTAAAATTAAGAAAATCAAATTTCACTGTAATAGAAAAATTGCTAGCAACTATATAGATCTCTTTAACTTCTTCACTACCATGTGGTTTGCAGAAAAAACACCCCCACAATATTTTTGGGTGTCCTAAAAAGTAACGTTTAAGTGTATTTTTTCAGTTTCAGTATGCCTAGATAGCACAGTATTTAATGGAATTTTTTTTTTTTTTTTACAAATTAATGAGGTTACTGATAGGAAAACAGTAGTAAATAAAGAACATTTCTCAACGTAAAATAGACATTTTTCCTCACATAATCTAAAATTATTATTATTATTTTATTATTTATATAGCACCATCAGATTCCGTAGCACTGTACAAAGGGTGGACTAACAGACATTTAATTGTAACCAGACAACTCGACGTACAGGAACAGAGAGGTGGAGGGCCCTGCTCAATGAACTTACATTCTAGAAGGAGTGTTGTATAAGTAGGGGTGCGAAGTAAGATGTTAGAAAAGTATTCGCTGAGGGCTTAATAGGTCATTTTTGACAGTTGCAGGAGAGGAGTCGTGGAGGGTGGGGGATAAAAACCTGCTAACAGTTTAATTGATAAGCTTTCTTGAAGAAGTGAGTTTTCAATGATGTTTTGAATGAGTGGAGACTGGGTGAAATTCTTATGGAGAAGGGAAGGAAGTTCCACAGAAGAGGTGCAGCCCTGGAAAAGTCTTGGAGGCGAGCGTTAGAGGTGGGAGTACGGACAGAGGACGGGCATACCTGTGTATTAGGGAGGATAGGTAGGTTGGAGCAGCATTATGTAGGGACTTGTAAGCAAGCACCAGAATTTTAAATTGAGCCCTATATCTAACTGGGAGCCAATGCAGGGACTGACAGAGCGAGAGGCGTGGGAGGTGCAAGCGGACAGGAAAATGAGCCTTGCCGCTGCATTCATTATAGATTGCAACGGTGCAATCTGGGATAATTCTCTTACCTATACATTGCCCAATATACAATATATATATATATATATATATATATATATATATATATATATGTGTGTATATATAAACCCCATAAAAAAGCCAGCACTCAAGGACTTGTGTAGAAAAAAATAAAGGCTTTTAATCCAAACAGTCAACGTTTTAGTTCACTACAATGAACTTTCCTCAGGACATGTTACTCAGGATATATAGACATGTCTTGAGGAAAGCTCATTGTAGTGGCTTTTTTTATGGAGTTTGGATTTTCGTGCAGCTGAGCACCGGGCAATTACAAGGAGGAAAGCTGGAGTGCAAAACCCCTACAAATTGTGTGTATATATATATAGTGTTGTCGCGAACCCGAAATTTTCGGTTCGCGAACGGCGAACGCGAACTTCCGCAAATGTTCGCGAACCGGCGAACCGCGCGAACCGCCATTGACTTCAATGGGCAGGCGAATTTTAAAACCAACAGGGACTCTTTCTGGCCACAACAGTGATGGAAAAGTTGTTTCAAGGGGACTAACACCTGGACTGTGGCATGCCGGAGGGGGATCCATGGCAAAACTCCCATGGAAAATTGCACAGTTGATGCAGAGTCTGCTTTTAATCCATAAAGGGCAGAAATCACCTAACATTGACACCTGTCCTCAAAGCCCCTGATACACACTGACACAGAGCAGAATAGAGACTGTTCCCCGTCCTCAGAGACCATGATACACACTGACACAGAGCAGAATAGAGACTGTTCCCCCTACATAGGGTCACTTGGCAGATATGGCGGGGTCGTGGGAGGGGGAGGATGACTTTCACCTCTTCCCCTGTTACATTCCCGTTGTGCTGTGACATCACCCTTATACGCTGTGTAAAGCATACTATTTAATTTGATCAGCATGGCCACTTGAGTTTTTATAGTTTTCACGCTGCTTGTAGTTTATATATGGTTCACAAAAATCAAACAAACGATAAAGTAAACATGTAAGGATTCAGAATATTCTTTCAAACCCTTACACATTGTGTGTACGTATTTTTTGTCTTAAGTTTGTGGCTTTAAAGAAGTTTACGTTGTTTCTATGATGTGCATAACATGTTCTTGTAAATGTTTGTTAAATTTTTCCTGGAATTGTAATTTTTGAATCTGAATAAAGATAGTCAAATCCCTGATACACACTGACACAGAGCAGAATAGGGACTGTTCCCCCTACATATGGTCACTTGGCAGATATGGATTGACACCTATCCTAATGATCCCTGATACACACTGACACAGAGCAGAATAGAGACTGTTCCCCCTACATAGGGTCACTTGGCAGATATGGATTGACACCTGTCCTCAAAACCCCTGATACACACTGACACAGAGCAGAATAGGGACTGTTCCCCCTACATAGGGTCACTTGGCAGATATGGATTGACACCTGTCCTCAAAACCCCTGATACACACTGACACAGAGCAGAATAGGGACTGTTCCTCCTACATAGGGTCACTTGGCAGATATGGATTGACACCTGTCCTCAAAACCCCTGATACACACTGACACAGAGCAGAATAGGGACTGTTCCCCCTACATAGGGTCACTTGGCAGATATGGATTGACACCTGTCCTCAAAACCCCTGATACACACTGACACAGAGCAGAATAGAGACTGTTCCCTGTCCACAGAGACCATGATACACACTGACACAGAGCAGAATAGAGACTGTTCACCGTCCACAGAGACCATGATACACACTGACACAGAGCAGAATAGAGACTGTTCCCCGTCCACAGAGACCATGATACACACTGACACAGAGCAGAATAGGGACTGTTCCCCCTACATATGGTCACTTGGCAGGTATGGATTGACACCTGTCCTCAAAGCCCCTGATACACACTGATACAGAGCAGAATAGAGACTGTTCCCTGTCCACAGAGTCCATGATACACACTGACACAGAGCAGAATAGAGACTGTTCCCTGTCCACAGAGTCCATGATACACACTGACACAGAGCAGAATAGAGACTGTTCCCCGTCCACAGAGACCATGATACACACTGACACAGAGCAGAATAGAGACTGTTCACCGTCCACAGAGACCATGATACTCACTGACACAGAGCAGAATAGAGACTGTTCCCCGTCCACAGAGACCATGATACACACTGACACAGAGCAGAATAGGGACTGTTCCCCCTACATAGGGTCACTTGGCAGGTATGGATTGACACCTGTCCTCAAAGCCCCTGATACACACTGACACAGAGCAGAATAGAGACTGTTCCCTGTCCACAGAGTCCATGATACACACTGACACAGAGCAGAATAGGGACTGTTACCCCTACATAGGGTCACTTGGCAGGTATGGATTGACACCTGTCCTCAAAGCCCATGATACACACTGGGGGGAGCTACTGTCCTCCCCAACCCCTGCGCGGTGGGTGGGGGCCATAAATCACAATAGGGGGCCTACTTTCCTCCCCCCCGGCCCCCATCCCTGCGCGGTGGGTGGGGGCCATAAATCACAATGGGGCGGACCTACTGATAGGAGTGGAGTATTGTTCATATCAGTTTAATACCTTCCGCGTCTCCTATCAGTGGACGTGTATATGGCAGCCATTTTAGGAACCGCACACCTGGGACCCGAGCAAGGTCACCTCGTTCAAGCTGCTCTGGTTCCTTGATGAGCCAGCTGCCCGTGAGTTAACATGTCCCGTGGAGAAGCACTCTGTCCTGTAAAGCCTCACCACAAAAAAAATTAAATAAATAACAGCACTCGGAGTGGTGAGTTTAGTAAATGTTCATATCAGTTTAATACCTTCCGCGTCTCCTATCAGTGGATGTGTATATGGCAGCCATTTTAGGAACTGCACACCTGGGACCCGAGCAAGGTCACCTCTTTCAACAGGCGACATGATTTGGCCCTGTAAAACTATCCTGGATATTCTCTACAATTTCTATGGATATGGCATTGATTTATGTAACAGGGAGATGGAAGAAGATGCTTGGTCGGTCCTCTTACTTGAAATTTGGGGCACTGCGCGGGCAAGCTAATGTGCCACCAGATAGGAGTGGTGAGTTTAGTATTGTTCTGATCAGTTTAATACCTTCCACGTCTCCTATCAGTGGACGTGTAAATGGCAGAGATTTTTAATTGTTGAATCACCTCCCCTTTTTAGGCCAAGGTGGGAAGATGCTTAGACCACTGGTATATTGGTGCCATCTTGGAGGATTTTTTTTGGTTTGGTTTTTGAAGCCACAGTGCTGCACCAGTGGGCCTAAAAATTAGGCATGTACACATGCCTGAAAAATTTGGTATTGTTGCAGCCGCTGCTGTAGCAGCGGCCAGAAAAATTTATGTTTGTTTCACAGGCAGAAAGTGCCCTAAAACATGGCGGCTTGAACCCTAGTTGGTGGCGGATAAGTCACGCAAGTCAAACGTCATTCAGAGCTAAAATACAGCAGCGTGTGGACCATTTTTAGCCCAAGGCAGCTCATCTCATCAGGCCTTTTTTAATCGAATGTATCACCCAGTGTCAGTCCCTTCGGGATCCATCCCTCATTCATCTTAATAAAGGTGAGGTAATCTAGACTTTTTTGACCTAGGCGACTTCTCTTCTCAGTGACAATACCTCCTGCTGCACTGAAGGTCCTTTCTGACAGGACACTTGAAGCGGGGCAGGCCAGAAGTTCTATCGCAAATTGGGATAGCTCAGGCCACAGGTCAAGCCTGCACACCCAGTAGTCAAGGGGTTCATCGCTCCTCAGAGTGTCGATATCTGCAGTTAAGGCGAGGTAGTCTGCTACCTGTCGGTTGAGTCGCTCTCTGAGGGTGGATCCCGAAGGGCTGTGGCGATGCATAGGACTTAAAAAGGTCCGCATGTCCTCCATCAACAACACGTCTTTAAAGCGTCCTGTCCTTGCCGGCGTGGTCGTGGGAGGAGGAGGAGGAGGATGACTTCCACCTCTCCCCCTGTTAGATTCCTGTTGTGCTGTGACATCACCCTTATACGCTGTGTAAAGCATACTTTTTAATTTATTTTGCAAATGCTGCATCCTTTCCGACTTGTTGTAATTCGGTAACATTTCCGCCACTTTCTGCTTATACCGGGGGTCTAGTAGCGTGGACACCCAGTACAGGTCGTTCTCCTTCAGCCTTTTTATACGAGGGTCCCTCAACAGGCAGGACAGCATGAAAGACCCCATTTGCACAAGGTTGGATGCCGAGCTACTCATTTCCCGTTCCTCCTCCTCACTGATGTCATTGAAGGTATGTTCTTCCCCCCAGCCACGTACAACACCACGGGTACCAGCTAGGTGACAACGAGCACCCTGGGATGCCTGTTGTGTTTGGTCTTGCTCCTCCTCCTCCTCCTCAAAGCTACAATCCTCCTCTGACTCCTCTTCCTCACAATCCTCTTCCAGCGTTGCCGCAGGTCCAGCAAGCGATGCTGATAAGGCTGTTTCTGGTGGTGATGGTGACCACAACTCTTCCTCTTCCTCTTCACGCTCATCTACAGCCTGATCCAGCACTCTTCGCAGGGCACGCTTCAGGAAGAAAACAAATGGTATGATGTCGCTGATGGTGCCTTCGTTGCGACTGACTAGGTTTGTCACCTCCTCAAAAGGACGCATAAGCCTACAGGCATTGCGCATGAGCGTCCAGTAACGTGGCAAAAAAATTCCCAGCTCCCCAGAGGCTGTCCTAGCACCCCGGTCATACAAATATTCATTAACAGCTTTTTCTTGTTGGAGCAGGCGGTCGAACATTAGGAGTGTTGAATTCCAACGTGTAGGGCTGTCGCAAATCAAGCGCCTCACTGGCATGTTGTTTCGCCGCTGGATATCGGCAAAGTGAGCCATGGCCGTGTAGGAACGCCTGAAATGGCCACACACCTTCCTGGCCTGCTTCAGGAAGTCCTGTAAGCCTGTGTACTAATGCACAAAGCGTTGTACGATCAGATTACACACATGTGCCATGCACGGCACATGTGTCAACTTGCCCAACTTCAATGCCGCTATCAAATTTTTTCCGTTGTCACACACCACTTTGCCGATATCCAGTTGCTGCGGAGTCAGCCACTTTTCCACCTGTGCGTTCAGGGCGGACAGGAGTGCTTGTCCGGTATGACTCTCTGCTTTCAAGCAAGTCAAACCCAAGACGGCGTGACACTGCCGTATCCAGGATGTGGAATAGTACCTGGGGAGCTGGGGGGGTGCCGTTGATGTGGAGCAAGACGCAGCAGCACAAGAGGACTCAGCCAAGGAGGTTATGGAAGAGGATGGAGTAGGAGGAGTAGAGGAGGTGGCAGCAGGACTGCCTGCAATTCGTGGCGGTGTCACCAACTCCTCTGCAATGCCACGCATTCCTTGCTTGTCAGCCGTCAGCAGGTTTACCCAATGCGCAGTGTAGGTGATATACCTGCCCTGACCATGCTTTGCAGACCAGGTATCAGTGGTCAGATGGACCCTTGCCCCAACACTGTGTGCCAGACATGCCATGACTTCCTTTTGCACAATCGAGTACAAGTTGGGGATTGCCTTTTGTGAAAAGAAATTCCGGCCGGGTACCTTCCACTGCGGTGTCCCAATAGCTAAAAAATTTTTGAACGCCTCAGACTCAACCAGATTGTATGGTAAAAGCTGGTGGGCTAATAGTTCGGACAAGCCAGCTGTCAGACGCTGGGCAAGGGGGTGACTTGGTGACATTGGCTTCTTACGCTCAAACATGTCCTTGACAGACACATGACTGTGGGCAGATGAGCGGGAACTGCTCAAGGCGGGAGACGGAGTGGCGGATGGTTGAGAGGGGGCAAGAAGGACAGCAGTGGTTGACGTGGCTGAAGATGCTAGACCAGGAGGAGGATGGCGACTTAGAGTAGGCGTGCTGCTTGTACTCATGTGTTGATCCCATAGGCGTTTGTGATGTGAGATCATGTGCCTACACAAAGCAGTTGTACCTAGGTGGGCGTTGGACCTCCCACGACTCAGTTTCCTTTGGCACAGGTTGCAAATGGCATCGCTGTTTCAGAGGCAGACACACAAAAAAAATGCCACACTGCTGAGCTCTGCAATGACGGCATTCTGGTGGTGGACACAGCATGCGTTGATTGGAGTGCTGTCGGGCTGACCCCGGGTGCCGATGCATGCTGTCTGACTGTGCCACTAGCTCCTTGCGACGACCCCCCCCCCTGCTTCCAACTCGTCTCCTCCTCCTCTCTGTCTCCCCATCTGAACTTTCGCCCTGTTCTTCTTCTTGCCGAGCGGGCACCCACGTGACATCCATGGACGCATCGTCATCATCAACCGCTTCGCTTGTATCTGACAACTCAGAAAAGGAAGCAGCAGCGGGTACAACATCATCATCATCACACCGTACCTCCATGTGTTTAATGCTGCCTGCCTGAGACATATCCCTGTTATCTACATCCTCTAGCAATAATGGTTGAGCATCACTCATTTCTTCAAACGGGTGTGTGAATAACTCCTCTGACATACCAAGTAAAGCGGCTGTGGTGCTAGTTTTGGTGGTGGCGGCAGGCGGGTGAGTGGTATCTTGAGAGGTGCGTGAAGCTAAGCTGGAGGAGGATGGTGCGTCAAGGTTCCGAGCAGAGGCTGTACAAGATTGGGTGTCCTGTGTTAGCCAGTCAACTATGTCCTCAGAACTTTTCAAGTTCAGGGTACGTGGCTTCTGAAAACTGGGCATTATTCTAGGGCAAAAGGGAATCACAGCACCACGACCACGACGGCCCCTGCAGGGTGGCCTGCCTCTGCCTGTCATTTTTTGGGGGGATTAGTGGTACTATGCGTGCAAGCTACTGTGAGACCAGATATGATTGGCAATGTGAACTGTAACAGTTCTGCAGAGCACACACTGTAGGCCTGACACACCCGCTTGAAGACAAGTAACTGCTATTGAATCTATAACAGTGAAAAACAAATTTTCTTTGTAAAAGCAAGCTATAGAGACACCAGATATGATTGGCAATGTGCACTTGAACAGTTCTGCAGAGCACACACTGTAGGCCTGACACACCCGCTTGAAGACAAGTAACTGCTATTCAATCTATAACAGTGAAAAAAAAAATTTTGGTTTTAAAAGCACGCTATAGAGACACCAGATATGATTGGCAACTGTCAAAGCACGCTGGCACAGGTCTGCAGAGCACACGCTGAAGGAAGGACTGACAGAGCCGCTTGAAGGACACTGACTGGCTGCTATTAGCTTACACTAGAAACCTTTTTTCTTTGTAAAAGCACGCTATAGAGACACCAGATATGATTGGCAATGTGCACTGGAACAGTTCTGGAGAGCACACACTGAAGGAAGGACTGACAGAGCCGCTTGAAGGACACTGACTGGCTGCTATTAGCTTACACTAGAAACCTTTTTTCTTTGTAAAAGCACGCTATAGAGACACCAGATATGATTGGCAATGTGCACTTGAACAGTTCTGCAGAGCACACACTGTAGGCCTGGCACACCCGCTTGAAGACAAGTAACTGCTATTCAATCTATAACAGTGAAAAAAAAAATTTGTTTTTAAAAGCACGCTATAGAGACACCAGATATGATTGGCAATGTGCACTGGAACAGTTCTGGAGAGCACACGCTGAAGGAAGGACTGACAGAGCCGCTTGAAGGACACTGACTGGCTGCTATTAGCTTACACTAGAAACCTTTTTTCTTTGTAAAAGCACGCTATAGAGACACCAGATATGATTGGCAACTGTCAAAGCACGCTGGCACAGGTCTGCAGAGCACACGCTGAAGGAAGGACTGACAGAGCCGCTTGAAGGACACTGACTGGCTGCTATTAGCTTACACTAGAAACCTTTTTTCTTTGTAAAAGCACGCTATAGAGACACCAGATATGATTGGCAATGTGCACTTGAACAGTTCTGCAGAGCACACACTGTAGGCCTGACACACCCGCTTGAAGACAAGTAACTGCTATTCAATCTATAACAGTGAAAAATAAATTTTGGTTTTAAAAGCACGCTATAGAGACACCAGATATGATTGGCAATGTGCACTGGAACAGTTCTGCAGAGCACACACTGAAGGAAGGACTGACAGAGCCGCTTGAAGGACACTGACTGGCTGCTATTAGCTTACACTAGAAACCTTTTTTCTTTGTAAAAGCACGCTATAGAGACACCAGATATGATTGGCAATGTGCACTTGAACAGTTCTGCAGAGCACACGCTGAAGGAAGGACTGACAGAGCCGCTTGAAGGACACTGACTGGCTGCTATTAGCTTACACTAGAAAGCTTTTTTCTTTGTAAAAGCACGCTATAGAGACACCAGATATGATTGGCAATGTGCACTTGAACAGTTCTGCAGAGCACACACTGTAGGCCTGACACACCCGCTTGAAGACAAGTAACTGCTATTCAATCTATAACAGTGAAAAAAAAAATTTGGTTTTAAAAGCACGCTATAGAGACACCAGATATGATTGTCAATGTGCACTGGAACAGTTCTGGAGAGCACACGCTGAAGGAAGGACTGACAGAGCCGCTTGAAGGACACTAACTGGCTGCTATTAGCTTACACTAGAAACCTTTTTTCTTTGTAAATGCACGCTATAGAGACACCAGATATGATTGGCAACTGTCAAAGCACGCTGGCACAGGTCTGCAGAGCACACGCTGAAGGAAGGACTGACAGAGCCGCTTGAAGGACACTGACTGGCTGCTGTTAGCTTACACTAGAAACCTTTTTTCTTCGTAAAAGCATGCTATAGAGACACCAGATATGATTGGCAATGTGCACTTGAACAGTTCTGCAGAGCACACACTGTAGGCCTGACACACCCGCTTGAAGACAAGTAACTGCTATTCAATCTATAACAGTGAAAAAAAAAATTTTGGTTTTAAAAGCACGCTATAGAGACACCAGATATGATTGGCAATGTGCACTGGAAAAGTTCTGGAGAGCACACGCTGAAGGAAGGACTGACAGAGCCGCTTGAAGGACACTGGCTGGCTGCTATTAGCTTACACTAGAAACCTTTTTTCTTTGTAAATGCACGCTATAGAGACACCAGATATGATTGGCAACTGTCAAAGCACGCTGGCACAGGTCTGCAGAGCACACGCTGAAGGAAGGACTGACAGAGCCGCTTGAAGGACACTGACTGGCTGCTATTAGCTTACACTAGAAACCTTTTTTCTTTGTAAAAGCACGCTATAGAGACACCAGATATGATTGGCAATGTGCACTTGAACAGTTCTGCAGAGCACACACTGTAGGCCTGACACACCCGCTTGAAGACAAGTAACTGCTATTCAATCTATAACAGTGAAAAAAAAATGTTGGTTTTAAAAGCACGCTATAGAGACACCAGATATGATTGGCAATGTGCACTGGAACAGTTCTGGAGAGCACACGCTGAAGGAAGGACTGACAGAGCCGCTTGAAGGACACTGACTGGCTGCTATTAGCTTACACTAGAAACCTTTTTTCTTTGTAAATGCACGCTATAGAGACACCAGATATGATTGGCAACTGTCAAAGCATGCTGGCACAGGTCTGCAGAGCACACACTGAAGGAAGGACTGACAGAGCCGCTTGAAGGACACTGACTGGCTGCTGTTAGCTTACACTAGAAACCTTTTTTCTTTGTAAAAGCACGCTATAGAGACACCAGATATGATTGGCAACTGTCAAAGCACGCTGGCACAGGTCTGCAGAGCACACGCTGAAGGAAGGCCTGACAGAGCCGCTTGAAGGTCACTGACTGGCTGCTATTAGCTTACACTGGAAACTTTTTTTCTTTGTAAAAGCACGCTATAGAGACACCAGATATGAGTGGCAACTGTCAAAGTACGCTGGCAGGGTTGTGCAGGGCACACGCTGAAGGAAGGCCTGACAGAGCCGCTTGAAGGACACTGACTGGCTGCTATTAGCTTACACTGGAAACCTTTTATTTATTTTAAATGTAAAGCTTAACCTATTGTTAAAACAGATATGAGTGGTGGCACTGACTGTGCAAATGGGCAAGGCATCCAACCTGACACAGAAGCTGGCAGGCAGGCAACTGCTCTTCTATTACAGTGAAAAAAAAATATTTCTTTTAAATGTAAAGCTTAACCTATTGTAAAAACAGATATGAGTGGTGGCACTGGGCAAGTAGGCACAGTATCCAATGTGAACCTCACACAGAAGCTGACAGGCAGGCACCTGCAATTACATTACACAGGAAAAAAAAAAAAAAAAAAAAGCAGCCTGATGTTATAGCCCTAAAAGGGGCTTTTTGGGGTGCTGTCCTTACAACAGAGATCAGATGAGTCCTTCAGGATTGTAGTGGACACTGAATACCCTAGCCTAGCTATCAATTTCCCTATCTAATCAGCAGCAGCTTAACTTTCCCTCCTCTCACTAAGCATGCAGCTTCAGAATGAATCGAAAATGGATGCTGGGAGGGAGGTTGGAGGGTGTGGAAGGGAGGGAGTGCTGCTGATTGGCTGGAATGTGTTTGCTGACCGAGAGGCACAGGGTCAAAGTTTGCCCAATGATGACGAATAGGGGGCGGATCGAACTGCGCATGTGTTTGCCCGCCGCGGCGAACGCGAACACGCTAAGTTCGCCGGGAACTGTTCGCCGGCGGACAGTTCGGTACATCACTATATATATATATATATATTCCTATGTACTACTGTATATATGTATATTGTATATGTTGCCATATTAGTACAGAGGTACTGTGGCATATTGGTGGGTTTAACACAATATGGGCATATTTCATTGCTGAGATAGGGGATTTTAAGTAGCCTTGTAAAATTTAAAACTGTGTTTTATGTGTACACTGTTCCTGATCTGTATTTTCCATAAATTCTGCATGTTCTGGGTGTGCCACCAGTTCCCTCTTTTGTCTAGGTATGTATGGAGTTGAGACCAGATTCCTTTTGGGTTCAAAACCTTGGCCCACCCATCTGCTTCTGGTGCCCCTTTTTAGGTGACCACAGTAAAGTATAAATTTAAGGAGGTTTTGTAAAGCAATGCCACTTTAATAATAATTTTATTTGGTATAAAGCAGATATATGATATGCATTGTGAGTATATAATGAAAACTATTATCAATTTGTTTGTTTAGTTATGGCACTGTATTTTTTTAATTTTTTGTTATCACATTCATTATTTTTTTTTTAATTCTTTATTTTTTCGAAGTGCATGGGTAATTACACAAGATGAAATTGGTGAATAACATTGCATATGGTATACACGTAAATGACAAGATATGCTGCACTTCTTTTTTATAATAATAAAAGTAACAAGAGTATTGACTAGAAAAGCATATGATAAAGCATTCGATTTGAACTGGCAATAAGTATTATAAAATATGCATAATGACTGAGTTAGCAGTATTGGGATTAGCGGGGTGGCCCCACTGCCCTGTGGCATGCGAGTTACAGGTTAAAATTAAACAAGAGTTGTTATGCAGTTGGGACACTTGTTAAGTCATTGCATATGTGAAAGTAAGTGACATGTTTAAAACACGCTAAAAACGAAAGAAAAAAAAAAACAGAACACAGAAATTTAACTGTATGCTTTGCCAGGCAGTTCAAGGTGTAAAATAAGACTGGTTAATTAACAGCTGGTCATTAGTGACCGTTGGTTAAGTGCAGACTGGTAGTGTATGTGCTGCTATACTGCTGAGATGAGGCATGGATAGGGAGGGATAACATAATAGGGAGCAACAATTCAATGAATGAAAAATAACTGTATTGGAGATATGCAAAATGAAAGACAACAGGCCCAGACCCCGCGCACCCTGGTGAACCGGGAGTTAATGCAACATTAATACACCAACCCTGATGCCTATGCCCTAGTTACAACAGCTTGAGGCATAATAGTGTGATACATTTTGCTTATGAGTTCACTGCATGATGAAATTAAATAAATACCAATAGCAAATATTGAGCGATGCAATAATAAGACAAATAATCAGTGAACTAATAACAGACTGGCCATGCATATACTGTAAGACTGCAGTGTTGAGACAGGAATAGGGAAAAGCAAATCAATAAATGAAAAATGAATGTAATGAATGCAAACTGAGCTCAGCTGCAGTTAAGACTCCTCTCTGCTGCAAACCTTCACCCGATGCCGCTAGTGTGCTGGAACAGATAGTCCATTCTTTGGCCCGGTATGGTGTCCCTTTGTGTCCTCTTGCTGGGCTGCGGCAGGTTCCGGTCCTCGTATGGTTCAGGCATGGTCCGATGTAATATCTCATGACCGGATCGGTGTGGTGGGCTGTGGCTGTCTGGGATCTGGGTAGGTGATTGTGTTCCTTGCTCCTTCAGACCTTTAGTGTTGGGTCCGGCAGTGCTAGGGTTTGGAGGTTTCTTGAAGCCCCTGTCTCGCTGTCTGCGCCTTGCTCTTTTTCTCCGTGGGTGTCTCTGTTGGGTTATGGCAGTTCGGCGAGATATTTCAGGGCGTGCTCGTGAAGCTGCTGCAAGGGCCCGGCTCGTCGGCTTCGGGCGGCTTTTGCCCCTTAGTGACCTCTGCATTGCCGCATAGGGTTGTCCTCTGTGCTTCCTGCTTGCATGTACCGGGATGAGCCACGTCTTTGGGTGACCCGGTGGTAAGTTAGGTCTCCACCATTCCGCAGTCCCAGCGTTTGCCGGTACCTGCGATGTGGAGGGTGCGTCCGAGTGACCCGGCTGGATGTGTGAGGGTAACGGTTGTTGAGATGCCGTTTTGACTGTCGGAGCAGGTTTGTTCCTCTTTTCTAGACGCTCCCAAAATCGTTGGCATATGGCGTCAAATTTTGACTGCAAGACTGCTTCCCATTCACTAGCCGTCTGTTGCTCTAAGTGGGCTGCATTGCCACCGGCCATCTTGGCTGGGCCTCGTTGTTTTGTCGGTAGGTTTTGCGCCCAAGAGTATCCAGAGGGTAAGTGCACTCTGTGGGTGGGTAGACCGGGATAACCCCCACCGGTCCAGAGGGGGGGGGGGGGAATGAGGGCCCATGTGCACTGAGACAGCAAATTGTGGCGGCGGGAGAGCGGCCATCCCTCCCAAGTCCGCCATGTGAGTAGGCCTCTGACACTTGTCGAGTGGGTACTGTCACTTGGATGGTGTCATTGTGCTCCTCTCGGTGTCACTTCTCGTTTGCTGGCTTTGGTGTTACGATTAGTCACCGTTTTAACCATAAAAATCTGTTTTATTTGATGCTTGTTGCAGGAGCTTCTGAGGCTATTCCACATTAATTTTTTATGATATATGTTCACAATGCTCTTACAACAGATTTATTAAATACACTTTAGTTCATTTAGCATTAGCACTATTCAATAGTGTAATTTTTGACTCTACGGCAGCACCATTCCTGCAAAATGCATATTCCAGGTGTGCCCCCAGTTCTCTCTTTTGCCTATGTGGGGGAGATTTGTGACAGGGTGAGTTGTGAGAAAGGGAAGATTGTATGTGGGGAGGTTGTTTCCCTGTTAAGCCTCCTGCTTCCCTTTTTGCAGTGATTGGGGTTCTTATCTTCTTTTCCTGATGGTCCAGTGAGCTGCTTGCAGAATCCTTGGAGTACCCAATTCCAGTCTCTGACCAGGAGGGTCCACTTCCAGAGTGCTGCTCTCATACAGCAAATCTGTAGATCTACCTATCTGCCTTGCTGTGCAAGGGGCTAGCGGAGGAGCTCAGCAGAACCAGTGCTGGTAAGATAGCACCAGCTCTGCTATCAGCACAGTCATTGCAGTCATTTGCAATTAACCAATTTCATTTGTAATGGTTGTAGTCGTGTATGGGTGCAGACCCTGGCAATCGTGCTTTACACGAGTGCTTAATAAAGGGGGTAAGACTAAAAATTAAAAACAGTCCTTTCCTCCCCCATATCTCCCTAGTGTCCCTATTTAAGAGGGACAGTCCCGATTTTGGGCCCAAATCCCCTTCTCCTTTTTTCAGTCCCAATGTCCCTATTTTCTAGGAGCTTCATTTTATTGGTGTGTCTAAGTGCATGACAGAGCTATGCAATATAATACTCCCCGAATTGTGTCTTTATGCTATAATAAATGTGTTTAGAAATCAGTCTGTGTAAATGAGAATTTTGTTGTTCTAAATTAAATTTTTGTTGTATAAATTGTTATTACTAAAATTTCTCAGAGCAGCCCAAGCCCTGAGACACCCCCACTCACACCCCTAAAACTAAAGTGTCCCTCTTAGTCCATTTGAAATGTTGGGAGGTGTGCTCATCTGTCAAATCAATTCTTATCTTTTGTTGGCACAGAGGTGAAGAGACTGTGCTCTGAGTCTCTGTGAGGACAGCAGTGACAGGAGATAGGAGCAGTATATCTCAGCTTGGCTAGCAGTAACAGATAACCAAAATGCAGGGGAAAGTTTAACCTGTTCTGGGAAGGTTTTGTTTGTCACTCAAACAAGGGTGTACAGAAGAGAAAAATTAATGCTATAGGACAAAGGTAAATTAGGAAACTGCAACGAAAAGGGGGTCAAAGAGAAAACAACAAAAAACATTTACAACATTTTGAAAAGCCCCCTTCCAATAAATAGACAACAGAGTTTAATATTTTCAGAAATTAGATGTCATTATAGTCACTAATAATTCACATAAATAATTCATTAATAGACATCACATTTAACTGCATATTTGATTTGGTTCAAAATGCATTGTTCTGGAATACAGAATATAATATAGTGCAGGTACATTTCACATTTAACAATATTTTTTATTTACATTTTTATTTTAAAATTAAATATAAAATTACTTTTATGACTATTATTTTTTTTGACAATAGGAATAAAAAAAACTCACCTGCAATTCAATGAAGTATTGAGAATAGACAAATAACTAGCAGAGACGTTGACTGTAGCTTCCAAATATTTAATAGTTAGTTTTACATGTTAATTACTGTTTTTGTTATCTGAGCACGCCTGATTTACAGCCAATGTAAGCTTAGCTGACACAAACTATTGCACTTTTGCTTCCTCCTAGTGGTAAGTTCAAGCAATTACATATTTGAACACACACAATATTATATATTCTGAACAAAATTATAAACGCCACACTTTTGTTTTTGCACCAATTTTTCATGAGCTGAACTCAAAGATCTAAGACTTTTTTCTATGTACTCAAAAGGCCTATTTCTCTCAAATATTGTTCAATCTGTCTAAATCTGTGTTAGTGAGCACTTTTCCTTTGCCGATATAATCCACTTAGGTAGTCAGTATGATGGTATAAGTTAGTTAGTTTACCAGATTGTTTAGGTTTTCTAGGTAGGCAGCTTTAGTCCTTTGTGTGGAGTTTTTTGGACCTTATATAGGGCTATTTATCCAGGGTTTGTTTAACCCATTTGTCCATAGGACTTATAGTCTGCCTTATGAGAGTAGTGATTTTTTTCACATTTCTCCTTTGAGTTATCAGCTCCTATTTTAGTTTTTATTTAGGAAGCTGTGGGTGGTATAGGGTGGAGAAGGGATTTCTTTCTGTTCACTCCCTCCCACCCTTTCCATCCCTTTAGCCATTTTTATATGTGACTTCCCTCTCTCTTCCTTCCTTTTTTCCTTTTATTATCTGGTACTATATATGTGCCTTTTTCTGTGTCCAGAGCTACTTCCTTTGGGACCCCCTTGTCTCATGGGTCTCCTTTCTGTATCTTTGGAATTAACACCATCTCTGCTGCCTATCCTTACCAAACATTTTGCAAACACCACCAAAGGGGTTTTGGATCACCCTAAAGAGATCCTAAGAAGATTCATACCAGAGCCAGGTCTAGTATATGGCTCTTTCTTTGTGAGTGTGTTTGAGAAAGATATATGTATTGAGATATCTGCACTATTTTGTACCTCTCTATCTTTACAGTGATACAGTAAGAAGAGAGGGTAGAAGTATATCTTTATTTTGCCAATACTTGCTCCACCTATTTTATTGTGTGTGTTATATATAATTTAAGGTGAAGGTGTAGAGGATACCTCACAGGTGTTTAGAGCTAGTATCACTGCTGTAGAGATGTAAAACATCTCTATAGATCCCAAAGGCTATAACAAAATCCAGAATAGACAGGTTTTTGTTGAGATTTTGGGCCCCTAGATTTCAGTACAACATCCCTGTATGCGTACGTGCGATTCTCCATGACATGCTGGGAAGCGATCAGGAGGGAGAAAAGATTTACGTCTTTGCCCTTCAGGATGTCTTTTTTGAGATTCGCAGGCACCATGTGGGCTGGTTTAATAACGTGAAATCCTGAACCAGAGGATGCACTATTACCTGGTTGTGTCTGGAATGGGCCTGGAAGTTCAGCAGCAACGGATCCTATTGTCGGTATGGGAAGACTACAAGCTTCTGTAGTGACGATATCATCGCGTGGAGATTGGTGTTGCTTGAGCTACTCGTGCCCTCTCCAGCATTTGTATTGTCCATATTGGTCCGCATGAGCCTGAAAAGCTTTGCTTTCCTGGCTATTGCTGGGAAAGGGATGTTGCATCTATATCATTCGGCTGTGATGCGAGGAATGGTCCATCACCTGATAGATGCAGAGCTACTGGCAACACCTTTACGTGTAGGTGTAGCGGACCTGACAGGAGTCGTGGGGATTGACATGTCGTCACCATCTTCAGGGATCTGAGATATACTGAAATATAGCAATAACGTAGCTTAGAACTGAATTTTTTTTACTGGCTGGCTAGCTAGTGCCAAGTGGCGAAACAATTTAGTAGGTTGGTGACAGGTGAGGCCCTGCTAGTTGCCAAGCAGTTTCAAAGGCTCTATTTATGCGTTGGCGCTAGGGGTTTTGTGGCCACCGAACATTGTGGTGGGGTGTTGGCCTCTCGTGACTATTAAAGCATAAGATAGATTTTTTTTTATACTTACCCGACACAAAGTCTGAGATTCCCACTAAAGGAGGTGGAGAGGGGAAGGAGAGGCCTATACCTATTAATAACAAAGATGGGTATGCCAATTATTACACATGTAGCTTAGGAGATTCTAAATGTAATCACCCCATAATAAAATAAACCATCTACTTACTGAAATAGGATTCGAGGTCTGAAAAGCAATTGCTGCTCCAAATTGAATAACCTCGCAATCTGTAAAATATGATGAGACATGACTTACACGTTGTAAGAAAGTCCATAGACAGTGCTGTAAAAGCACATGAAAATATGGACTGTGTTCCTAAACCTGTATAATGTACCATATAACCTGTCCAAATGCCACCTTGAAGGAAAACCTGTTTGTAGCATCATCAGAACCATATTAAGGACAAACTAATTCACTGATCCATAATGGAGAACCAACCGTCATAAAAATAAATCTGTTAAATTGATACCTGCAAATAAATATTAAAATGACCTGTTTTTAGACATTTATAACTTTTACAATAAGTCCATATTTATAACAGATGTAATACCCAGTAATGAACGCTAGAGGGCCTTAAGCCCAAAGATCTATCTAGCTGTACGTGCGAACCAGAGGGATTTTGCATCCTATAGAGAGTTTCTATGTAAGAACAAAGTTGCGAACGTAGTGTATTCGTATAGATTCAGCTTGTGACCCTTCACGTGGATTAGTTTATAAATGAACAAAATTCCCGCCGATCCCCCCAGACTATGAGAATGAAAATTATTGAGGACATGAAAGCTCTATATGGCCATAGAGCCTTCGTGCCCGCGTAACCAATTGAACATGCAACCGCATTCGTGCGTCTAAGCCTAAAACAACCATTCGTATGGAAAGAGACGAATGGGTTGGTATCCATGCAGGCATAAGCCTGAAAGCTTTCCACAAAAAGATGCTTGCGTTTGAATGGCTGAAAAACCATGAAATCAACTGAACAATTAAATATACACAAATGCATACATTAGAAGTATCAATCAGTGATGACGCCAAGGGAGGGCGCCAGCTCGTCTGCATGTCCACAGGGTCGGAGGTCAGCAGGAGCTTCTGTGTGAGCATGCCGTACGGGTGACCGTTGGAGGACCTGACTGTGGCAACGGAGCCTATGCTGAAAGGAATCCAGCCGGGATGTACCAGCAACGCCGAGCAGAATATGGACATCGTAGAGCAGGAGACAGAAGCGTTCCACGGACAGGTAAGTAGTGAGCTTGGCATTCTGAATGCACCAGAAATAGCAGCAAACAGATTGCCAGACCAATTATGGTAGGGTAGGAAAGTGGGGAGTCCTTTATATAGGTCCATGAGCCCCTCCCAAACTACTACTATTGGGAACCTTTTCAAATAATGCAACACAATTTTCGGCATGGTAATTAATTGGCAGGGATATATGACAGTGCGAGGGTTAACTTGGTTCATTTTGACCTTGCTGGGTCCTAGTGAGTTGCCATAGTTGAACTTACCTGATCTATCACCTGGCGATCCCAACTGGGTTATCCAGTGATTGCACCTCTAGCAGCCGTAAAATCCTGCCACAATCAAACTTTGGTGATCTTAAGAAAGTACATTTTTATTTGATTGCCGCCACCATATAAATGAGACATTTAAGCCATTTACTGTTTGCTTTTGTGTGAATAATGTATATTTTACTGGATTGAAATAAAGGAAACATATATATTTTTCATCTGATTGGCAACAGTACATTTTTTATAGTGGGAAATCATATTTTAGTTATTCTTTTGTTAAACATGGAGGTCTATTCAAGATTGGACCACCTTGAGGACAAGTCCCCTTTGGCTGGTGGATACTGCAATCTACATGCATAATAAAACAAAACAAACATTATTATAATATATTAATAGAGCACCATTTGGGATTCTCCACAATACAACGATACCCGGTTTGGCTTGTTACATATTAAAAATGTAGTGAATAACCATGATTGTATTATGATGTTTTGAAGGAACACTGCAAGCATCATAACCACTGCTGGTACTGTAGTATTTATAGTGCCTCGAGTTCCCTGATGCCCCCTTATGTAAATAGTCCAACTGTTTGCTAAGGGTTTGATTTCTAATCTGTGCATAGCCAGGCACCAGCCACCTCCTGGCGGTGCAGGGATTTGCTCATTGACTAAGAGGGGTCCACTGACATGCTTAATAAGTTGGCCATGTCTGGCAAGATTTAGCTCAGGAGAACTAATGGAAGCTCCATGGGGACACCAGGTAAGAAGTCAAACCATTAGCAAAAGTACCATTGTAGTGGTTATGGAGCTTGGGGTATACATTTTATAAACACATTGCTTTTTATCTCTTTTTTATTACTGTTATCCTTTCTGTGAAATAAATTGTGGTTATTATCGCTTTGTACTGTACTGTCAAATTTGTGTATATTGTTTGAGATTAATATTTGTTTTGAATTATTTAATTATATTTAAGTAAACAAGATATCTTTAAAATTGATGCATATCACACATTTAAGAGATATATTAAAAGAAATATCTGTGTGACAAAAAACAAACAAACAAATTCTAATTGTGAAAACATAGGACGTTTAGCAATTTTATAATAATCTAAAAGTATTATAAGCCTTCCCTACAAACACATAAGCTAAAATTTCATTAAATCAATGTTTAACGCCACACACGATAAGTTTATCAAGTGTATCCACTGATTCCTCTGTTAAAACAGTATTATGGTTTCAGTTCCTCAACCTGCAGCCACAGTCCATTCTCTGCACGTAAAATTAGCTCCGGCTTCCTGCGTGCAGCCTTTGTTTCATCGATGCTCACTTTGAAACGGAGTAGAGTAAGAGCCAGCACAACCTTCATCTCGGACATGGCAAAGTTCTGTCCAATGCAGTTCCTATGTGGGATGAGTCAAAGTTTTAAGACCAACTTATTATGTTACAGGAAATAGTTTCTTAACATGGAATATATCTATGTGGCTAGGAGATGCCCCTGTACTTGGAGTATCCCTGGAATCAGGGGAATATCTAAGAATAAATCTGTCCAGCTCAGGGGAAAAAGCAAAGGCAGCCCACCTAATTTAGCACCTAAGGCATATTCCTAAAACTCTACCCCTTAATCATGCAGGTGCCATGTTCACCTACCTATCCAGAGTCACCTACACCTACCCTTGTCTCTATTTCAAGTGTCACATGACATAGTAACCGTCTCAGGCAGCATCTCTGCCCCTTAACACGTGTGTGAAAAGTTTTTTACAAAAGATTGGAAAATGTTCTTCCTATCTATTTTGGGACCTTGACAATACGTTGGGTATTATAACTGTGGAAAGTAGCTATCAACAATATGGTTCGCAACTGATTAGCAAAATTGAGGCTACATTAGGGAAGCTGTGACTATAACTGAATTAGATAGATTTCAGTTGTTTCAGTTGTTTTATACAGAAATTTGCCATGCAATTTAATTTGCTAAATTTAGAGTTTAGTGAATAAACCTCTCTTTGTTCCAAGTGCAGTAGGTGGCATGGGGGCACATTTATCTTTATTTTAGGCTTTCACAAATTGGAGTTGCAGACTATCCTTTGTTTATTTGTTGACCCTGATGTATGTAATTACTTGATAGTGCTGAATTGCTATTGGCTCTTGTTCAAAAAAATGACTTTTAAAAAATGAAATGTCACAGACATCATCCAACAATTCGATTATGGGCATTATTGTAGGAATATCTTTACCTGGGACCTGCAGAGAATGGAATAAATGCATGTGGAGATTTGTCCTTAGAATTCTCTGGATCAAAACGGTATGGATCATATACCTAGACACAAAAGACACATCAAGTCACGATGTATATTCATAGAATGACAGAATGTAAGCAACTTATTATTTTAACAACATTTACCTGTGGATTTGGCCATACTAAAGGGTTATGATGGGTTCCATAAATACTTATCAGGCAGATGTTACCTTAGAAGAGACAGGAAATCAATGTAACAGTTATATAGAGATACTTTGTAAAAACATAGGCTACCCCCATATTTTTCTTCTTCTCCCTCATTCTAAAAGAAATGTACTCTACCCATTTCTGTTTTATCATTAAAAACCTTCAGATGTTTACCCCTTTGTCTTTATCCAGTTTCATTATCCACATCTATATTCACCAAAACCTGCTTTAGACTCTATTATTTAACTTTGTTGATCTTTTTGCTACGATAAAAGAGAGATCCAATCACCATACACTTTTTGTTTATTTGAACTGGGAATTCTGAACAGGTCGGTATACAAAAATGAGTTTCCCACTGAAAAAGCAAAAATATCAGCAGTTTACCTTTTGGAATAACTTTGCCATCAGGTAATTTGATGTCCTCGGTACAACGTCTGGAAACAGCAGTTACAGGAGGGTGTAGTCTTAGGCTTTCCTTCATGCACATGGTGGTGAAAGGCAGCTGAGACAATTCATCCCTAGAAAGAAAAAAATAAGAGATCCACTCAGTTGGGAGGATTATAGCTGTTTATGAATTGTTAACTTATAATAGAGGTGTACTTTCCTAAAATAAAACAAGCATAAAATAAAAAGGGAGGGGGGGAAAAGATAAAGAAATTAAGGGAAATGAAAAGAGAAGAAAAAGAGAAGAGGGATACAAAAATTGAAAATATAAGAAAAAAAGGAAACAAAAAGCAGTTATTTAGCGAGAGCTGTGTGCATCTTGTTGCCTTTCCCCACCTTCTCTTTTTTCTTTAATGATTTTTGATTAGTTTTTTTATACTCAAAGTTAACTTTTCATTATATAATTTATTGCTGATTTTGTCTGTCCGTACATTCTAATTTTTGACTACTTGACATCCATTACTTGCTTGTATATGGGCTTTAAGGGCCATTCAGGATTTCATACTGACCTTTGTTTAGCACATAATTTTTTTGCTGTGGTAGTTGGGGCTATTATGTTCCCCTCTAGATCTTTTTGATGATAACTGTAGCTAAACAGTGACTAATTGCCTGGCAGTGGATGGATCCAGGTCTCTTTCTTTCTCAGGCATTGAATTGTAAATACTTTGGTTATTGTATTTCTTTTTTTTTGTTTGTTTGAAGAGAACATCAGATACAATTTTTCTTCAGTCATCATGACTTTTAAAGTAATTTCGCTAAATGCCAACTGCCTTAATGATCCTAAGCAAAATATTCCCTTCTTACGTGATATTGGGAGCTATTGATGATAACATTAAGCTTTGGTTACATTGTCCATGTATTTGAAGCATTTTAAGCATTTTGTTACATTGTCCATGTATTTTAAAATTTGGTCCACACTGGATGACTTCATTAACCTTGGTAAATATCTCATATTATACCGTTTGGCTATCCTCTTACAATGGGACTTCCCCTCTTCCCTCCCTTTCCCCAGCCAGATGCACATTTTCAGTGGAGGAATTATTTCTGGCACCCGTATCCAGGGTGGATCCAGATAAGAGCGCAAACCATGGCTAATTGGTTTGCCCCATTGCTGGGAAATCCATCACATCATACAAAAGTACATATTTCATTGTCCTCCGATGAATGGGTAAGATGATCCTGATGGATATAAGCTTGCATTCATGAGTATTGAACAAAAATGATACAATTGCCCCCCAATGTAACTACATACATTGTGAGGGACAACTTCATATCCAGTTGGCATATTTCAGTCTCTTCATAGCAGCCTCAGTTTGTCAGGTTTTAGACTCTACAGGGCAACAAAAGCATTCAACAGAGAATGTGGTCAATATTTTCTACGATGTCTCTTTTCATAAAACCAACATGGCTGCCTTTTCCTAGATGCTAGATGCTAGATAATACTAGATTTGGTAACTTGGCTGCTAACTGCAGTAATACAAAGTCACTGTACAACTCCATATATTTGACATGTTTGCTTAACTATATTATTCCCTTATATTCCCATACCTCTAATTACTTTTATCTGTGATTTTTGCATTCCCCCCTTCTTTTATTGATACCTACCCATATGCTAGTTTTGCTTGACTTACTTCATCTGTGCATAGATGCATCTCCCCAGTCCATAGCTTTTCCATAGTTTTATTGCAAGCCTATCTGACCCTATTATCTCTCTCCCACAGCCTGAGTTAAATGTTTCTTACCTCAGAACTGAACAGAACTCAGAGCTCCAACAGTTGATCCACGGCCATAAGCACATGCCTGAGTTCAATTTTTCCTGCCTCAGACCTGAACAAAACTCATCTAGAAATTCACAACTCACTTCACTGAGAATATTTTTGCTAATTGGAAAGAGACCTTTGAACTCTCTCCTACTCCTACCAATACTTCACCCAACCCCACTCCATGCTCTGTTCTATGCTTACTCACACCTGCTACACCAGCAGAGGTTCCTGCTCTGCTTCAGTCCTCTGGCCATACCACTTGTTCCTACAATTCTATTCCCTTATATCTCACTTGCACTCTGTCTCCATTTCTTGCTTTGCCCCTCACTAAAATATGCAATCTCTCCCTCTCCTCTGGCATATTTCCTTTACCCTTCCAGCATGCAACCATCTGCCCAATTCTAGAAAGCCCAATCTTGTCCCTAATTCTCCATCCAACTACCGACCTATCTAGCTACTTCTAATAGCCTCCAAGATCCTCAAGAGAGTTGTGTACACTAGATTGACTGACTTCCTTGGATCCAACACTCTGCTCAACGTGCTTTAGTCTGCTAATCACTATGTTAAAATTGTCATGACCAAAGTATCCAATGATTTAATTGGTGCTTAATTCAAGGGTAACTACTCTCTCCTACTTCTCCTTAACCTTTCTGCTGCTTTTGACACTGTTGATCATCAACAACTTTTTCTCATCCTCCGTAATCTCTGCCTATGAGACTCTGATCTTTCCTGGTTCTCCTCCTACCTCTCCCAGTGCTCTTTCAGTGTGTTTTTTTCTAGATATTCCTCTTCTCCCCTGTCTGTTTGTGTCCCTCAAGGTTCTGTCCTTGGACCCCTACTGTTCTCCATTTATACTGCCTTCCTCGGTAAACTCATCAGCTTTTTTGGCTTCCAATGTAATTTCTATGCAGATGACACACAAATTTATCTGTCCACTCCTGATCTCTTGACATCCTTTTTGACTCATTTCTCTGACTGCCTCTCTTCTATTTCTAACTGGATGGCTGCTCATTAACTTAAACTTAATCTGTCCAAAACTTGTCCAACCTCAAGTGTTGCTACTCCTGTGTCTGTCTCTCCAAGTTAATAGCACTACCATCAGCTCTACCTCGCAGGCTCACTGCCTGGGTATTCTGTTTGACTCCAATCTCAGCTTCACCCATCATGTCCAGTCACTCACCGATTCCTACTGCTTCCACCTCAAAACATAACTTGTAACTGCCCCTTTCTAACGCCAGATCCTGCTAAGGTGCTGGTCCATGCCTCTATCATCTCTGGCCTTGACTACTGCAATCCGCTTCTTAATGGTTCCCTGCTGGTGTCTCCGTTACAGTCTATAGTAAATGTAGGGGTGATGCTCGTCTTCCTGTCTTCCAACTACCTCTTTTAGTCTATACACTGACTTCCCGTAAAAGTTAGGGCTCATTTTAAAATTATGGTACTTGCTTACAAATCTGTACATAACGCTGTTCCTTCCTAATCTCACTAATTCACAACTATGTCCTGTCCAGGTCCCTATACTCCACTGAAGAACTGTGTCTATTGTCTGTTTGTGCTCAAACCTCTGACGCCTACATTCAAGACTTCTCTAGGGCTGCGTGTTTCCTATGGAACACCCCTCCATGTTCTGTTAGACTCTCACCCAATCTCAGTTCCTTCAAAAGATAATTAAATCATTTAAAACTCACTTCCTTAGGAAAGCATATCAACTAAACTGTTAATAGCTTCCCTGGTTCCTATCCTGCAACAGTGTCATCCAAAAAAGTCTAACTCTTCATTATAAACTATTATAGTAACCAACTTTTCCCCATGCATGAAATACATCTAACCCTTACCTCTTGGGCCACTATACCCCACTCCTTCTAGAATGTAGGCTTGTTTGAGCACACTAGGGATATGTATGGGCAAAAAAATTGGTTCGGTTCTAAACTTCCGAAATTCAGGACTTCGGCAAATTGGGAATTCGGGAATTTGGCACTTTGGGAATTTGGGACTTCGGCAATTCCCTAACCCTAAACCTAGTAGGGATAGGGTTAGATTCCTGTCATCATTTTCTTAATTTCCCATCTCTCTCCTGGCATCCGAATGTCCGAATTGCCAAAATTCTAAAGTCGGAACGAAACTAATTGCACATGTTTACTCAACACCCTCTGTTCCTGTACGTCCAATTCATCTTGTTGCAAATAAATGTTTGTTAGTCCACCTATTGTACAGCTCACCAGAATTTGTTAGCACAGTATAAAAAAATAAAAAACTGTACCTTTATAAAGCAAACCTTAAAAACAAGCCATGCTTCTACTGCCTAGGCTGGTAACTAGGCGAGAGGCACTGTCATGCCGAATCCCGTTTTTTTTAACCCCCCTCCCGCCTCCACTACATCCAATTGACCCCCTAGTCACCCCCAAATGCCCCTAAGCCCCCCACATTACCTATTTTGTATTCTTTATTTTCTGCCCGGATCTATATTCAGGGTGCCGCCATCTTTGTGTGGGTAGGTGAAGTCCCTGAGGGACACGTCATCTGCCCACACTAGATAGACTGTGAGATTCCCGCACATGCCCTGTGAAACACCTGGACATGCGAACGGGAATTTCACCTATTCATTCATTCATCAGACAGACGAATGAATGAATAGAAAAAATCAAACGAACAAACAAACACCGAATATCAGTGTTCGTTTGTTTGTTCGGTTTATTACAAGGAGGGAGCTACCGGCGTGCAGCTCCCTCCTTGTAATATGTAAAGACAGAAGCGGCAGGGAGCTGTGCTCCCCACCACTTCATAAGCCCCCCAGGTCCCCCCCCTCACTCTATGGGGGTCAATATGACCCCCATAATAGCATAAGGGAGATTAAAATCTCCCCAATGCCCCTACTCGCTATACCGCGAGTAGGGGCATGTCCACTAAACAGTGAGCAGCCTGTGAGCAACAGTGTAAAAAAAAAGGTAATAGGGGGGTGGGGGGGGGGACCTACTGTCCTCCCCCACCCCTGGGCGGCGGGTGGGGGCCATAATAGTAATGGGGGGCTACTGTCTTCCCCCCTGACCCCCACCACCTAGGCAGTGGGTGGGGGCCCTAATAAAAAAATAAGGGGGGGGACCTACTGTCCTCCCCCCCTGGCCCCCACCCCTGCGCGGTGGGTGGGGCCCTAATAAAAAAATAAGGGGGGGACCTACTGTCCTCCCCCTGGCCCCCACCCCTGCGCGGTGGGTGGGGGCCCTAATAAAACAATAAGGGGGGGACCTACTGTCCTCCCCCCTGGCCCCCACCCCTGTGCGGTGGGTGGGGGCCCTAAATAAAGATAGGGGGGGACCTACTGTCCTCCCCCCAGCCCCCACCCCTGAGCGGTGGGTGGGGGCCCTAAATAAAGATAGGGGGGGACCTACTGTCCTCCCCCCCCGGCCCCCACCCCTGAGCGGTGGGTGGGGGCCCTAATAAAACAATAAGGGGGGGACCTACTGTCCTCCCCCCCCTGGCCCCCACCCCTGCGCGGTGGGTGGGGGCCCCAATAAAACAATAAGGGGGGGACCTACTGTCCTCCCCCCCGGCCCCCACCCCATAGCGGTGGGTGGGGGCCCTAAATGAAACACACACCCCCAATCAAGGTGAATAGGGGTCCCAAGCCCCTAGTCACCCCCCCCCACCCAAAACAAACTATCCCCTACCTACCCCCATCAACCTAAAAATAGGGAGGGGGGAATAAAATAACTAACCTGTAAAAAAAAAATAAGCTTACCATTTGACGTCTTCTTTTTTCTAAAATCTTCTTTCAAGCCATCCAATCACAGTGCTCTGTGTCATTTTACAAGCGTGGGAAAGTTCTTTGGAGCCCTCCATGGGTGAAGATGGATTATTTTTTTTGCGCTCAGGTTTTTTCTTTTTCGGCGGGTTTTTTTTTGCGCTCGGGTTTTTTATTTTATTTTTAGTTCAACGGGTATGATGGATTTTTATTTGGCCTTTTTGGGGGCTGAAGAAAGAAGATTTTGAAAAAAAGAAGACGTCAAATGGTAAGTTGAATTTTTTTTTTGTTACAGGTTAGTTATTTTATTCCCCCCTCACTATTTTTAGGGTGAGGGGGGTAGGTAGGGGATAGTTTGTTTTGGGTGGGGGGGGGGGTGACTTGGGACCCCTAGTCTCCTTGATTGGGGGGGTGTTTCATTTAGGGCCCCCACCCACCGCTCAGGGGTGGGGGCCGGGGGGGAGGACAGTAGGTCCCCCCCTTATTGTTTTATTAGGGCCCCACCCACCGCGCAGGGGTGGGGGCCAGGGGGGGAGGACAGTAGGTCCCCCCCCTTATTGTTTTATTAGGGCCCCCACCCACCGCTCAGGGGTGGGGGCTTGGGGGGAGGACAGTAGGTCCCCCCCTATCTTTATTTAGGGCCCCCACCCACCGCTCAGGGGTGGGGGCCGGGGGGGAGGACAGTAGGTATCCCCCTATCTTTATTTAGGGCCCTCACCCACCAATCAGGGGTGGGGGCCAGAGGGGAGGACAGTAGGTCCCCCCCTTATTGTTTTATTAGGGCCCCCACCCACCGCGCAGGGGTGGGGGCTGGGGGGGAGGGCAGTTGGTCCCACCCCTTATTGTTTTATTAGGGCCCCCACCCACCGCGCAGGGGTGGGGGCCAGGGGGGAGGACAGTAGGTCCCCCCCTTATTGTTTTATTAGGGCCCCCACCCACCGCACAGGGATGGGGGCCAGTGGGGAGGACAGTAGGTCCCTCCCCCCTTATTGTTTTATTAGGGCCCCCACCCACTGCGCAGGGGTGGGGGCCAGGGGGGAGGACAGTAGGTCCCCCCCATCTTTATTTAGGGCCCCCACCCACCGCGCAGGGGTGGGGGCAGGACACCAGCCGTGCAGGGGGGGGGAGGTTATTAGGTGTTTAGTTTTTTACAGTGAGCAGCTATAGGCTGCTCATTGCTTACTACATATGCCCCTACTCACGATATAGCGAGTAGGGGCATATTATTTACTAATACTAAGTAATCTTTACTTATTATTAGTAAATTTGGCTGAAAGACCAATTTAGGTCTTTCAGCCTTTTAGTAGATAGCTCCCTGATACCGTAGGAATTAGGGAGTTATCTACTAAGCGGCTGCAAGATGCAGCCGCGGCAATGAATAGGATCGGAGTTTCATTCATTAGAATGAAATTCCGATACGAACAAAGTACCGAATTGCATCCTAACACCAATGGAGAAACTCTTCTCATTCTGTTAGGATGCAATTCGGCAGTTTTGCCGGCGTTCTGTCTAAGTGACAGGACGTTCGGCAATACTGACAGGAAGCATTGTGGGAACAGGGAGGAAAGCTAGGGATCATGGGAAAATTGCTCTGACCAGTGGAAATGAAGCACACTTTGCTCCTCCGCTGGTCAGAGCTGGTCAAGCGAAGGAATCCTCCATAAGGCAAAGAGTCCCTTCTTTGTCTTATGATTTTAAAGAAAACTAAAGAAGACAGGAAGAAAAGAATAACAGATCCCGAGAGAGGGGGAGAAGAGGAAGAGATTGAGGAAAGGTAAGTTCGGCATGACAGTGCTGCTTTAATTGTATACCTAGCAATAATCTGCCAGCGAGATTTGCCAGTTTCTTGGCTGTTTCATGTTGTAGCCTTTATATCTGTTGTGTTGGCTTGGAGGTACATGTATAACTAGTCATTGAAAATAATAGTGGACTAGCATAGCGAGAGCTGTAAAACTGATTTCCTTCTTTTTGTCTTATAAAAAAAAAGTGTTCAACTTCCTCCAGTATGCTAGGTAAGGATGAGCAAAGGATAAGCAAATCTGTCACAGATGTATAGAATGAAAACAAAACTGCCCTTGTCTCTGTACAAATGTCCACATTACCAATGAGATAAGGGAGCTCTATCTATGTAGAATTCCTTAGATACGTAAATACATTTCTAAATGCATATTCTAAATAGAACATTCTAAAGAAAAACACAAGCCCTCAGTTAAAGATTACAAAGTTTGTAGAAGCCAGGGAATGGGAGATTTATGTTTGGAGCTTCAATGGCTTTCACTGGGAGTGTTGTACATACCCAATAGGCTCCTGCCCAGCAAAGATATAGAAATATAGAAACATAGAATGTGAAGGCAGATAAGAACCATTCGGCCCATCTAGTCTGCCCAATTTTCTAAATACTTTAATTAGTCCCTGGCCTTATCTTATAGTTAGGATAGCCTTATGCCTATCCCACGCATGCTTAAACTCCTTTACTGTGTTAACCTCTACCACTTCAGCTGGAAGGCTATTCCATGCATCCACTACCCTCTCAGTAAAGTAATACATCCTGATATTATTTTTAAAGATTTGTCCCTCTAATTTAAGACTATGTAATCTTGTTGTGGTAGTTTTTCTTCTTTTAAATATAGTCTCCTCCTTTACTGTGTTGATTCCCTTTATGTATTTTAATGTTTCTATCATATCCCCCTGCCTCGTCTTTCCTCCAAGCTATACATGTTATGATCCTTTAACCTTTCCTGGTAAGTTTTATCCTGCAATCCATAAACCAGTTTAGTAGCCATTCTCTGAACTTTCTCTAAAGTATCAATATCCTTCTGGAGATACGGTCTCCAGTACTGCGTACAATACTCCAAGTGAGGTCTCACCAGTGTTCTATACAATGGCATGAGCACTTCCCTATTTCTACTGCTAATACCTCTCCCTATACAATCAAGCATTCTGCTAGCATTTCCTGCTGCTCTATTACATTGTCTGCCTACCTTTAAGTCATCAGAAATAATCACCCCTAAATCCCTTTCCTCAGATGTTGAGGTTAGGACTCTATCAAATATTCTGTACTCTGCCCTTGGGTTTTTACGTCCAAGATGCATTATCTTGCACTTATCCACATTAAATGTCAGTTGCCACAACTCTGACCATTTTTACCTAAATCATTTGCCATTTGGCGTATCCCTCCTGGAACATCAACCCTGTTACATATCTTAGTATCATCAGAAAAAAGACATACCTTACCACCATTCTGCAATATCACTAATAAAAAATATTAAAGAGAATGGGTCCAGGTACAGATCCCTGAGGTACCCCACTGGTGACAAGCCCAAGCTTCGAATATACTCCATTGACTACAATCCTCTGTTGCCTGTCACTCAGCCACTGCCTTACCCATTCAACAATATTGGAATCCAAACTCAAAGATTGCAATTTATTGATAAGCCTTCTATGTGCAACAGTGTCAAAAGCCTAACTAAAATCTAGGTAAGCAATGTCTACTGCACCACCCTGATCTATAATTTTAGTTACCCAATCAAAAAAATCAATAAGATTAGTTTGACATGATCTCCCTGAAGTAAACCCATGTTGTCTCTGATCTTAAAATCCATGTGTTTTTAGATGTTCAACAATCCTATCCTTTAATATGGTTTCCATCACTTTCCCCACTACTGAAGTAAGGCTTACTGGCCTATAGTTGCCCGACTCCTCCCTATTACCTTTCTTGTGAATGGGCACAACATTCGCTAACTTCCAATCTTCTGGGACTACTCCTGTTAACAATGATTGGTTAAATAAATCTGTTAATGGTTTTGCGAGTACACCACTAAGCTCTTTTAATAGCTTTGGGTGTATTCCATGAGGTCCCATTGACTTATTTATCTTTACTTTTGACAGTTGAAATAGAACCTCTTCCTCTGTAAACTCATGTGTAATAAATTACTCATTTATCCTTTTTCTTAACTTCATTTTCATCTGTAAATACTGAACACAAATATTAATTGAGGCAGTCAGCTAGACGTTTATCCTCTTCTACATACCTTCCTTCTTTTGTTTTTAATTTAACTAATCCTTGTTTTACTTTTCTTTCCTCATTTATGTATCTAAAAAAAGTTTTGTCCCCCCTTTTTACTGACTGTGCTATTTTCTCTTGTGTGTGATTTGGAAGCTCTTATAACTTGCTCTGGTTTTTTTTATACTTACTAAATGCTAACTTTTAGTTTTTTACTATTTTGGCCACATCTGCGGAGTACCACTGTGGTTTCTTGATTTTGTTGCTTTTACTGACAAGCCTAATGCAATTTTCTGTTGCCTTCAGTAGTGCAACTTTTAAATAATCCCATTTCTCTTGGACTCCATTTAAATTGCTCCAGTCTCATAATGACTCCTTTACACATATTCTAATTTTAGAAAAGTCTGTTTTTCTAAAGTCTAAAACTTTTGTTTTTGTGTGGTGTGACTCAGTCACTGTTCTTATATTAAACCACACTGACTGATGATCACTGGATCCTAAACTTTCACCTACAGTAATATCTGATACCAAATCTCCATTTGTTAACACTAAATCTAGTATGGCCTCTTTACGAGTTGGCTCCTCAATGACTTGTTTTAGAGGCAATTCCAGTAGGGTGTTTAGAATATGTGTGCTCCTGGCACAAGCAGCTATTTTTCTTTTCCAATTCACATCAGGAAGATTAAAGTCACCCATGATGATAACTTCACCCTTCATTGTCATTTTAGCTATTTCCTCATCTAGTAGATTATCTAACTCTTTAATTCGTCAGTGGGGGCCTATAAATCACACCTACCCGAGTTACTGTGTGATTACCAAATTCTAACGGACTCTATGTTCGCCTCACTAACTTTTATTATTGGATTGATGTGTTATCACCCTTTTGCCCCCCCCCCTCCTAGTTTAAATACATCCTAGCAAAACCTCTGAACTGCTCACTGAGAACATTTGTTCCCTTTTGAGAAAGATGCAAACCATCTTTTTTGTACATAGCATATGTACAGCAAACTGTACATGTGAACAAAGCCAGGCTTGAAACATTTGCGTTTTTATCTTCCTTATTAGCCACAAAACAACAAGGCATAGAGTTCTGCAAAATGCGTATAGATAGGTTGTATTTGGTTAGTCAGACAAACTAAATAAACAAAATGAGCTTTAAATGTCAAATGTTGAAAAAAATCTATTGTTTGGGTAATTACCAGTCCAGTTCTTCAGTGTCTTTTCCTCGGATTAGCTCTCTAATCTCCTCCCTGCACTTCTCTTGATATTCTGGGTGACGGGCCAAATTATACAGTATCCAAGATAAACCACTGGCTGTTGTGTCATGTCCTTTGAAAAGAAAAATATCTGTATAGATAAATGTTGCGCTTTGGCTAATTGGAAATGATGCGCCATAACCTACACAAATAATAAAGTATTATTATACTTGTTTACATGCCTCCCCACTAATAAGGTATGAATGCAGGAAAGGGGGTAGTGCAGGATAAGATGGGGCTTGGTGTTACCAATAAATCCAGGATTCTAGATGGTTTGGAAGTTTGTAATTGTTGTGAACACATTCATTCAATATTCACTACTTTTGCTGGGAAAAATGTATAAGACCCTTGAAATCTTTTAATTAGTTGTAAAGCCGTTAGCAGCAAAAACAAGAGTTAAACATTGGCAGTATCTGCTGATCGCTATTCAAATAGTTTATAAATGATAACTAGTTATGTTTATCCTACCTTCAAACATAAATGTGTCCACTTCGTCTCTCATCTCCTCATCAGATAGCTGGCTTCCATCCTCATCCTGAACAAAAATTACACTTATTTGGTCAATTTTAGAGTACACAAAAAGTGCTCTGTCAGCTTTGAAAGTTCAAGTATCACTCTGGGCTCCAGAACAACTACATTGGTATTGTGAACGGAGGTCCCTGGTGCTGTTTTACCTTCATGGGTTAAACTATGAACTAATGGTTTAGCCCCAACATGTTGAATGTGCCATTTCGTTCAGCCCATTACCTTCTGTCCACGGCTTGAATCAGGAAGTCTCAATTGGGTGTACCGCTGATAGTCTGAGAGTGTATATTTTTCAAGCCGTTTCGCGAATGGGGAGCTACTGATAGGCTGAAAGGATCAGCTGACAATCTCAGTCTATCAGCGGCACCCCTATCCAAGGCTTCCTGATTCAAGCCTCAGAAACAAGCGGAAGGTGATGAACAGAGCTATACATACACAGCACTGGATTTAACAATTTGGGGTTAAACCATTCCTTAACTGTTCCTTAACCAGTTGTTAAGCCAGTGCAAGGGACCTCCAGACACCATAACAACATTCCTTTCAATTTTATTAATTCTCAACTGAACAGTAGCTGAATGGTAACGGACTGTTCCAACAACATTTTTGCTATCTGAATTTCCACACGATAATTCACTGACATCTGGCATTTTCTATATCAAATGAGCTCAAATTATCTGTTAAACTCAAATCAAATCTATTATATTTAGCTGTATAAAATACATTTTAATTATAAGGGGATTATCATTTCTTTGGAATGTATTCCACTATATATATTATTGAATATTACATATAACTTAACCGGTTTTTATGAGATGTTCAGTGGTTTTTGTGCATATACCCTGTCCCTTGACTGACACATGTAAACATTTACATATCTATGAAACAGCAAATATACTATTTAATTTGTTCAAGAGTCAGCTGCCTTAGAGTCCATAAGGAAGATAATAGAGAGGGTGCCATATTATTATTTATATAGCTCCAACAAATTCTACAGTGCAGTACAATGGGTGGACTGAAAGACATGTATTTGTAGCCAGATGAGTTGGATACACAGGAACAGAGGGGGTTGAGGGCCCTGCTCAAATGAGCTTATATGCTAAAGGGAGTGGGGTATAGTGACACAAAAGGTAAGGGTAGGGTTGCTAAAATAAAATTCACTGAGGGCTTAGTGTATTTTTATTTGAGAGGAATCATGGTGCGGGGAGGGAAAGATATTAACAGTTTAATTCATATGCTTTCCTGAAAAAGTGAGTTTTAAATGATTTTTTTGAAGGAATGAAGACAGGGTGAAATTCTAATAGAGAAGGGAAGGGAGTTCCACAGAAGCGGTGCAGCCCTAGAGAAGTCTTGAAGGTGAGCATCAGAGGTGGGAGTATGAACAGAGGATATACGTAGGTCTATCATAGTTGTGTATTAGGGAGGATAAGTAGGTTGGGGCAGCATTATGTAGATATTTGTCTGTGAATACACAATTTTAAATTTAGTCCTATGTAAGGCATGACAGAGGGGATAGGAGTGGGTGGTGCAGGCAAACAGAAGATGAGGCTCGCCGCCGCATTCATTATAGATTGTAACAGGGTAAGTTAGGAACACGTAAGAGCACTGAGAAGTGGATTGCGGTAGTGAAGGCAATAGAGGATAGCAGCATGGACTAGCACCTTAAATCAAGTCCTGTAATTTACCAGTATGGGAGCTATGAAAGGTGATGGCTTTTATGTTCCTGCCAATGGGAGATCACTGCTGGATTTATCTTAATAGTCCTTAATGTTTCCTATATTTTATTCTATAAAATAAACATCAACAAGCATGCTAGGTATTTATTCAAATAAAGGAATAAACAGTTCAGGAATGAATACAGTTTTACCTTGTAATGTACTGATTATATAATTATGTAATTTATATACTTGAGTTTTAAGAGGAGGGAAAATAATATAGGTTATGGGACTACCTTTGAAAGTAACAATATATCAATGAAGTCTTTGGTTTTCCCTTGCTTGGACCTAATCCATTCAGCGACCCCCTTATCTCGCAGGGCTTCCTTTCTCTGCTGTACAACTCCCGCTGTGAAGCCATGCACGATATTGCAAGCCCGACGGAACCTCCGTCCATTGGAAGAGAGATAATATATGAAGTCAATGTGGTGGGGCAAAAATTGATTACGTTCCACCACTAGAGAACTCAGTTCATAAATTGCAGCAATGTAATCACTGGGCTTCCTGTAGAAAAAGAAAAATACCATGTTACATTATTGGCTAAATTTGTTCTTCTAGCACCAAAATCTGTTTTAATGTATATTTTGGCGTGGTTTTAGGTAGCATGTTTTGTTTTATGTTATGAAAGTAATATCACTATAAGTAACAAGGAGATCACTGTGATATTATCATAATATAAATCATTCAATGTTCTACCTTATTGATACTGGCTGAAAAAGGTGGTCACTTCTTTCATATGGTAGTATGTAACATTTCAGAAGCTACCAGTTTGTCATTTTGTAACATAGACAGACATTTTGTCTCCCTAGTGATGATATTCTACTGGAGAACAAAATAGCAGTAACACAATCTACATTTATTTATAATAATATTACAAACGTTACCAAATAATTTTTTACAATTTAAGTTTTATTGCTTTCCAAAAAACAAAAATGCAACAAAAAATAGAACAAGGAAAGGGGATGGAGGAGGACAATAAGTTCCATACAGAAGGCAAGATGCAAAGTTCACAGCTGTTTCCCTTGTCATTATTAGGAATATAACGCACTACATTAATACATGGGGGTCCATCACAAGACAACATCTAAACACAGTAGAAACAAAGTTTAAAGAAACTATGGAGATACTATCCTCAAGAAGTAAAGCATAATTTTCTTAAAGTACCCTGAAAGCACTCATGCTGCAAAACATCACCACAGTAAATTTAGTGAGATCAATGCCCCCCAAATATGTAATTGCTTAGGTTCTGTAAAATTGGAATACATCTGTTCTTATTGGAAATTAAGTTGTATTCTCATTGGAACGCTCCAAGTTTTGGAGCAATGGGGGATTTCCAGTGGGAAAGTTTTGGAGCAATGGGGGATTCCAGCTCCCATTAAGATATGAATAGCCACTCAGGGGGCGGGGATGACTTGACACGTGAGCACTCACGCTACTGTCCCCACAAGGTTATGGGAAGGAGGAGGAGGTCTCCCGTTACAGCGTCGAGGGATAAACACTGGGCGACAGCAAGAACGCAGTGAGAACGTTGAAGCAGCCCACATCAAATTTGCCTCCCATGTTAAAGCCTTCTATTAATGGGTTGATTTGTTACCTAATTTATCAACTTTTACCTTGGAGAGTGGTTCCCGAGGGCTCTAAGCCTGCTGACAAACCTACTGCTGCCTGCCGTATTCCCGTGGTTTTAAGGGCCGTATTCCGCCTGCAGTGAGTGGCGACAGCGGACAGCGAGGACTTGTGAATGGAACAGTGGAACTGGGAACAGTCAAGCAAAATCTAGGACTCCAGACAGACAGTTACTTCTATTCGCTGTATTAAATCTAGCCAAAATAAGCAACAATACTGAGTTGTAATATTGTCTGATTGATGTTCTGAAGCAGTCTATCCTGCTAAATAGTGACATTGAATTAAGCCTTAGTATTGAAAGTATTGAAGTGAGCAGAAGTGTGTTGTTGGTGTGCTGTTGGCGAATGTTGCTGTCCTCTTCTGAACAACACTTAAGATCTAAGGCAATTGTAGCAGGACTTGGTATTTGATACTAAGTTACAGGTTAAAAGCCACTTGGAGCTAGTAGCATATCTAAATACAAGGAGTCTAATAAGAAGACTGAATATATACCCAAGGCTGTTATAAGCTCTATTATAGCTTTGAAGTCAAAGCAAAACAGCAACAACTATTTATAATATCTACCTGGTCCATTGAATCAAGGTGTTTTGTTTTCTGCCCATTGTGGAACTGTCAGATTAAATATAATAAGTCACTCAAGGCGCCTAATTGCTCCTAGTACAAGGAGATTAATAAGAAGATTGTTCGCAGCCCTATGACTGAGCTAAGCAGTATTCTGAAGATAAGTAAATCAAGTTACAATGAGGTGTAATGTTATTTTGTTATAATGATTCTACTTGTTCAATTTCAATGAATTTAATTAAGTTGGTTTGACAATTTTTTGCATGTGAATAAATGAATGGTGATTGTTCCTGAGTAATAAGATAATTTGAACTTCAGCAATTTGTATTTTTTTTTTTTTTGAGGGGTGGGGCTATACAGAGAGAGACACTGCTAAAGTGACTCCAAAAATGGATAAAGAGAAAGCCACTACTACAAATACTGAGAAAAATAAAAATATCAACTCATATTATTCGCCTAAATCCCAAGACCACACCTTAGTTAAAAGGCCATCATTAGGTGAACGTAGAGAATCTGCTCCTTTAAATCTAACCCAAGAAGACCATTCAATAATCTCTCAACATTATGTTACCCAGCAAATGCTCATTGAAGCAGTAGATTGGTCTTTGTCTTCGGTTAAAACAAGATTCTGAAGATATATCGAATATACTACAGTTGGAAATCTCTCAATTATCTCTCAATTATCCTCTAAATTGTAACTTCAATCTAATATATTACAAAAAATGCATGAGAGTAATGAACACTTAATCTTAATCTAAAACAACCAAATGGAAAAGAAGATTAACATACTGGAGACTAAAGTAGTGGATTTGGAGGATCGATCTCACAGAAACAGTATAAAATTAAGAGGCGTTCCAAAGTCGATTACGTCTGATAAATTGGAGGAATACCTGAAAGCCTTTTTCTCAAAGTTTATACCTGCTAAGGCTCTAGGTGACTTTCTATTTGAAAGATTTCATAGACTCTACAGGCTTAAGAATATGCCATCAGATGTCAAGAGACATTATTGTTTGTTTCTCTAATAATTTCATAAAAAATCTGATCATGCAATCAGCGCAGAGAAATCCAATCTTAGAACCTCAATTTAAAGATATTAAGCTATTTGCTGATTTATCTCTGTCGACTCAACAGGCAAGAAAGAACGTTGCGGCACAGACCTCTGTACTGAGATCCCACAACATTAAATATAAATGGAACTCTTCTACGGCTCTTACAGTGTTTTTTCAAAATTAACATCATTTTTTGAAAGATGTAATCGCAGTGCAAGATGCAATTCAGTCCTGGAGCCTTCAGAAGACATAATATTCATAATATTTAGTTAATGAATAATAAGAATCAATTCTATAGTCCCCCGTGGAGAGAGAGGGAAGGACATTGTTAACTGTCAAACAATTTTCTAAAGATTTTTGTTTTCTCTGTCTTCGCTGAATTTTATTTTATAATTCAGCTAAATTGTTAAAGAGATAGTAAGGTTAGGACTGTCTGATGTTATAAATAGTCGGATATTTTATTGGTTGCACTCATTGGTAGTAGATTTTGAGGGTCAGATGGAAGCAGGGAGTTGGTATTCACTTCTCAAGAATTGGAAAAATATATGTTTTCTCAACTCACATTTCGATATATAATTAATAAAAATGTAAAATAGTACTATAGGAAGATGTAAATCATTGAAGTATTGAGAGTCGGTATTATATAATAGGGCCTGAAATAGTGAGTCACATAGCACTTTTTTATACAAAGGACTCACAAAAGGTGAAATTAAACTAAATTAATTTAATAATATTGGTGGAAGAAGGCAGTTGGTCTCCACTTCTTAAGAATTGTAAAAATAAGTATGTTTTCTTAATTCACATATGGAAATATAAGTGGTTAGAGTGTGGGATGGTAATATGGGAAGATTTAATTAGTGATGCATTGAAGATTTGAATGATATAATAGTAAATCACATAGCACTTTTAGATTAATGTGAGTAATAGATACCATGATGTAGGGCTGTTTTTAGGAGTTAAGCTAAGATTGGGGGAATTTGTTTTTCTTTTTCTTCAGTTTTTTTTCCCCACATTTAAAGTACTCACAAATGGTTAAATTAAATCAATAGTATAGATAAAGTAATTTATACATACATATTGAAAGAACTTAATTAACAGTGTATTAAGAGTTTGATTAATATGATAAGGAGCTATATAGCTCCCCTAGAGTGTACCTTCAAATTTCACTTGTGCTAATTCTTTAAATTCATTAATAGATAAAGTGTCTACAAAATTAATGTTAAATAATCCTATTAAATATTGTGGCTTTATGGATGGTTGTTGGTTTTTCCCCTCCTGTCCGCAGGGATATTTAAGATAGGGTATACCTCCCCCTCTTCCCATAATTCTCTTTCCTGCATTCTTAGCAGGATCTATCTAGGGGGAAATGTTTAATTATGTTTTTTCACTGGATTCCTAGAGAAGGACAGTTGCCCTTCTTTAGAGTAGATCTTTCTTGTTGTTTGGGCTTTGTTATGTGTATTTTTAGGTATGTTATTTTTGTCATAAGTTTGGGAGTCGACAAGTGGCCAATGGTTAGGAATATTACTGATGGCCTCACTTAGATTTCTTAGAACGTCCAGGGTCTAAATTCCCCACAAAAAAGGAGCACAGTGTAAACATTTTTGATTGAGAATCGCATAGACATGGCTTTTGTTCAGGAAACTCACTGGGTGGATTTTCCAAGTAGACTATGGAAGTTTAAGAAATATCCCATAGTTTATAATGCAAACATGAAAGGGAAATGAAAAAAAAAATCGTCTCTACTAAAGTGAAATTTGAACTTGTTCATTTAGATAAAGACACGTCTGGTAGATGTTTAATACTTGTTTTAAAAAATTTATTACGTTTTATATACATTTATTAATATATAGGCTCCGAATTATAACTCAGTGAGTTTCCTGGACGAGATCATAGAGAAAGTGGACGAACTAGCATGCGGTAATATAGTTTTTTGGGGGGATATTAACTGTATAGTAGATCCCAGAGTGGATAAAAGTTATAAGAATATTAGAGAACAACATTTTCAGAAGTTTAAACTGGGGGAGTTATCTGAGTTCCCAAGTAGAAACTCACTATATGATTGTTGGAGGACTTTGAATCCCACCGAGAATGACTACACTTTTTTTTCACAAGTCCACCAGACATATTCTCGCATAGATTTGTTTCTGGTAAAAGATGGAATTTTGGGAGCAATCATCAACTCATATATCGGACTATGCTCCGGTATTTATTGATATTAAATTGAAATATAACTATAGATTGAGGACCAGGTGGAGATTAAATGAAATCCTTTAAAAAAAAAAAAAAAAAGAACATAGCATTAATAACTTGTCATCTGAATTTGATAATTTCTTAAATATTAATGATAATGGTGAAGTCCCTACACCAATGCTGTGGTGCACTTTTAAAAGTTTAGCGAGAGGCTTAATGATAAAGCTGGGTTCAGAATTAAAATGGAAATATGAAAGAACTCTCCAGGAGTTGAAGTTTACATTAGCAATCAAAGAACGTTTAAATAAAACTAAGTTCAATAGTGAACTAGTTATAGAAATAGCCAGTTTAAGATAATCTATTAAAGAAAGAATATATGATAAGGTAAATAAAAATATTGCTCTTCTCAAACAAAGGTGGTATCATAATAATAACAAAATAAATAAGGATCTATCTAACAAAATCAGGAACCACCTTAAAGATAAATCGATTAAACAAATAGCGATAGGAGATAAACAGTTAACTTCCCTGCAAGATATTGCGCAAGCATTTGAAGATTTCTATAAATCATTCTATAATCTAAAAGAAGTAGAGAAAAGTAATAAGGAAATGGATGAATTTTTGAATAGTCCTAATTTACCGAAATTAAACAAGGAAAATTAGACATACTGAATGCCCCATTCTATTAACCGAAATTATGGATGCGATAATCTTAAACTAAATAAAGCTCCTGGTCCTGACAGTTTCTCTGCTATTTTTTTACAAAAAAAACTTCTAGAACCATCGCTCCTATACTTTTCAGAGTGTTCTTAAGGTCAACATCGATCAATCGGGCTTCGTCAAGGGGAGAAGCACTACTCACAATACACGTAGAATATTTAATTTAATACATAGGATTAATAAAGATAAATTGGGAGCTGTTGTTATGGCTCTCAAAGCTGAGAAGGCCTTCGACAGAGTCAATTGTAGATTCCTTGACTCTGATATGAGGGGGCTCGACGTCGTGGGCCAATTAAGAAATAGAGTTATGTTACTTTATATGAACTCTTCAGCAAAAAAAATCTGATGCCTTTAAGGTAAAAAATAGCACTAGACAGGGTTGCCTTTTGGCACCCCTGTTCTATATTCTTACCATTGAACCATTAGCCAATATGATTACACATAATATTAATATAAAGGGGATTAAGACTCAAAATGGAGAGATTAAAATCTCCCTTTTTGCAGACGATGTGCTTCTCACTCTGACAGATCCTTTACTTTCAATTCCATTGGTCCTAGAAACTATAGATTTCTATAGTAAAGTTTAAAAACTATAAGATTAATATAAAAAATAAAATAAAATTATGTCTTCCTTTTTATCCAAGACCCCAATAAGAGCTTTTGGCCTCACAATTTAGTTTTTCTTGGAGGAGAAATAATATTGATTTATCTTGGTATTAAAATCTCCCTCGATATAGACAACTCGATATGTGTTAATTATGATATTTTATTAAGGAAATTTCAAGTACTAACAAACAAATGGAGAAAGATAGAGGGCTCTTGGATAGGCAGATTAAATATGACCAAAGCATTTCTATTACCAAAGTTATTGTAATTTTTTAGGGCTATACCCTGCAGAGTAGGGAAGGGTATTCTTGGTTAGTTTCAAAAGATACTTTCCAAATTGATATGGTTAGATAGGCCGCCTAGGATATCTCAATACATTTTGTGTAAAAGCCATGTAAAAGGAGGTATATCCTTCCCAGATGTTTTTAAACTTTACGAAGCAAGCATGTTATCACTAGAGATGTCGCAAACATAAAATTTCCGCAAATGTTCGCGAACGGGCGAATCGGTCGAACCGCCATAGACTTCAATAGGCAGGCGAATTTTAAAACCCACAGGGACTCTTTCTTGCCACAATAGTGATGGAAAAGTTGTTTCAAGGGGACTAACACCTGGACTGTGGCATGCCGGAGGGGGATCCATGGCAAAACTCTCATGGAAAATTACATAGTTGATGCAGAGTCTGGTTTTAATCCATAAAGGGCATAAATCACCTAACATTCCTAAATTGTTTGGAATAACGTGCTTTAAAACATCAGGTATGATGTTGTATCGATCAGGTAGTGTAAGGGTTACGCCCGCTTTACAGTGATAGACCAAATTCCCCGTTTAACGCACCGCAAACAACCGCAAACAGTCCATTTGCACAACCGCAAACTCCCCATTTGCACAAGGTTGGATACCAAGCTAGCCATGTCCCGTTCCTTGTCCTCACTGATGTCATTAAAGGTCTCTTCCTCCACCCAGCCATGTACAACACCAAGGGTCCCCGAAAGGTGACAACAAGCCCCCTGGAACGCCTGCTGTGTTTGGTCTTCCACCTCCTCAAAGCCACCTTCCTCCTCTGACTTTTCTTCTTCAGACTACTCTCTCTGCATTGCCTCTCTCTGCGTTATTATAAGGTGTGTTAAGTAGTACTATTCCTATCAGTTTAATCCCTGTTACGTCCCCTATCAGGGGACGTGTATATGGCATCGATTTTAGGAACCGGGAGATGGAAAAAGATGCTTGGTTGGTCCTCCTACTTCAAATTTGGGGCAATGCGCATGTAATCTAATGTGCCACCAGATAGGAGTGGTGTGTTAAGTAGTACTATTCTTATCAGTTTAATCCCTGTTACGTCCCCTATCAGGGGACGTGTATATAGCATTGATTTTGGGAACAGGGAGATGGACAAAGATGCTTGGTAGGTCCTCCTACTTCAAATTTGGGGCACTGCGCGTGCAGTCTAATGTGCCACCAGATAGGAGTGGTGTGTTAGGTAGTACTATTCTTATCAGTTTAATCCCTGTTACGTCCCCCTCATCAGGCCTTTTTTAGTCGAATGTATCGCCCACTGTCAGTCCCTTCGGGATCCATCCCTCATTCATCTTAATAAAGGTGAGGTAATCTAGACTTTTTTGACCTAGGCGACTTCTCTTCTCAGTGACAATACCTCCTGCTGCACTGAAGGTCCTTTCTGACAGGACACTTGAAGCGGGGCAGGCCAGAAGTTCTATCGCAAAGCCTGCACACCCAGTAGTCAAGGGGTTCATCGCTCCTCAGAGTGTCGATATCTGCAGTTAAGGCGAGGTAGTCTGCTACCTGTCGGTTGAGTCGTTCTCTGAGGGTGGTGTCAGGATCGGGACAGGGATCCAACACGCAGAGTACAAAGAGTGGAAAGGTACGTATACCGGGCCTTAGAATGGCCGGACTAACGTACCGAGAGTAATAGAGAATAGTCAGAGACAAGCCGAGGTCGAGGGAACGAGAAGACAGATAAGCGAGAGACAAGCCGGGTCAAGGGATAACAGAGAAGCAGAGTAGTACAACAAGCCGAGTCAAAACCAAATAGAGCAAACTAGAATACCAGAGCACTGAGTGACTAGACAAGCTAGAACCACGACAGGGCAATGAGCTGAAGTGAGAAGTAAGCTTAAATACCCTGGCTCTGGATGGTAATCACGCCTCTGACAAGTACCGATTGGATATCGGACACTTGAGTGACAGGTCGCTCGTGATAGCGTCATGACGTCACGTATTGAGCGTCCCGCTAGAAAAGGACGTGGATTCCTCGCGGCCGGTGTTTAAGTGACTGGATGAACCGCGAGGAACGAAGGAAACAGCTCGCCTGGACGGGCAAACCACCAAGTCTCTACCTCCCTTAGAGGTAGAGGCCTCAGGTACCCTGACAGTACCCCCCCTCTCAGATACGCCCACCGGGCGGAAGGAACCGGGGCGAGATGGGAAGCGGAGGTGAAATGCTCTGCGAAGGCGAGAAGCATGAACGTCCTCCTGAGGTACCCAACTCCTCTCCTCAGGACCATATCCCCTCCAGTTGACCAGATATTGCAATTTTCCCCTTGAAATTCTGGAATCAATGATGGAGCTGACCTCGTACTCCTCCCGACCCTCCACCTGAACAGGACGAGGCGAGGAGACCTTAGAGGAGAATTTGTTGCAAATAAGGGGTTTCAACAAGGAGACATGAAAAGAGTTAGGAATGCGTAAGGCAGGTGGCAGAGCAAGGCGATACGCAACCGGGTTGATACGAGTGAGAACCCTGTAAGGACCTATGTAGCGAGGAGCAAATTTCATAGATGGAACTTTTAGGCGAATATTCTTAGTACTCAATCATACCCTATCCCCAGGAACAAAAACAGGAGCCGCTCTTCTATGCTTGTCAGCGTGTTTCTTGAACAATGAAGAACTATGTAACAGAATTTGCCGAGTCTGATCCCATAATTTCTTCAGGTTGGCGACATGATCATCAACCGACGGTATCCCCTGAGAAGAGGAAACCGAAGGAAAAATCGAAGGATGAAAGCCATAGTTCATGAAGAAAGGGCTAGAGCGAGTTGAATCACAAACAAGGTTATTGTGTGCGAACTCCGCCCAAGGAATCAGACCGACCCAATCGTCCTGGTGTTCGGAAACAAAGCATCGCAGATACTGTTCGATCTTTTGATTGGTACGTTCAGCAGCTCCGTTAGACTGAGGGTGATAGGCAGAGGAGAAGTTCAATTTGATACCCATTTGAGAACAAAAGGATCTCCAGAAACGTGAGACAAATTGAGAACCTCTATCAGAAACAATCTCCGAAGGAATCCCATGTAGGCGAAAAACCTCTCTCGCAAAAATCTCCGCCAATTCAGGAGAAGTCGGAAGTTTAGGTAATGGCACGAAATGGGCCATCTTAGTAAATCTATCCACCACCGTGAGAATAACAGTCTGTCTCTTGGAAGCAGGTAAATCAACGATAAAGTCTATGGACAAACAGGACCAAGGTTTCTCAGGAATGTCCAAGGGGTGTAACAGGCCACATGGAGAAGCATGAGGTAGTTTAGTCTTGGCACAAGTCTCACAAGCTGCGACGAACTCCTCAATATCTTTTCGAAGTGAAGGCCACCAGAAATCCTTGGATATCAGAGAGTATGTCTTGCGAATACCAGGATGCCCAGCTATTTTACTTTCGTGAAAACATTGTAAGAGTTCCAGTTGAAGTTCAGGAGGAACAAAGTTTCTTCCCTCAGGAGTGTCTCCGGGAGCTAGATGTTGTGACTTCAAGATCTGGTCAAGTAGCGGAGAATGAATTTTAAGACTGGTATTAGCAATAATATTGCATTTGGGTACAATGGAGGACACAAGTGGTTCAACTGAAGCAGAAGGCTCAAATTGGCGAGATAGCGCATCGGCTTTAGAATTCTTTGAGCCAGGTCTGTAAGTCAGAACGTAATTGAAATGGGTAAGAAACAACGACCAACGAGCCTGCCTGGAGGACAAACGCTTGGCCTCTCCGATATAAGACAAATTTTTGTGGTCTGTTAGAATGGTAACAGGATGTAAAGTACCTTCCAATAAATGTCTCCACTCTTTCAAAGCCTTGATAACCGCCAGTAATTCTCTGTCACCAATGTCATATCTGCTCTCAGTACCGGACAATTTTTTAGAGAAAAATCCACATGGATGTAATGGTTTGTCAACACCCAACCTTTGAGATAGGACAGCACCTAAACCAGTCTCTGATGCGTCTACCTCAAGTAGAAAAGGCAGGGAAGTGTCGGGGTGAACTAAAATTGGAGCGGAAGCGAAAAGCTCCTTGAGAGTTTTGAACGCAAGAAGAGCTTCAGTAGTCCAATTCTTAGTATCAGCCCCCTGTTTGGTCATATTAGTGATAGGTGCGATAATTGAAGAATAGCCCTTAATAAAGCGCCTATAATAATTAGAAAAACCAATAAATCTCTGTACGGCTTTAAGTCCTTTAGGTAAAGGCCACTCTAGAATGGACTGGAGTTTATCTGGATCCATCTTGAATCCCTCCCCAGAGATCACATAGCCGAGAAAGGTTACCTGGGTTTGATCAAAGCTACATTTCTCCAACTTGCAGTACAAGCCATGCTGAAGAAGCTTGTGCAAAACCCTCCTGACTTGCTTGTGATGAGTCTCAATCTCACTAGAATGTATAAGTATATCATCTAGGTACACAATGACGCACTCTTGCTGAAATTCCCTAAGAACCTCATTTATCAGATCTTGGAATACAGCTGGTGCATTGCATAACCCAAAAGGCATAACCGTATATTCATAGTGGCCATAGCGAGTATTGAATGCCGTCATCCACTCATGTCCCTGCTGGATTCTCACCAAGTTATATGCCCCTCTGAGGTCTAACTTGGTGAAAATTGTAGAGCCCTTCAAACGATCGAAGAGTTCGGTGATCAAGGGAATCGGGTAGGCATTTTTAATGGTTATCTTATTTAGGCCTCGATAATCAATACAAGGTCTCAAAGAACCATCCTTCTTTTTAACAAAAAAAAATCCAGCCCCGGCAGGGGAGGAGGACCTCCTAATGAATCCCTTGTCTAAATTCTCGTGAATATACTCCTCTAGAACTGAGTTCTCTTTCGTAGATAATGGGTATACATGACCTCTGGGGGGCATGGTACCAGGGAGTAGGTTAATTTTGCAATCAAAGGACCTGTGTGGAGGTAAGGTATAGGCTTTCTTTTTGTCAAATACTGCCTTTAAATCTAGATACTGAGGCGGAATTTGTGTCTCTGTAGGATTGTCAGAGTTAGCCGATGTGTTGGTTAATCCGAGAGGCGAGACCTTCCGCAAGCATTTCTTTTGACAATTCTGTCCCCACGAAACTATCTCCCCTGATTCCCAATTAATAATAGGGTTATGTCTCCTCAACCAGGAGTACCCCAGGACTATGGGAATAGACGGAGAAGAAATGAGCAGTAAGGATATGTCCTCTCTATGTAGGATGCCAACAGTTAAGTTAATCGGTATGGTTTCATGGAAAATAACAGGCTCAAGTAACGGTCTACCATCGATGGCCTCAACAGCCAGTGGTGTCTCTTTTAACTGGGATGGAATAGCATGCTTGGCAGCAAAACCCTGATCTATAAAGCTCTCAGCAGCTCCAGAATCGATTAGTGCCATAGTCTTAACTACTCCCTTCTCCCACTTTAAAGAAACGGGTAACAGAAGCCTGAGCTCTTTGTAGTTGTGAATAGAGGACAAAGTAGAAACACCCAAGGCCTGTCCTCTAGAGAAACTTAGGTGCGAGCGTTTCCCGAACGATTGGGACAATTTAGGCGTAAATGACCTCTGACTCCACAATACATACATAAACCCTCCCTTCTCCTGTACTGTCTCTCCCTCTCTGTGAGATGAGTACTGCCTATCTGCATAGGTTCAGGAATACGTAAGTCCTCGAACTCAGAATTTTGAAAGGTAGGCGCTAGTTTAAAGGAGGGTCTACGGGTCCTATCTCGAGTGTTCTGCCTCTCTCTTAAGCGTTCATCAATACGAGATATAAAAGAAATTAAATCCTCCAAATTCTCAGGGAGTTCTCTAGTAGCGACCTCGTCAAGAATTACATCTGATAACCCATTCAGAAACACATCTATATACGCCTGTTCGTTCCACTTAACTTCTGCCGCCAAGGACCTGAACTCTAGTGCATAATCCACAAGTGTTCGATTCTCCTGTCTAAGGCGCAACAGTAATCTAGCTGCATTGACCTTTCTACCAGGAGGGTCAAAAGTTCTTCTAAACGCAGCTACAAAGGCATTATAATTATAGACTAGTGGATTATCATTCTCCCATAAAGGATTGGCCCATCTCAGAGCTTTCTCAATGAGTAAAGTAATAACAAATCCAACCTTCGCTCTATCTGTAGGATAAGAGCGGGGTTGTAATTCAAAATGGATGCTAATCTGGTTCAGAAAGCCACGACACTTCTCCGGTGACCCGCCATAACGTACTGGTGGGGTAATACGGGAAGAAGCACCTACAGTGGCTACCTCTAGACCTGAGACTGCAGGAGAAATAGAAGGAGTACGTGTCTCCTCAGGTGGATTACTAGCACGAGACAAAAGTGCCTGTAGTGCCAAAGCCATCTGATCCATCCTATGCTCCATGGCGTCAAACCTGGGATCCGAAGAACCAAGCTGACTGTTTGTACCTGCAGGATCCATTGGCCCTGTCGTAATGTCAGGATCGGGACAGGGATCCAACACGCAGAGTACAAAGAGTGGAAAGGTACGTATACCGGGCCTTAGAATGGCCGGACTAACGTACCGAGAGTAATAGAGAATAGTCAGAGACAAGCCGAGGTCGAGGGAACGAGAAGACAGATAAGCGAGAGACAAGCCGGGTCAAGGGATAACAGAGAAGCAGAGTAGTACAACAAGCCGAGTCAAAACCAAATAGAGCAAACTAGAATACCAGAGCACTGAGTGACTAGACAAGCTAGAACCACGACAGGGCAATGAGCTGAAGTGAGAAGTAAGCTTAAATACCCTGGCTCTGGATGGTAATCACGCCTCTGACAAGTACCGATTGGATATCGGACACTTGAGTGACAGGTCGCTCGTGATAGCGTCATGACGTCACGTATTGAGCGTCCCGCTAGAAAAGGACGTGGATTCCTCGCGGCCGGTGTTTAAGTGACTGGATGAACCGCGAGGAACGAAGGAAACAGCTCGCCTGGACGGGCAAACCACCAAGTCTCTACCTCCCTTAGAGGTAGAGGCCTCAGGTACCCTGACAGGTGGACCCCGAAGGGCTGTGGCGATGCGTAGGACTTAAAAAGCCCCGCATGGGGGGCGGAGCTTGACCGCCATGCGGAGAAGTCACAAGCAAACGGAGCTCCTGCTAAATGACTAATAATAAGCCTCTCGGATCGCAACCCAAACGAGCTTACCCACCCCCGCGGAACCCTCGGTGGGACCAGACTGGGGCACCATGGACCCTCCGGACGCGCTAGCCGAGGCAGGTCCGACTTGCGGCCTAGCAGTTGATGCGGGGCGGGAGACGCGGCCGGTCACCCAGTCCCGAAGTCCTGCAGACGCAGACCCTCCCCCCCCTTTGGACCGTCGGGGGTCATCACGGTCCACCACGGCATCTGTACAAGATTGTTGCTGTACATGTAGGCCCCACTGGATGGATGCAAGCGGGAGGAAGCAACGACACTTCGCATACTTATAATGGCGGCAGTCCATACCACGAAGCCTCATGCAGACAATGCTGCCTCGCAAGCCAGAGCAGCAGGCAGCTAACGGGCCGGGACCGGCTCTGTGCAGCGTCAGAGTAGAGGAGGCTGAAAGGGATTGTAGCAATAAACTCACAATGGCAAGCAGCAGTGAGACACATTACTCACCTCCTCCAGCACCAAGGCACCAGCACAAAGAACGCAGCGGCTGCTGCATAACAGTGAAGCATACTGCCCCGGCTCCTTCCCAGCCTCGACCCAGGACTGAAGATCCAGCCACGAGTAGTGATGAGGGTTTGCATGGCATGGACTAACCATGGGACTAAACCTACCAGAGGAGCTCTAATCGCTCCTTACCCAGGCGCAACCTTTCCGCAACGCATCCCCTCTGCTAACAACACCAGAGGTTACCTGCAGTGAAGTTAATCCTGCCTAAGAACGCCGTGGCTTCACATAAAGCTAGCATTCCAGACTTAAACATCTCTGATTAAAGGACCACTCTAGGCACCCAGACCACTTCAGCTTAATGAAGTGGTCTGGGTGCCAGGTCCTTCTAGGGTTAACCCATTTTTTCATAAACATAGCAGTTTCAGAGAAACTGCTATGTTTGTGAATGGGTTAAGCCTTCCCCCTATGTCCTCTAGTGGCTGTCTCATTGACAGCCGCTAGAGGCGCTTGCGTGCTTCTCACTGTGATTTTCACAGTGAGAGCACGCCAGCGTCCATAGGAAAGCATTATGAATGCTTTCCTATGTGACCGGCTGAATGCGCGCGCAGCTCTTGCCGCGCGTGCGCATTCAGCCGACGGGGAGGAGAAGAGGAGGATCGGAGGAGGAGAGCTCCCCGCCCAGCGCTGGAAAAAGGTACGTTTTTACCCCTTTCCCCTTTCCAGAGCCGGGCGGGAGGGGGTCCCTGAGGGTGGGGGCACCCTCGGGGCACTCTAGTGCCAGGAAAACGAGTATGTTTTCCTGGCACTAGAGTGGTCCTTTAAGATGCTGTACCATTTTTGTTTGTCAGTTTGGTTTAAGCTTGCAAAACACTTACACACTCAACCACAGTGCACTGCGATCTAACCTAATGTGGTGTGTATATCTTAAAAGCCTAGTATACAACTCACTTTAGTATGATCACCCATATGTCTGTATAAACCACTAAGACGACTCACTACAAGTAATTTAGACATGTTGGATAAGCCTGTGACTTAGCTACTTACTTTATTAAATTTAAAAATGTGTGCATTAACTGTATATGCCATGTACCTGTAAAATCTTTACTATTCTTGATACCGTGGCTGCGGCATTGAAAAAGCATGTGAAAACTAAATGCACCACAAAAATAAAGAATTATAAAAAGCCCTGCATGTCCTCCATCAACAACACGTCTGTAAAGCATCCTGTCCTTGCCGACGTGGTCGTGGGAGGACGAGGATTACTTTCCCGTTGTGCTGTGACATCACCCTTATACGCTGTGTAAAGCATACTTTTTAATTCATCTTGGAACTGCTGCATCCTTTCCGACTTGCGGTAATTCGGTAACATTTCAGGCACTTTCTGCTTATACCGGGGGTCTAGTAGCGTGGACACCCAGTACAGGTCGTTCTCCTTCAGCCTTTTTATACAAGGGTCCCTCAACAGGCACGACAGCATGAAAGACCCCATTTGCACAAGGTTGGAATGCCGAGCTACTCATGTCCCGTTCCTCGTCCTCAGTGATCTCACTGAAGGTATGTTCTTCCCCCCCAGCCACGTACAACACCACGGGTACCAGATAGGTGACAACGAGCACCCTGGGATGCCTGTTGTGGTTGGTCTTCCTCCACCTCCTCACAGCCACATTCCTCCTCTGACTCCTTTTCCTCACAATCCTCTTCCAGCGTTGCCGCAGGTCCAGCAAGCGATGCTGATAAGGCTGTTTCTGGTGGTGATGGTGACCAAAACTCTTCCTCTTCCTCTTCACGCTTATCTACGTCCTGATCCAGCACTCTTCGCAGGGCACGCTCCAGGAAGAAAACAAATGGTATGATGTCGCTGATGGTGCCTTCGGTGCGACTGACTAGGTTTGTCACCTCCTCAAAAGGACGCATGAGCCTACAGGCATTGCGCATGAGCGTCCAGTAACGTGGCAAAAAAATTCCCAGCTCCGCAGAGGCTGTCCTAGTACCCAGGTTATACAAATAGTCGTTAACGGCTTTTTCTTGTTGGAGTAGGCGGTCGAACATTAGGAGTGTTGAATTCCAACTGGTCGGGCTGTCGCAAATCAAGCACCTCGCTGGCATGTTGTTTCGCCGCTGGATATCTGAAAAGTGCGCCATGGCCGTGTAGGAACGCCTGAAGTGGCCATACACCTCCCTGGCCTGCTTCAGGACGTCCTGTAAGCCTGGGTTCTTATGCACAAAGCGTTGTACGATCAGATTACACACATGTGCCATGCACGGCACATGTGTCAACTTGCCCAAATTCAATGCTGCCAACAAATTTCTTCCGTTGTCACAAACCACTTTGCCGATCTCCAGTTGGTGCGGAGTCAGCCACTGATCCACCTGTGTGTTCAGGATGGACAGAAGTGCTGGTCCGGTGTGACTCTCTGCTTTCAGGGAAGTCAACCCCAAGACGGCGTGACACTGCCGTATCCGGGATGTGGAATAGTACCTGGGGAGCTGGGGGGTGCCGTTGATGTGGAGCAAGACGCAGCAGCACAAGAGGACTCAGCCGAGGAGGTTATGGAAGAGGATGGAGTAGGAGGAGTAGAGGAGGTGGCAGCAGGCTTGCCTGCAAGTCGTGGCGGTGTCACCAACTCCTCTGCAGAGCCACGCATTCCATGCTTGGCAGCCGTCAGCAGGTTTGCCCAATGCGCAGTGTAGGTGATATACCTGCCCTGACCATGCTTTGCAGACCAGGTATCAGTGGTCAGATGGACCCTTGCCCCAACACTGTGTGCCAGACATGCCATCACTTCCTTTTGCACTATCGAGTATAGGTTGGGGATTGACTTTTGTGCAAAGAAATTTTGTCCGGGTACCTTCCACTGCGGTGTCCCAATAGCTACAAATTTTTGGAACGCCTCAGACTCCACCAGCTTGTATGGTAAAAACTGGCGGGCTAAGAGTTCAGACAAGCCAGCTGTCAGATGCCGGGCAAGGGGGTGACTTTGTGACATTGGCTTCTTACGGTCAAACATGTCCTTGACAGACACCTGACTGTGGGCAGATGAGCAGGAACTGCTCAAGGCGAGAGACGGAGTGGCGGATGGTTGAGAGGGGGCAAGGAGGACAGCAGTGGTTGACATGGCTGAAGATGCTGGACCAGGAGGAGGATGGCGGCTTTGAGTTTGTGTGCTGCTTGTACTCATGTGTTGATCCCATAGGCGTTTGTGATGTGCGATCATGGGGAGTTTGCGGTTGTGCAAATGGACTGTTTGCGGTTGTTTGCGGTGCGTTAAACGGGGAGTTTGGTCTGTCACTGTGAAGCGGGCGTAACCCTTACACTACAACATCATACCTGATGTTTTAAAGCACGTTTTTCCAAACAATTTAGGAATGTTAGGTGATTTATGCCCTTTATGGATTAAAACCAGACTTTGCATCAACTATGTAATTTTCCATGGGAGTTTTGCCATGGATCCCCCTCCGGCATGCCACAGTCCAGGTGTTAGTCCCCTTGAAACAACTTTCCATCACTATTGTGACCAGAAAGAGTCCCTGTGGGTTTTAAAATTCGCCTACCTATTGAAGTCTATGGCGGTTCGCCTGTTCGCGAACATTTGCGGAAATTCGCGTTCGCCATTCGCGAACGGAAAATGTTATGTTCGCGACATCTCAAATCTGGACCAGTCTGCTGGAGATGGCTTCCTTATTCTTGTCGTGGAGGAGGTCAATCTGCTAAGCGGTATGGTGGTCGCTTCAGGTGTTCCCTTGTGATGCTTGGTTCCTGGTTTCTTTTTCTAGTTCCTGTTGTTTTTTCGGCATGCAAGAGTTCCTGTATCTGGACCAGTCTGCTGGAGATGGTTTCCTTATTTTTGTCGTGGAGGAGGTCGATCTGCTAAGCTGTACGGTGGTCGCTTCAGGTGTTCTCTTGTGATGCTTGGTTCCTGTTTCGTGGCAGTGCTCCTTTTCTGGCGGTGATCTCCATTTGTTGCTGGTGCAGGAGGCCTCTCCGGCAGGGGATCCTTGCCTCTGTGGAAGTCAAGAGGACTTCGTTGCAGGATCCGCTCACCATTCCTGGTCTCTGCCTGAGAGCTGTTTGGAGCGTCCGAAGTTCGCTCCTTAAGAGGTGCGGTATGTCACATCCTGCTCTGTTCTGTGGAGATGTCTGGCTTTGGCTTCTGGTATCCAGTACTCTTTTTACAATTCTTGTTTTGTTTTTCTTGTTTTTTTGGTTTTCTAGTCTGTCTGGTTTTCTTTATGCTGGGATTTCTGGGTTCATTCCTATAGTCCGTCCCTGGATTTCCCAGTCTCTTGGATTTATTTAAATGTTTGTTTTATTTGCCACACCCGTTTGTTTTTCATCATTCTTTTTGTTTCAGCCTGGACCTGCAGCAGTGTTTCAAGTCCCTTTCTTGCAGATAAGTGCTATAAATGTCTTCTTTGGTTGTTTTAGCATACATTAGGCAGAGTAGAACCTGCCAGATATGGGGTACATTGGCGTTGTTGGCAGGCTTATGCAATGTATGATCATATAATGTGACTAAATCCCCATGATTTTCATATATAGTGCTTAGTTAATTCTCCTCTTGTTTTGCCTATGTTATCTTGTCTTGTTTTATTTTGTATACCCAGTCCATGTAGAGTCCTGTCCAGCCATGCCCATGTTATGTTCATGTTTTCCTCATGTCTTGTGTATATGTTCTGAGTTTAGCTTACTATCTTTCTCTGGTTCTGGGTTCTATTAGTTCTGTCTTGTTTTCATGTTTGGTGCCTATCTCTAGTCTTGCCTTGTTTCTAGTACTGGATACAATCTTGCTGCAGAGCCTCCCTATTCAGCTCTGGGAGGTCTGCTTAATTCTTGCTCCTAGTTCCTGGGATCCGCTGAAGCTGAATCTGGGTTCTGGTATGTGGCTGCAAAAACGCTGGTGCTCAACACCAGGGGGCGTGTGGTTACCCTGCACCAGACCCTGCTAATCCACCTCCACACTGTGACTCCTACTCTGAACATCAGGCATACTGGGTCCCGGTCCTTGCACCGCCACCCGTGACAGACGACATCTCCAGCAGATTGGGGAAGAAGTAGAACAGTTTTTGTGCAATCGATCAGGAGTGAGATACCAGATAACAGTGTTTGCTTCAACCAAAGTATAACACCATGTAATACCTGTAGCAGAGATCCAATATTCAGCATAAATATCTCCGCTGTAGACTCCTTGTAGCTGAGAAAGCAATACAATATCCAAGGCACAATCCCCACCAGTAACTGGACTACACACACAGTTCTGGGTGTCAACTAATTTTTATTCAGCCACAGCTGGTTTTTATGCAACTCCCCATGCAATGGGTTTCTTAAATTACATTCCAGGGGTTTTCCACTGGTGGACCTTGTTGGGGACAGGGGACAAAGCAACATTTCCCAGACTCCTCCTCTGTACCTTGGAGATAATCGAGTAAGAACAAATCTTAGATTATATTGCCACCCAGGTACAGAAAATATACAATATTGTAAAACAATATAACATATATATTAATATCTCAGAACTCCACTAAAGTTAGTTTACCGAATAGATGGGATCTGAGCGCCCACTTTGTCCAAATATCACTCAGATCCATTTGGTAGATTAGGTAAACCATTCGAGTGAAGTCTAGACCGGACGACCACGAGGTGAAGCCCCAAAATAGTTCCAGAGGATTTTAGGCTTTTTTCGGGAGTTCTTGCAAGAATGCCGTTGAAGGCTCCCCCTAGTTGCTAGCAAACAAACGTTCCCCTTGTTCAGTAGTTTAGGTCTCCCGAACACCATTCTCCTACTGGTTGAATGAGCAGTGTTAATAATTTACCAAGTGTTTGCAGAGTTCAGTAGCCGAAATTAGTACCAAGCCCATCGCCGACCATATACCGCTGCCCACGTTCGAGAGACAAGAATACCACCGTTTGTTTGCACACGTGCGTTCAATAATACGAACGGCGGCCACACAGGGGAACCCTCCTTTAATGAGCAATTTTGAAGTTAACATCCACGGGTGGTCAGTTGTTAAAATAACTGAGCTCTGGGACTACACAGAGGGTAGTTTGGTAAACGAACGAGGGGTACGGACAGCCAAACAAAGGAAGAGAAAAAGGGCCATTCTGCTGCAATACCCTTCACACAGGTCGGTAACCATGCCCAACCATCAAGAGAAAGATTAAAGAAACAACTGGATTCCCATTATATCATATATTGAGTTTTTGGATGGTGGAAAAGTACTGCATAAACATTGCATACGTACACACAGAGATAGATTTGATTTTAAAGGAACACTGTAGGCACATTAACTACTTTATTTTATTAAAGTGGATATAGTGTCTGGAGTCCCCTGGTGTTGTTCTTTCATTCAAAGTTAAACTGTTTTAATGTTCTAATGTCATACAAGAGTCGCCAGTAGGGAAGCATTACCCTGAGCAACAATGAGCGGCAATGATTAACTGACCAGTTTCAGCCTATCATAGTGCCATAGCAGTATGAATTGGGATGGCTATAAGGATGTGTGTAATCTCTACCCTAGGCTCACCTCCAGTAGGGGCGGTCTTTGTGTGTGCCAGGGACCATCATTCAATTTTAACCCCTTAAGGACACATGACATGTGTGACATGTCATGATTCCCTTTTATTCCAGAAGTTTGGTCCTTAAGGGGTTAAACTGTTAAAATGGTTTAACATTGAATGGAAGGACCGTGCCAAGGGACTCCAGGCACTATAATAAATTCAACGAGAAGATAATTGCAAATACAGAAAAACCAAAAAAGTTGAGGGCAGCTGAAACCCTGCATGTAACACAGGGAATGCAAGTATTCATTGGTTAATATCAATCATCTCATAAATATGATTCCAGGCTCGATGAGGGAAAACGAGAAAAGATGTTTAGGGGGTGCATGGGAAATAACTTGCAGGATCTCCTAGCTTAGATCAAAAAAGTCACAGATAAATACCATGTTGGTCAGACAAGGGGAAGTAAAGCTAACCCTATTTCTTTTGTTTTAGTTTTTTGTGGTTTATAGAATTCTGATAAGGGAGTCAATCCCCAATTGCTCCTTTTCTACATTCACCCAGTATATCAGACCAGCAGGGGCATGGAGCATAACTGACTGAGCCAATATAGTAGCACTATAATAGGACGGAACCCAAAATGTGCAAACCATGGAGATTAGAACACTGTTCTGTTTTACTGCTGGTGGATAGAGCCAGTATGATTTTTATTACACTAATATCCAGGTAAGTTGAAAGAAATAACTTACTCTTGGCAGTCACTGTCATAGCTGAAAGTACATTTCAGTAGGGAATCCAATGTCATTAGACTGATGTGCTCAAACATGTCCAGTGATATGGGACCATTTGCAGCCAATTTTCTCCACTTAGCCTGTAAAAATAGAAATCATTTATAGATAATAAGGTTGCTGAATGTTATTATGATAAGATGTTAAATAATTACAATAGGTTTGTAGACCAAAACATATGCAAACAATGTAAGACACTACATGTAGTGATTACCTACAAATGTTTTCCAAAGTATTGAAAATGGGAAAATCAGCATAATTTATTTTGTTCCAAGCAGCCCCTTGCTAAACGTGAAATCTTTTTGCATGAATAAAGAAACTGAACTAAAACCGTCCTAAGTCAGCCTTTACAAATGAAATATCATGATGTACACAATTTAAAATATACTTTTTTTTTTTTTAAATTGTGGAACTGCAGAGATGGCAAAAAGATAAATGTTCATAGATTATGAAGCTGATTTTCAAAAAAAGTGGTAAAAGACAAGCTAGAGAAAAACACATTTATACACTGAACTCAGTAAAAATTATTGTGGCTGCCCCAAAGAGATCTCAAAATTTAATAGGTGAAAAAAAAAAAATCTTCCAAAATCAAAAATATAGCAAATATCACAAATGAGAACATAGTGTGTCTTTAAAAATGTACACACCTATTCTCTAAGGAGGCCTTCTGCTATCATTGGGGTACCAGGGGACTTCACATTTCACATGTAGTTACTAACTTTAGGTGTGTGACCCCAGCATGTATTAGTTGATTTACTTTCACTTTATGTTGCTCTTTGTTGTGGCAATGAAGGGATTAATCAGACTGGAATAGCCAGCTCAGTGAGACATTACAACTGGTCTCACAAGGTGTGACATTTAAGCCAGTAAGTGGACTTTATTTCATCCTGAGAAACTGCAATGCCATTTAGTGAACAGCAAATAGTGTCATAGCTTCTGTGCTTTCCTATGGAGGACTTTGCAGCAAAGTTACCCCTAAATACATAAAAGGAAAAGGAAAAATACAATTGTAATTGCTAAAAAAAAAGTTAACAAATGTATAGAAAATAAATATTGTAAGTTCAACATTTACATTTGATTTTATGGGTTTCCATATCTTCTCTTTTAATATACTAAAAGTCTGTAGACTGAAACAGAAATGTCGGCCACTATGGACAAAAAAAATCTTTACTACTGTATCCTTTTAAAATATAGTCTCCAATCTTTATTAAAACATAATAAAATTAAAAAAACAAAAAAATAGGAGTGTAACAAATGCTCCTACCATGTTGCTGCCAACAGGCATACAAATGTTGCAGATGATCCTAAATGCCTTTAAACTGCTGACTGTTCTGACTGCTGGGGTAGAGTAATAGCACAAAATGCGTAGGCCTTTGTATGTCTATTGGCAGCAACATTTTGTATTTTTAATTACTATGTTTCATAGTATTTATGAATTTATGAATCATATTTTTTAGAAGGATACAGCAGTAAAGATTGTTTGTCCATAGTGACCGATTTTCCTGTTTCAGTTTATTGCAATTTCTGTGGGGGGACCCCCAACCTGGCTACATGGGACACAGCTGTTGTAGATTGTATTTTAGCATTGGCATTCTTTTAAATGTAACTATATTTGCTTTTATAAATCGCTGGCTTTCAACTTTATTCTACGAGTCTGCCCCGGATATATGTATTGCAGTTAAATTTATGCTGGTTTTTAAAATGTTCTTCACCAACATGTCTATCCGTTAATAAATATTGTTTATATTGACAAAAATCAGATGCCTTAGATCTGCTGTTTCCGGAATAAGATGACATAGTACTTTATTCACTGTACAATACTACAGTCATAACTTACATGCATGATGTCAGCACTCTGGTTGAAAATGTTCACATAGCCTTTTAGGATATCAAAGTGAAAGGCGGGGGTCAGCAGTCGGCGATGCTTTCCCCATTTCTCTCCTCGGCTGAGTAAAAGGCCATCTCCTACAATATAATAGTTATTAACCATGTTTGATATGGACAGTTTTATAAATGAATAACTGATTTTACAGCTCATATCAATCTCAGATAAATACATTAGATTATATAGGGAAATCAAAGAAGAAAAAAGAAACAGAAAAAGCCAAAATGTCTTAGTAGAAATTATGTTTATATAAGAAATGTATGATATGAATTTATGAATATATTAGTCACTGTGAAATATGCAAACGAGTCTCTCTGCTTTAGACGTGCCATTTTAACCTTTATTATATGTACTTATATTTTTGAAGAAAATATTGATTGAAGTATAATTTCAATATGAGAACAGCTTTACTGACAGTGTTATATAATACATACAATATTTATTATCATTAGTCTCTGCTATAGCATAAAAAAAAGGATTGCATAGAGGAAATTTACAAATGCAATGCAAATACTAATTACATACATTTGTAAAATTATGTTACATAATAAAATATTTTATAATCAAAATATGGCATTTTAGACCTCATGATAAATGTTATACAAAATAAAGGATACAGCAAAGAAATCACCTATATAGATATTTACATTGTGATGGCAGAACATATTGGGATGATTGATTTGCCCAACTAGTTTACCCTAATGAAATATGCGAATATTGCATTATACAGTTTTCAGTTTAAATTACAGGTTTGGACCGTGTCATTATTCAATAACCCAGATATTTCTGATTTGGAACTGTGGAGTGGGAAGCCAAGACAGTTGAGCCTTCTTCAGAGAAGAAAGCCAAAGCAGTGCAATCTTTTATGGAAGAGTGAGAGCCAAGGAGTAAGGCCTCCTTCAGAGGAGGAAGAAGTTGCCCTACCACTCTTTCTCAACCCGCCCAGCTCGCTAAGTGAAGATAACATTATAGGAGCCAAAGAAGTAGGCCATCATGCCCTAATCAAAGACCTCTGGTGTTGCCCCTCCCCCTCCCCCAGAAATGGGAAGAAGGAAAGCAGTGTACAACCCCTTTCCTCTCTCCCCGAGGCTTGGCTGAGCTCAGTGGTTCTTAAACTGAAGGAGGTGGGCAGAAAAATCCCGGACATGAACCCAGAGACCTCCAGTAAGAAAATGATCCTCAACCAGGGATTTACCACAGTGGAGATTCTCAGCATACAGAGTCTCATGTGAGATATTTTCCACATCAAATTCCTATTGATGACAATTTGCAAGAGGTACTAGGAACATTTCCTCACTGCCAAACATGACTCCCCACTCTCCCAATTTATCAGCTTCTGTCCAATAAAGATAGAGGAACTGTCTCAATGAGGAACCCCCACACCCGTGCCAAGGACATCAAAAGGTCCGTGAGTCGCTTGTGCACGTTGGTTTGATACCATGGTGTAGATAAAAAGACAAATACAGTTTCTGGACAGGAAGATGGTCCCTGATTGTTCACTTCAGATATGACTCATCATCACTTGGTTGTTTGCAACACCTACCACACTGTTTTCTCTTAGGTAGCAGCCTATACAGCAGGGAAAAGATTGCAAGGCATCTGCCTGCAGGATCTGAAAGGTGGAGGGTCACGAGACCAAGAACTGCCCCAGGAAAATGTGGTGAAGCCTCACACTTGTACAAGGATTGTCCAAAGAGGACCAAGTGCTACGTTGTGGCAGCAAGCAAGGGACTACTGCCAACAGACCCAGCTCCAACCCTACAAATGAAACCGAAGAAAAAGAAGGAAGAAAAGAAGGATAATAAAACCACCTTTCCCCTTGGTAACAGAAAGATGGTAATTGTAGTAAGGCAAACCGAGGTCAGTGGGAAGGAGCAGCAGCAAAGTCAAATAGTCCAAATCAGCAACAGGTAGAAGAAACAGGAACAAGCTTCATTATAGCTTACAGGAACCACAATAATCTGGCAAAGGTACAAAGACAGAAATGGTTTATATAGGCCAAGAGCCAGACACCTGACCAGACACTGCTGAAGAGACTTAGCTCTAATATCATTGCTTGTATAGTCAAGGTTATCAGAGTTCAGGTAAATCTGTAAAAGGCAGGCTGGTGAACTGGTAAGGAAGAGGATCAGCAGCATGGAATTCAGGGTTCAAATCCAACAGAGTCATGTCCTCACAGTTCCTTTGTAAAACTGATGTACCATGATATCTGTAGTACTGTACTAGCGAACGGCTGAAACACTGACCTCTTCCCGATCATGTCGGTTGTCAGACAAGGCTGCCCTCTCAAACTTATCCTTCTTGTCTATTGCATAAAGCTTTTTGCCAAATCCATCAGATGGAACCCAGACATCAGAGGGATCACTGCACCAGGACCCAGAAAAAAATAAATCAAGTGCTTGATCTACATGGACAACATCACCATCTTCTGCGCTGACTGCCAGGCAGGGAGAGCACCTAGGAACACCTGTGATGACTTATGCAGTGCTTCAGGAGTGAAGATCAACTGTGGGAAGTCAGAGACAATAAGATCCTCTCCCCTTTTCCTTCAAAGCTGACCTTATCAAGATCCTAGGGGTCTGGTTTAGGGGAGAAGGTACTGCCCTAAAAAGCTGGCATGAGAGACTGGCAAAAGTAAACCAGAAGTTCAGTTTGTATAGCTTTAGAGACTTAATGATTGCAGGAAAGATACTGGTCCTGTTTTGCAGTACACAGCCCAGGCTTGGCACCTTGTAGTGGCTGTTTGCAGAGCCATCACAAGAGAAGTTTTCTACTTTATCTGGGGATCCAAGATGGGCAGAGTGAAGCCACCAGGACATTCCAGTGACTATTTCAAGGCTGTCCCCTTCCAAGGCAGAGACTGTATGGAGGAACAGACAACAAGCAGAGGCACTTTATGGATCTTGACAGAGTTTACTTCATGAAACGATTTTGGATGTCCTCACACTTTGCATGAGGATGTCAGTCTAACGTCTTCAAATTCCCCATAGGAAAGAATTGATTCACTGCTCTCGTACAGGGAAGCCTTAAAGGAACACTTTAGTGTTAGGAATACAATGATGTCTTCCTAACATTAAAGTGTCCCGCTGCCCTCCCTGGTCCTCCTCCTGTCCATAAAAGGGTTAAATAAATCTTCCAGTCACTCACCTGATGTCCCTCGTTGCTGGGTAGTGCTCCTCCTCTGCAGATATCAGCTGACTGGGGGACTTAATGAGCATGTGCAGCATGCTATAGGTGTCAGGCTTCAAAACTGACATGTAAGCTCTTGGTGCTGGCTCCAACGCTGCCTCCTCTCATGTCAGTAATGAAGGGAACCTAATCTGCATGTGTGGCAAGTCATGTGCCCAATAAGCCTTCCCCATAGAAAAGCATTGAATCAATGTTTTCCTATGGGAGATTTGAAGATGCTGTATGCCCTCATGCAAAGCCACTTAGAGCTAGCCTTAACCCTGCAATGTAAACATTGAAGTTCTATGAAACTACAATGTTTTGCATTACACCGCTAAGGGGACAGGGACACTGCACCCACACCACTTCAATGATATGAAGTGGTCTGGAAGGGCTGGCTTAAGAACCCATTGGGTCTTGTGCTGACAATTATGATGGGTCTAATTACAGAATCTTATCAACCTAAAACACTATAACAGTCATATATCCCAAGAGGCATGTATCTGGAGGAGGTGGTGCCAGAGGGAAAAGGATGCATTTATAAAAATACACATACCTTATGCTAATTTCTCATTTTCAACTATCAACCAAATCCATAATCCTCAACATCGGTGTCCTGTGAAGCAGGATGTCTGCAGGCAAAGTAAATGTTTGCATTCGAGTCCTTAGTGGCAAACATGCCTCATTCACAGGCGGACCTTCCCCATCTCTTTAATGGGCTGACCGACCCATTTCACTGGTAGAACTTATTTACACGGACAGACCCACTCCTTTCTCAGTGCCTTGGGCAGCCTGAACTCTTGTATTCCCACTTTTGTCCCAGAAGGTGGTTAGGTATGATTGGCAACCCCCAGCTTTATGTCAAGCAATTATACAGCGGTTTGACAAGATTTAGAGCGCTTCCCAGAACTCACACCCTCTGCAGGCACACTGATAATACAGAAATTACACTTCTGCGTTTGTCCACCAGTTTGAATTGTGTACAATACGAGCAAGTCTTGGATTTACATAGGCATTCCCCTCAGTGTACTCTTATTAATTGGTTTTAAAACACATACACTTTAAGCACTGAAGCAACTTTAGCTTGATGATGTGTTTTTTTGTGTATATATCATGCCCAAATTAAACCATTTTTTTCATGCAGGCATGGTGCTGTTCTTCATTTCTTCTGCGGCGTCTTACTTTTCTGGCGCTGATGTTGTTGGTACCCAGTATTTGGATGGTCAATAGCATACCAGTCTAAAATATTTACATCTGTTAGTGCCAGTGGTCTGATGAAAGTCTGTACATTTTCGAATGCAGCGATGGAGTGAGTGGCGCCTTTGTGTGCCACTATTTAGGTGAATGGAAAGCCCCATCTAGATTTTATCTCCAGGGAACGAAGTTGGTCGGTTATCGGCTTGAGTGTTCTCCGTGCCTGGAGGGTCAGCCATGAGAGGTCAGGGTATACCTATATTTCATGTCCATGAAAGAGCAGTGGTAAGGTAGTGGAGAGCAGTGAGCACATAATCTCCTCTTTGACCGAGAAATAATGTAATCGTCAGATCACGTCTCGGTGGATGTCGGTTGTCATGTTTCTGAGTTTCAGGGAGCGGTGGGCTTTTCAAATAGGATTTGGGAGCCAGTATCTTTACCTAAGAGGAGGTTGAAGAGTTCTCATAGAATGCCTCTTCCAGCTCTGGGAGGCTCCTGACATGGAGGTTATTCCTCCTTCCCCTGTTATCAACATCATCCAGGGATCTTTGTATATGTGCCAGCTGTGTGTGATGGGAGTTTGGAGCTTAGAGATTTTATTTGTGTGTGTCACATCCCTGTTGTCCTCCAGGTCCTGAACTCTAAGGCCTACGTGCCTGATATCAGAGTTCATGATATCCAGACTGTTCTGAACGGAGGCCTCGAGTTTCCCCAGCATTGCTGCTAAATCTGCACAAGATGCTAAGTTTTTTATTAGCTCCTTGATGTCAGTGTCCGCATAGCTGGTGGTTCCCTCTGACTTAGCCATGTTCAATGGTTCAGAGACCTCATGGAAGGCCGCCGGCATCATATTGGATTTGGCACGGTCCAGGATGCGATCAGCATAGTCGCGGAATAGCTTTGTGAGGGAGCCCGATTTATTTTTTGGCCAGAGTCTTCCTTGGGACGTGGTGTTTTTTTTTATTATTTTTGGGGTTCCCCATTGTGGTTTAGCACCTCTGAATATGTGAATTTTCCGCCTGTTGTGCCCGGAGCTGCATTAGTGTGCGTCCATTCAGCTCGGTGGTTGGCCACGACCCTCAGCATACACATTTTTTTTTTTTCAATGTAATGGCAAACAAATTCTTAATTCACTTTGCACAACAACAGTAAAAGTTTCAAAGTGATATATATTTTTTAATTTTGGAATGTGTTTTTTTGCATATCAAAAAAAAAAAATAAAAAATAGCCCATAAGAGACTTCCTTTAAGTATTTTTTTTTTTTTTTAACGTAACAATATAGTTGCTACGTACAATAATTTTTGGATGGGTTTTTTTTTGCACAAGAGGAAGTAGAAATTGCATAAGAATTTTTAACAATGTTATAAATTGCACTAGATACTCAGCATTACAATGGACAGAGAGGGACACTTTATTTTTAGGGGTGTGGTCAGAAGCAGGACTGTTCTGATAATTTTGAGGTGACTTACTAATAACAATTTTTGCAACTAAAATGTCATTTAGAACAATATACGGTATCTTATTTACACAGACTTATTTCTAAACACATGTATTGTTGTTTAAAAACACATTACTTATTATTGCTGGGGATTTCTAATATATACTTAGACATACCAACAGTACTCACCAAGCCAGGGTCTCAGAAATCCATAAAATAGCTCATCTTTAGGAGCAATGGCAGCTGGAAAACAGAAGTAAGTATATTGTAATTGTCGTTATAAGCTGGATATCAGAAATCTGTTATCAAAAGCATAGGTGTACAGCCTCCATTTCTAATTGGTTTTGATCCTTCGTTAACCTCAACCAGTAGCTATTACTGAATTTATCACTATATTCTATCAGAGTCCAACAGTTGCCAATATTTAGCTGATTCTATGAGCAGTTTAATATTTTTTAAATACTTTGTTTTAACTATAGCATTGTTCTGTCACTGCCTGTTCATAAGAAATCCCTTGTATTTATTTTTAGCAAATTTCTGATGAGAATTTGATGTCTATGGATCATCTTATCTCTGGTTATTGGGGGCTGATTTGGTATTCCAAAAATGTGTGGTCTTACATATGAAGGTGATTTAAACTCATGTATGTATTGCGGAAATCACATATCAGGGTGGTGTGGGCATAATCTAGATTCGAAGAGCATTAAACTATGTGTTTAAAATGTTTTTTTTTTTTGGTTAAATACTGATCCTTTAAAGGGAAACTCCAGTGTCAGGAAAACAACTAGACGTGGAGTTAACCCTGCAATGTAATTATTGCAGTTTTTAAAAAACTGCAATAATTACACTTGCAGGGTTAGGAGTAGTGGGAGTTGGCACCCAGGCCACTCCAATGAGCAGAAGTGGTCTGGGTGCCTGGAGTGTCCCTTTCATTTGATTGCATCAGCAATAACATAATGTTTATGGGAACCCATATTTACAGGAAGCAAATTGAAAACATACAGCAAGCCACTGAAGCAACAAACCCATCGCATCTCAATCATCAAGACTAGCAAGCTATATGATTGCACAAAGGAAGCTGTGTGCATGTCAACAATAAATGTATTTCCTCACTAGAAACTTATATTTAGAACTAACCACTTGCAGTCCTTAACACGGACAGCAAAACCAGTACCATATATAGAGGACACAGTTTTGACATATATATCTCAGATTGTGCAGTTAACTGTGTTTTGGAGCCATAAATGTTCGATCAAACTGCAAGAATATAAATGTGTTACAAATAAGTAAACGACTGAATGGTTAATTATTAACTGTAAGGTTAATGTATGTTCAGAAAAGAATTTAATAGTGCCAGCAAACAACCATTTGTTCAGCAGGTATAGTGTACAAGGTCCAGGAACAAGTTAATAAATAAGTTAATATCAACATTTTGGTCACTTACACAGAGGAAGGCCAAGAACTTTTTCTATTCTCTGTCTTACATGTATTTTTCTAAGCAGGCCTACAATACTAGAAGCAGCTGAAAATCAATGAACATGATTTTGCTATGGAAGTGGGTTGCATTTTATATAATTAAAAGGACACTCCACTGCCTCCCCAAAAATAAAAAAATAATATATAGTATCATTGTTTAGGCCATATACCCACAATGGAAACATGCATGCATATAATTGTGTTTTTTTTTTTTTCATTTGGGTTATATATAAGGCTTTACAAGCCCGCCCCTTCTAACCTAGCCCAGAATTAAAGGGAAACTCCAGTGCCAGGAAAACGTTCCGTTTTCCTGGCACTGGAGGGTCCCTCTCCCTCCCACCCCCCAATCCCCAGTTGCTGAAGGGGTGAAAACCCCTTCAGTGACTTACCAGAGGCAGCGACATGTCCCACGTCGCTGCTTCCTCCTCCCCCGCCGCTCCTCCTTCTGCTTACGTCGGCCGGTGGGCGAGACTGATCTCGCCGCTGGCCGAGGAGACCTAATGCGCATGCGCGGCAATGCCGCGCATGCGCATTAGCGCACCCCATAGGAAAGCATTGAAAATGACAGCCACTAGGGGAGGACTTAACCCTGCAAGGTAATTATTGCAGTTTAAAAAAAACTGCAATAATTACACTTGCAGGGTTAAGGGTAGTGGGAGTTGGCACCCAGACCACTCCAATGAGCAGAAGTGGTCTGGGTGCCTGGAGTGTCCCTTTAATGTAGCTGCCCAATCACAGACTTTTCAATGCAACTCAATGAGAAGTATTTTAAAGGCAGGCACTCTGGGCAATAGCCTGCCTCTTGAATTTAGCTCTACTGAATTAAACTACCATGATGTAACAGGTTGATTGACAGCCCGGAGGGAGGTGTCACTAGGCTAATTTACAAAACTTCCAATTTCTATTAAAATATGCACTATTTTAAAATGACAAAAAGAGGACACACTCCCACATAAAGCGCTTCAAGCATGTCACGTATCCTTCGTATCCATGTGGCCAAAACAGGAATAATTACCTTCTGAAGATCGATGGGAGTGCCGTGATTCTGGCTTTTGCATTCTGCCATGATGCCTGGCTTGTGTGGCATGTCGGTGCATGCCGGCATCTGCAGACTCACACAATTATATAGCCCCACATTAGTCCACGGTAAAGACGATGTCAACATACGTGTGACGTCCCGCAAAAGACGATCGTGTTTTTCTGTTTTTTTACTTTGGTTTCGTTTTCACTTCCCTGATTTCTGGTACCCTTGACTTTTGACTTTTCCTTATCGCTGTGTCTCGTTCTGTGTCCCTGACCTTGGCTAGTTTTCTGACTATTCTTAACGGTCACGTTAAGTCTGGCCATTCTAAAGTCCGGTAAGAGGTTACCCTTTGTTCTAGGGTGTGATACTATTCTGCATGCTGGATCAATAAAATCCCGACATTATGACAGGGCCATAGATCCTGCCGATATGTGTCAACACATAGTAGCTTGTGAGAGAAAGCTAGAGGAGAATGATCACCGTATGGATCAATTTGCCCAAGCTTTCAATACGCTACTAATACGTACGGCTCATTTGCAGCCTGAGGTCCCTTCAGCAGGTACACCCCTACCTACTGTACCTACACCTATCATATATAGGGCACCTACTATCACCCTATCTTCACCCACGCATTTTGAAGGTAATATTCACAAATGCTGAGGATTCCTTAATCAAATTGAGTACCATTTTGAAGCCTCACCTGGGTCTTTTCCCACAGATAGAGCTAAAATTGGATGAACCAACTACAAGGTAAAGCCTTAGCATGGGCCAATCCAATATGGGAGAATAATAAGACTGTTGCCCATAATTACCAGGAATTCCTTGCGGAATTCAAATTAACATTTGAACCATTGGGAAGGGAGAGCAACGCCTCCAGTGCCCTAATGCGTATCAAGCAAGCAAACCGGTCTGTCTCAGAGTATGCCATAGAATTCCACACCCTGGCTTCTGAGGTAGACTGGACCAATAACGGATTAATCACCACATTCTCAGAGGGATTATCTGAAGCTATCCTTGATGAGATTGCAGCCAAAGAACTACCAGGGAGATTAAATGAATACATCACTTACGTGATGCAAATATGTAATCGACTTAGGAACAGGGAGATAACTAGAAATAGAACTAGACATATGAATATGTCATTGGCGCCTCGCTTCTCTACCTGTTGTTTCTGGTCCTCCTGTGCAGTCTTAAACTGAACCTATACAGTTAGGGGTTATGAGACTATCAGAGGCAGAAATACAGTTTAGGAGAAAAGAAAGCCTTTGCTTATACTGTGGCAAGAAAGGACATATGAGAAATTCTTGTCCCATACGTCCGGAAAACTTGGCACCTATGAATCATAAGGGGACCAGTCGTAGATGTGATGGATATGTCCCCTGGTACTACCCAAAGTAGATTTCTCCTTAATATTACTGCTCTATGCAACAATAAACGTTTTTCATGTAAAGCCCTGATGGTGCTGCAGGAAACGTTATCCACATGCAATTTGTCAGTAAACACCTACTACCCATCAAGGAGAGAACATCACCCTTGGCCGTCGAGGCTATTGATGGGAGACCTGTCTCTTAACCTCTAATTACCCACAAGACTATGCCTATTACTGTTACTATAGGAGCCTTACATAAAGAAATCATTACATTTCAGATAATTGCTTCCCCTTCTTGTCCCATTATACTAGGATTCCCATGGCTTGTTGAGCATAATCCTCATATTGACTGGGCTAAGGGGGAAATACTGGGATGGGGTAAAGAGTGGGCATCGTTGCTCTACCTACTCCTACTCCTCAGCCTACCAAAATTCCTGTGCAGTGCTGGGAGGTTAAAGAAGTGTTTAGTAAATGAAACACTGATTATGCTACCTCCTCACAGAGCTTATGATTGCTCCATATATTTGTTACCCGGCACTATGCCCTCTAAGGGGGCAGTGTATGCCTTATCACCACAGGAAAGTAGGATTATGGAGGATTAGATTAAAGAGTCTCTACAAAAAGTCAAATTTGTGAATATTCTTCACCTGCAGGTGCGGGGTTCTTTTTTGTATCCAAGAAAGATGGACAGTTACAGCCATGTATTGATTATAGGGCATTGAACAAGATCACCATAAAAAATGCTTATCCCATTCCCCTCATCTCAGAATTGTTTGACAGATTCCAGGGCGCTATGGTGTTTACCAAACTTGACCTTAGGAGTGCTTATAATCTGGTAAGGATTAAGGAGGGTCATGAATGGAGAACTGCATTTAACACGAGAAGTGGTCACTATGAGTATCTTGTCATGCCCTTCGGCTTATGCAATGCTCCGGCCATATTTCACGATTTCATTAATGATGTTCTCAGAGACTACATTTATACTTTTGTATTAGTATATCTGGATGATATTCTCATTCATTCCCCTGATCTCCAGGCTCATCATAGGCATGTGAAGCAAGTATTGCAAACTTTGCTTAAAAATTAGTTATATTGCAAACTTGATATAATATTAGATATAATATTTCAGCCTCTGGTTTTCAGATAGACCCTCGCAAACTAGAAGCCATTCTACACTGGCCATTACCTAATGGGTTAAAAGACACTCAAAGGTTTATTGGGTTTGCAAATTACTATAGGAGATTCATCAAAGGTTTCTCTACTGTGATAGCCCCCATCACCAATATGACACGTAAGGGGGTTAACTGTACTATATGGTCTAAAGAAGCTAGAGAAGCTTTTGAGCTTCTTAAGAAATTATTTGCCTCTGCTGACATATTGGTACTTCCTGACACTAGCAAACCCTACTAGAGGTAGACGTCAGTGAGACAGGGGTAAGGGCTGTTCTTTCTCAGAGGGAGAGACAGGATACCCATTTTCATCCTTGTGGGTTATTTTCTGGAAAGTTGTCACCATCAGAGCATAACTATGATATTGGTAACAGAATTGTTGGCCATTATACTAGCTCTGAAAAAATGGCGACATATTTTGGAAGGTTCCAAGGAACCCCTCCTGATCATAAAAGGCTGTCTTCTAGACAAGCTAGATGGTCATTGTTCTTGTCACGCTTTAACTTTAATATCACGTACAGACCAGGTCCTAAGAACGTTAAGGCTGACGCCCTATCTTAGCAATTTGACAAAGAGTCAGAACAAGAACAAGAGACCTCCCCTATCATTCAACCTGAGTGTATCATTGCCTTTACTGTCCTTTCATTGTCTTCTCCTCTTCTTTGTGCTATCATGGAGGCTCAGTCTCAGGCACCTAGTGATAAACCTCAAGATAGGTTGTTTATTCCATTGCTAGAAAGAGAGGAGGTACTAAGAGTGTTCCACGATAATGATACAGCTGGACATCCGGGTATTAATAAAACTGTATCATCTGTCTCCAGATCATTTTGGTGGCCTTCTCTTAGAAAAGACATCAGAGTGTATGTGGAGGCTTGTGCTGTTTCTGCGGTTTCTAAGGTTCCCCATAAACTACCATGTGTGTTAAGACTGCCTCTATTGGCTGTTTACCAGACAGGGCTGTCTTCTAGAGCAGCTTCTTGACACTGTGAAATTACAATAGACATCCTCATGCTATGCATGAGGATGTCCAAGATCTAAAAATCATGAAAGGAAAGCATCCAGACAAAGCTTTTCTATAGGGAAGACCTAATGCGTGTGTTACACTCACCAGATATGTGTATTAGGTCACCCCTATCGGTTGACATCAGCAGAGGAGGAGGGCAACACAGCACTGAGGGACATCGGTTCTGGTATCAAGTAAGTGTAAAACTATTTTTAATATACTTTTTTTTTACCCTATTTTTACCACACGCGGGGCAAGGAGGGAGCGGGGGCAGAGGCACTAGTTTAGTATTCCTAACTATAGTTTTCCCTTACAAAATATGTGTTTTAGGGATCTGGAGTGTCCTTTTAACTGATTTAGTCTGACAAGGGCTTCATACTTGGACAAAGAATGGGGGTGTTCTTTCAAATTTCCCTACCCGTGAAAATCCCCTACCCTCGTCACTTCCGGTGAGGGGAATCAGCTGGATCCTGTGCTGCACATGCGTGCTAGCACTCCTGCTACTCCTCCAAAGCAAGGTCCTGGAAGGTAAGTAACACTAGTTTTACACTTTCATTATAGTTAGTGCATTCACTAAGCTTAGGACATGGGACATGTTAGGGTTCAAATTATGGTTAGGATTAGGGACTTGTTCATATTTAGTGATATTTCACATTAGGGGAATATCACTAAATTGTGCTTTTTCACACTTTATTTTAACCCTTATCCCAAGGGTTATGGTAAGAATAGAGTGTGGGAGAGGTTAAAATACATTACCTAACCCTAATTTTAACCCCCACTTAACCCTAAATGTCTAAGCTTAGTGAATGCACTAACTATAATGAAAGTGTTAAACTCGTTTTACTTACCTTCCAGGACCTTGCTTTGGAGGAGTAGCAGGAGTGTTAGCAGGCATGTGCAGCACAGGATCCAGCTGTTTCCCCTCACCGGAAGTGAAGAGGGTAGGGGATTTTCATGAGGTAGGGGAATTTGATAGAACAGGGGCTTTTCAATCACTATCCAGGAGGTACTGATATAAGGGCAAGACAAAAGTAATAAACAGAAAAAGGTAAAAGAGATAAAGCAAAGCAGAGAAACACTTAAATACTGGGTGAATAAGATAGGAAAAGAGAGAGTGGATAATAAATAGAAGTGCGTAGACTACAAAATATAGCAAGCATGCAAAGAAGGTGAAGAACACTGAGAAAGAGGTAGAACAAAATGTACAAAGGTAACATAAAGAACCCAAAAAGCAGAAAGGATAGAACAAAGGACTGGAGGGCCAAAGTAGAAAAAGGTGAATATGCAGAAACAGAGAGAAAGAGAAAATAAATGTACATATTAGAGAAGGTGAACTGGAAAGCATAATAATGGAGATAGGATGAGCAGAGGAAGAAAAAGGAAAACATTGAACACAGGAAGAAATGTAACAAAGACAAGAATGCATGACATGAAAAAACTGTAAGTGGTCAATGCATTAAAGGTTAAAGAGGACCAAAACAAGAGTGGAAATAGGAGATAGAATAATATGCTGGGAACATAAAATGGTTGGTTGAGAGGTATCTAAAGGTTTTGCTAGGTCACAAAATATCACACTCATCTACCGTAAGTCATGTACAAAATGTGTCAAAAATTAAGACCTGAAGGCAGGCCCGGACTGGCCATCGGGCACACCGGGCAAATGCCCGGTGGGCAGGGCCGGATTAACATAGGGGCTGATGGAGCTGCAGCTCCAGGCCCAGGCCCATGGAATAGGCCCATTTAAAAAAAAAAATTTTTATTTTTTTTTACACATTACTCTTAGGTTTGCCACCTGACTGGTATTTTACTGGCACAGCCGGTATTTGAGGCTGTGTGGCCGTGCCGGTATTGCAGATATACCAGCAATACAAATGCAGGTATTTTTCTCCGAATAAATGGAGATTACTCTGCAATACCAGCACCGGCCAGAAGGGGTCACTGTGTGTGGAGAGAGGCAGGTATAGGAAGTTACAGCATATCCCTGCCTCTCTCTACTGCTCACTGATCCATGAGGGAGCAACAACACAGCACAGAGTCCAGACAAGTGAGGGATGGGGGGAAAGATAGTAGGGACACATGGGGACACTGAGACACTAGGGGACACATGGGGACACTGAGACACTAGGGGACACTAAGGGACATATGGGGACACTTAGACACTAGGGGACACAGACACACTAGGACATATGGGGACACAGACACTGGGAGACCTGGGAACACAGACACTTGGGAACACTGGAAAACATGGGGACACTGAGACACTAGGGGACACATGGGGATGCTGAGACACATGGGGACGCTGTGAGACATAGGGACATTGGGAGACACTGAGACATTGGGACACGGAGACACTATGTCCCCATTTCTCCCAGTGTCCCCATGTCCCCCAGCCAGTGTCCCTAGTGTCTCAGTGTCCCCAAGTCTCCCAGTGTCTGTGTCCCATGTCTCACAGTGTGCCTAGTGTCCCCATGTCTATGTCCACAACTGTCCCCATGTCTCCCAGTGTCCCCAAGTGTCTGTCTCCCAGCCAGTGTCCCCTAGTAATCCCAGTGTCTGTGTTCCCATGTCTCTGTGTCCCTAGTGTCTTAGTGTCCCCAAATGTTTCAGTGTCCCCATGTCTCAGTGTATGTGTCCCTAGTGTCTCAGTGTCCCCATTTCTCCCAGTTTCCTTAAATGTCTCAGTGTCCCCTTGTCTCCCAGTGTTCCCATGTCTGTGTGTTCCCGGGTCTCTCAGTGTCCCCATGTCTCTCAGTGTCCCCGGGTCTCACTGTGTCCCAAGTATCCTAGTGACATGGGGACACACTGAGACATTGGGACACTGGGAGAAATGGGGACACTGAGACACTGGGAGACTAGGGGACTGGGCGACATGGGGACACTGACACTGTGATACATAGGGACACTGAGACACTGGGTGACTTGCGAGACTGAGACACTGGGAGACAGGGAGACATTGGGAGCAATCCATCTATACAGCAGAATCAAACTGTGAGTAGTTTGTTGGTGATTTTACAGAATTTTCTCTGATGTCACTCCTTGTGATTATACAAATGATTAAGGCTGGTATTTTTTCCCAAGAAAGGTGGCAACCCTTACTACTCTTCACATACTCTTGCTTAAAGGAGCACTACAGGGTCAGGAACACAATCATGTATTTTTGACCCTATTATGTTAAAACCACCACCCTGGCCCCTTCTTGCCTCCCTAAGTATAGTAAAATATAACTTGTATTCAAGTCTGCAGCTGCTGGCTCTGCCTCTGAACTGACTGTCTGCTGACATCATCAGAAGTGGTGGTCTGAGCAAATTACAATACTTGCCCATAGGATTGGCTGAGACTGTTAACTAGGCAGATCAGGGGCAGAGCCAGCACAAGTCCAACATAGCCCTGGCCAATCAGCATCTCCTCATAAAGATACATTGAATCAATGCATCTCTATGAGGAAAGTTCAGTGTCTGCATGCAGAGGGTGGAGACACTGAATGGCAGTGCTGCACACTAGGCAGTACTGCCCCAGGAAGCACCTCTAGCAGCCATCTAAGGAGTGGCTAGTGGAGTTATTTTCTCTGAAAAGACAGTGTTTACTGCAAAAGGCCTGAATGGAATATTTCTACTTACCAGAACAAATACAATAAGCTGTAGTTGTTCTGGTGACTATAGTGTCCCTTTAAGTTTGGAAGCTTAAGAGGGATGTATGGGAACAAAACCTGTGTGGACTGGCTGACAAAATTAGTTTAGGTAATGCTGTTGGTCTCTCTAACACTGTGGTATGTCCCCTCCTTTCTTCTACACTCACTACATACACCTTTTCTCTGTCTCAGACTGTATACCAGGAACTTCTGCCTGCTAGTAAGAAGATAAGGAGACAAGTGGACCAGCGAGTGCTAGGGGACAGTCCTTAGAAAGCATGGAGTGAGCGCATCATTAGACGCATTTATGTCAAGCTCAGAATGCTGCCTGCATAGTATGCCCTTAGTTGGCCAGCCTGCAGGATTGGCGGGCAGCCTGACATGCATTCATGCCAGGCTGTCCTTCAAATTCTTTGGACAGACATGCCACCTTTTTGGGCATGTTCTCCACTTTTGGCAGGTCTGGTGACGTGATTCGCACCAGTGGCCCACCCTTTTACCCCGCCCATTGACTTGCTGCTTCACTGGACACTGCTGTTAGGGGGTATGGATTTACTTGAAAGATGAAAGCATAAATTAGAGAGAGATTAGCATAGAGTATGTGTTTTCTTATAGCTGCATCCTATGAGTTTACCTCCAACACCATCTCCATCAGATACATGACGTTTGGGAGGTATGACCGTTTTAGTGTTTTTGGTCGATAAGATTCTGTAAATAGGCCCATCATAATTGTCAGCACCAGGCCCACTGGGCTCTTAATCCGGCCCTGCCGGTGGGCCGCGGTGGCCATGTGCCACACACACACTGCACCCCTGACACTCACAGCACACGCACACACACTGCACCCCTAACACACAGCACACACACAAACACTGCACCCCTAACACTCACAGCACACACACACACTGCACCACTGACACTCACCCACTGACACTTACAGCACACACACACACTGAACCCCTGACACTCACGGCACACACACACACACACACTGCACCCCTGACACTCACACCACTCACACACACACACTGCACCCCTGACACTCACCCACTGACACTTACAGCACACACACACACTGAACCCCTGACACTCACAGCACACACACACACACACACACTGCACCCCTGACACTCACCCACTGACACTTACAGCACACACACACACTGAACCCCTGACACTCACGGCACACACACACACACACTGCACCCCTGACACTCACAGGATCTCCCCTGCCGGTCTTTGCAGGGCCAGCTCTATCCGAGCGCCGGCCCTGCAGTAGTCCCTGGCGGGCCGGTGGGGAGATCAAAGATCTCCCTCACCGGCCCACATGCAGGATATTCCGGCCGCCGGCGGGGGAGAGAGGGAGGGAGGGAGCCAGCCTGCCAGCAGAGGAACCCGGCGGAGCTCTAACTTGCAGCTCCGCCGGGTTCCTCTCGCGAGATTCGGAGCGTTGCCATGGCAATGCTCCGGGTCTCGCGAGAGTGAACTCTAGCCCCACAGGCAACAGGATCCCCCCTCCCAGGCATAAGGTAAGCAGAGAGGGGGGAAATAATCATACGGTCACAGCAGCCTCACAGACCGCTAACACACAAACACACTCACAGCATCCCTGACACTCACACTGCACCCCTATCTGCTTCAAATATCAATGTGCACTCAGAAAAGTAAATTTGTATACTATCAAATGCTGTTTGATAAATATCTGTAAATTGATATAATGAACAAGACTGGCCATTCTCCTCTCTCATTAAAAAGTGCACTTACCCCGAGCTGACACTCAGTGGATGCTTGTTTATTGCACACCAATCTTTGGACTGTATGAGGATATGCAATAAACTAAATCCAAAAGCCTCATTAATCTTTGCCAGCATTTAGACCAGTGTAACTCAATCGGCAGCTAAACTTCTTAAACTGGTCTGCATCCTTTACATTAAAGCAATATTAATTTTTTTTATGAAACAAGCGTACTTTATAAAGAAGCCAGTGAATGTCTATCAGTGTACACAAAGATACAATTAAAGGTAACATATTTGTTAATTAATTAAATAAATGTAGAAAACTAGGCCATTTTACAACCCATGGTTGAAGAACACAGCAGACATCATATTGGATTACTGTGCCTTCAATAAACATGGATGAAAAAACACTCACACTACACACACACTGCACCACTAACACTCACAGCACACACACACACACTGCACCCCTAAAACTCACAGCACACACACACACACTGCACCCCTAACACTCACAGCACACACACACACACTGCACCCCTAACACTCACAGCACACACACACACACTGCACCCCTAACACTCACAGCACACACACACACTGCACCTCTAACACTCACAGCACACACACACAAACACACTGCACCCCTGACACTAACAGCACACACACACACACACTGCACCCCTGACACTCACAGCACACGCACACACACTGCACCCCTAACACACAGCACACACACAAACACTGCACCCCTAACACTCACAGCACACACACACACACACTGCACCACTGACACTCACCCACTGACACTTACAGCACACACACACACTGAACCCCTGACACTCACGGCACACACACACACACACACTGCACCCCTGACACTCACACCACTCACACACACACACTGCACCCCTGACACTCACAGCACACACAGACACTGCACCCGTGACACTCACACCACTCACACACACACACTGAACCCCTGACACTCACAGCACACACACACACACACACTGCACCCCTGACACTCACCCACTGACACTTACAGCACACACACACACTGAACCCCTGACACTCACGGCACACACACACACACACACTGCACCCCTGACACTCACACCACTCACACACACACACTGCACCCCTGACACTCACAGCACACACAGACACTGCACCCGTGACACTCACACCACTCACACACACACACACACTGCACCCCTGACACTCACAGCACACACACACACACTGCACCCCTGACACGCACTGCACCCCTGACACTCACAGCACCCTCACATGCACATAGCACCCTAATGAAAACACAGCACCCGCTCACACACAGCACACACACACATAGCACCCTGATGCAAACACAGCACCCGTTCACACACAGCACACACACACTGCACCGATCACACACACAGCACCCTTACCCACATAGCACCCTCACGCAAACACAGCACCCATCACTCACACACACACTACACCCCTCACACACACACACTGCACTCCTCTCGCACACACACTACACCCTTTACACACACCCTCACACACACTGCACAATATGCTTTCCTAGCATTTTTGTCTCCTGGTATCCCAACTATGGAGACACCAGAGACAAATTTCAAGCAAACACAGTGCAAGCATGTTATTAAATTTGCTTGCGCTGTGCAGAACAAATACAGGGTCTTTTTCTCATGCCAGAGCTCTTCAGCAGAGCTCTGCGCATGGTCTACCCTGGAAGAGCATTGAACCAACATGCTCAATTTGTGATGGGGCGTGCTTGTCATTGGTGATGACAAAACACACCCTATCTGGCCCCGCCCCCTTTTTAGTGGGCCGCTGTAATTAAAAAATGCCCGGGCCGAATTTTCTTCCCAGTCCGGCCCTGCCTGAAGGTAGGTAATTCTAGGTTGTCCATGCTACTTATATTTAAGATGGGTTAGTTTATTGATGGGTTATTGATGGGTTAGTTTTGTGATGGGTTAGTTTATTCATTCAGTCTGCTTAGCATAGATAAATAAAGCACGTATAGCTGAGAGGCTCAAGCAGCTTTGGCAGGTTAGGAGGAGCATGGTGGTAACAAAGCTACCTGACACCTGAAGCACTGGTTTAGTGCAAATAGGGTGGAAAAGCCTCACAATCGGATAAAAAGGGCTAAACCACCAGGAACAAGCATGACCGTATGTCTTCACCAAGTTGTCTGCCACCAGCAATCCTTCTTCAGTATTCCTGATCTACATTAAGGGGAGGTGAAAGTCAGAACAAGCTTGTATTATTAAATATTGTTTTTTGGAACAGATGAGTTTACTCCCCTGATTAAAAACATGGATTATAAAACTATTGCTTGTTTTTGTTAGATACTTGTAGCCTTACTGCTAGCAAATGTGATGAATTAAGTTTGTACTTACTTTTTAAGTTTGTACTTACCAAAATACATATTTAGTACAATATACAATAATTTACAAAAAGAATATTTTTAAAACAATATTTAGTTTTTCTCAGTATCATCTTATTACAGCAAGAAACTTGCTCACCTCTTATATATATATATATATATATATATATATATATATATTAAAAATTATTATTAATAACATAGAAAACATACAAATAATTATTTGTAAACAACTGGGAATATTTAAAAAATATAAAATAATAATAGTACAATACAAAAGTTATCATTGCATACTGTAATCCACTAATCTGGCTAATCCAAACTATATTATAGCTAAATAAATATAAAGATAGATATTAATATAGACAAAACAAAGCAGAGAAACATGGGTCAGGGAGATAGGAGAAAGCAAAGCAGAAAAACACTGAAATACTCTATATCGCTCTCTGTATGTATGTGTATATATATATATATATATATATATATATATATATGCATGTATGTATGTATGTATGTATGTATGTATGTATGTATGTATGTATGTTGAAAACCCATGGTATGACACAGATATTATACATTTGTGCTCGGAATTTCGAATACGTAATGGAAAGTAGAAGGAGATGCAGAGTTGGTTGAGGTGTGCCGAAACCAACGTACAAGTAGGCCTGTAATAAAAAGAGGGCCCACCAGGGCCGGTGCAAGGATTCTTGCCGCCCTCGGCAAGAATACATTTTGACGCCCTCCTTATGAACGCAGCTACATTCCCTCAACAGCTTATTTACTAAACTCTGAATTACACTAAAGAGACATTTAGGGAAAGAGGCACACTGAGTAGATATTAAAGGGAAACTATAGTGCCAGGAAAATAAACTTGTTATCCTGGCACTATAGCTTCCCCCTCCATCAAGCGCACCTCCCCTCGTGGTGCAGCAGGGGTTAAAACACCTTCTGTCACTTACCTGGGTCCAGCAGTCTTTTGTGCTGGCTTGGTTCCGCCTTTGCTCCTCATTGGCCACGCTTACAGTGGTATTTCCGTGACTGGGCGTCCCCGTGCATAGCCACTAGAGGAGTTAACCCTGAACGGTAATTATTGAAGTTTCTTAAAAATTGCAGTGTCACTTACACAATCTCACTAATACACACTCTCTCACTGGCATACACACTTACACATTCTAACTAACTTACACACTCTAACACATACACATTCTCACTTACCTACACAGTGCCACTTGCACACTCTCACTAACACACACAGTGTCACCTACATACTCTCACTTATACACACTCTCACTGGCATACACATTGTCAGTTACACACTCTAACACCACTCAGTGTCACTTGCACACTCTCCCTAACACATACTCACTAACAGTGTCACTTGCACATTCTCACTAACACACACACCCAGAGTCACTTGCACACTCTCCCTAACACACACACACACACACACACACATAGTCACTTGCACACTCTCCTTAACACACACACACACACACAGTCACTTGCACACTCTCCTTAACACACACAGTCACTTGCACACTCTCCTTAACACACACACACAGAGTCACTTGCACACTCTCCTTAACACACACACACAGAATCACGTGCACACTCTCCTTAACACACACAGAGTCACTTGAACACTCTCCTTAACACACACACGCAGAGTCACTTGCACACTCTCCTTAACACACACACACACACACACAAAGTCACTTGCACACTCTCCTTAACACACACACACACACAAAGTCACTTGCACACTCTCCTTAACACACACACACAGTCACTTGCACAGTCTCCTTAACACACACACACACAGTCACTTGCACAGTCTCCTTAACACACACACAGTCACTTGCACACTCTCCTTAACACACACACACACACACACACAAAGTCACTTGCACACTCTCCTTAACACACACACACACACAGAGTCACTTGCACACTCTCCTTAACACACACACACACACACACACGGTCACTTGCACACTCTCCTTAACACACACACACACGGTCACTTGCACACTCTCCTTAACACACACACACACACAGTCACTTGCACACTCTCCTTAACACACACACACACACAGTCACTTGCACAGTCTCCTTAACACACACACACACAGTCACTTGCACACTCTCCTTAACACACACACACACCCACACACACACACACACACAGAGAGTAACTTGCACACTCTCCTTAACACACACACACACAGTCACTTGCACACACTAACACACAATGTCACTTACACACTCATTAACACACATACTGTCACTCAAACACAAACTTTACATAAAGTCACACTTTATTTACACACACAAACAAACCAATTTACACACTCCCCCATTTGCAAACATGCACACAATAAGAAATCCACCTTAACCATGCCATACCTGGGTACTGTGAAAAGAAGAGGTCCAGGCTGCAGGATCCAGGATGTTGCTCTTTTTCTCCTGGGGGAGCAGGAGAGCCGTGCACTGTAAGCACAGGCTACTTCCTGCTCCCTTCACAGTGCTTCCGGTGTTCACAGGCTCCCCCTGCCTCCAGGAAGCACAGTGCTCTGCTCGGGGGATGGGGTTACAGCAAACCCCACTGCCTGAGAAGGTAATCGGCTGCAGAGGGAGCCCAGCAGGTGAGTGGCTGCGCTGGGGGGTGGCTAAGGAGCCGCTCACCCAGCATAGCATTCCCAGACAGCTGCAGCAGGGCAGCCCACCGGGAAACCTCTCGGTTTGCGCCCCCTAGAGGCCGGCGCCCCAGGCGAATGCCTTATTCGCCTTAATGGTAGCGCCGGCCCTGGGGCCCACAAAGGTGAAATGTGTATATAGATGGGTGTAGGTGGGTGGGGACAATCAGCTTGAACGGCAAAGGTGAGTAGGGGGGTAGGGGTTTAAATAGGGGTCATAACTCCTCCCACAAATTCAGGCCAAATGGCCTTTTAACTTGTGCTCTGAATTTCTAATACGTAATGGAAAGTAGAAGGAGATGCAGAGTTGGTTGTGGTGTGCTGAAACCAATGTACGCCATTGGCGGATCCAGGGGGGGGGCAACGGGGCAATTGCCCCCCCCGAGAAAATATTGCTGCCCGAGGCTCTCCCCTGCCGGCCCATGCAGGGCTGGTGCTATCCAAGCACCAGCCCTGCTGATTGCCTGCACGGACCGGAGGGGAGATCAGTGATCTCCCTCCCCGGCCCACAGGCAGATTGCTGGGCGGCCGGCAGGGGAGGGAGTGGGAGAGAGAACCCGGGGGAGCTCTTACCTGCAGCTCCGCCGGGTTCTCCTCTCGCGAGCACGGAGCGTTACCATGGCAACGCTCCGTTCTCGCGAGAGTGAACTCTAGCCTGAGCTGCAGGTTAGAGTTCACTCCCCCACTAGAACCACCAGGGACTGGAAGAGAAAGCAATGTCTCCCCCTCCCTCAGCAAAGGCAAGAAGGGAGGGGGGACATTAGCTTTATTTATTTAATTATTATTTAATAATTAAAACAAAAAAAAATATCTTTTATCTGCCCCCCTATCCTCTCACACACTGCACCACACAGCCCCCCTTACCTACACAGCCCCCCCTTACCTACACAGCCCCCCCTTACCTACACAGCCCCCCCTTACATACACAGTCCCCCTCTTACATACACAGCCCCCCCTAACATACACAGCCCCCCTCTTACATACACAGCCTCCCTCTTACATACACAGCCCCCCTCTTACATACACAGCCCCCCCTTAAACACACAGCCCCCTTACCTACACAGCCCCCCTTACTTACACAGCCCCCCCTTACATACACAGCCCCCCCTTACCTACACAGTCCCCCCTTACATACACAGTCCCCCCTTACCTACACAGCCCCCCTTTACACACACAGCCCCCCCTTACACACACAGCCCCCCCTTACACACACAGCCCCCCTTACATACACAGACCCCCTTTACACACACAGCCCCCCCTTACATACACAGCCCCCCTTACATACACAGCCCCCACTTACACACACAGCCCCCCCTTACACACACAGACCCCCCTTACACACAGACCCTCTTACACACACACAGCCCCCCTTACATACACAGACCCCCCTTACATACACAGACCCCCTTTACACACACAGCCCCCCCTTACACACACAGCCCCCCCTTACACACACAGCCCCCCTTACATACACAGACCCCCTTTACACACACAGCCCCCCCTTACATACTCAGCCCCCCTTACATACTCAGCCCCCCTTACACACACAGCCCCCTCTTACACACACAGCCCCCCTCTAACATGCACAGCCTCCCTTACATACACAGCCCCCCTCTTACACACAGCTCCCCCTTACATACATAGCCCCTCTTACACACACACAGCCCCCCCTTACACATAGCCCCCAATACACTCACTGCCCCCCATACACACACAAAGCACCCCTCACACAAAAACACGCTGCGCCACTCACGCACAAACACACTGCTCCCAATACACACACTGCACCATTTACACACAAACACACTGCTCCCAATATACATATTGCTACCCCATACATACACTGCACCCCTCTCACACACGCACTACCCCTCCATACACATACTGCGACCCTCACACACACTGCACCCCTCACACACATACACACTACAACCCCTATCCCGGCAGACATGGGTAAGTTATCAAACAGTTTTTTTAACCAGTTTGACTACTTACTCTGGGAGGGCGCCACAGCAACTCCTGGCACCAAAACCACTACAGAGAGCTGTAGTGGTTATTGTGCCTGGATTGTTTCTTAAAATAATCTGCCAGTGCCCCTCCCGAGATTAGCTTCTGGATCCGCCACTGATGTACGCAAGTATTCATTTTACCTGATTTGAGTAAAAACAGCCCTCCCTAAAAGCTCATGGGGCACTGCTACATCCTGAAGAGGAAAAATATACTGGCGCTTTTGACAGAACCTTGATATATCTAGTAGCCGCTGTATCACCAAATGTACCCTCCCAAATACACAAATTACAAATACCAAAAAAGAAAGGTGAAGCGCTACATACAATACTCAATTTAGTCCACACTTTTTAGGAATATTCCCTTCCCAAAAGGTCGTAGGGTAGATGAAAATTGACACCCAAATGTTCTGAAAAACAAATTAAATCTTCATAGTGCAACTCTGTGATTCAGTATATAGATTATAAGCTTGTATATAGAACCACTCACATTTAGTTGAGCTTATAGCCAAGCTCAGGAGTGCACGCTTTCAGGTCCGTAAAGGCGACCTTTACCCTTCTTCAGTCCTCTTTTTCAGATGTGGCTAGAGCTCAAGCGAGAAAATATATAGTACAATATCGTCTATAATCAGTATTCAGTATAAAATGAATAGCCCCCAGCTATGCCAATCTTTTCATGTCATATTGGGAACAACATTTTATATATGAAGGGCATGGCTGGGGGGGGAGCTTGGTCACCTATGGCCGTTACATTGATGATATTTTCTTTATTTGGAGAGGAGGAGTCCCGCTTTTGGAAGATTTTTTGGCATTTCTTAATAATAACACATGGGGGATTAGCCTAACGATTACCATCTACAAAAATATGCTCAGGGAGCTAGGGCATTTCTGAGAGATACTAAACATCTCATTCAGGAGCTGGAATGCATCGAATGGGATGATGATTATGTTTGGGCTACTTTGGATGTAACCTCACTCTACACCGTAATAGACCATGATTTGGGTGTAGAAGCAGTGAGACAGAATTTTGACCGTGATGCTGACCTGGATCCAATTTTTTGTGATTTTTTGGAGAGGGCTATTCGTTTTATTCTCACGCACAATTTCTTTAGTTTCGACGGAGATTTTTTTCTTCAGATCAAGGGCACTGCAATGGGCACCAAGTTTGCACCAAGCTATGCCAACGTGTTTATGGACTGCTGGGAAAGATCGTCTGTCTGGTCCAATAACCCGTTTGGTGCAAACTTGGTGCTCTGGAGACGGTACATCGATGATGTCCTGATGATATGGCGTGGCCCTATAGACCAGCTGCACAGTTTCTTCGAATATGTCAACCATAATTCTTTATCATTGGTTTTCACTCCTAAAATTGGTGCCCAAAGTATTGACTTTCTTGATCTGTCAATATATATTGAGGATCGGAAAGTTAAGACTAAGACTTTCTTTAAAGATATTGACTCTAACAGCTTTATTGACACCAAAAGTGGACATCATCCGAACTGGCTTAGAGGGGTTCCTAAGAGCCAGTTTGTTAGATTACGGAGGAATTGCAGCGATCTAGACTCCTTTTTTGTACAAGCAGAGGTTCTGAAGAAACGCTTCCTAGAGAAGGGGTATTCCCCCGAATTTATAAACTCAGAAATTGCGAGAGTTGGGAAGATCTGTCGAAAGGATCTTCTTATAAATAAGAAGAAAGATATGATTAGAAATCCTGCCTTCGATTTTTCCTTTAATACTCGGTACAATGGAAGAGCTTTCGATGTGCAGAGGATTATAAGGAAACATTGGGGGTTGTTAGTAGAGGATGAATTTCTGGGGAAACAGATACCTAAGGATCCCAAAGTTATTTTTAGAAAGGGCACAAATTTAAAACAAATCCTTGCCCCCAGTACTTTTCGGTCGGTGAAGGGTCACACTAGTCAGAAGGGAGGTTTCTTTACATGTGGGAATTGTGTAAGTTGTGGCCACCTGTTTAGTACAGTCTTTGATTTCGTGAGTACACAGACGCAAATGAAATTTAAGATTAAAAATAAGATATCTTGTTCCTCCACACATATAATATATCTCCTCACTTGCGGCTGTGGGATGCAATATGTGGGAAGAACTGGGAGAAAACTAAAAATAAGATTGCAGGAACATAGAAATAACATCAAAAAGGGTCTTCTGACTCATTCAGTGCCGGTACACTGTAATAGCTGTCCCATCTTTAGCTTTAATACACTCAAATGCATAGGCATAGAACAAATAACTCTGAACGAAAGAGGTGGGGATTTAATGATGTTTTTAAGACAACGTGAGGGTTACTGGATCCATACATTAAAAACCATGAAACCAATGGGTTTAAATGTTGATTTTGATTTGATTTGTTTTCTGTAATTGTTTATTTGTTTAATTTTTCTATTTTATTTTATTTTTCACTTTTATTTATTACTCATTTGTTGTTTATTTATTTATTTTTTGGGTTTGGTCTGTTTAAGTTTTATAACTTGAACAGATTAGGCTTAATGTTAATTTATATATATTTTATTATTTTTATTAGATACTCTTTTATACTTTATTATTATTTTTACTTTCTCCCCCAAAGGTTTTTTACACCAATTATGGGTTCCACAATGGTTCTTTACATTAGTATCAGCTTTGTATTTTCATTGTCTATTGTTCCTGGTATAAGAGGATATGCTGCTATTTTATCTAATACATATGTTTCTTCTATTATGGATTTGTGGGTTTAAATGCCTAAGTATAATGGGACTTTCCCTTTGTCCTAACTCCGAACTGATTAACGGAACGAAACTGAGGCTTGGACAGCATTTCCGGAACGCATGACGCAACCGGAAGTAGTCCGAACCCGGAAGTAAGCGGCGGAGTCGGCTGTTTTCGCGCCAAACCGGACGGATTTAAAAGGAAGGTCCCTGGACTTGTTTTCATGCCTGCATTTGGAGGACTTCATATCTGATGCCCCTGAGGAAGTTCATTCTATGAACGAAACGCGTAGGGCTTTTTCCTTTAGTGCTAGAGTTTTTTAATTTTTATTATATTGTTGATTTTATTTATGCACCTGGTTTTTTTGCTCCTTTGGATTTCTCCACTGGGATGTATCATTTCATCTGAAACCTTGATGTGCCTATTTGACACTGCAATTCTGTAAGTGCGTTTGTGAATAAATTGTGTCTTTTTTTACTTGGATACTCTGCACTATATTTTTTATTTCTTCCCTCCTATGCATGATTTTGATGGTCTACAAGTCCTGAACTCGTCAGAGCAGTATATTTGATGTGCCTTCAATCAAACTGCCTTTTGTGAGTGCAATCCTTTAAACCACAATTTTATTATTTTTTTGCAACAATATTGCGCTATGTCCTTCTCTATTATTTCTGTATTGTAGATTGCCATTTCTTTGGTACTTTGTTGTTATTGCCTTGAGGATATAAGAGGAATCCTTTGTCTACAATACAGTTAATTTAAGGGTAATTTGTGTGTGTGTTTCACCCAATACCCATTAAGTGTGTTTGCTATCTACACACAGGTGAATGTACACTGTTTGTTTTTAATCTTTCCTTTATATACAAGGCAGCTTTTGATAATAATGTCTCTATTTGATAAAAGAAATAATATACATAGAGAAATGGCTATTGAATTTGCTAATTGGGCAGAAAAACCAGAAAATAAAAGAATAACTGAACCCAACAAAACCAGCGATAAACTAGATAAACTCCTACAGAAGGAATTAAAGATAAAATGGGAGATTGCAACTCTAGAGAAATATATAGGAGAGAAAATCACCCCAAGGGGGTTACGATATTTCAAATTGCCCACATTCGATCAAGAACACGTGGGCTTTATGGAAGAATGGCATAATATGTTGGAAGGTTTCTCCTTCACCACTATGCAGCTCATTATCGGGAGAAGGAGAGAACATCTAAGAGAGCTGGATGTGGAAATTAACAAATGTCAAGATGAAATACTTAATGCTTTGAATCAGGAAGAATTTGACTGTATCACACAAGAAATTAAAGAAAATCTAGACAGAGTAGAGAAAGGAGTAGTGGAGATAAAAAGAAATAAATACCTTAGGGATGTAAGAGACTATAAAAATAAACAAGTAAGAACCTTTTCCAGAAACCAAGGACTACCTAGAGATAGATATCGTAGGGAGATAGAGACATATCAAAATCCAAGAGAAGGAATACATCCATCTACCCAGCACGAGTCTAGACAGATGAGAAATCCCATACCCCAAAGAACCTATAAAGAAGTTGTTGAGAACAAACAGACCCAAAGAGAGACGTATAATAGATATGAGAGTAGAGAATGGAGACCCAACCACAGATCACGGGGAGAAAACTTTAGAGAGAGACGAAAGGATAGAGATGAGGAGAGAATAGGTAAGGGAACTTACGAGAGGGAGAGAAATCCCATTTACAGGCCTCCGCACCATGATAGACGCATGTTTGGTAAAAATAGAGGAACATATCAACCCCACACCCAAGAATCAAGAACGCAAAACCGGTACGAAGTTTTGAAGGATAGAGAAGAGGGACAGGATTTTTGGAGGAGTCGGATTATAGAAAGGCACAAAGAAGAGGCAATGAGAAATTTCCCCACAAACCACAGGAAACGAGGATACCCATTACAAGAGGAAATAGAGGAGGAAAATCAGTCAAAGAGAGAAAGAAGAGACAGGAAAGAAAAAGAATAGAGGATGAAGAGTTAAAAGATACTAGTAAGATAGGAATATATAATCTAAGTGAGACGATAATAAATAAGGAACAGATTAAGATTCTTAAAAAAGGGCTCAAATTTGCCCCCAGCAAACATATTAACCCCTTTGATCTATATATAGATCTGAATAAATTTAAGAGGAACCTCTGCCTAAAAAAGTTTTTTATAAAAAACCCTATAGAAAGGCAGATACATATGGAGAACGAATTCAAGCATACAGAGTTGAAGAAAAGATCACACTTCTTCCCGAAACAGATGATTTCGGACAAAATGGTCACATTTGAGACCATGGTCTTGAATGAGTGTAGGAAACTAGATCTGAAAGAAAATTTTCAAGATAACCTGAACATACAGGAGAAAAAAGCCCTTAGGGAACTGAGGAACAATGAAGAGCTAGTTATTAAACCAGCGGACAAAGGGGGGGGGATAGTTATTATGAACAAAGAGGCCTACAACAAAGAAGCCATAAGAATCTTGACGGAAGGGGTAACCTATAGAAAATTGGCAACAAATCCAAGTCTAGAAATTCAAGAAAAATTTAGAGCCTTTCTAAAAGGAGGGTTAGACACAGGAGTACTCAATCAAAAAGAATTCGAGTACATAAATATTTTACACCCAAAAGTCCCAGTCTTTTATTTTTTACCGAAAGTGCACAAGAGCGTCACACACCCCCCAGGGAGACCCATAGTGGCGGGAATAGACGCCATATCTAGTAGGCTCTCGCATTATATAGATCTACAACTCCAACCTATGGTACAAAAAACTAGATCATATATAAAGGATACCATAGCGATATTAAATATATTAAACAACTGTATATGGGAAGAAAACTTCCTATTGGTAACATGCGATGTGGCATCGCTATACAGTAATATTCCCCATGAGTACGGATGTAGAGCAGTAGAGTACTTTTTACAGAACGCTTCAGATTTTTTGGGAACTCAAATAGAGTTTATTATGGATGGGATTAAGTTAATCCTAGAGAATAATTATTTTTGGTATGGGGGGGATTTTTTTCTGCAGACTAATGGGACGGCCATGGGGACCAAGTTCGCCCCCAGCTATGCCAATCTTTTCATGTCATATTGGGAACAACATTTTATATATGAAGGGCATGGCTGGGGGGGGAGCTTGGTCACCTATGGCCGTTACATTGATGATATTTTCTTTATTTGGAGAGGAGGAGTCCCGCTTTTGGAAGATTTTTTGGCATTTCTTAATAATAACACATGGGGGATTAGCCTAACTAGCAGCTGGAGTGAGAAGGAAATATCCTTTTTAGACCTTACCATCTTTATAGAAGATGGCAAAATTAAAACAAAGAATTTTTTTAAGGCAGTAGATGCCAACAGTTTTATAGAAAGAGCAAGTTGTCACTTTTCTCCGTGGCTAGAGAATGCCCCTAAAGGGCAATTCTTACGTATCAGACGAAATTGTACAGATTTGGAGAATTATGATAATCAGTCAATAAGGATTAAAGAGGACTTTTTAAAGAAAGGGTATGAAGATTGTAAACTAGAAGAAGCAAGAGTACAGGTGAAAGAGATAGAACGGCATAATCTTTTAAAGTATAAAGATCGGACCCAACAGAATATGGAAGGGGTACCTTTCATTTGTAACTACAGTACAGACAATTTTAAAATTAGGAATATTGTTAGAAGATTCTGGCCTATCCTTCGCCAGGACCCAGTACTAGAGAAGATACTACCACCTCAACCCAAATTTATTCATAGAGGAGTTAAGAACTTTCGCAATATCCTGACATCAAGTTTTATTAAGGAAAGAAAAAAGAAAGACACCTTTTTGGAACAGGAAAAAGGTTTTTTTGGCTGCGGCCAGTGCTTGGCATGCAGAAGAACTGGTAATAAGAAAAGAAGAATCACACAATTTGAGGATAAAAAACAGAAATACGAGATCAGGGAAGTTATCACATGTCACACGAACAATGTGATCTATGTCATGCAATGCCCTTGTGGCTTGAATTATGTGGGCAAAACCAGTCGACCACTACATATTAGGATAGAGGAGCATAGTAGAAATATAATGAAGGGGGCAGAGAACCACAGTGTACCTCTCCATTATAAGAAATATCATAACCAATCTCCGTTAGGTAGTAACTTTTTGGGGTTAAATAGAGTGGGGAAAGATTGGAGGGGGGGGGATTTTAATAAGAAACTCAGCAAGGAAGAAATGAAGTGGATCTTCGAACTGAATACCCTCACCCCCTACGGCTTGAATTCAGAATTTGAAATTTGTCATTTTTTAGATTAATTTATTTTTAAGGATTTATTTTTGGTTTTAGATTTGGTGCTGGAGTTCATATATATATATATATATTTTTTAGGATAATTGTATGCCTTCTTGATGCATTCCACCCTTTATTCTTATGTATAGACTCCCTAGGTTTTATATAATTTTATTTATTTGCTATTCTCGTTTTTTCTCTGATATGCATAGGTATAAGTGATATGTTTACCTCACTAGAATAGATATAAGACTGTTTTAACATTTGTGTCCCCCCTTTTCTAGAAGGGGAGATTTTCTATGATCTAAAGTTTTTAGAGTATTTTTATAACACTATATATATCTTGAAGACATTGTGTATATGTTACATTATTATATAATAATTGTGTATATGTTACATTATTATATAATCAGGATTCCGATATGTGTATATATTTCTATTTTTACTTAAATATATTGTCTCGTTACAAATGCCATGTATAATGATAGCTTCCTATATAATAATCAGGATTCCGATATGTGTATATATTTCCTTTTCCACTAAAATACATTCTCTCGTTATAAATGCCATGTATAAGTACTAAGGACATCTGAAAAGAGAGTGTGCAGCTCTCGGCACCCACAGGGTTAACAGTACCACTAATAACTTTCGACCGGTATGCCGTTACATGTGGAAATGAATGGAAATGAAAACGAGGCTTGAGACGCATGCCGTCACATGCGGAAGTGAACGGAAAGGAGAACGAGGCTTGAGACGCATGCAGAGGCAGCCGGCGAGGCGGGAAGAGGAGCGCGCCAGAAAACAGCTGAACGCCGGATTGAAGATTGAACACAAAGGTATAAGAGCAGGACTCCTGATAGTAGGAGGAACACTTGGAAAACTTTTGCACCTAGCTGAGGAAGCCGACATTGTGTTGGCGAAACGCGTCCTGGGAAACTGCAAAATAGTATCACCTTTATGCCCAGTGTATTTGTATACATAGTTATTTTATGTTATTTACCTGTTTGAGTATATTGGTTCTTATACATTGTAATTGGCCATTACAATTTTAAATCCTAATACTATATAATACTTATAATAAATATATTTTTTAAAAAACTATCTGGGCTACTGGTTCCTGCTCTTAAAGGAGTGTAGTCCTTAACTACACATTGTGCATCAATTGAGCCTAAAAGTTGGCTCTCGACTTGTGAGTATAATCCCTATATTCATTTTATACTGAATACTGATTATAGACGATATTGTACTATATATTTTCTCGCTTGAGCTCTAGCCACATCTGAAAAAGAGGACTGAAGAAGGGTAAAGGTCGCCTTTACGGACCTGAAAGCGTGCACTCCTGAGCTTGGCTATAAGCTCAACTAAATGTGAGTGGTTCTATATACAAGCTTATAATCTATATACTGAATCACAGAGTTGCACTATGAAGATTTAATTTGTTTTTCAGAACATTTGGGTGTCAATTTTCATCTACCCTACGACCTTTTGGGAAGGGAATATTCCTAAAAAGTGTGGACTAAATTGAGTATTGTATGTAGCGCTTCACCTTTCTTTTTTGGCACTGCTACATCCTGTTGCTGTTCACGTGTCTTTCAGCAAAACCGTAAGTTTGGTCCGCGTTGGGCCATGCTATTACTGTCATTCCACACGTATTCAGCCCACATTTGGCCTTCAACTAACTAGGGTGGCATTAGCATTTCAGTCCGTATTCCTTCCTCATTCTGATATGGCGAATTTCACTACTAACGCAAATACGGTTTATTTCAATCACAGCATCAGTGATACCTCAATTCGGTTCATGCATTCTGCTTACTGTATTCGAACATATCATATTTTATAATATATAAACATGGCCCTCGCCTAAATATGTTAAAGTCGCACTTCAATCAAGACATGCCACGTACCAGGTCCGCCACTTAGGGACACACCACTGCCGCCCCCCTCCCCTCCAAACTCCCCCCCCACCCCCCGCCCAAAACAAAAAACTGCTTAGTAGATAAACCCCAAATTAAAACATGCATTTTTTTTAAAAAAAAAATTGTAAATTGGGATTATATTTACAAGTGTTTCTGAACAAGCCCTACAGGGCCTCTAACACATGATACTGTCATTTGATTCGACCGTCACTAGCCTCACATTAATGCATGTTACTCTGTGTTATTCTGGCATTTGTTGATGCTTTCAACCCTATTGTGCTATACCAATTATGTATGCATAAGTGTTAATCATCCTCCTAAGCATTCCACAAGTATGCCTTATAAACGTATGTATTATATATCAAAAAATAAAATAAAAACATTACGTTCACTTTTCACAAGCTAGACCTTTTATAAACACATGTCTTAGAAATTCTGTTTCCTCCTACGTTTAGCGTACGGCCATCAGAGCCTAAAATCAGTTCAGCACTATTGCATTTTAGTGTTCTAAACCTCATTCCTGACGTAAATTCTGTTTTATACTTTCCGTTCAACTGGCTCAGTTAGTATGTATTGTATAACTTTTAACATGCGGATTTCTTATGTTCTTTATGCTAACCATTTCACAAGCTAGATGCTTATTATTTTTATTGCTATTATTTCTCTACTGTCTCATTACTATCATAGCTCCTGTAATCGCTACTTCTCAACAAACTCTACAAACTATATCTGATCTACCAATCACCCCCTCTATTACTTTTATCACAGCCTCATGTGGCCACCCTGCACCTCAGGACTTACATTGGGTCCCTTCTCAGCGTCATATACATAGTCCTTGCAAAAGGCCCTCAATGGGACTTTGCAACGTCCGTTTCACATGACCCTCAGTGGGCAGCATACTTTGTTCCTATTTCATTGCTTCATTGGGCTTTTCATTTTCATAACATCCACTTACAGGGGTTGCATACTACCCCACCACACTACATGATATCAATAAACTAATCATACCTTACTATATGGTACGGCTTTCACTACATCCTCCTGGGGAACCTGTATCCTTCATCATATACGTTGTCGCTACCCCATGTCAAACACTATGGTTCAGCAGTATCTATTAGGTGGGATCATCATCACCTACATAGGACACAGCCTAAATATACTCATATGTTGCAAACGATTGAGTGTCATCAATACTTTTAAACATGGTCCTTTCTTGACCTTCACTACATTCGCTTCACAAGGCCCTCTATGGGCAACCCAATACAACACAATTTTGGTTCCTCATTTGGGCTTGAAATGAAGGGCCTGCTTCACGAGGGTTATATACTGCTTATATTACTTCATTCATTTATACGCTTGGTCTCGCAAGACCTACTCCAACCCAACCTATATGGACCTCTCGGAGCCTAAGGAATCCAGGAAACCTTACCCTTAATCCCTCATCCGATAATTTTTATCCTTACTCTACATATTAAACCACTCCAGTCTAGCATGGTATTGACAATATTACATATGACAAGTCACCTACATCTAGACACCTAATAATCATGTTGGTTATTTGCCTCATTTTGCTTTAATCACAGCCTCAGATGGCCCTCCACTACATACAACATTGCCAACCTGGTATTGATGACAATTCTCCATACCACTACATATGGACCGGTTCAAACAACAAAGGCATCATGCTTGACCTCTACACAACTCTTACAACCTTGATATGTTTATTCCACATTTGTTTGTTCCATATGTCCGTACTCCTCATACAGCCCTATATTTTCCATCCTGCAGCTCAGGACTTATATTGGGCAGCCTTTCGCTACGATACCTCTACACATGGCCCTCATTAGGCCTTCACGCCAAACGGTTACATAAGGTCCTCTTTGGGCTGACCACTACGATCCAATTTCGTCCCCCCATTTGGTCATTTACATACAACATTTTCCTGCTTACAAGGAAAACTACAACCCTTTCATATCACATTTTACTACTCCACCTCGTTAGGCCCACACAAGTCCTCCCTATATGGTTGCTCTCTCGACACACTCACAAGAACCCAGAACCCCTCATTAAGCAATTATACATATTCAGGCCTCTTCGATCGGTCTATTTTACTTAAATTAATATAACCGACACCTTCATCTAAGGTGATTACTAGATCTCATAATTCACTTCACACTACTAAGCTAGAGATGTTACATACATGTTTTGGCGTTTAATTACTTAGGCTATTTTTTCTCAAGCACACTTCAGGTCCTTCTAGTAGGATGCACAGTGGGAACTCATATCTAGATTCAGTTCAATCAGGTATCTCTTTTCCTGACTCATTTTGTTTGGCCTTTAGGTTCCTCTCTACGACATCCTTTCTCAAGCTCAACCTCACTAGTTGGGCAATGTACATACGTTCCAACATACTTTCTATCAATCCATTACATTTCTATTCCCCTACACTTCTTAGGGATAGATCAACTGGCTGCAAAGGGTTTGGTGCAGGCCATTTTCTAGTATATATTAATAATTTAGTCCCGCGAGGCCAACACCCATCCTCACGCAGAGGTATTCACCCATCGGCCCAACTTATAGCTAGAGCCTCGCTCCAACCTCTACAGGTTATTAGATAGGTTATATATAGAAAAGTGGAACCCACCCAGAATACGTGAAATATAGTACAAAACAGAATAACCTGTATAAGCAGATATTCCGGTATGTGTTCTGTATAAATAAATCAAAAAGCTAACATAGCGTAAAAAATATATTAAATATTGGGTCTCAATATATGTGATATAGGTACACTCACAAACGAATGAGAAAAACGAGCCTTTCACCCACTCAGGGGTACTCTGACGAAAATCAGAGTATATTAGATAGGGCCTCACCTGTCACGGCCACTCATTTGAATCTCTTACTTGTCACCGAGAGGCCAACATTCATGCCACTTCTTACTGTGGCCTCAGTCCCTCGGCCAAAATCACAGCTAGAGCCTCTCTGAGCCACTTGGCATTTTGCAAGGCCTCACCTTCCCCTTGTATAGCTAATTTCTTCGCCATCTGGCACTTAGCGAGCTGCCAGTTGATATAGGGCTACACTCTCATCGACATGCCCATTACATTTACTAATTGTTTATTCATCATATTATGTCTTTCACCTCTAGAAGAGGTTATTTCATTCCCAAGTACCCCCGCCAGACCCTCCACCCCAGGTAGTCCATTGTACCCTGGTCAAGTACCAGGATACCACCAACACAGTTCCTTGTAATACTGGACCATTCCTAATTGCTGCAGAACTCATGCGTAAAGACTTACCAGCTACAGCACTAAAGCCAATCTGTACAGACTCATGATTGCAGACTCTGAGCTCCAACTCCAACTCTGATTGCCAACTATTTACGCCTGTGCAAGTATCACAGACAACTACTGGTGACATTAATAGGCGTAAATCTTGACTTATTGCCAATACAGCCCTGCGCCCTGCGGACAGTGCCCAGCATATCAGGAAGGACTACATAGGCATGCGCTCCCTTTTAAGGTTACACGTTAACCATTCACTACATCAAATTCATCCTGTACGTCAGGACACAATTAATAAAACTCTGATACGACCCATCATCATATTCAGGTCATTCTTTTAGCATAAGCACTGCTTCTGCAGCCTTTAGTAAACATCCCAGCGCAAATCATAAACTGGGACATTGGAATCGTCTGCATACTCCAGATATCCCTCAAATGGAGAGGAAACTGAGGCAGGAATTTAAAGAACAGGTTATGTAATGTCAGCACGTATTACGGATTAAGCTGTTAAACTATTTGCCCTCTTTTACAGGCCTACCTGAACGTCGGATTTGGCATACCACAACCAACTTGTACCACCACTACTATTACTCGGCTTATTGTCCCTGACTACAAATGGAAAGGCGGAGCCTGTAGTTGTGGGAGGGATTTGTCCGGCCTATAAATTCACAGGCCCTCCCTTCCTCTGGGCCACCCACCGCTCCCTTTATTAAGCATTCACTTAGTGGGTCCTCTTTTACAGGCCTACCCGAACGTCGGTTTCGGCACACCACAACCGACTTGTACCACCACTACTATAACTCAGCCTATTGTCCCCAACTACAAATGGAAAGGCGGAGTCTGTAGTTGTGGGAGGGGTTTGTCCGTCCTATAAATTCACAGGCCCTCCCTTCCTCTGGGCCACCCACCGCTCCCTTTATTAAGCATTCACTTAGTGGGCCCTCTTTTACAGGCCTACCCGAACGTCAGTTTCGGCACACCACAACCGACTTGTACCACCACTACTATAACTCGGCTTATTGTCCCTGACTACAAATATATATATATAAGCCCTCTCCTAACGCAGCCCAGACTTTCTGTGTAGCTGTCCAATCACATACTTTTCAATGCAGCTCAATGAGAATTCTTTGCAAGGCAGGTGCTCTGGGCAATTGCTGCCTCTTGAGTTTAGCTCCTCTGAGCTAACCAAACCAGGAGTTAACAGGACCAGTTGTCTCTCTGTATACATAGATAAAGATAGAGAGATAGAGATTATTTCAGTGCGATATATGTAGAGAGAGATAGAGAGAGCTAAATATAGCCTCACTTCCTACTCTAAAATTCTGTGAAAGCTAAACCAGATACAAGTTGTCTTTAACTGGTTTTCTAGCAAATTAAAAGTTTAGTATGCATGCAAATAATACACGTTACAGCCTTTATTTAAAGGTCTATTCCAACTACCCAAACTACTTCAGATTTGAGATATTTGTAATTGTGTGCTTGGACTAGTTGCACTTAACAGCACATGTGACATGCCAATACAGTGCATATTTTGCATCTGTCGACACGCAACATACATGATAATCTTTGAACTTGCAGGCAGAGATCCTGCATGGGAAGATTGTGCTCCCGCCTTCCTCTGTTGCCCTCAGTATTTTTTACTTTTTAAACCCCACCCTCACAACTCCCTCCTTCACTCCCTTCATTCCCCTACCCTCGCCGGTAGAGAGCGCAAGCATTTGCTTTAAGCCAACAAAATGGACCAATCACTTGCTTCTCTGTGATTCCACAGTGCAAGGCCCCAGTGGTATCAGAAGTGACGTGGAAGATCAGCCCCAGGATTCCAGTTTAGTAAAATGCTCTTATTTGCAGGTTGTACTACAAACAGAGGGGGGGACCTTCTCCAGAGCACCCAATTGGGCATTTTACACCAAATAATTCCCCCTCCAAAAGGGTTAGAGTAACCCTTTAATTCTTTTGGATATACGCTTTTCAAATGATCAGTTTGGTAGAAAATCTTTTCAAATTATTTACCTACAAAAATTCCCATAGACTTTATTTTTGACTTCTGTAGATAAATCATTTGAAAAACATATTAAAAATAATCAAATGGACAGGCATTTTGAATGCATAAATAAAGTTACTTATCTCGTTTACTGTGTGGGAAAAAAAGGGCCTGCTCTTCCCATGTCTATTTGATAATTTATAGGAACAGAAAAGGGCCGGCGCAACCATAAGGTTTTAGGGAGCACCAGCCCGGGGGCCACTATGTTCAAGGGGACTGTCAGGAAGTCCCACTATGTAGCATGGCAACGTGAAAGACACACAAAGAGGGTTGGTGAAGAGACATACAAAAGTGACTGCGGGGGGAGGAGAGACAAACACAGGGTCTGGAAAAGGGAAGAAAGAGACACACAAAAGGGGTTGGCAAGAAAAAACATGCAAAAGGGCTGTGGGGAAGAAATATATACACATAGATGCTTGGGAACAAGAGAAAAATACACAGAGAGGGACTGGGAGGAGAGACACACACACATGGGGCTGGGGAAGGTGAGAAAGAGACACACAAATACCGGGGAAGGAAAGAAAGAGAAACCCAGATGGACTGGGGGGGGGAGGGAGGGAGACACGCACAAGGGCTGGGGAAGACACATACAGTAACTGAGAAAGGGGAGAAAGAGGCAAACATAAGGAATTGTGTGTGTAAGAGACATGCAAAAGGGACTGTTGGTTGAGAAAGAATCACACAGAAGGGGCTGGGAGGAAGATACACACAAAGGGGATCGGGGAGTGAAAAGACACACAATGGTGTTGGGGTAAATAAGAGACATATGAAGGGGCTGGGGAAGATAACGAGTCACAAAGCAGCTGGGGAAAGTGAGAGACACGCATACAAAGGTACTTGGGGTGAAGTAAGAGACATATAAGGGGGGTTTGAAAGAGACACACAAAGGGGATGTAAGATACATAAAGAGGAAAATGGGATATAAGATACACTAAGTAAGACACAAAAGAGAGGATAAGAAACACAAAAGGGTGGGAACTTTAAAATGGTGGTTAAGAAACACACAGGTGAAGATTCAATTGTCCTGGAACAGGTTACAGATGCTAAATAAACTTTTATTTATTTTTTTCTAATATCTAAATGTTAATTCTGGACAAAAATGGACCCATTATGACTTGAAAGGAGAGCTTTATGCCTAAAAATATTCCTACACTTCCTCTTCCCTTTTAAAATTAAATAAAAATAAAAAATAAAAGCCTGTCACCTTTGGCTCTTCTGAGATCATCATGATGGATGATCTTCCTTTATTTCAATGTTTTTCATAAGGAGTCATTGCAGACATATGGTGCATGCACAGCTATTGATGCGCTCTGCCAATCTAATGCTTCTCTTTTAGAAGCTTTGGCTGTTTGGTGTCATCAATTTTCAAAGGTCTTCGTGAGGAAGTGCTTCTAGTGACTGTCGATGTTCTCAGAAGCGACAATATTTACACTGCAGATCAAAAATCTTTTGTGGGTGGTTAAAAAAAACATTCCCTAATGGTCAGAATAAGCAAGGCCCGCATTTGGAAGAGGCAGGTAAGTGTCAAAATGTGCAAAAACTATTCAGGGAGGAGGGCTTAGGAAATGTAACTGGTGTGAAGAAATAAGAGAAATGGTATAAAGTGAAGATGGAAGCTGTTATTAGGATGTAATGAGAGCTGGCTAAGCAAAGATGTGAGAGCTAAACAAATCTAGGGTAAAGGAACAAGGCAACTATCATAAAGGGAGGATGGAAAATATGTTGGGAGTGCAAGGATGTGCCAGTTTTTTTTTATGTTAAAATGATTTAATTGTGCATAAACAGAGTAATGAATTGGTTTTGCAGCCTATATATTTTTTATGACATTTAAACATTTGTTTATCTAACAGGTTTGGATACTGACACCTGTAAAATTGCATAAGGTTGCTATTTATAACTGTTTTATATAATAATTGTGTACTGAAGCTGCATATGCGTATACTAGTATTAAAGGTATGCCCAAGCACCATAACTACTACGATTTAATAACACTTTGACAAATTACATAGGGGGCACTCTGGATGTCTGCGATGCATGCTTCTGGATCTCGTTTCTGCAGAGGGAACCTGATTAGCTCCACTGAACTAAGCAGTGATGTGCAGGATCACTGTCATTGGCTGAGAGCATCAGCTGAGTGCTGTCAGCCAATGATAATGATTCCGGTTTCTGTAAGTATATATAAAAAAGAAAAACTTGGAGGATGCAACACCTAGCATATAGGAATAGTTAAAGCCTGCTGTGGCGCTCATGGTGCCAGGAGAGCCATGGCGCCCTTGCAGAGTAATTTATAAAACTGTTTACGTATGGTTTGACAACTTGCCTGGGTCTCCTGGGTGCCGCAACAAGCTTCTTCTGTATAAGTTGGAAGTGTAAACCTAGCTGAGATACTTACATAAGCCTTTATTCACTTTAAAGAAAAGAGAAGAAAAAGAAGAGAACTGGAGCCAATGGTTGCAAAACCTCCTAGATGGGGGTTATCCCCTGTTCATAGGCATGCAGTGTTTACATTACAGCCTAGTAATAACTTCACTGGCCACTCTTCAGATGGCTGCTAGAGATCCTTCCTGGGTCATGGCTGCCTAAAATGCAGTGTCTCCTCCCTCTGCATGCAGACACTGAACTTTCCTCATAGAGATTCATTGATTCAATTCATCTCTATGAGGAGATGCTGATTGGCCAGGGCTGTGTTTGAATTGTGCTGGCTCTGCCCCTGATCTGCCTCTTTGTCAGCCTCAGCCAATCCTATGGGAAAGCATTGTGATTGGATCAGGCTACTACTTCTGATGATGTCAGCACGCAGTGGGCAGGTCTAAAGGAAACAGGGACAAACTAAGCAGCTTATAAACTTAATTAATGAGGCACAAAATACCGAATCTGTCTTTAGTGACTACCTGGTTTCCAAAAAGTCCTTACTACTATACCTGAGGCGGCAACCATAGGTTTGATGGTGTCTGGATGAATAAGTGATACTATGGAGATGCTGGGTCCGATCCAAGTCTTGAAGGATTTTGCAAAATGTTTTAATATATTGCTGACTTCTTGTAGTCCTTCTTCATTCGGCAAGAACTAGATTCAATGATAGGCATAAAGGGATATTAGAGCAAAGCCCAAGCGTTGTGAGGTTAGAAGCCAAGATTAGTCAGTTAAAGGTAAATATCCAGATATGTGCACTGACAATTCTACACATAGCGAATCACATGTTATATTGATTTATATATGTATAGCAAGAAAGCATATGTTAGTACATTATTAAGATGGTATGACAAATATATTTTGTTAGAAAAAGATGCAACCATACATCTTATAGGGTAGCAAACTATCAGGGAAGGAAAAGTCAGTAGATGAAGGTTTGAGGATGCCATAAATATGTGGAGTCAGCGAAGGAGTAGTGGAAAAGTACACCATTACTTCTTCATAGTTAGGAGACCGTTGCAACTTTTGAAATAGCTAAGGTTCAATTAACCTCTCGAAAGCCAAAATAGCTAGGAGTTATTGTAAGGGAGCTTCAGAAACCTGAGATCTTACAAGCATCAGAGTGAGAATCCAATTACATTTTGACTTAAAGAAACACTATAGTCACCAGAACAACTACAGCTTATTGAATTTGTTCTGCTGAGTAGAATCATTTACTTCAGGCTTTTTGCTGTAAACACTATCTTTCCAGAGAAAATGCAGCGTTTACATTACAGCCTAGTTATAGCTCCACTGGCCACTCCTTAGATGGCTGCTAAAGCTGTTTCCTGAGGCAGTGCTGCAGAGTAACCAGCACTGCCATTCAGTGTATCCACACTCTGCATGCAGACACTAAACTTTCCTCATAGAGATGCATTGATTTAATGCATTTCTATGAGGAGGTGCTGATTGCCAAGACTGTGTTTGACTTGTGCTGGCTCTGGGGGTTAGATGGTGTTTTTAACACTGTAGGGTCAGGAAACCATGTTTGTGTTCCTGACCCTATACTGCTCCTTTAATGTGAGATAACCCCTAAATTGCAATACCGATCAAAATAAAAGAGCTAGTAAATTTCTACAACATTTTATTTTTACATTTGTCTACTTAGTCTAAATTTTAAACCTTTTCTTCAGATTTGACCTCAAATTAGCCATCACAAATCACCTCCTTTAACCATTGTGGTATATTCAAAATACTTTGCGGCATAAGTAATTGCACTGCTGGTCTGTCACCCACTCCATTGTCATGGCCTGCTTAATAAGTCTTTCTCATGATGCCTGCCTGCTCACTCCATCTTTACAACTGGAGGTTGGCAGAACAAGGGCACTGTGTAAGATTGCAGTCCACTCACTGCCTCTGTCCAGGGATACACTAGAAGCAATGGCCTGAAAATCAGTGTTGGACAGGGATATCTTACTAAAACAGACAAGCAGATAATGTGTGAGCAGGAAATTAAAATGAGAAAATCCGAAGCAGGAGTGGTGGTAAGCAGCATTACTCTAAAAGCCCAGAGAGAACTAGATTGACTGCATCAACACCGACAATAGACAGGCACAACAACTTTCCCTCAGGACTCATGTACGTAGTAAGAGGGTGGCAGTGGCACTAACCACTGAAAATACTTTACTCTACATACCCATTTCTAAATAACAACAACAGTATTTTCCAACATTGGTGGCAGGTGACATTTTCAGATAGTGGAGCACCAGATTTCACCCATGGAATTTGACTCCATTTCCAATTCTCCACCTCCTTGTCTGTTGGACTCATATGAAATATCAAAATAGTTAAATATCAAAAGGTTTAAACAAATAAAATAAAAAAGAAAATTAATGAAATCTTTATTTTATTTGTTTAACTCTTTAAGTGCCAAAAATATAACAAGCACATTGCAAAGCAATGTGTTTCACACTTTTGGCACTGAAAGTGTTAAAACATTTAGCAAATTTGTATCACTCAGTATGCAGGAAACAACATATTCTTATGAGTCGAACTATTCTTGCTGTGATATAATAAGTTATGCTAAAATATGAAAATATTACAACGGTCAGTGAAGAAATATAAAATTTTACAGAAAACGCAAGTGGCCTGTCTATGTGTGCCTGTGTACGCATGTATGTACCTGTCTGAGTCTGTGTGTACCTGTCTGTGTTCTACCTGTCGTTGTTTGTTTGTATCTCAATGTGTGTGTATGTGCCTGCAGGTGCCTGTATGTATCCAATCCTGTGTGTGCCTGTTTCTGTTTGTTTGTACCTGTCTATGTATGTATGTACTTATCTTATCCTGTGTTTGTCTGACATATGTCTTTGCCTGTGTATGGCTCTATGTACCTGTCTAAGTCTGTGTGTGCCTGTCTGTGTTTGTTTGTGCCTGTCTGTGTATGTATGTATGTGCCTGTCAGTGCCTTTATATGCCTGTATGCAACCTATCTGAGTCTGTGTGTTCCTGTGTGTATCTGTCTGTGTATTTTTGTGCCTGTTTGTGACTTAATGGGCCTGCCTGTGTATGTTTGTGTCTTTGAGTACCTATTTGTGTATGCCTATGCCTAAGTTTTCCTGCATGTATCTGTGTGAGGCTGTGTGTGCCGGTTTGAGAAGGTTTGAGACGATGTGTCGGCATGCATGAGTGCCTCTGGTGTGGGCTGGCCTGTCCAGTCATCTTTGGCAAATCATAAGTTGGCTTCCTCTTTGATGGCAGGAGCAGTGGCATGCCGTTTGTAGCCTCACTGTAGCATGCAAACTGACCATAGAAACGTTTACTGCAGTCCCTAGGTTCCCTAAGCACATGTACGCAGGTTTAGAGCTTCTTAGAAGGGGTGTTACATAGAAACATAGAAACATAGAATGTGACGGCAGATAAGAACCATTCGGCCCATCTAGTCTGCCCAATTTTCTAAATACTTTCATTAGTCCCTGGCCTTATCTTATAGTTAGAATAGCCTTATGCCTATCCCACGTATGCTTAAACTCCTTTACTGTGTTAACCTCTACCACTTCAGCTGGAAGGCTATTCCATGCATCCACTACCCTCTCAGTAAAGTAATACTTCCTGATATTATTTTTAAACCTCTGTCCCTCTAGTTTAAGACTATGTCCTCTTGTTGTGGTAATTTTTCTTCTTTTAAATATAGTCTCCTCCTTTACTGTGTTGATTCCCTTTATGTATTTAAATGTTTCTATCATATCCCCCCGTCTCATCTTTCCTCCAAGCTATACATGTTAAGATCCTTTAACCTTTCCTGGTAAGTTTTATCCTGCAATCCATGAACCAGTTTAGTAGCCCTTCTCTGAACTCTCTCTAAGGTATCAATATCCTTCTGAAGATACGGTCTCCAGTACTGTGTACAGTACTCCAAGTGAGGTCTCACCAGTGTTCTGTACAATGGCATGAGCACTTCCCTCTTTCTACTGCTAATACTTCTCCCTATACAACCAAGCATTCTGCTAGCATTTCCTGCTGCTCTATTACATTGTCTGCCTACCTTTAAGTCATCAGAAATAATCACCCCTAAATCCCTTTCCTCAGATGTTGAGGTTAGGACTCTATCAAATATTCTGTACTCTGCCCTTGGGTTTTTACGTCCAAGATGCATTATCTTGCACTTATCCACATTAAATGTCAGTTGCCACAACTCTGACCATTTTTCTAATTTACCTAAATCATTTGCCATTTGGCTTATCCCTCCTGGAACATCAACCCTGTTACATATCTTAGTATCATCAGCAAAAAGACACACCTTACCATCAAGACCTTCTGCAATATCACTAATAAAAATATTAAAGAAAATGGGTACAAGTACAGATCCCTGAGGTACCCCACTGGTGACAAGCCCAAGCTTCGAATATACTCCATTGACTACAACCCTCTGTTGCCTGTCACTCAGCCACAGCCTTACCCATTCAACAATATTGGAATCCAAACTCAAAGATTGCAGTTTATTGATAAGCCTTCTATGTGCAACAGTGTCAAAAGCCTTACTGAAATCTAGGTAAGCAATGTCTACTGCACCACCCTGATTTATAATTTTAGTTACCCAATCAGGGGGAGTGCCGGTGAAGCAGGAATTATTACCCCTCTTTCCAAGTCCTCAATGCTCAGTATTGTGCTTCCAGAGTTGTTTATCTTGGTGTATATACATAATGCGTTGCTATTGTTCTCCTGGTATTTTACACTTCTGTGCGTTGCTTAAGAACCTGTGCCGCCTTAACTGAACTATTGCTATTCCTGACTATGCTTTCAACTTATCCTCTCCTGTACTTGGTTACTTTCTCCCTGTCAATTGCTGCTCCTTCCTGTATATTTCTTCACATATGCCTGGATTTTATATTCCCCATTGCATGTTCGTTAAATTGTTTGGTGAATTTCCCTTTTCCTATCACCAGTATGAATCTGTTCAACTAACCAAACAAATTGCTGAATGACTGACCACCCTGCATGGGGAGTGTGCTGCTTATTAACCTCCCAGAAGCTATGGTTAACCGCAGCTTCATTGACGAACAGCTGGGTGGTATGAACGAACACGTGGCGGTGGCCATCGTAAAACTGTCGAACAGCCAGCGGTGTTTTGTCGTTACATATAGTTACATAGTTACATAGCTGAAAAGAGACTTGCGTCCATCAAGTTCAGCCTTCCTCACATATGTTTTTTGCTGTCGATCCAAAAGAAGGCAAAAAAAAACCAGTTTGAAGCACTTCCAATTTTGCAACAAGCTAGGAAAAAAATTCCTTCTTGACCCCAGAATGGCAGTCAGATTTATCCTTGGAACGCGTGGAACTGCTTTCGGACACTATTCCACACGAACACCGCTGGGACTTCCAGACTTCCAGCAATTTGTCTCTTTTTATACCAACGCAGCGGCGTTCGGTACTTTTAAACACACAAGAGATAACAAGAGATACTGGAGAATCATAGGCACGAACAGTCATTTAGTTATTTTAATGTATTTCTCTGCCTCTGAAAAAGACTGGCCGACCCAGCTGAACTTAGGGAACTATTCTGGGCAATAGCCTCGTGGGCGGCCAGGGGGAAATGTGACTTCCAGCTTACTTTTGAAGCCCTGGGTGATGGGTGATTTTTGAGTATGTTGCTCCCCCAGATCGGAGCTATCAGGAAATGTATATTTTGTGGGGGTCTCTTTGGGGTATTTCTAAAAATGTGTATTTTTCGCTTGGAGATAATTGAGTTGATACAGTAATTAACTCAATTATCTCCTAAGCAGAGGGGAGGGATTGTGTACACTGTATAGGAGTGACTGAATGTGAAATACTGTTTCGATTGGCTTGCTGTTCCTGTCTCCTGGTGCCCCACAAGGTCCACCTGGGTGGTATCCTTGTAGGGAAAACTGTGTGCCACAATAAACCTTCAGTTCCTGATTTACCCTCCACACAGAGCCTTGCCTCATGCTTATAGGAAAAAGCTATTCCGGCTGCAATCCCTGCCTTGGGATTGCTCTATAATCACTAGCTCTTCTAAGAGCTGTTCCTGCTCTACTCTACAGCCTCCCTCTCACTATAGGGGAGAAAGGACATCTCTGGGCGGCGAAAACCCCTCACTACCGGGGTGCCGCTACACCTGACATTACACTAGTTAACAATATGGCTTGTTTTAAGTGGAATCCAGTTACCATATTATGTCTTAAAACAGACATCCTAGCATAACTGAGTTCAGAAACAGCACATCCAACTGAACTAAAGTGTTAATATTTCCTTAAGAAAACAGCCTGATCGATAAATTGTGTAAGAGGCAACAGCTTCCGCTGGTTAAATAGCATAACATTTGTTGCAAATACATACAAAAGACGACGATGTTACATCAATACTAATTCTGTAATTATTAGGAAGGGTGATTAATGAAATACATATGAGTACACATACATTAGTCCAAGTTATCAGGTTCTTGTATATAATGCCTTTTAAGCTGTACTTTTCATTGATGTGCACAATGCACACCAACCTTGCAATAGTGCCAAGTTTAAGTTTTAAAAACAAATCTTATATATACATTTTACTGGATAATTGTAGATGTAAAAAATACCATTACCATTCCCAAATGTCCAAAAAGCCAGCTACGCCTTGGGGGCTCTGGAAAACAGCGGAGCCTCTGTGCATTGACGATGTACGCATGGATGAAGCTCACCACCTTAAGTATTGTGCGACTGATAAAGAAGAGGAAAAGGAAGAGCAGGGCTGTGACTGCATAGACCCGGAATGGTGTATTTTCCAAATGCAAAGCTTCCAGGAGATGATCTACCAAGGGCAGCATCCTGAGAGGGAGAGAGACATGTAACGACAGGCAAACAACAGAATCTTTATGGTGAAAATGCACCGCAGACAGGACTGGCGCTACTTTAGAAGAGTCATACACATTCTGCAGCCCCTATAAACACCCACTCTCTCACTCTCTACAACCCCTATACACAAATACTACACCCCAAACACAACAAAAACAGGTATATTCAAACACACTACACCACAAACAGACCCCTTAATACACACGCAATTCCACAAGCAACCTCCAAATACATTCACAATACCCTTTTCTGCCCATGTCCCTCTTTTTTTCTCTGCTATCCCACTTATGTAGACACTAGAGAAAGGTCATGAGTAATTCTGAGATTAACTACAGTAGAACTCAGCGATACGTACATACAAAATTCACATTATTCTGTGTGTGATAGCTGTGGAGCTTTTTGATACACTACTATGCACATTACTTTGAGATTTTTGTAGAGCTCTTTGATACACTCATGCTTACCACACATTACTGTGTTTATTTTGTTTTGTTTTGTTTTACGGTGGAGCTCTGAGATACACTCTTACAGTATTATTTACTAAAGTGAGACTTCAAAGTGAATTCCAAATTTAAAGCCAAAATAGACAAACTAAAAAAAAAAATGTTTACAATTTGAATACTTAGGCTTTAAACTTGGAATTCACTTGGAATTCTCACTTTAACATATTTCCAAACATTGGCAGGTATGGAATCGGGATGGGTGAAGGGGATTCAAGAGGGTGTGTTACCCTATAATGGGTTGGTCTGCCCAGAAAAGGGGCATACAAATTGTGAACTTGAAAATTATGTTTCTTGTATTTCGACTGTATCTTCAGAAGGATATTGATAAGGTAGGCAGAGAATGTAATAGAGCAGCAGGAAATGCTAGCAGAATGCTTGGTTGTATAGGGAGAGGTATTAGCAGTAGAAAGAGGGAAGTGCTCATGCCATTGTACAGAACACTGGTGAGACCTCACTTGGAGTACTGTACGCAGTACTGGAGACCGTATCTTCAGAAGGATATTGATACCTTAGAGAGAGTTCAGAGAAGGGCTACTAAACGGGTTCATGGATTGCAGGATAAAACTTACCAGAAAAGGTTAAAGGATCTTAACATGTATAGCTTGGAGGAAAGACGAGACAGGGGGGATATGATAGAAACATTTAAATACATAAAGGGAATCAACACAGTAAAGGAGGAGACTATATTTAAAAGAAGCAAAACTACCACAACAAGAGGACATAGTCTTAAATTAGAGGGACAAAGGTTTAAAAATAATATCAGGAAGTATTACTTTACTGAGAGGGTAGTGGATGCATGGAATAGCCTTCCAGCTGAAGTGGTAGAGGTTAACACAGTAAAGGAGTTTAAGCATACGTGGGATAGGCATAAGGCTATCCTAACTATAAGATAAGGCCAGGGACTAATGAAAGTATTTAGAAAATTGGGCAGACTAGATGGGCCGAATGGTTCTTATCTGCCGTCACATTCTATGTTTCCATGTTTCTATGTTTGTATTACATTAGAAATGATCCTATAATTTTTTTAAAGAAATTCCAAGTGCGTAAAAAAAACACCTAATCCCGTAAAAGAAACACACGTTACCTTTAACAGCTATTGTCAACTTTATTGTTCAAATTCAATTTTAGCTACACAAGGTTTTGATTGATGGAGACTCTAGCTATACACTGATCAGCCACAATATTAGAACCAGCTGCCTAATTTCATGTAGCTCCCAAAACAGCTTTGATGCATCAAAGCATGGACTCCACAAGACTTCTGAACATGTCCTCTAGTATCTGGTACCAAGACATTAGCAGCAGATCCTGCTAAGTGCATGAATTGAATTTGTTGCTCAAGCACATCCCACAGTTGTGCAATCAGATTAAGATTTGTATAATTTGGAGGCCAAGGCTACACCTTGAACTATATGTCATGTTCCTCAAACCATCGTTACTTTGACATGTACCACCGACCTAGAGATTGTTGCAGACCAGGTACACCAATTCATGGAAATAATGTTACCTGAAGGCAGTGACCTCTTTCAGCATGATAATGCACCATGCCACACTGCAAACATTGTTCGGGAATTATTTTAGAAACATGACAAAAAGTTCAAGGTGTTGCCTAGGCCTTTAAATTCCACAGGTCTCAATCCAAATGAGCACATGTGGGATGAACTGGAACAACAAATCCAATACATGGAGGATCCACCTCAAAACTTGCAGAACTTAAAGGATCTGCTGCTAATGTCTTGGTCTTGGTACCAGGTACCACAGGACACGTTCAAAAGTATTGTGGATTCCATGCTTTGATGCACCAGAGCTGTTTTGGCAGCCGAGGAGGACCTACACAATATTAGGCAGGTGGTTTTAATGTTGTGGCTGATCAGATCAGCCTTATGCCTATCCCACTAAGGTAGTGGCTACCCCTCCCACCACAGATGTTGGGTATTTCATGCTATGAAATACCTAATATATTAGTAATTATTAATAAAGATTATTATTATTAGTAGTAATGATTGTGAAATAACTCTGTAATCATGTGACATCTAACATAGAAACCACATGAATAGCCCAAATGATTATTTGCGTAAAACTTTCATGTGGGTGTGCTAGCCCTCCACCCATGTGAAATACTTGATATATTAGTAATTATGTGAAATAAATTTGTAATTATGTGAACTCTATCATGAAAACCCTTTTGATCCTACTTGATCTGACAAATATCCTTGAGCCTGAATGATCTTTGTCTTAAACTTACATTGTGGATGCAATCCCCTCTCCTCCCCCCCTCCCCCCCCCCCCCCACCGCAATTATATTTTCACAATTATGTAAAGTCTACCTTAGAAACCACTTGAACTTACTTATTCTAACAATCACAATACAATTCATGTGGTGATTGTATCTGTTATAAGCAATCTAACCAAACAACTATCTTAAAATGACAATCTAACAAATATCTGCCAAAATTGCTTTTTTTTTTAAAAATTCTTTATTTTGTTTGTGCAGAGGTTAAGCATGTGGGTTTGTGCTGCCACGACAGCTGGCACAACCACAATTGTATTCACATTGAAACACATGGCATTAAAAGAAACATTGCACTTTTTTTTAAATAGAATAGTAAACAGGGTTATGTTTGTAACATTAATAGAAGAGGAACATGTATAAACAGGCTATAAGAGCAAAGAGAGATCAAGATAAGCGTCCCGGATACACTAGATATTTGGCACAGGATATAGGCACAGGCTATTTCTGTATGCTTAAAAACTTGACTGCCTTACTGCATGGCTGTCTAGAGAAATGTCACAATATTGTGGTAGGCTTATTAACATTCGGGACTACTTTAGATGCCTTAAGCTCTTATAACAGGAAGACATGCGTGCTACTATGCTTAAGAGTATTAGGTAGGTGACATATACATTATAAGCAAGCCACAAGACAAGTAGCTGAGCAGATTAGTAGGTAAGCAAACAAATTATTGGAGTGCAACACCTGCAGTGGGTGCCTGGCAGTTGGAGAGATGGGCTAGACTCGCCCAGCTGGTTAGCGACATAACCTTACCGCCCCACATGGCTTTCTTTATGGCTGGGACAGTCAGGAACACAGGTCATCAAGCTATATCAACATAAGGTTTGCAAAAAAAAAGGAAGGAAAATAAAAAGCATAATGTGTCATTAAGATGTGAGGTGTCACCATTAAAAAGTTAGGTAGTGTCCCAGCAGTTCTCTGCAGTGTGGGTAGACTTGGGAGGGCCACGTGTAGGTCCCCCCGGCCTCTCTTCAGCCGATGCCTGTTCGGGTCAGCATACAGTCCTGCAGTAGGATGTTGTAGGGTGCGGCTCTCCCACACTCTTCCATGCTGGTTGGCAGGGGTTGGTCAGTGTCCTGTTCTTTGTTGCAAGGGTGTTGGTTGTATGCTCTGTCTCTATATCTTCGGCTCCAGGCCTTAAGGGGGGCTCGATCTCCAAGGTGTTTCCACCGCTGGTGATGCACTCTTGGGCAGGCATTGCCAGGTGGCTGTAGTGCTTGGCTCTGGGATCCCTGCTGGCAGCGCTGTGTGTGTTGGGCTTCCCTGCTACCGTGGAGGTTTTTGGGGTGCGTAGTTTGCCACTGCCCCTTGCGTTGCCGCCTTTTATGCCTTGTTCCCTTGGGAGAGCATTGGGGGAGCTTCATCAGTTGGTGTCTCAGGGCGGATTGGCACCGGGGAGCTGCTGCTCGTTTGGCTGGAGGGGAGGTAGGTCTTTGTGCGCCCAGTTTCTCCCAGAATTGCTGGCATATGCGGTCAAAGGTTGTGAGGATCGCATTCACGCTCATGTGTGGCTGCTGGGCAATTTCAGCAGCCATCTTTAACTGAGTTTCAGCACTCCTAGTCGATCGACTGCTTGGATGTTGCTACACCTATTGTGGCTGGTCCTTATGCACGGTCTGCTTGTGTGGGCAGGGATAACCCCCCCCGGTCCAGAGGGGGGGGAACAGGGCTGCACGGTTCAGGCACGGCAATTCCCAGGACAGGAGAGCGGCCGCCTCTCCCGCCATACGACTCCACCAGGCCCGGTCGCGATTGCACTTACTGGCACAAGTTAGTTCCCAGGCGGTCCACACGGAGCCCCCCTACCTGCTCTTGGGTCAGGTGGGTCTCCGCAGGCTGGTGGGCACAAATTCAGCTAAAATAGGTAGTTGAGCCCAGAGCCCATGTTAAACACGACCGGTCGCCATGAGGTTCAGGCCCGCCCCTCGCCAAAATTGCTTTTTGTCTGTCCAAATGTTTGTTAAGAGGAAGCTGATGATGGGCTAGCTCCCCAGAGTATAATTGTTAATATTGCTTCTTCTATGTTAGATCTAATGATCTAGCCTGATAAAGCTGATCTAACTAAGATCTAGCAATCTGCATACCTTTTCATTCAAAATTTTGATTGGGGGAGCTAACTTGGTTGTGGTGAAATTCAATAACAGACTGTTCACGTACTACCTAACATATCCCACCCCTTGACAGGTGCCATTTTAATAATATAATCACTGTTATTGACTTCACCTGTCAGCAGAACTGGATTATGTTTGTCACGGGTGCAGTATGTGTGAGGGGTGCAACGTGTGTGTGAGGTGTGCAGTGTGTGTGTGAGGGATGCAATGTGTGTGAAGGATGCTGTGTGTGTGTAAAGGGTGCAGTGTGTGTGTGAGGAGGGTAGTGCGTGTGTGAGGGGTGCAGTATGTGTGAGGGGTGCAATGTGTGATCTCTCCACTGACCTATGATGCACACAGCAAGGCCAGTGATAGGCTAACCAATGATCATCGCGACCCACCAAGCAGCCCAGTCCTGCCTGTCGGTGAATTTTATGTTGTGGCTGATTACTGTATGATCTATCATGTCTAGACCTGTTAGCAACATAAATTAATAGAAACAGTCAGGTTATATACAAAAAGAAATAAGAGATTTATGTAGCCTCTGTCTAGAATGGACATTTTTCAGTTTGTTACATACCTTTAAACTCAGGGTGAAACAGACTTCTAAGGAGCTGTGTAATCTTTGTACTGCTTCAAAGTGCATGCAATGCCTCGCAATCATTTATCAAGCTCTCTGTGTCAAACCTCACAATATATAGACACTCTTGCCTGATGAAATCTGGTGTCACAAGAAAGTTGTGCAAGATCCTGAAACTTACTCATGTTTTTATGAATCTGGATTTACCAGTGACTGTTCTGTGGTTGGCTGAACTATGTAAATCTTGCCAAATCTTGGCAAAATATTCATTTTCTTCAATCTTTTTGAATAAATTCGTTTTTATATTTTCTTTAATTTTAATAAAGAACATTTAGAAATGCTACAGTCGCAATTCATTGGGGAGTAATATACCCCACACATTTTTTTAAAATTATGTTACATTTTTAAATGGAAAATAAATCATTGCTTAACAGGTCACAATTCACTGCCTAAAAACAACAGTGGATTTTCTGATTGACCAAGAATAAATTTGCATTGTATTTATTTAAGAGATAAAATGCTATACGTGATATTTATAGGATATTGTAGTCTCCCAGGATATATATCCCAATGTGCCTGTCCAGATTGTAGGGTACCAGCCCAAGCACAAGCTCACACATGAAAAAAAAGATAATTCCGGCTTCAAATCTGCAGTACTCTGCCAAGTGATATCCCAACACACCCCATTGTAGTCAGCAGAAGATTGCTACTTGGAGGCTGCAAATCACAACTATTATATGCTAATAGTCAATGGACTATATCCTTTTTCAGCCCTCCAATGTGTTTTTTAATGTCATTATCAGTTACTTGCTGCCCTTCATCTATTTTGATATCATAATGACAGCTTAGTACACTACGCACATGGCATGGCTCACAAGGGGGGCAAGAAACCCTAGGCAACTAACATGGGAGTGATGGCAAGGAAGATCTGGTCTGTTTTCCACAAGCCATCCTTCTAAAAATGAAGGTGTACTGTGATGTCTGTTTGCACAGTTCAGCAGACGTTAGGCAGAGGTAGGAATTACAAAGGGCTTTTTCTAGTGAGACTCTGTGTGGATTTGTGTATGGGCTGGTGGCCTGTACTCGCTATGCTCTACATGCACTGCAAGGACTGGTCCACTGGGATATTTCCTGCTTGACTGCAGTATCTGAGACTGGCTAGGTTATGAGAATACAGTGGGTAGATATGATGACCTTGGAGGTGTTTGTCAGTGACCAGATGGTTAAATGAGACAGTAATCTTGTCATTCAATACACATGCCAGCTGTAGTTGGGCAATCACTGGAATCAGTGGGAAACAGAGTTGCAGAGAAATATAATGGCACACCCTGCAGCTCCAACAGTCTGCATCTGTCATCTTGTCTTATCTATCTATCTATATACTATCTATCTGTATATATATATATTGCTTGATCCAATTACGTAAGATAATCCACAAAAAAAGGCCATTCCTTTGTACTTGACGGGCCACAGCCCACGACCACAGTCCACTGGCCCACAGGCGCCTCTCTGATCCTACCCCCCCCCCCCCTTCCCTCATATGAGCTGCAAGTACGGCCCCCAAGCCGTCGACTGAGGTGGCAGAACAAAACAAAAAAATAAACTAAGGTTAAACCCCATGGTTAAAGCCTGAAGATGCACAGGAGACCCCCCTACTCTACCACACCCGATAGTCTGGGTAAGCACCTCTAACCGATGACAAGTAATCAGGCTGAGGCACATATACATAGGGGTTTATCCTCCTGGCCCTGACACACCCTTATGCACCAAGGCCACCTAACATCCATAGAGACAACAAGCTCCACTCCTACTGCGCTCTACCCTAACTGGCCCCAAAAAACAGGAAGGGCAACCAGCCACCTTGCGAGGAGAAGACAAGACCCCTCTGCAAGTGGAACTCAGCTGACCCACACAAGCCAGAGCACATATCACCCCCACCTCCAACGGGGTACAATTTGAAACGGGGGGGGGCCCTGCTAAAACCTACCACGCTTTCTCCCACACCCAAGACCCCAGGGGACCGGAAGGTGTAACGTACCGCCTGGCACTCTGACCAGGTACCTCCATCTATCGTTGCTTCCTAGTACTTGCGAATACCATAATCACTGCACTGGAACACCATAACCACCGTAGAACCCACTAACCGCCGCAGCTTGGTTGGGGTCTCGACGTCCTCTACCCACCCTGGACCCAAGACCAGGATCCAGCTTCCCTCTCCTAGTCCAGAGACTTCTGCCCGCAGTCACCGTGGCTTGACTGGGGCCCTGGAACCGCTCCTTCCTGGAGCCGAATGGGGAATTAGCTCTAGTCCTTTCAAGAACTTTCCCCATTGAAACCCCTGCAAGCTGGAACAGCAGACACAGGAGTAAATCTTCTTTAATAACAGGACAACACACAGTTTTGGAGTGTAAGCTGGAATAGGATTTTAATGGAGGCACACTGGTCTTTATGCAAGTTTCCCAGCAAGGGTGACACCCAGGTGAACGTTGTTGGGCACAGGGACACAAACTTCCAAACCGATAACAACACATTTACAATGTAAGGCACTCTCACACAAGGCAAACAATCCCTCCCCTCAGCTTGGGAGATAATTGAGTTAATTACTGTATCAATTTCCACAATAAATTAACAATATACAGTCCTTATCCACCACACTACAGCCCCTTTTCTCAATTGCAGCAATCCCTAACCCCCTACTACAGCCCATATTCCCTACTATACTTCCTAGTCTCCCGATTACAGCCCATATGCTCCACTACAGCCCTTATCACCTCACTTCAACCCACGACCAGTGCCCCTCCTGAGATTAGGTTCTGGATCAGCCCCTGCCATGTCTGGCATTCCAGGTAGACGCCGGGCTCTGTAGAAACAGAGAGAGTGTGTGACAGACATGGTGAACCAGAGACACAGCACGTGTCCTGATTGGTCTCTCTTTCAAAGATAGAAGAATCAGGACTTGCGCTGTGTCACTCTCACGTCTGTAAAGCCTGCCTACCAAGAAAACTGAAGACTTTGTGATAACTATCAGGTTTTTCGTTAGGTGGGCTTTACATTCAATCTCTCTCCAGTATTCGTCAGACTTAGTGCCTGCAGTGCCATGGCAGTGTCCAAATAAAAAAAAAGACTGAAACGCAGGTGGGGTGGTGAAGGGGGGTGGGGGGGGGGGGGGGGGGCAGGCACAGTAGCCACCTCCCTGAAATTAGTTTTTACATGTTGGGATGTCTGAGTTTGCAAATAACCAAACTCCACATACACTAAACATCCTTTTCCAAAGCCTTTTCCATAATCCCTGTGAAAATCTCTCCCCCTCTTCACACTTATAAGCACTAATTCAAAGCCTAAACCTGAAAAAAAGCTTTTAGCCTAATCCTAAATTTAACTCCATTTATAAACTATAAACCCCATGTACCCAAATACTAAATTTAACTCCACTCTAACCCTAATCTCCATGACCCTAAACACCATTTATACCACAACTGTAGCCCCTCTCAAGCTTTTTTATTTTCATTCAAGAAAAACGTTTATTGATACACGCTTATAAACAATAAGAAACAATAATGATAATAGTCATTGTAGAATTGTTAGAGTTCAGAATGGAGTAGTGAGACATTAATATAAACATATGTCACAGAATTTATAATGAATTAGCATATGGATCCGTATAAGCATGCAGGTAGATACTGGATATGTTGGTTACTACCAACACTTTCGTATAGTAAATTGGTTGTTCGTTGGCAGGTAGACTATTGGGGGAAATATTGGGAGAGAAATTAAATAAAATAAGTGATAATGAAAATGGAAATAACCTCGGCATCTATGAGAATGTGCAACGCGTTCTATCTGACTGTGTTAATGAAGAATATGGTGTTGGGGGATTGAGCTTTTGGTGAGTGTAGGTTGGCACTGGCAAGAGCAAGAGGAAAGTGGGAGGAGGGAGAGAGGATAAGAGAGGAAAAGGTGCTGGAGAGAAAGTTGGGATGAGAGAGGGGGAAAGAGATGGGAAAAAAGAGGGGGGTAGGGTGGTGGATGTTGTCTATCCCATCGCTCCACCCCTCCTCTATGGGTGCGTTGTTCATCAGGTTGGGGGAAACATGGTCCAGGTTTGGTATTGTGTATTACTGTAGGTTTGAGGTATGGTCGGATCTGTTGTGTCAGGACTTGGCGGTCTAGACTCCAGGTTTAGTTATCTGGTCAGCCATTGCATCCAATGAAACCAGATCTTCTGGTACACCTGGTTCCTCCCGCCTGCCATCAGGATAAGTTCCTCTATGCTCCTTATGTCTTCCACTCTATTGATCCAATCCTCGGTGGAGGGAATTGAGATCTGTTTCCATAAAGTCGGGATTGCACTATATGTGGCGTTAATTAGATATGCAGTGATTGTTTTCTTGTAAGTAGCCAACGGTAGGGGAGTCAGGTGGAGCAGATAGCTCTCTGGGGAGAACTCAACCGAGTCATCCGTGAGTGTGGATACTACCCGGTGTACTTTCCTCCAATAGTGTGTGATTTGGGGCATGTCCACCAGGTACGAAACAACGTGCCTAGTTCGTTGCCACATCTCCAACACTCTGGTGCACATGAGTTGTGCATGGAGGCAAGTTTCACTGGTGTTTTATACCAGTGAGATATAATTTTGCTTCCGGATTCCTAATATTTTGAGTGAGGATTTATGCGTCAATGTGAATGTATTGGTCTATTGTTCCTGGATCAGAGGATGGCCAAGGTCCCTCTCCCAGTGTCTAACAAAGTATCAGAGGTTTTGATCTGCTTGCGGTGTGATCAGAATGCAATATAGCAGTGAGATGGCATTTGGTGGGGGGGAGGGTTGAGTGCATAATATCTCAAACGTGGTGAGCGCTCTCGAGGCTGAAGTTAGGTTTGGTACTCGTTTGAACATGCGGACCAGTTGGTGATATCTGAATCTTGTCATCAAGTCCGGAGATTTCAATGTAGGCAGTTCTGAGAGTGCAATGATGGTACCATCTGCCAGTACGTGTTGTAGCCTGCAGCGTAATGGTAGTCCGATGCTAGTCATGGTCCGAGTGGAGTAAATAATGCGGAACATCTGGTTGCTTGTGATGGGATATAGGAGGGAGACAGATGGTGAAAAGTCCAGCCCAGCCCAGCAAATATCCTCCTCCAGATACTAGAGTGGTAGCTATTGTCGCAGAACTTGGGGGTTGCCAAGAAAGTGAATGCAGAGGCAACACAGAGAAGCTAGCTTCTATGGCGATCCAAAGTTTGTCCTGTGGAGCTAGTGACCATTCGATGATATACTGTAGGTGGATGGTTCAGTGGAATTTGACTAGATCAGGGAGTCCCAAGCCTCCCTGCGGTGTGGGTTTTATTAGAATTTCATATTTGATCCTGGTCATCTGGTTCTGCCATACATAGTTAGTTTGTGAAAGCTCTGCGTATCTGAGCAGAGAAAAACTGACGAAGATCAGCAGCGTCTGTAGTAAGTATAGGAAGCATGGGAGCACATTCATTTTAAGAACGCTCACCCTTCTGAGCCAGGTGATATGCGGCATGGACCAGTCCTTCAAATTTTGAAGCACTCGGTCTAACAGAGGTGGAAAGTTGAGTTGGAATAGATAAAATATATCTGCAGTTATCCAGACACCAAGGTATTTTATCGCTTCTTTAGACCAGTGGAACGGGAATTGCACCTTAAGAGAGGTTATTGGGGTGCGGTCACATCTAAGGTGTAGTATCTCGGATTTTGTGCAGTTGATTTGGAGATTTGATAGAGAGCTATATCTTTCAAATTCCCGCATAATAGCTTGGAGTGATCAGTGTGGGTTCCGGACTGTAAATAGTAAGTCATCGGCATAGGCGGAGATCTTGCTTTCTCCCCACTTGCAGCATATGCCGAGAATGTCAGACCGTTCACGCACTGCATTTAAAAATAAGGAGACCCAGACCTCTCAAGCTTTTAATGCTCTTTACACTCAACACACATGTAACTCTGTAATCAATGTCTCTCTAACCTTATTACATTTACTCTAACCACTTCTAACATTACCTTTAACCCTGTATGGCTTTACACGGCTGCATACACTTACTGTATTTACAGAGTCAGACAATACATTACAAGCAAACATATGCACATATACAGATATTTGCAACAGTCAAATGTGAGCATATACTTTTAGGTGTTTTTTTCTGCCTGCAGTCTTTAGTTAATACATATAATAAACTTACTCCTATCTGATATTTATTTATTTATTTATTTTTTTGAAAGGAAGGCAGGGGCACCATAGAATTTTGTGCCAAAAGACACCTTACATATAAATTCAGGTTTGACAATGGGGGCTACAGAAACAGAAAGGGCAAGGGAAAAAGTTCCCATCATATTAAAAGCTGCCTTTAAATAGACAGCAGAATGCTGTATCTATGATTAGAAGCAGTAGAATCATTATCAATTCATGTTATCAACTCTTTGTCTGTGTTACTTTTATACTGTATAGTTCAGGTTAAAATGCATTAGTACTGCAGAATAGAGGAAATAATATATCCCAACTACGTTCAACAATTTCAAGTACCTATTTAAAATAAAATACAAAATTAAACGTAACCTTTTTATTTAAAAGTACATGGAAGTCGTATTGCATTGAACTTACCTGGCATTAAATGAAACCCTGAGAATAGTGAATATGTCCTACTTTCACATGCCAATTACTATGTTTGTTTTGAGCATGCTCAATTGATAACCTATGTGAACATAGCACTTATTTTTATTATTACACCTCTGCCTCCTCCTTATGGTAAATTCAAGCTATTACAGTTTTGATTAACCAACCACTGATAAATTATATAGGCATATTCACTTCATGACTGAAAATAAAAAAAACTTTGCTTATAATAAATTCTACACAAAATGTGCAGCTAAAAAACTAATACTCAAAATAGAAAAAAGTAAGGTGCCTCAAATATCTAGGAATTCAGCTATTTTCAGAAGTTACAGGACAGTACAGGAAAGTATATGTTTGTGGAAGTTGGACCTCCTTAGCTATTTGACTCACAGCATTTTGACTCTTGTCATGGTACCATTTTATAAGATGTATATATTTCTATTTTTGTGTTTGTTTTTCACAACTTCACAAAAACAATTTTCTTCATAATAATTATTTTTTTTTGCTTTGTTTTTTTTTTTTATCCCTACCTAACCAAACCATAACCAACCAATCAAATCCCTCTAAATAACATCCCAACAAATAAATTAGTATGGAATGTCATATATATGCCAGGCAAGCACTCTGACTATGTTACTATGCTTGACAGCTAAATTGCCACAAACAAGGCTGTCTGCGGATATTTTAAACTGTCCACATACGTTGGCAGTCATGAAGTGAGAAAGTGACCATGAAGTACCCTATACATCTGCTGTCATGAATGAGGTTAAAGAAATAGTGAATCTCAGTTAATTAAAATGCATATTTTAAATAAAAATAAATAAAAAAAAAAACGCCAAGTGGAGAAAGATTTGGTTGCAATTTTCATCAGTCTCAGCTATTTTGGCCTACATTTAACATTTGCTTGTTGATTGACCACTAATTTCTCTTTCTTCAATATAGTCTGTAGAATAATTGTAATAAGATGAATATAATGAAAAGCATATGAGAGTGACTTAATAGAAGAAGTGGGGATGGAAAGGAGAAGATACCGGCCCAGTCTAATGACTAGAGCAAGAAAATACTGGGTTGGAAATAAAGGTATACTTGTGATACTTGATAATTTTCTCCTTTACATCTCAGAAACAGTGATCTTCAGCAGTGAAATCATAATAGGTGATGTCATGCTGTGATGTCATCAATGTAACTGCTGCTTTAAGTGCTTGAACATTCTATTTTTTGCCAGATGTATCCAAGACTCTGACAGAGCTTCACCTATAATAATGATTCTCACACCAACTTAATGTCATAGAAATCATTGCATCAATTGTATGTGTATGGAGACCTGGAGCTTACCTATCTTCAAACTTATTTTGAGCACTGGAGGCTGTAGCAGGTGGTGTTATATTTTGTGTGACTACTTCCTAAACATTGGACTTTCTTCAGCCGGATGAACATAATTTTGAGCATTGTATATGCTGTGTTGGGAAGATTTAAATGGATGAAGATTTAAATGGAGCACTTATGTTTGTGTTTAGTGAAGTCTCCCAAGTATAACAGTACCCCCTATGTACAGGTTTTATGGTGTTTTGGAAAGTTAGAGAGTCAAATATAAGGCTTGCATTCCATTTTTTTTTCACATTGAAATTTGCCGGATTGGTTACGTTGCATTTAAGACCGTATGGTAGCCCAGGAATGATAATTACACCCATGATGGCATACCATTTGAAAAAGTAGACAACCCAAGGTATTGCAAATGGGGTATGTTAGTCACAAACACTGGGCAAATATTAGTTTTTTTGCTTTTTCACACATGTCATGTGTCCTTAAGGGGTTAAAGCCGTTGCGGCGGCGTAGAACGCCGTAATGGCTTAAGCCCCCAGGAGCTTGGCGGTACTTACCTCTTCTGGAGGGCTGCCTGACAGCCCAGGCAGCCCTCCCACGGCAAATGAGGCCCCCGGGGGCCATGTGATCGCTCTCAAAGAGCGATCACATGGCCCCCTATAGCTGGCAGCTGGCTGTGGATCTGCCAGCAGGGGGACTGTCTGAAATGTCAGACAGTCCCCCTGCTGGTGGGAAGTGTAAAAAAAAATAATTAAACATGTTTAAAATTAATTACATGTATATATATATATATATATATATATATATTATATATAATATATATTAATTACATCTTATATATATGTAACGTGATACGTAATGTATTTTAATATTAATATAAGTACATATATTAATCTTAAAATACACTTAGAAGGACATTACATATATATAAGATATATATATATTGTATATTTAATACATCTATATATTTTATGTTTATATATACGTATAATTACAATAGTAAATAAATAAAATAATAAAATAAATAAAATATTTTTAAAAAATTAAAATAAATTATATATACATATGTAATCTCATTGTAACTGTATTTTGTTATTAATACATATATATTGGTAACAAAATACACTTAGAATGACATTCTATATATATATCTATATCTATCTATATATATAAAATACAAATAACTGCAAATATTTATATATAGATAAATATATATATAATTACATAAATAACTACATAAGTATACACATAGCATTTAAATACATATGATAACTTTAGGCATCGGGAGATGCCCCACTCTCACCCCCAAAACCGGTTTGCTGCTCCTATTCTCAGATGAATGGCCAAGAAACTCCAAACAAGTGGCTACTATAGTTATTCTAGCAGCTAGAAACCTTTTGGCACTCAATTGGAAATCCACATACTGTCCGACAAACAAAGAGCTAACACGAAAAGTACACCAATATTATAGGTATGAAATACTCTCCTCGGAGTCCCATCTTAGAACTGCAAGACTAGAATCCATATGGAAACCATGGTTGATAGCTACACACATGACCAATTGCGAGACGAAGACAAGACCGAAAGATCCAAAAAACGCTCTGCAGGATACTTTGAGGCACTTTGGAACATCTCGGTAGAACCGTCGAAAGAAATACAAGGCGAACATATGAATCCGATGTCTCCAAATTCAAATCATATATATATACCCAATACACCAACCTGTGCCTCCGGGTCAACTCACGACGACGCCGACAAGCTATGAATTGTGGTCCTTCTCCCCTTCTCTCCTCCTCCCCCTCCCCCCCCTCTATCCCGATTGACAAATGGACACCTTAGTCCTATATCAGAGACAGAGAGCGACTAACTGGTTAATTGTAACTCACATTTAGGCTTGAATTGAGATTGTCATCGATTGATTGTACCATGTAAAGCGATTTGTCATACTATGTTCCCCTCCTATTTCCTTTCTGTATCCCATCCTTTGCCTTACAGAAAATAAAACAATATATTTAAAAAAAAAAAAAATACATATATATATAAATATAAAAATTATACGTGTATGCTTAAGTAATATTTTAACATAATTATGTGATTTAATTAATTACAATTTGATTGACGTGCCTGACAATCCAGGCAGCAAGTGCAGATAATTAAATTTGCACATGCTATATTAACCCTGTAACGTTCCAAGACACCATCAAACCTGTACATGGAGGGTACTGTTTTACTCGGGAGACTTCGCTGAACACAAATATTAGTGTTTCAAAATGATAAATTGTATTACAACGATGATATATTAAGTAAAAGTTACGTTTTTCGCATTTTTCACACACGAACTGCACTTTTACTGATGATGTTATTGCTGTAATATGTTTTACTGTTTTGAAACACTTATGTTTGTGTTTAGTGAAGTCTCCCAAGTATAACAGTTTCCCCTATGTACAGGTTTTATGATGTTTTGGAAAGTTAGAGAGTCAAATATAAGGCTTGCATTCCATTTTTTTCACATTGAAATTTGCCAGATTGGTTACGTTGCATTTAAGACCATATGGTAGCCCAGGAATGATAATTACCCCCATGATGGCATACCATTTGAAAAAGTAGACAACCCAAGGTATTGCAAATGGGGTATGTTAGTCACAAACACTGGCCAAATATTAGTTTTTTTGCTTTTTCACACAAAAACAAATATGAATGCTAAGTGGCTACTATAAAAGACTGGACATACCCCACTTGCAATACCTTGGGTTGTCTACTCTTGCAAATGGTATGCCATCATGGGGGTAAATCTCATTCCTGAGCTACCATACGCTCTCAAAGGCAACATAACCAACCTGGGGAATTTCAATTTGAAAAAACTGAAAAATGGGATGTGCTATATTTGACCCTTTAACTTTCCAAAACACCGTAAAAACTGTTAATGGGGGGTACTGTTGTACTCGTGAGACTTTGCTGAATCCAAATATGTGGGGTTTTTTTGCAGTTAAAGCTAACGGTATTATGACATTTACAGCTAAAATGTTTACACATTTTTAAAAAAAATCTTAATTTCTCACAGTTTTTTAAATTTTATAATAAATTATGTTTCAAATATGACTAGTTCATGAGAAATTAAAGCCCAGTTTCTCCTGAACAAAACGATATATAATAAGTATGGGTGCACTTAATATGAAAGAGGTGAATTACGGTTGAACAGACATATTGCGCAAATTCCAGTTTTTGCTTACATTTTGTTTTGATCAGAACGTGTACTATTGACTCCGTCCTGAAAGTAACACTTTAAGCAACATAACTACAACAGCGCACTCTAGTAGTTTTAGCGTAAGAAATTTCTTTCTACCTATTTTCCCTCTGTCTGTATGTCTGTCTGATTGTTGTGACTTGACATGCGTACAGTCGTTATTCGGCAGGTGCGATATTTACCCCAACACCCCAATAACTTACAGACACCGTGTTTCTGTTGGAAATATAAAGTCCACAGCTTTATTTATTATTATAAACAAGGTAACAAATTGGGGTCATTGCCACATAATGTCAATTTACCCACCATCCCCCACCGTACATAAATTACCCCTGGCAATGACCCCGACCAATAACAATACATAACATTATAAATAACAAATAACACATAACACATGGCCTACCAAAGAGGCCCCATATCCATCACTTTATTAACTGTAGGGGTGTACCGAGACCCCCCTACACCACCTGGTTCGGAGCCACCGATGAGCTCGAACCCACAAACCACTTAACACTCCGGTTTAATCCAGCCTAACTTTAGCCTAACCACTTGATACTCCTCCTACCTTCCAATTACCCAAGCCCTATCCCGCCGCTGTGACCAAACGGGAACTCAAATACTACAGGGAGGGTGGGAGGGACAATTACCAGGTAAGTGTCAGTTCTGTTAAAATGTCCCTTGCTCATAAAATGGCTGCTTAATATACCCCTATCTTACAACCCCCTTTTCCAGATAACCACACCCCTTTAACTAGTTACTCCCCTGCCTACTCCTGGCTCTGTCAAGGCCCACTCCCCTGACTGCGCTGTTCCATGGGCTTCATTAAATAGCTCATAGAAAGAAAAAGCCCTGTTTCTAATAAATTCTCTGTTTTTACCTCTTAATGCCCAGAGGGAAGTACAGTCTGTCATGCCATTGCTCCCCCAGAGGTTTCTTCCACAGGGTTCTTTTCCTTTCCTGAGTACTGAAGGATGGCTCTTTGTGAATCCAGAGGTACTGCAGCTCACATCTTAACTGTAAATTGTAATGTACACCAAAAACAAAATGATTACACTAGAAAATGGAATATGTAGACACCTGGGACTGCTGCCACCCTAAGGATCATTCCCAACAAAGCCCTTTAAGCATATTGGAAAGAAAAAAATGTGTGACAATATAATATAAAAATACACATGCCACGTATAACCAGTATGTACTCAACACAGAAAGAAGATTCAAACATATAAGGGGAGCAAAATAGAAAATACAATACCCTCCTGGGCCTTCAGTCTTCCTTACTGTCTGTTGGCAGGTAGAGTGTTCACAGTACAGACTGGGTCAGTCCTTGTAATTCGGACTCCATAGGCAAACTATGACTTTACACTATCCCTTTTTGGGTGCCTTCCCTATAATTTGACACCACTGTCTGTAGGTATGGTGTGTATGGATAATAAAACAAATACAGGATTTCTAGCGCTGATGAGAGTATTAGTAGGCAGCTAAAAAGACCCAAACCATGTTCTCTTCCTTCTGGTAAAAAGTACAGTTCGGTATGTAAATGAGGGAGCAGCACCTTGTAGATAGTCTCCAATCCATGAGATGGTCAGTGGATATGTGGAGAGAAAGGAACCAAGAAAAAACAATACAGTGTAGTATCTTCTGACGGTTGGTGAAAAGATTATAAAAACACACCTACAATTTTCAGGAGCTATAGATCAGCACCAGATGGTAGCATCTGGGAGGTAGAATCCCGTCTTTGGATGTGGTGGTCCTGTAGGACGTTGGCAGATGTAGTATCTAGATCTGATCTTGAAAGCAATGGGTCACTGTTGTAGATTTGTATGGAAAAAAATAAAACCGCAAATAATGCTCACTGGTATAAAAGGAAACTTTATAAAAAAATTAGTTTTGCTCAATCCCAATTGTATAGGTGGTATAATCCCCACCAAGGATTTCCTCTTGAAAAAATCTTCTTGAAAAATCTTCCAGGATAGTCCAGAATGAGGTTAAAAGAGATTGAATCATTAATTATAATTAAAATACACGAACATGTTTTACCAAGTTACAGGCTTTTTTTAAAGTGTATTTCACTTAGTGTATTTTCTAAGATCTTTCGTATCTTTCTGAAGCTCCTGCTATTTAGACTGAGAATGAAGTAAAAAAAAACAGCTCAAATCTGGTTGAGTGAAGTCCTGTACTAACTGGAAACCCGGCATACTAGAACTGTAACATAATATGCCTGGATTACATCGCCCTGCCGGGTACCCACCACTTGCAGACCTGCGGCCTAGCGTAACTGACTGGCCAGTGACTGGCAGCAGCAGTCAATATTCCATCTCGGGCTATAAGTTTTGTAGCAGCACACTCAAAGCTCTTTTATCTCCCATCTGGACTGGTAGAGGGTGCCCCAGTCCCCAATGGGAAAGCCTTTATCTCTGGCATGCCGGAGACTACTCTTGTTGATCTAAAGACTGCGTGGTGTAACCACCGCGTCAAAGCTCTTATCCTGCCAAGCGGACCTAGAGGGCCTGAAGTGGAGAGCTCTCTGTAAGGCTTTCTGGCAGCACATAAACAGCCGCGCTCACCTCCCTGCGGGCCCCGTTGCACTGACAATTCAGAATGCCAGCTCACTGCTCTTCTTCTGTGCTGGGAAACCACTTAGAGCCACATCCAACCCACTGTCTATGTACCCGGTGAGCTCTCAGAGCCCTGGAGCTCTCTCAGGCCTACAATCCTAAAATAAATGCAATGGGGTTATAAATTCAGCTTTGTATTTTCACAAAATCTTGGGAGGGGGGGAGTTGAACATAATTTAATGATTTTTTACTACAGCAGGAAATATCAATTTTAAAAAATATATCACTAAATTCCAATGTGCATGTACAAAATGCACTGTAACTTTGCAAGATAGTAACAAAGGGGGGGGGGGGGGGGGGGTATTGTTTTATTTAAAATAATTTTCTAAGCATAGTTTGGAGGTTTGATCATAGTGGCACATAGCAGATTTGAAATATGCCCAGTTAAAATGCAGTGCTGTATTTTGTATATGTGCTGCTCTAGGCATGATGAAACTCGTGCACCCACCCTCCCCCCCAATCTAAATTTGCCCCGTCCCTACCTATTTAAGATAAACAAACATTTTGACTGATAGATAAACACTAACACACCCACTCACTGGCACACACTTTCAGATACACATATAGTGGCATACATTCACTGACAGACACATACACACACTCACTAACAGATACACACTCACAGATACACACATCCCCTCACTCACAGACACACACTGACAGACACACACACAGTGGCGTACGTACCGCGTACGTACACGCTTTGCGGCCCCGGCCCGTGCGGCAAACCGCCGGGGCCGCATGTCAAGGGGTCCATCGGGTGGCCCATGCTGTCAGGGCCACCCGATGGACATGGATTTTAAGGGAGCCCGGTCTGCGCTGAGCGCTTTAAGTGCTCAACCGGGGCCCCTGTGATGAGATCATCACTGCTGGGAGGAAGTGACCGCACGTCAATCCTCCCAGCATACTGAGAGCCCGCGCGGGAGGAAATAGAAAGGAGGAGGGAGTCAGATTGGGAACTCTGATTCCCATCAGGCTGAGCCACCACTGGACCCACACATGGTAGGAAACATTTTGTGTATTTGTGTCTCTGTATGTATGTATGTATGTCTGTGTCTCTGTATGTGTGTATGTCTGTGTCTCTGTATGTGTGTATGTATGCCTGTGTATGTGTGTATGTATGTCTGTGTCTCTGTATGTGTGTATGTATGTCTGTGTCTGTGTCTCTGTATGTGTGTATGTATGTCTGTGTCTGTGTCTCTGTATGTGTGTATGCATGTCTGTGTCCGTGTCTCTGTATGTGTGTATGTATGTCTGTGTCTCTGTATGTGTGTATGTCTGTGTCTGTATCTGTGTGTATGTGTGTGTGTATCTGTATGTACGTCTGTGTCTCTGTGTGTGTGTGTATCCATATGTATGTCTGTGTCTCTGTGTGTGTGTGTGTGTATCCATATGTATGTCTGTGTCTCTGTGTGTGTGTGTGTGTGTGTGTATGTATGTGTGTGTCTGTGTCTCTGTGTGTGTATGTATGTATGTATGTGTCTTTGTCTCTGTATGTGTGTGTGTATCTGTATGTATGTCTGTGCATGTATGTTTGTGTATGTGTGTATGATTGTGTGTCTGTGTCTCTGTGTGTCTGTGTCTGTTTCTGTATGTGTGTATCTGTATGTCTGTGTATGTATGTGTGTCTGTGTATCTGTATGTGTGTATGTATGTATGTGTGTGTCTGTGTCTCTGTATGTGTCTGTGTGTGTCTCTATGTATGTGTCTGCGTGTGTATCTCTGTATGTATGTGTCTGCATGTGTGTATGTATGTATGTGTCTGTCGGGGGTGTGTGTATGTGTTTGTGTCTGTATGTATGTGTCGGGGGAGGGGCCCACAGTCAGGGGGAGAGGTTCACGGTAGGGGGGGGGGCACGGACCAGTTTCGCACCGGGGCCCCATGGAGTGTGTGTACGCCACTGCACACACACATTGACTCACAGACACAGTGACAGAAGCACACTTATCACAGACACACACTGAGAAGTGTGATACTGAGTGTGTATCTGGGTATGTGAGTGTGTTGTTGTCTGTGTGTCAAACTGTAAATGTATGACTGTTAATATGTGTCTGCATGCTTGATTGTAAGTCTGTATCTGAGTATAATTTTATGCATCTGTGTATATCTGTGAGTGTGTCTATAAGTGTATATCTGGAAAGTTTCTATAGGAGTGAATCTGTGAGTGTGTCTATAGGGATGCATCTGTGAGTGTATCTATAGGAGTGTATCTGTGAGTGTGTCTGTCTGTAGGAGTGCATGTATGAGTGTCCCTATCTGTGAGTGTGTTCTGCGTGACTCTCTATAACTGTGTAGTGAAGCAGGGCCAGGAAAACCTTTAACCCCTTAAGGACCAAACTTCTGGAATAAAAGGGAATCATGACATGTCACACATGTCATGTGTCCTTAAGGGGTTAAGCGGGTGCAGTTAGTTTGGAAGGGGTTCATTTCTTTAATTGCTAGGGGAAGATATGTCATGATTTGAATTGGGGAGATACAGGCAAATTGCCTATAAATAAGGGATTCTAATTTTAGGAGGGAAGGGGTGAAATTCTGGCCAATGTCAGGACATATACTTTTTAAGAACAGGGGTAATTGTCAGGAGGCTGTTGCTAGAAACTAATGCCACTGTGCTTAGCCCCACCATGTAGAGCCTTGCTCATTGGTTAAGAGCTTCAGGTGAGTGCCATTAACCAATGAGCTAGGCAATGTGCAGTTTACCTAACCAGAGTTTTCTTGCAGGACCCTCAGGCAGCAGTGGAGGCAGTGGTGCATGTCTATCAGTACCTATGTGTGTAGTTTGTGTAGGGGGGCGGCAAAATGCATTTTTCCTTGGTAGTCTAAGATATTTGCATCGGCCCTGCACACATTCACTGACAGACACACACTGACAGATACACAGATTCACTGACAGACACACACACATTCACTGACAGACACACACTCACACACACACACACACACATTCACTGACAGACATTTTGATACTGACACTCACACCAATTGTCTCACACACTTACAAAGTATATATCTATATATATATTTTTTAAATTTTTATTTTAATCCACCCAGCTTCCCTACCTTTGGGAGAGCTGGAGAGGATTCTTCCCTGGGGTCCATTGGGACTTCCAAGGCTGGTTGCTGCTGGGCTGACTGGGCTTGTTGCTGCTGGTCTGACTGCAAGCAGGGCGTGAGGGCAGGCAGGCAGACGCACAGTGGAGGCAGCGAGGGAGCTGTAATCTTCCTGATAAAGCCTATTGGTGAAATGCGTTATGGATATTACTACGTTGTATTTTGTTTAAATAAAGGATTTTTTCTCTCTACCTGAGTACTGTGCCAATTACCTTTTTTATTTCACATCTCCTGGCATTTTATAATACCATTTCTTATCCTAGGTGGGGATCATTCCACCAGTGCCTTATTCAAAGAGTAGTTGGTCTGCTCTACCTTTTCGAGTATATATATTTTATTTCATTTTTAGCAATATTTTTTTTTATTCAGAAAGCACTATGTGTTACCTTTTATTCTTGCTTTTGGGTTTCCGGAATCTTTTTAATAGAGGACATGCACATCATATCCCGTAAGTGGGGATTATACCACTGCAAGCTATATACGCTGGAGCTGGCTATAGCTCCACTAAATGTGAATAACCCATTGTTATTTTTACTACCTCCACTCTAATTATATTGACATATTGCACTATTGAAGTCTTTCCTGCTTTTGTCTTTCTATGCTATATATGAATTCAATTAAAGAACTCTGAACACCTGCATACCCTTCTAAGACAAGATTGTTCTGCTCTGATCTTTTGACCACTTGACTTTACCACTACCTAAGAGGGTACTTGTATTCAAGACATTTTATCTGGACTATTTTTATTATATCAATAGTCCTTCCTAATAGTAGTTGTTGTTTACAATATTTTTTATATATCTCAGGCGCAGCCCTTGTTTCTGTGTTTTTGCTTCTCCCATTCACTAAGGGTTTGAGAGGGATCCCTTAATTTGGTTTGCTGCCCTTTTTGTCTTCTGTTAATTAGCACTGATTGTTGTTTGTTTCCTACAATATACACCATATGGAATACTCTGGAGAGTCTACTTTCACAAATAGTAGGCCTTTGTAGGGTTATTTGAACAGTCAAACTGCCAAAGCTTACACTGAGAGTACATTTTTTATATAGTATTTTTATCAATCGCGTCTATATTTCGGATCGGAAGCCAACTGTGTTTCATTGTCCTTGTATGTACATTGTACAGTGATAATAAAGTTGCATCTGAATCTACAATGCCCCAAAATAAGAAATAGGCCCATCAAATCCATCTATTCTCATCTAGACTTAGGCTGTCTGTGTAGACCTGCAGCATATCGGCACCGTGGTATGTCACCTCTCCAGCCCCAGGTCTTGTTGAGGGATAGCCACTGTAAAAGAGCTTCCTCTACTCCGGTTGGGTACTTCCGCCAACAGATGCTCCTAGTGCTCACCAAGGGCTCCAAGCACTCCACCAGACACCATAAGCACTGCAGACCCCACAACTGCCGCAGCTTGGTTGGGGTCTCGCCATCTCCTATCCACCCTGGACCTACGACAAGGCTCCAGGTTCCAGTGGGTGAAACTCTCTTCCTCCAGAGAGTCAAGCAGGAATAGCTCTTAAAAGAGCTCAGAGAATCCAAGGGAGTATAGTGATTATAGCAATCCCTCGTAGTTATCTAGCAGTTTCCCCCAATAAGAGACAAGACTCTAGATTGAGGGCGAAGTAAGTCTGTTTAATGGAAGCCACAGTTGGCCTTTTATGCACCTCTCTCCCGGTGCTTCACACTGCTGCTGGGGAGTGAGACCATTTGTCTCCCCTCCCTGTAACACACTCTGCTGGGGAGTGAGACCGATTGTCTCCACTCCCTATAGCATACACTGCCGCTGGGGAGTGAGACCGGTTGTCTCCACTCCCTGTAACACACTCGGCCACTGGGGAGGAGGGATGACACTCTCCTCTCCCTGGGTTGTACACTGCCACTGGGGAGTGAGACCGACTGTCTCCACTCCCTGTAACTCACTCTACCGCTGGGGATGGAGGACGCTACTCTCCTCTCCCTGTAACTCTATCTGCCGCTGGGGAGAGAGACCGACCGTCTCCTCTCCCAATGATACACTCTGCCGCTGGGGAGTGAGACAGACCATCTCCACTCCCAATAACACACACTGCCGCTGGGGAGGAAGGATGGAACACTTATCTCCCTGGGACGCACACTGCCGCTGGGGAACAAGCCCGGGGTTGTCTGTTCCCTGGACCTCACATTGCCACTAGGGAGTGAGACTGACCGCCTCCACTCCCAATAACTCTGTCTGCTGCTGGGGAGAGAGACTGACTATTTCCACTCCTATCATCTCCATCTGGGGTTGGAGATCTAGGCCGGCTGCCCAGCATCCATGTATGGCCAGTGGAGAGACCTCGGTCCCGGGTCTCCTGATGACAGGCTTAGTTGCTGGGGAAGAGTGACAAAACTCAATGCTCCCGGTGGTACACAGTCCATAAGCCCCATCATGTCAGAAACAGGAGGCGTTACCCGTTGGAATAGGCAAACATAATCCTGTTCTAGTTCCCACTCCCGGTTGGCAAGAAAAGATAGGTCTGGCTGAATGGCAACGATCTCAGTAAGATCCCAATTGTATGCCCGCTCAGCTCGGATGGACCAGAAGAGAGCAATGTTGGTTTCTCCAAACCAGAGACTAGTTTCAATAGTATACCACAACAAACCAGGGCCATCGTAGTCTCCCCCCTCAATACACTTGTACTTGATCAGCCATGGGTAGAGGTGGTAAGCATCCCACCGCTGCCAATAATGTAACAGAGCTCCCTGTACCCCTGGCTGGATACCTCCGCCAAGCACCGCTTCCTAGCTGGAACAGGGGACAAACCACTGCACTTCTGCCCACAGTCGCTATTGCTTCCTTCCTGGAGCCAAATGGTGAATTAGCTCTAGTCCTTACAAGGACTTTCCCCGTTGAATCTCCTGAAAGCTGAAAGAGCAGACACAGGAGTAAATCTTCTTTCCCTCCAATAACAGGACGACACACAGTTTTGGAGTGTAAGCTGGTAAAGGATTTTAATGGAGGCACACTGGCCTTTTATGCAAGTTTCCCAACAAAGGTGACACCCAGGTGGACCTTGTTGGGCACAGGGACACAAAGTGAACAAAGCAATAAAAACTGAGTCATACAGTGAGACACTCCCATACACAAACAATATAATCCCTCCTCTGTGCTTGGTAGATAATTGAATCAGGAACTGTACTAATCTAACCCAATTATCTCTAAGCACAGAAAAAACATACAATTTTATGAAACCCTAAAAAGTACCTTAAAACTACACAAAACCCGAAGTCACAGCCCCTGATAGCCCTGATCTAAGTGAACAACATTTCCAAAAATCACCCAGATCAGTTCAGGGGTTCAGGAATTTCCTGGAAGTCATAGTTTTGACCGACTGCAAGCATGGCCCCATGCCCAAAACAGTTCCAGGGAAATCAGTGCTAACAGTCATTCAAGTTTAGTAGTCTTTTACAGGTTTCCCTGCAGGGCCCATAGTTTGTGGGCAGGAGGCTGGCAAGCAGTCTCCTCCAGGAGCACGTGGCATACTAACTTAAATGTCACAATAACCAAAATGTTCCATTCCTTTTATTAATTGTGTAGCCTATCACTGCACTTTTTCTAGTGCCATAATTCTTTATAACAGGTGCCTAAAATTGCATAGCAAAGTCAATGTGTGTATATATAAAGAGGCAAAATTATATTTTCATCCCTATAATTAATGCTCCTATTTATACAAGACAATACCTTATTGGCCTTGCACATTGCACATTGTTGCCTAGTTTGTTGTCTATACCAATTCCCAAATGCTTTTCGTTTGTTGTTATTCCTAGTTAACTACCATTTAGGGTGTAAGTTTGTAGAATATTGCATATTCTATGTTTCTATTGATTATATATGGATGTCTGGATTGGCATAAGTAACAGATGGTATAAGTAACAATGCTTTCTTTGTCTGAGAGCTTTGGAATGTGGATTTGGGGGTCTTGTCCTTATATGGCTAGAGTTAAACTCTGACGTCAGTATGGGCACATCTATATACAGGGAGTGCAGAATTATTAGGCAAATGAGTATTTTGACCACATCATCCTCTTTATGCATGTTGTCTTACTCCAAGCTGTATAGGCTCGAAAGCCTACTACCAATTAAGCATATTAGGTGATGTGCATCTCTGTAATGAGAAGTGGTGTGGTCTAATGGCATCAACACCCTATATCAGGTGTGCATAATTATTAGGCAACTTCCTTTCCTTTGGCAAAATGGGTCAAAAGAAGGACTTGACAGGCTCAGAAAAGTCAAAAATAGTGAGATATCTTGCAGAGGGATGCAGCACTCTTAAAATTGCAAAGCTTCTGAAGCATGATCATCGAACAATCAAGCGTTTCATTCAAAATAGTCAACAGGGTCGCAAGAAGCGTGTGGAAAAACCAAGGCGCAAAATAACTGCCCATGAACTGAGAAAAGTCAAGCGTGCAGCTGCCAAGATGCCACTTGCCACCAGTTTGGCCATATTTCAGAGCTGCAACATCACTGGAGTGCCCAAAAGCACAAGGTGTGCAATACTCAGAGACATGGCCAAGGTAAGAAAGGCTGAAAGACAACCACCACTGAACAAGACACACAAGCTGAAACGTCAAGACTGGGCCAAGAAATATCTCAAGACTGATTTTTCTAAGGTTTTATGGACTGATGAAATGAGAGTGAGTCTTGATGGGCCAGATGGATGGGCCCGTGGCTGGATTGGTAAAGGGCAGAGAGCTCCAGTCCGACTCAGACGCCAGCAAGGTGGAGGTGGAGTACTGGTTTGGGCTGGTATAATCAAAGATGAGCTTGTGGGGCCTTTTCAGGTTGAGGATGGAGTCAAGCTCAACTCCCAGTCCTACTGCCAGTTTCTGGAAGACACCTTCTTCAAGCAGTGGTACAGGAAGAAGTCTGCATCCTTCAAGAAAAACATGATTTTCATGCAGGACAATGCTCCATCACACGCGTCCAAGTACTCCACAGCGTGGCTGGCAAGAAAGGATATAAAAGAAGAAAATCTAATGACATGGCCTCCTTGTTCACCTGATCTGAACCCCATTGAGAACCTGTGGTCCATCATCAAATGTGAGATTTACAAGAAGGGAAAACAGTACACCTCTCTGAACAGTATCTGGGAGGCTGTGGTTGCTTCTGCACGCAATGTTGATGGTGAACAGATCAAAACACTGACAGAATCCATGGATGGCAGGCTTTTGGGTGTCCTTGCAAAGAAAGGTGGCTATATTGGTCACTGATTTATTTTTGTTTTGTTTTTGAATGTCAGAAATGTATATTTGTGAATGTTGAGATGTTATATTGGTTTCACTGGTAAAAATAAATAATTGAAATGGGTATATATTTGTTTTTTGTTAAGTTGTCTAATAATTATGCACAGTAATAGTCACCTGCACACACAGATATCCCCCTAAAATAGCTAAAACTAAAAACAAACTAAAAACTACTTCCAAAAATATTCAGCTTTGATATTAATGAGTTTTTTGGGTTCATTGAGAATGATACCGGAGAAACTGACGGAAGCCAAGCACAGAGAGATGGACACAGGTTTCTTCAGGAAGGAAGAGATTCTTTATTGGATCACCGATCGGGACTCAGAGGGACTAGCGTCACCAAAATACAGCAAGTTCTGAGCCCCGGACAATAGTGCAGGCTCCTTATATAGGCACATAACTCCTCCCATATTAAGCTCCACCCGCACATTCTCTTAACCAATCAACACAAATGAGAATTAACTTCCTGTTTGACCGCATGGCTTGTCCAGCACAATGGAGGAGGGGGAATACTACATCCTGTATTCTTGCACATGCTCCGTACACTACTGATCGTATCTTGCCTCGTGCAACCAACTGATCGATACGTCAGCATATGCACGTACACATGCCACGTGGTAATCTCGGCCTACTAAATTTATTTTTACCGAGATTCCACCACATTCCCCCCTTTGATGCCTCTTGATATTTTACAATTACTTGAGGCATCACTTAACCTTGGTTTGCATACACCGCAAGTTACCTTGAACCAGACCAGACTTATCTTATGATGTGAATCTTCAACACTCATCTTCCTGCATTGGTTCTCCCTGATCTAGAGCCTTATACTTATAAACCACCATTATCTGTGCAGCAGCCTTCCTCTCTGCTATATTTTCTATCAGGCTTTGCACAGACCTAACTACTAAGGGTATAAGACACGGCAGGAGTAGACACAACATTAAAATCAGTAGGACTCCACCTACCACTGCCTTAAGCCCTCCAAACCACTCATACCAGCTACCAAACCAACTACTTGGATTATACCCTTTCCATACCTGAGTAGGCACATGCGCTAGTTTAACCATATGGCTAGTAAGCTCAGCTATTGCTTGCCCTTCGTCATCTATTTGAAGACAGCAATTGCTCAGGTTAAACTTCCCACATACACCTCCCTCTACTGCCAAAAGGTAATCCAAGGCTAATCTATTTTGGTAGACTGCTGTCCTCATCCTGGTATTATGCTTCGCTAGAAGATTGAGCGCTTGTGATGTCTCGTTGGTGATAATCTCAACCACCGCCTGTAATCTTATAATTCGGTTGAGCATATAAATAGGGGTTCTATAACCAAAGGTACCATCCTCGGCCCACGTGGCTGGCCCATAATAATCTATGATACGCTGGGGAGGCCATTCATCTTCCCAGGCGCCTATCTCTATGGGTCCCCTTTTCTTCCTATGATTCACATCATACACTTTAACACCTAAAGTCTCACCTGTTTCAATCGGTAACAAGAAGAAGGATGGTTTGAGCATACCCAACACACATGCCCCTTCCCAGTCCTGTGGCAACTCCGAATAGGCTTTCTTACCACAGATCCAGTACAAATTTGCTGGGGCTCTCCAGGTAGATGTGATGGATAAATCAAACCACACATCCTTTAAATTGGCGTATCTAGCAAACGGGTTAGATGGTTCTGAGACATTTGAAGCCGACCACCAAGTTGTATTCTTTGTATCATCATCATAAGCTTTTTGCCCTAGACAAGTTAATTCTCCTACAGAAGTGTTATACATTATTCCTTTCCTTGCTATGCAAACATAACCTATGATGGAGGTCTTTAATCTCCACTCAGATTTACCTCTAACACCCATATGATAATCGGCTTGTGTAGATATTAGTTGGTCAACTGCCTCAGAACCGGACATTACCTCCTTTGCTTCCCAAGGCCATTGGTCTCCCATGTTAGTACCTCCACACACATAGCAGTTGGTAACATTAAGACTACCGGCAATACTTTCAGCTAGGTCAATGAACAGGTTTTTAGCATTATGGGGGATCTTATTATCTATACTCATCTCTTCATAAAAGGAATGGTATACTTGATGAGTTTGGGAGGATACCGTATCAGTCTCTATCCCTATAAATAATACTGTCCCAGGATCTAAACCCGTCCCGTATATTTGAAACCCAAATAAATTGCCATATTTGTCTAAGAACTTATCGGGGTTATTTATAAGTATATGGATGGGATTACATTCCATAGACTTACAATATGGGCTAGTCGGCAACTTAGTCACTATCATGTCTTTGTCTACTGTCTGTCCCCAAGTCGCCCACCCCACACAAGACCAATATGGGCAGAAGTTATAGTCTTTATTTGGGCATCTAGGACTCACATATTTATTTTTACTACTGGGACAAATATATTTATCATTAGACCCATACGTCCTCTCCCATCTAAGATCCCCACATACATTCCACGGCTTTCTACCACTCGATATCGCTTTACACGCATCAAATAGCAGAACACCCGAAGAATGTACGGATTCTAACACCGTCTTATTAATTAGGGTCCCCTGAGGATCTCCATTCCTGAGAGTCAACCAAATTGTACGAGGTTGATACTCCGGACTGAAGCACTTAGGTTCTCCTACTCCTAAATGGCACACACTATAGTCTATATTTAGGTATCTACATCTCGATACATCTCCTTTACACTCGTATTGTGAATGCCAAATTAGGGTTTGGGAAATATGGTTACCTGTTCTCGTAGTCTTAATGCATACCTCACAGCTATGAGTGTCGGTACCTCTACCTTCCTGAATATAAAAACACACATAAATAAACACTATCAAAAACACATCTTTCGCCGTCATCCTCAGTCTTCGTCCGTGCGAAGGCACCTCAGCTTCCAGGATGTAAGGGCTGCAGGGAATGGAGTTCTGCTCGTCTTCACAGGAGTCCCTTCGAGACTTTCCCTGGCTTATAAACTATACGTCGGTGGGCGGACAGGCTTTATTATGGCCTTCTCACTCACGCACCAAATCCCAAAAATAATAAAATTTGTAATCCACAATAGTTCCTCGTTACTCCGACTGAGTAGTGCGTTTTAACCGGATCTTGCAGGGATTCTCTGGATCTGCTGTAACTTGCCAAGAATCGACTGCTGCTGGTTTAACCCTGGAGTGATGTATCCACGGAGTCACTTCGGCTACTTTTATCGCTGTAGGGGTAGACAAAAGAACAACATAAGGACCTCTCCACTTGGGCCCTAACGGTACATTATTCCACTCTTTAATCCACACTTGATCTCCTGGATGATAACTATGAACAGGGGGATAAATATTCACAGGTAATCTATCTTGTACCCATTTCTGTACCTCCTCCATAGTCTTACCCAACTCTACAACCTGCTGCCGGGTAATTCCTTCTCCCAACTGACTCAAATCCCCCCTTAAGTTACCAAGTACGGGAGGTGGTCGCCCATACATGATTTCAAAAGGAGAGAGGCCCATCCTTCTGGTAGGGGTACTGCGGATTCGCAATAGAGCTATGGGTAAGAGAACGTTCCACTTAAGTTGGGTTTCCTGACACATTTTAGCCAACTGGTTCTTAATAGTTCTATTCATTCTCTCTACCTTACCAGAGCTCTGGGGTCTATATGCAGTATGAAGCCTCCACTTTATACCAAGCATATGAGTCAGTTGTTGTAGGCACTGATGAACAAAAGCTGGACCATTGTCCGATCCTATAGAACAGGGTAGTCCATATCGGGGTATTATTTCTCGTAGCAGGAATCTCACAACTTCTCCTGCTTTCTCTGTACGAGTAGGACATGCTTCTACCCAGCCTGAATAGGTGCACACAATTACCAGCAGGTAACGATGTCCACCCGATTTAGGCATCACTGTAAAGTCTATTTGTAGATCGGACATGGGGAGTCCCCCCATAAACTGGACTCCTGGTGGCTTTACTGGTCCTTGTCTTGCATTATTTTTAGCACACGTTACACATCTTCGTACAATGGCCTGAGTCAAGTTGGACAATCTTGGTATGTAGAAATGTTTTCTGAGAGATTCTTCAGTACTGTCTCTCCCAGAATGTGTCCCGTTATGATAATTTTGGACAATTTCTACCGCTAGTGATGCTGGTATGACTATTCTTCCATCTTCTAGCTGATACCACTTGTTCTCCAAATACTTTCCTGGTTCAGTCTTTAACCACTCCTCTTCTTGAGCTGTATAAACTGGAGTCCATTGGGACAGTGGAGTTGGTATAAGAGCAGCTATATGCCCCACATACTCCTGTCTTCCTGATTCAGCAGCACGCTTAGCTGCACTATCTGCCATCCGATTTCCCTTGGTTACATCACCATCTCCTCTCAGATGCGCTCGACAATGTATGATACCGACTTCTTTCGGCTCCCACACTGCTTCCAATAGTTGTAGGATTTCAGCTGCGTATTTAATTTCTTTGCCTTCTGAATTCAGTAGTCCTCTTTCTTTATACAAAGCTCCGTGGGCATGAGTGGTTAAAAACGCATATTTGGAGTCCGTGTAGATGTTCACTCTCAAACCTTCAGCCAATTGTAACGCTCGTGTCAGTGCTATCAATTCTGCCTTTTGTGCTGATGTTCCTTTCGCCAGTGGCCGAGCTTCTATCACCTTGTCTATTGTTGTTACTGCATATCCTGCATAGCGGATCCCTTTTTTCACATAACTACTGCCGTCGGTATAATATTGAACATCGGGGTTCTGGATGGGAAAATCACGAAGATCTGGTCTACTTGAGAATACTTCATCCATTACTTCCAAACAATCATGTTGACTTTCAGTAGGTTGTGGCAAAAGGGTAGCTGGATTTAAGGTGTTTACAGTCTCTAAATGCACTCTGGGGTTTTCACACAACATTGCTTGATACTTGGTCATACGTCTGTTACTAAACCAATGATTTCCTTTGTAATCCAACAACATCTGTACTGCATGTGGGACTCGTACATAAAGTTCTTGACCCAGAGTGAGTTTATCGGCTTCAGCTACTAGCAGGGCGGCTGCAGCTACGGCTCTTAGACAAGGTGGAAGTCCGCTGGCCACTGCATCCAATTGCTTAGACATGTAGGCAACAGGTCTTTGCCATGATCCCAAGTACTGTGTCAATACTCCCACAGCCATTCTTCTTTGCTCGTGTACATACAGGTAGAATGGTCGTGTGTGATCAGGTAGACCTAATGCTGGGGCACTCATCAAAGCCTTCTTCACATCTTCAAATGCCGTTTGTTGTTCTTGAGTCCATAAGAAGGGGTCGTGCTCTGTACCTTTGATAGCTGCATACAGAGGTTTTGCCAGTATCGCATAGCTGGGAATCCATATCCTACAGAAGCCTGCTGCCCCCAAGAATTCTCGCACTTGTCTTCTATTCTTGGGTATTGGTATTTGGCAGACAGCTTCTTTTCTCTCTGGCCCCATAATCCTTTGACCTTCAGAGATATGGAATCCCAGATATTTGACAGTTGGCAAACACAACTGAGCCTTCTTTCTAGACACCTTGTATCCTGCCTTCCAGAGAATGTGTAGTAGATTGTGCGTTGCTTGCTGACAGATTTCTTTTGTAACTGCTGCTATCAACAAGTCATCTACATATTGTAACAATACACACTCTCCTGGGATGGACTCGAAATCCAGTAGATCTTGACTTAGGGCTGAACCAAATAGGGTAGGTGAATTTTTAAACCCTTGGGGCAGTCTTGTCCAAGTCATTTGGCGTTTTGAGCCCGTTACAGCGTTCTCCCATTGGAAAGCGAAAATACATTGACTTTCTGCGGCAATTCGGAGGCAAAAGAAGGCATCTTTGAGGTCTAAGACTGTAAAGTAAGTAGCCCCGCCCGGAATTAAAGCAAGCAGGTTATATGGATTGGGTACAACTGGATGTATACTAACAACCGCATCATTGACTGCTCTCAAGTCCTGCACAGGTCGATACTCATCTGTACCGGGCTTTTGAACAGGCAGCAATGGGGTGTTCCAGGGGGAAGTACAGAATTTTAGGATACCATACCGTATGAACTTATCCAGATAGGATTGGATGTTCTTCTTAGCCTTCTGCGGGATGTGGTATTGTCTTAGGCTCACTGGATAAACCCCAAGTTTTAGTTCAATTTTTATAGGTGGAATATTGCGGGCCAGTCCTGGTGGGTTGTTCTCTGCCCAAACTCCTGGTATGTTAAATAATGTCTCATCACTCCTAGGGTTTTGGCTAGTCAACGCTGTATAAAGTCGCCACTCTTCTTCCTTTGGTACGGATAATGTCATGATACCTGAAGGTCCATTAAACTTTAAGGATGTTGTTCCATTTGGTAGGAACGTAATCTGCGCTTGTAACTTAGATAGCATATCACGTCCCAGCAATTGGACTGGACATTCAGGCATATAAAGGAATTGATGTTTTACTACGTGGCCTCCCAATGTACAGAGTCGACTTTTAAGAACCGGTTTTTCAGCACTTCTTCCAGTTGCTCCTATCACAGTAATAGTCCTTCCAGATGGAGGAGCAACTAGATTAGTCACCACTGAATGTTCAGCACCAGTGTCGATCATGAACGCACTCCTTTTTCCCCCTATTGATACATCGACCATAGGCTCCGCTCGACCAAGGGGGATGGAGCCCGGTCGGTATCAATAGTCCTCCATGACCGTGTCAGCCAATCCTACAAAGTCCCTACCTTCTCTATCGCGGGACCTTTGCGCTGCTGGAATATACCTGTCTTCCCTAACACTTCCTCTGTTCCCATTATTCCCTCTATTACCATTACTCCCTCCGGGGCCTCCTCTACCTCTCGCTCTGCCTCTAAAGTTTCCGTAGCCTGCCCTGGGTAGGTCTCTCTCGTACTGCTCTCTTTGCGGACATTCGTTCCTCCAATGCCCTTCTTCCTTGCAATACGCGCATTGATTCCTACTCAAAGGCTCCCTATTCCATCTACTATCGCCTCTATCTGGGCCCGTCTATCTACGCCTGCGATCGCTACCGCTAGCATATCAGCCTTTTTACGCATCTTGCGCTCTTCCTCTTTCTTACTTTCTGTTTCCCTATTCATATAAACCTTATTCGCTACCTCCATTAGTTGGGTGATTGACATACCTGCAAACCCTTCTAACTTTTGTAGCTTGCGCTTAATATCTCCGTAAGCTTGGCTGACAAAGGCGGAGTTCACCATTCGGGAATTATCTGCGTCTTCCGGATTAAAGGGGGTATACAAGCGGTATGCCTCCAATAATCGGTCATAAAAGACACTGGGCGCTTCATCGCTTTTCTGAATCACCTCAACTGTCTTCGACATGTTAATAGCTTTCTTTCCTCCGGCTTTCATGCCAGCAATTATAGCGTCTCTATAGGCTCTGAGTTGAACCATATCAGCACCATTTACATTCCAATCGGGATCGGTGTTGGGATAATGTGTTGCAGCCCATGCTGATGGATTGGCTTGGTTTAAAGTACGGGCTTTATCCTCTAGTGCTTTAATGGCCGCTTGATTAATTCTTGTCCTTTCCTCATTGTTGAATAAAGTCATTAATAACTGCTGGCAATCAGCCCATGTCGGGTTATGTGTCTGTACTATTGAGGTGAACAGATCAGTCATAGCTTGTGGTTTCTCAGTATACGAGGAATTGTGGGTCTTCCAATTTAAAAGATCGGTTGTCGTGAATGGGACATATACAAAGACTGGGTCAGCATGTGCCATTTGGCCTGCGGCATCGATATAGGCTGACCCAGGATTCAGACGAAGAGGCATCTGATAGTGTTTTAATTGTTGGGCACCGGTCAACTGTCGGGTCTGTATGGGGCTACGTGGAGGGGCGTCAGTCATAGGCTCCAGTTGGGGAGAAATAGGGTATGGGGATGTGGGAGCTTGGTTTTGGGAAAAGGTTGTAAATAAAACACTTCGAGCCGAGCTAGATGAAGCTTGACCGGAAGTCTGAAGTGGCGCCAAATCAGGATATTCGTTTTTAATGGGGGTTGGTTCTGATTCCGGAAGGGGAGATTTAGTACGAGGGGGGGTGGATCCTGTACTGGAGGAGGAAGCGGAAGTGGATGGGGGTAATGAGGGGAGGGTTACAGGACTTCCTGCATTTGCGTCACTTCCTCTTAACGGAAAGTAAGGGGGCGGCAAAGGGATCTCGGACTCAGGGGGTGTGTCCAAAATGGGCCTAACACCAGTCCTAGTGGACGAACAAGTCCTAGCTACCATGAGGCGACACTGCTCCTCGTGGCATGTCTGGAGCCATTTTGGCGAGTCATTTACGGCCTGTCTCCAACAATCAATATAAGGAAACTGGCCGTAAAGTTCAGGCCTACCCGATACAGCCACGTGTACGCGCTGTACCAGAGTTGGATCCAAACTGCCACGTGGCGGCCATGCCGCAACCACAGTAGGCCACTCCCTAGTACACAAAGTGACCAAACGTACAGGAGACATTTTAACCCCAAAATCACAAGTTTTGAATCCCTTTTTAAAATTCTTCACCATACAACCTAAGGGATCCGGAATCGTTGACTGCGACGCACCCATACTTAACAATGGAACGTCGTCGACAACGAATACTATACACACGTACTATTCAACAGTCACACCCGTTTCCTCTGGCAACAGCACCACGTGGTACGGTTACCAAGTGAAACGTACACAATAACACAATAAACACTCAGGGAATTCCCGTACACACACAGCTGTTACACCAGTCACTAGATAATCAATATTATGCCCTTTGGCGTAACTATACAGTCACCCACGCTATAATTCTCTATATACGAATTACCCGTCTATAACACACCCCAGTAACATCGTCTTTTACAAATAGCGGTTACAGTACGGTTAGCATAGGTCAAAGCACAAGTTAAGGTCACAATACAATTATTAGTGGTTATGGTGTTAAACATGCAATGGACGACAATGATTAGTACTTATATACAGTGTCAGTAAATATACAGGGTTATGGTACCGTGCACTATAATACAGCAACACACTATTAACACTCTCGCTAGACGGCTGAGCTCGCGCTATCTAACAAGATATACACTTTACTAAACAATCTTTATCACATTTACAATTCCCAACTAAACTATTGGCCAGTACCTTGAATGGACTACCTAAAACTATATACACCCGTTTTGGTTAGCCACACTGCCCAATCACCACATATAGCGAGCTAGAGAACCGAATTTACACAGGCGCCTCTTAGTCGCACTATCAAAAGTCTAGTGGGTTCCAAATTTACACGCCTTCCCACTTAGCCCAGATAGGTTGAGAGCTAGCGAACCGAATTTACACAGGCGCCGCTTAGTCTCCCGGTCCCTCCGACCTAGCGAACGTAATATACACCCTAGAACGCTAGTCTAGACAAGACACCGGTGTCCGGCTAGGGCTATTTACACCAGGACCCCGCCTGACTAACAAAATCAAACGGTCTGACTAAAGAGCGTTCGATCGAGCGGTGCGCCTTCGCTCCTTCCCTCCGACAGAGGGGGCAGATACACAGATTCAAACCCCTTTGGGCCTACCGCACAATCGGTATACCCCTAGTGGGTCCTGCCGTCTAAAACAGCAGTTGTCTTACCTCCTCGTTCCTGAACCTGAGTTCACACTCATCGACGGGGACACCCCAGCACTTCTCACGTAGAGGCCGATGATCTCCTGGACAACAGACCAGTGGCGCCGAGACGAAGGGAGGTCCACGCAGAAGTTCAGGGGTGCAGCCGTAGAGAACGTGGGCAAAGATAGACCGTCTCACGCCTCTGCCTCTCAGCTACCGTTGAACGATGAGCTTCCCGACCAATGCACCAAATGATACCGGAGAAACTGACGGAAGCCAAGCACAGAGAGATGGACACAGGTTTCTTCAGGAAGGAAGAGATTCTTTATTGGATCACCGATCGGGACTCAGAGGGACTAGCGTCACCAAAATACAGCAAGTTCTGAGCCCCGGACAATAGTGCAGGCTCCTTATATAGGCACATAACTCCTCCCATATTAAGCTCCACCCGCACATTCTCTTAACCAATCAACACAAATGAGAATTAACTTCCTGTTTGACCGCATGGCTTGTCCAGCACAATGGAGGAGGGGGAATACTACATCCTGTATTCTTGCACATGCTCCGTACACTACTGATCGTATCTTGCCTCGTGCAACCAACTGATCGATACGTCAGCATATGCACGTACACATGCCACGTGGTAATCTCGGCCTACTAAATTTATTTTTACCGAGATTCCACCACAAGAACATGGTTGTTGTTCAATAATAAAATTAATCCTCAAAAATACAACTTGCCTAATAATTCTGCACTCCCTGTAGTAACAGAGGGACACGAGGTCTCTCTCTCTTGGCTCTCTCTCTTGGCTCTCTTTCCTATACAAGATGTAACTCTCCCATCAGAAGTCCAGCAATTACCATCTGCCGTTGAACATCTATTATCCTGTAACATCCTTTGTTGTTTTATTATGTATCAGTAACTAAGAATAAACCTGAAGAAACCGTAAGTCAGATTACGTATTAGTACTTTTCATTAATATAGACATATATTAATGTGGCGAGAAATTTGGCCCAAGACTATATATACAAAAGATGTATATATCAATCAACTGAAGATAGGAAGAAATTAAGAAGATTTAAAGGACCACTCTAGGCACCCAGACCACTTCAGCTTAATGAAGTGGTATGGGTGCCAGGTCCAGCTAGGGTTAACTAATTTTTTTATAAACATAGCAGTTTCAGAGAAACTGCTATGTTTATCAGTTAGTTAAGCCTTCCCCTTTTTCCTCTAGTGGCTGTCTCACTGACAGCCGCTAGAGGCGCTTGCGTGATTCTCACTGTGAAAATCACAGTGAGAGCATGCAAGCATCCATAGGAAAGCATTATGAATGCTTTCCTATGCGACCGGCTGAATGCGCGCGCAGCTCTTGCCGCGCGTGCGCATTCAGCCGACGGGGAGGAACGGAGGCGGAGAGGAGGAGGAGAGCTCCCCGCCCAGCGCTGGAAAAAGGTAAGTTTTAACCCTTTTCCCCTTTCCAGAGCCGGGCGGGAGGGGGTCCCTGAGGGTGGGGGCACCCTCAGGGCACTCTATGCTTTCCTGGCACTAGAGTGGTCCTTTAACGTTGACGTTCCAACCAGATTTTACAAAGTTGCTTGTGCATTCTTTACTCCAAAGTGTATAACTTTGCATTGTTCTACATTCTACCATTTGTGTGCCCAGTCTCCCAATCTATCTGAATCTCTTCGCAGCAAAGCAATATCCTGCTCACATTGTATTACTTTACAGAGTTTTGTGTCATCTGCAAACACTGAAACATGACTTTGAATGCCTATTTCAAGATAATGTATAAATATGTTTAATAGAAGTGGTCCCAGAACAGAACCCTGCGGCACACCACTTACCATTTTTTTGGCTTGAAATGTTACTATTAATGATAACTTTCTGTACTCTATTAGCCAATGTTCTACCCAAGAACAAGAACTTTCATCCAGACCAATATCTTAGAGTTTGAACACTAACCCAGTGATTCCCAAACTGTGTGCCGCGGCGCACTGCGGCTCCGTGATAAGCACACAGGGATGCTGCAAGACTTTTCCCATGTGCTATGGATCGTTGCGACTCCATAGCACAGTGAAAGAAGTTTGTTACCTAAATCATGAACCATTAGTGCTGACTGAATGGCGCGAACGCATTGAAGTGAATGACTCCACAGCGTGGATACATTATTATCCCGGTAGCCGTATAGCGCTATTCTTTAGCAGTTTTTCACAAATTGGTCAATTATTGGTCGATACATGGTGCGAATGAATACAGCAATACTGTGCTATGTATCCACACTCTGGATTCATTCGGGTCAATTCGTAAAAAAACTATGCAAATCCATACAAACTCATGACGAGGTCAGGGCCATGCGGCATTATGTCTGGGAAACACTTAATAAAAAGACAGCTTTTTTTTTCTTTTACACTTATTAAAAATAGGACAATAGCAGTAGGGCAGGGTGCTATCAGGGTGCTATTAGAACTTTAACAAGCGCTCTGGAACTGAAAACGAAGAGGATGCACCACAAACTAGTGGTGGGTGTGTAAAGAAGCGGAAATGTTGTAAATATAATTATCTGGACTTTTGGCCTTACATCAACAAATATCAGTGGTAAAGAGAGACCACAGTGTGTAGTTATATATATATATATATATATATATATATATATTTATATTTTGCAGTACACTGATTGGTCAATTTTCATGCCATTATGGTTCATCCAAAGTGTTTTTCCCAAAATGTTTTGTTGGCTGAAATTATACCGAAACATGAACATGAACAAAAATTTAAAATTGTCTGAAACACAATTTTTGATCAGAGTAATAAAAAAAAAAATGTGGGCATACACAAGTCTACTAATTAAAGGACCACTATAGGCACCCAGACCAGGTCCCTCTAGGGTTAACTCTGCATCTGTAAACATAGCAGTTTCAGAGAAATTGCTATGTTTACATATGGGTTAATCCAGGACCAGCCGTAGGCCTTTAGGCACCCTGTGCGAAAAATCTTCACAGCATCCCCCCCTCCCCTGTCATCCATGTATGATGTAATGTTTGTGTTGTCTGTGTATGTGACTGTGTGTGATATGTATTCTATATGTTGGCTGTGTGTGATATTTGTAATGGGTGTATTAACAATGTGTGATATGCGTGTATTGGTTGTATGTGATATTTGTGCTGGGTTTATTGGCTGTATGTTATGGTTATTTAATTCAGATAAAAACATGCATAAAAAAACATGCATTTAGGCCTGTATGTGAATGCAGGTGTATATTTTTGCAGAGTTATGTGCACACAGTTCCACAGTCAGATGCACACAGTTATACATATACACTGTCAAATCCACCACATGCACATAGTCGCAGGCAGATAGTCACATACACAGGATCAGGCAGAGACACACATGTACAGGCAGTAACACACATACACAGTTACAGGTAGATAAACATACTCACACACAATTACAGGCAGAAACACACACACACACACACACACACACATGCACATATACAGTTTTACACACACACACAGCCACACATACAGTCTTACACACACATACTTACATGCAGACAGACACACACACGCAGACAGCCACACACACACAGGCAGACAGCCACACACACACACATACACAGGCAGACGGCCATACACACCCAGGAAGACATCCACACACACAGAGGCAGACAGCCACACACAGGCAGACAGCCAAACAAACACACACAGGCAGTCTTACACACACACACACACACACACACAGGCAGACAGTCACGCACATACACACACAGGCAGACAGTCATACACTAACACACACACATACACACAGGCAGACAGTCATACACACAAACACACACACACACAGGCAGTCATACACACACACACACACACACACAGGCAGACAGTCACACACAGGCCCACACACAGACGCACAGGCAGTCATATACACACACACAGCCAGACAGTCACACACACAGGCCCACACACAGACACACAGGCAGTCATACACACACACACACACACACACACACAGGCAGACAGTCATACACACACAGACAGTCACACTCACACTGACAATCACACATAGTTACCTCTGTTCATTGTGGAGGCAGTGTAGCTCCTGGAGACTGTTTGATGGGGAAGCAGGGACTCCTTCCTGCTTCCCCTCCAGCAGTTATCCGGCACTTTTAGCTCCACCCCGTCACACGGGAAGCTCCACCCCCGCCACACGGTAAGCTCACCCCACCGCAATTTTTTTTTTCATCCCGGCCGTCCATGTGTGAGCTGTGTCAGCCACAGGGCGCACCCTGCTCCATGGCGCCCTGTGCGGCCGCACAGCTCGCACACCCCTAAGGCCAGCCCTGGGTTAATCCAGCCTCTAGTGGCTGTCTCATTGACAGCTGCTAAAGGCGCTTCCGCACTTCTCACTGTGATTTACACAATGAGAAGACCCCAGCGTCCATAGGAAAGCATTGAGAATGCTTTCCTATGGACTGGCTGAATGCGCACGCGGCTCTTGCCGCGCATGCGCATTCAGACAGTGGCGTCAGTAGAGGGAGGAGACTCCCCAGTGCTGAGAGAGCCCAGCGCTAGAGAAAGGTGAGTGTTTAACCCCCTTCGTCCCCCTTCAGCACGGTGGGAGAGGGACCCTGAGGGTGGGGGCACACTCAGGGCACAATAGTGCCAGAAAAATGAGTTTGTTTTCCTGGCACTATAGTGGTCCTTTAACATTCATAGAAAGAAGACATTTTAATCATTGGAGACTGGAGCTGCCATCCCAGATCTGATGGTATCTCATTTTGTCAAAAAAGTGTTGGATATTTCTGAAGGGAGGCCACCAGCATTACATATATTACATACAAAGCACTCAGGATTAAAATGTTGCTAGGAATAAATGAAGGTAGAACTCCTCTTTGTTTTCTTTTCAGAAACTTCTAAATGTCTTGTGCTCTTTATGAATTCTCCTGTACAGTGTTGAACACACTTACCTCAAAAAAGTCGCCATGGCTTCCCACAGCTCTATACCCCTATCTTCTGATCCTCATTCCTCCTAGTACAGCCCAGCCCCAGATTTAAAAAAATAAAAAAAGGCAGGGGCCCTATTTTTAATTTTAATAATAAAGGTGGGGGCTTTCACTCCAGGTCCATATTTAAAAAAAATATCCAAACTGTTTGCTGCTTGCAGCACTTGCAGACAGTGGGAAAAATTGTTCAAAGCCCTCAAGGCTTGTAAAAAAATAAATAAATAAAATAATAATAGATGAAAATTCTGTGGGGGTCAAAAAGACCCTCATTTTACTATAATGGAGGTGTTTTACCTCCATATGTCCCCAACATCATGTGGCAGGTGGGGGTCATATCTACTAAATGTATATATCTAGCTAAGGATGGGACCTGTAAAATAACAGAGTGTCAGGATCCTGCGGGCGGCTGCGAGGGGAGGCTGCAGTCCGCACGCGGCACTCACCCTCCAGCCGTCTGCAGTCCCCTTCTCCTCGTGCGCTCGGCGAGCGGCATCCTCCCAGCCTCGGATGCCACCCGCGTCTTCCTCTTCGTGTCCCATCAGCAGCATGCATGACGCTGCACGCTGGGAGACCGCCCAGTTTTGTAAACGCCGGGGTCAGCCACCTGACCCGGCGTTAAAGGCACAGTGCCTCAATCACAGTGGGAGGTATAGATATCTCCCACGTGTGATTGTTAACTCTGATTGGAAATTATCCAATCAGAGTTAAGCAATGGCTTTAAATACTTACCTTTCCTGTCTCTCTCTGCCCTGTTGTGGTCTTTGCTTTCTAGTATTGCTGTTCTACTTGTGGCTCTCTCTGGTTTATGTACTCTCTGGCTTGTTTATCCGACCTTGCGACTTTCTCCTACCCTTTGACCTCGGCTTGTCTCTCGTTATTCTGTCTTCTGGTTCCCCTTACTCGGCTTGTCTCCTGACTTTCTTTGTGTGCTTAGCCCGGCCACTCTAAGGTCCGGTACTGCACCTTTTCTGTGTGTGTGTTAGCGTGTTTTGGTTCCCAGAATCGTGACACAGAGCCATAGAGGACATAGAGGGGCTACTTTAAATATGTATGGAGAACAACCTATGGTCCCTTCCAGTGAGTACCAGCCTATCCACAAAGAAGGTTCCTGCTCTACACAAATAATTTGGAGTACAGGCAGTGAGGAAATTATTTACTTACTATACTCTCTTTGCACAGCTCCCTAGCGCACAATGCAGTGTGCCGGCAGCCAGAATTTGACATTATGACTGGAGGTTCCATCGCTAATAGAAGAGAGTGTTCAGTGACCGTCTACATTCTGTTCTCAGCTGCCTGTCTGTTTTTTTAAGGGTCCTTGATATTTTTGCAAATACACATTTTTTCTTTTATATATTTTTTCCTCTTTCCACATTAACCGTTTCCCCTGTCTGGTGTGAATCCTATGAACTGATAGCTAGAGGTATCCTCCCTAAATCCCACATATTTTCTTGGTCAAACGCCCAGAAAGAACCAACTTTCTTATCTAGTTGTGACAGAGTGCAACATAACCCGTCACATGTCGAATGGAAAATAAGGACACTTGTTTCAGTGGTATGCAGTGTTGTATTTTGAAATGGCGCTGCCCTATTCATGACAGATCTCGGGCACCCTGTAATTTAAATGTACCCGCCCCTTCCTGCCAAGACCACACCTCTTCCTGTTAACTAACACATTTTGACTGACAGACACACACTCACGGACCAGCACACACTCTCAGATACACTGACATACACGCACACATACACTCACTGATTTGACACAATCTGACAGACACATACAGTGGCTTGCAAAAGTATTCACCCCCTTGACTTTTTACCTATTTTGTTACATTACAGACTTAAGTTCAATGTTTTATTAATCTGAATTTTATGTGATGGATCAGAACACAATAGTCTAAGTTGGTGAAGGGAAATGAGAAAAATATATACATAAAATGTTTTTTTAGAAATAGAAAACAGAAAATTGGCATGTGAGTATGTATTCACCCCCTCTGTTATGAAGCCCATAAAAAGCTCTGGTGCAACCAATTACCTTCAGAAGTCACATAATTAGTGAAATGATGTCCACCTGTGTGCAATCTAAGTGTCACATGATCTGTCATTACATATACACACCTTTTTTGAAAGGCCCCAAGGAAGACCAAGGAACTCTCCAAACAAGTAAGGGACAATGTTGTTGAGAAGTACAAGTCAGGGTTGGGTTATAAAAAAATATCCAAATGTTTGATGATTCCAGGAGCACCATCAAATCTAGCATAACCAAATGGAAAGAACATGGCACAACAGCAAACTTGCTATGAGACGGCCACCCACCAAAACTCATGGACCGGGCAAGAAGGGCATTAATCAGAGAGGCAGCACAGAGACCTAAGGTAACCCTGGAGGAGCTGCAGAGTTCCACAGCAGAGACTGGAGTATCTGTACATAGGACGACCAGGGCCGGATTAACATAGGGGCTGATGGAGCTGCAGCTCCAGGCCCAGGCCCATGTATAGGCCCATTTTAAAAAAAAAACTTTTTTCACACACACTACTCTTAGGTTTGCCACCTGACTGGTATTTTACTGGTTTGCCACCTGACTGGTATTTGAGGCTGCCTGGCCGTGCCAGTATTGCAGTAATACCGGCAATACAAATATTATTTTTCTCAGAATAAATGGCGATTACTCTGCAATACCAGCACCGGCCAGTAGGGGTCATTGTGTGTGGAGAGAGGCAGGGATAGGAAGTTACAGCATATCCCTGCCTCTCTCTAGTACTTACTGATCCGTGAGGGAGCAGCAACAGAGCAGAGTCCAGACAGCAGCTCTACAGCTCAGGTAAGAGAGGGATGGGGGAAAGGCAGCAGGGACACATGGGGACACTGATACACTATGGGACACTGAGACACTAGGGGACATATATGGACACTGAGACACTAGGGGACACAGACACTAGGGGACAAATGGGGACACTGACACTAGGACACATGGGGACACAGACACTGGGAGACCTGGAAACACTGAGACACTTGGGGACACATGGGGATGCTGTGCGACATAGAGACATTGGGACACGGAGACACTATGTCCCCATTTCTCCCAGTGTCCCCATGTCCCCTATCCAGTGTCCCATGTCTCTCAGTTTGCCTAGTGTCCCCATGTGTCCCAGTGTCCCTTTATGTCCCAGTGTCCCCATGTCTATGTCCACAACTGTCCCCATGTCTCCCAGTGTCCCCAAGTGTCTGTCTCCCAGCCAGTGTCCCCCTAGTCTCCCAGTGTAACATAGTCTCCCAGTGTCCCTATGTCACGTTGTCCCTAGTGTCTTAGTGTCCCTAAATGTGTCAGTGTCCCCATGTCTCCCAGTGTCTGTGTTCCTAGTGTCTCAGTGTGCCTAGTGTCTCCATGTCTCCCAGTGTCCCTATATGTCCCAGTGTCCCCATGTCTCCCAGTGTCCCCTAGTCTCCCAGTGTCCCCTAGTCTCCCAGTGTCTGTGTTCCCATGTCTCTGTGTCCCTAGTGTCTTAGTGTCCCCAAATGTTTCAGTGTCCCCATGTCTCCCAGTGTCTGTGTCCCTAGTGTCTCAGTGTCCCCATTTCTCCCAGTTTCCCTAAATGTTTCAGTGTCCCCATGTCTCTGTGTCCCCGGGTCTCTCAGTGTCCCCATGTCTCTCAATGTCCCCAGTATCCTAGTGACCTGGGGACACACTGAGACATTGGGACACTGGGAGAAATGGGGACACTGAGAGACTAGGGGACTGGGCGACATGGGGACACTGACACTGTTATACATAGGGACACTTAGACACTGGGTGACTTGCAAGACTGAGACACTGGGAGCAATCCATCTATACAACAGAATCAAACTGTGAGTAGTTTGTTGGTGATTTTACAGAATTTTCTCTGATGTCACTCCTTGTGATTAAACAAATGATTAAGACTGGTATTTTTTTCCAAGAAAGGTGGCAACCCTAACTACTCTTCACATACTCTTGCTTAAAGGAGCACTATAGGGTCAGGAACACAATCATGTATTTCTGACCCTATTATGTTAAAACCACCACGTTGGCCCCTTTTTGCCTCCCTAAGTATAGTAAAATATAACTTGTATTCAAGTCTGCAGCTGCTGGCTCTGCCTCTGAACTGACTGTCTGCTGACATCATCAGAAGTGGTGGTCTGAGCAAATTACAATACTTCCCCATAGGATTGGCTGAGACTGTCAACTAGGCAGATCAGGGGCAGAGCCAGCACAATTCCAATCAGCATCTCCTCATAAAGATAAATGAATCAATGCATCTGTATGAGGAAAGTTCAGTGTCTGCATGCAGAGGGTGGAGTCACTGAATGGCAGTGCTGCACACTAGGCAGTACTGCCCCAGGAAGCACCTCTAGCAGCCATCTAAGGAGTGGCCAGTGGAGTTATTTTCTCTGAAAAGACAGTGTTTACTGCAAAAGGCCTGAATGGAATGATTCTACTTACCAGAACAAATACAATAAGCTGTAGTTGTTATGGTGACTATAGTGTTCCTTTAAGTTTGAAAGCTTAAGAGGGATGTATGGGAACAAAACTTGTGTGGACTGGCTGACAATAAAATTAGTTTAGGTAATGCAGACGTTGGTCTCTCTAACACTGTGGCATGTCCCCTTTCTTCTACACTCACTACATACACCTTTTCTCTGTCTCAGACTATATACCAGGGACTTCTGCCTGCTAGTAAGAAGGTAAGGAGACAAGTGGACATGTGAGTGCTAGGGGACAGTCCTTAGAAAGCGTTGAGCGAGCGCAACATTAGACGCATTTATTTCAAGCTTAGGGTGCTGCCTGCATAGTATGCCCTTAGTTGGACAGCCTGCAGGATTGGCGGGCAGCCTGACATGCATTCATGCCAGGCTGTCCTTCAAATTCTTTGGACAGACATGCCCCCTTTTTGGGCATGTTCTCCCCTTTTGGCAGGTCTGGTCACGTGATTCGCACCAGTGGCCCACCTTTTACCCCGCCCATTGACTTCCTGCTTCACTGGACACTGCTGTTAGGGGGTATGGATTTACTTGAAAGATGAAAGCATAAATTAGAGAGAGATTAGCATAGAGTATGTGTTTTCTTAGAGCCGCATCCTATGAGTTTCCCTCCAGCACCATCTACATCAGATACATGACGTTTGGGAGGTATGACTGTTTTAGTGTTTTTAGTCAATAAGATTCCGTAATTAGGCCCATCATAATTGTCAGCACCAGGCCCAGTGTGCTCTTAATCCGGCCCTGGATGTTTGTATTTTTTCCATGAAGGGGAGACTGCAGATCTGTGTATACCTAGCAGTGTGGGTGGCTTCCTGGGAGTCCAGTGTCTCAATGCTCAAATTGAGGATTGTCCTTTATCACCTTTTTGCACTAGCAGATAGCTGAAGTCCAGTTTGGCTCTGGCAGCCTTGAGTGCCATGCATGGCACACGTGCCATAGGTTGCTGAGCCCTTTTATAGGTGAAACTCAGTCAGAGTCTTGGAAACTGGGCATATGATAGAATGTTCTGACAGTGATAATGCAGTTATGTTTATGACATCACAGCATTACATCATATATTGTGAGATCACTGTTCCTGAGATGTAGAGCAGAAGAATATATTTATAAATATAAATAGATAAACTTGCAGAAGTGGTATTCACATTAAATGTACATTTTATGTTAACCTAAATCTAAAGATTGCAAAGTCAATTGCTTTCCCTTCTTTTTTCCTTTTTACCCATAACTTTTGTTTTGTTTTTTGCTTAATATGATATATTTTGTAAACAGAAAGTAGTGGGCAAATTTTCAAAAAGTATGCCAACATAGTTGAGACAGAAAAAATATAAACTAGTTAGTGGGAGCATATGGGATGTATTATATATACCTGCCTTATACTAATATAGGTGTCATATTAACCCCCATAGTCTTTCTCAATTTTTTTATTTCTGGTTTGTATGAATTGTATCATATGGACTGATCTATTTGGACTAACTGATTTTTATTTCTGCTGTGCATATGTTTTTGCTATGTATAAGAAATCCTCCAGTCTGGGTGCAGGAACTAAATAACAAAATGAAAGTACATAGGAGTACACTTTGCCTCAATAATTGAAACACCATCATTTTTATGCTATAGAATGCATATTATATTTTTATTTTGTTCATTTTATGCATTAAATCAGTTTTATTTGTATTATTTTGTAATATGCTAACCCTGCTAGCTGCCTGTGTTGCTAGTGTGTAAATATGTATGCAAAAAGAATATGAATGTATTTAGCAAATCTGCCTAGTATCAGATTTGTTTACAGTGAATCGGGTGAAATTTTTTTTAACCCCTTCATGCTGCCAATATATAAGATTGCCAGGGTATGCCACCATACCCCATAATCGGGTACACAGTTTTAGCAATGTCAAATAATTTTTTTTTATTGCAAACAAATTTTGATTGCAGTAGTCACCAGGGAAGCAGAGCTCGTGCTACCGTTCTAGCACAGGCTCTGCTGAGCCCCAACAGTACCACGCAGCTGGTCTACTGATTTCCCTGCATGACTCTGTCTGCTGTAGACTTAATCAATGGAGGAACTTCCTAAGGCTCGTCTCTACACATTTCTATAAGTCGAATAAAAAAGGTATTAAAAATAATGCAATAACTCAGTATTTTGCACTTATTGAAAGACATTTTAAACAGACAGACAGACAGAGAGAGAAAGAGATAGATAGATAGATAGATAGATAGATAGATAGATAGATAGATAGATAGATAGATAGATAGATAGATAGATAGATAGATAGATGATAATATTGATAAAGTCTCACTCCAGGAGGGGGAGCTCTAGGCCAACTTTCATTTGAAGCTGTGTTAGGTATTGCAGTGTCTGAATTTAGCACGTTTTGAAAACCTAAATAGATCTTCACAAGCCTTATTCTAAGAAATTGCTTAATGTTGTGTGTTTTGTTTATTTATTTATTTATTTATTGTTTTGCTCTTAATTCTGATTTCAGTTCAACTGTTTGCCCTTTTGTATACTGCCTGGGACATATAAATATGGGATGTTTCAGTAGTATACGTGACACATGTTTCCACGTAAAGACTAATGTTAAAGAGTCCTTGTGATGTTAAAATTTGACCACACCAATAAGTATAACAAAAAGTCATCCCTTCTCTATAGAAATATAGTGGGATAAATTCAAATGCCTAAAAAAATAGTTAAAGAAGCAATATGAATATGTAAATTGTATTAATATGATCAATATGATTAATATGATCAGACAATACTGTGAATCAGTTTGTTAACTTGAAGCTTTTGTTGTTTAAGGTACCAAATAGCTCTCAAATGATCAGTTTCCAAATTCAACTACTGTCGGAGTTCAGTATCACTTAGAGTAATTTACTAAAGATTGAATTTTGACCAGATAGACAAAATCCGGTGAATATAGCCCAATTCCGACCAGAATGGCAATTCCCATATTTACTAAAGCCAAATCTGGTCGTAATTCAGTTGGTCCAAGCTTATCTGTAGCAACTGGCTAGAAGCTTTCAGTGTCCAGAATAAAATCAATGCTTTTTGCACTGGAATCCTACACAAAGTATAGAATTAAGAAGATTTATAAAGCCCCAGTTGTCAACAATTAGATCTGAATGCATCCTTCAGGATACGCAAATTATAATTCTCCTGCTTTTTGCAAGCAAACCATAATTTTAAGTACCATTTACCCACTGGTAATGCTAGCAGCATGCGGGCTAATAGTTACAAAACCCTGAGTAGTGAGTGCGAGGGCTTAATTGTGTAGCAGCTGACCGACACTTGCTAGCCAGTCGCCACATTAAAATTGTTGAACATGTCTATGGGGGGGTCAATATTAGTGATATTACTATAATAGAGCTTTTAGACCTTGCAGCAGGTGGGGGAATATCTGCTAAACATAGAAACAAACAACTAGGCAGCCATTGCCTAGGTGATAGGAAAGCCCAAACCCGTGGGTATAGAGCCTGCAAATTAACAGGGGGATCTACCCCCATGCTCCATCCGTGGGCAGTGTGTGGGAGATGTTAAAGTAAGTAAAATAGAGTGGACACTAATTCCCCACAAGTGGCTGGTGGTTGGGGGTTATTAAAGTAAATAAATGTGGGTGACACCCTAATGGCCCCCCTGTTCCTACTTGTGGTCAGCAGAGGGGGCTACTAACATTATATGGGGGGGAAGGGCGGGGGGGAAGGGCAGGGGGGAGGGTTGTACTAGGTCCATTTTAATCCCATGACTGTGGGTGGTGGCTACATACTATTGTCCACCCCACCATTGTCCACCCTCCCCTTCCCTCCACCCCCCACAATTGCTAGGGGTTCCTACGCCCCTAGCCATGCCGGATTAAAATTAAGTAAAATAAAGTAAAACTACCTTCCCATTTACCTTAATTAGCAGTAACACTAATACCTATAACAAAAATAAAATTATTCTCACCATCAGATGCCTTTTTTCTTCTAAATCTTTTCATCAGCCCCACATTAAAATCCATAATAACACAATATAACTGTTGAAAGAAACACCAACAAAAAAGGTAATCTATCCACCTCCCATTATTTCATTTAAAGCCTGCGACCCGATGGCGATGACCATGAGTTGGGCATGAAGAGGACTAGGTCAACTCCATTTTTATTTTTACATACCCTGTTATTTTTGTTGTGTGTTTTTATATTTTGTGATTATTATTTTATTTTATTGTTTTCAATGTATATATTTACATGTCTTTTAACTACAGCCTGTGCTAATCATACTTTGCATATCCCAGGCACATTGCTTATTTTATCACCTTTGTCTTGTCCATTATGTTAAACGTTAGTTTAACCAGCTCATATTTCTTGTTATTTGTTTAGAACACATGTATGCAGACGACACTGTATTCTGCGCTAGTAAACCCAAGCTACCGCAGCTTGAGACTGTGCTCCAAAACCAATTCACAGAGGTAGAACAGTGAATTGTGGTTAAGAAACTCTTCCTTAACACTGACAAAACAGTTACAATGATCTTTGGAACTGTACCTAAATTACATAAACTAAAAAATCAACAACTGTGTATCATAACAAATTCAAATAGCACACTGACAGTAGTCTGCTCTTTTAAATATCCAGGTATGTTGCTTGACCCCAATCTATCCTTTGGCCTTCACATTGAAAAAATCTCTTCAAAACTTTACCAAAAACTAGGTGCCCTGTACAGAAACAAATCCTGCCTAAGCCCTACAGTAAGGAAACAGATAGTGCAACAAATGCTAATGCCTGTCATTGATTATGGGAACATAGTGTATGCACCCGCACCGCAAACCCACCTTAATAAACTTGATACATTATATAATTTATTCTGCCATTTTGTACTAGAATTTAATTACTTTACCCATCACTGTGACATGTTAAAAGAGCTAAAATGGCTGTCGCTGGAATCCCAACGCACTCTTCATCTTTTCAGCCTTGTGCATAAGAGCATTTCTGGGAAGCTCCCACTCTACCTGAGTAGAAAGGCCAACCCCCGGAGTGGATAAGGAGGGGGAGCATGACTGCTGCCCGGAGAGGTTGCCATGGTGACAAAAATTGATACAATGTTTGGGATGAACTTGGACCGGGGTCACTGGGAAATACTTACCAGACCACTGGAGAGCACGCTGAGGGAACCTAGCAGTGCTGTTTCTGGTCACCTTAAAAAAAGAAAAACTGCTGTTACTGTTTTAAAACTGCTGTTCCAGAATTTTGCCACTGCAGTTAATAACCTAACATCATGGCTCATGTCCCTGACATGCCCAGAGAGGCTCTACTCACGATTTTGCAGGCCTTTCAGAGGACACACGGCGCAGAGTCCTATGCTGCACTGCTTCACAGCGTCCAAAACACCCAGGAGTCTCAAGAGGGGTCGGGGCCCACCAGAGGACGTCGTACCCGCCGTTCCAGGCCGCCATCCAGATTGTCTCCCAGTCCGGTGAGGAGAGCCAGGGCTGTGCCACCAACTACTACCAGTCCAGGGCCGAGTGAGGCTGGCCCCCTGCGGAGGAATCCGGTTTCCGGAAGAAGAAGGAGCGGGGAGAGGTGTTCCACGCGTCGGATGGCCCGGTCGGGGCCTGGCCATCAAGATGGCGGATCCCAAGATGGCGCTGTGGGAGAGGTGAGGTCGCGCAGTCCTCACCCTTCTCTTCCGGCTGCAGCGGATGTGACGTCAGGGCGTGCGGCCGCATGCCGGAAGATGCGGGGCGCCGCACGCCGGAACGCCGGTGGCGCGTACGTGACGTCTGCGGGTCAAGGAGCGCAGACGTCACAGGCCACTGCCGAACCCGGAAGTCCGGGTGAAGATGGATCCGGGGATTCCGGAACGGAGCACCGCTGGCCCCCCGAAAGTGGAGATGGCCAGCGGGTGCAGGCAGGCCGGCGGAGGAACTCGCCAGGGCATCTTGGGACCACCAGGGAGAGGAGAGGGACGCAGGATTCCCCTCTTCTTCATCACCCCAGGAGACCTGAACGTGCTTCTGCAGCCACAGAGGAGGGAGGGACGCAGGATTCCCCTCCACACACCCACCCCAGAAGATCTGGAGCTACCATGGGGGTGAGCCGCCAGCCCCCTGGAGGGCAGGCTGGCAGGCTGGCCACAGGACCTGTATTGACGGATGGATCGGATGTGGAGCTGATGGAGAGACCCCTGCTCCAGAACCGTGAGTTGGAGTGCGCACGCGCTTGGTTATGGACAGAGGGGGTCTCTGGGCTGGAACAAGGGAATACTGGGGAAGTCATAAAATTGCTGCGCTTAGTATTAGATCGCTTAGGGCAGGTTGGCTTAACTGCGCAGGACGCTTCACTTCCCACGGGGCCCCCTCCGTTGGGTTCTATGGAGGGTACTGCAGGGGGGCCGGTGTGTGACATAGCCCCCCTGGGGACGCATGTGTCGCTGGAGGTGAAGGAGAAAATATTGAAGGGTGAGTATGTGGACCTCATATCGTTAGTCCCTTTTGATAGGGAATCTGCGGATAGACCGCGACGTGGTGAGGCGACGGAGATTGGAAAAGGTAAGGAGCTCCCCCGTACCTTCGGTAATTGGTTGCAAGGATTTGCAACTTACGCTAGTATTTTGTCGACGAGGTTTCCAGAGCGGGCCCCGTCTTTGTTTTCTTATTTGGATTTAATCTGGGGGGCTTATAAAGTTTATGGGGGTCAATGCTGGTTTAAATACGACCAGCAATTTAGACAAAAAATGGCGGTTCGACCGCACATGCATTTTGGAATGCAAGATGGTAACCTTTGGTTACTTCTCATGACCCCGTGCCGTCCAGCCTCATCGTCCTTTCCTTCGGCCGCCGGCGCTCCTGGTGGAGCGTCGGCCGGGATCAAGAAGGGCATCTGCTGGCTCTTCAATGAGAGTCAGTGCAGGTGGTACAACAGTTGTCGATTTAAACATGAGTGTTCCCACTGTGGTGGGGCTCACCCGGCGGTTCGGTGTTTTAGAAGAGGAAAACCCCTCCCCAGGACGGCATCTAAGGATGACGCTCCTCGGGGGGAGGACCCCGGTACGGGCGGAAAAACTGCTTCCGTGGCTCGCACGGTACCCCAGGCATAGAGATGCGCGGGTGCTTTGGGAAGGTTTCACCGACGGTTTTAGGATCCCATTTACTCCGTCTGGGGAGGCGTCGTTTGCGCACAATTTGTCATCGATTCGGGGTAGGGAAGGGATTCTGGCGGCTAAGCTGCAAAAAGAAGTGGACTTGGGACGGATGGCGGGTCCGTTTTCCTTTCCTCCGTTTGATAATTTGCGGGTGTCCCCATTGGGCCTCGTTCCTAAGAAGGATCCGGGGGTGTTTCGGCTGATTCATCACCTGTCTTTTCCAGCGGGGGCTTCGGTTAATGACGGGATTGCGAAGGAGGATAGTCGGGTCCGATACGCTTCTTTTGATCGGGCTCTGGATCTCGTTCGGGAAGCAGGGCCTATGGCCCTGATGGCTAAGTCTGATATTCAATCGGCCTTTCGGTTGCTCCCAGTTCACCCTTCCTGTTTTCATTTGTTGGGATGTCAGTTTCAGGGGGAATTTTTCTACGATATGTGCCTCCCCATGGGTTGCTCGATTTCTTGTTATTATTTTGAAGTTTTTAGCTCATTGCTGGAATGGATCGTATCGGAGGTGTCAGGTTTTTCTTCCCTCTTGCATTATCTTGACGATTTTCTGTTCGTCGGTCCGGGTCACTCTTCGCAATGTGAATTCTTGTTGGGACAGTTTAAGGCAGTTATGCGAGATTTAGGGGTTCCAGTGGCAGAGGACAAGACAGAGGGCCCGAAGGCGGTTATTTCCTTCCTGGGTATAGAGATTGACTCCATCGGTTTGGTCTTTCGTTTGCCCAGTGATAAATTGGGGACCCTTACGACCATGGTTGATCGGGTGAAGGGTGCGCGGAAGGTGCAGCTTCGTCAGATGCAATCCCTGTTGGGCCACTTGAACTTTGCATGTCGGATCATGCCTATGGGTCGGGTGTTTTGTAGACGGCTGTCTCTGGCTACTGTCGGCATTAGCCTTCCCCATCATTTTATTCGGGTCACCAAGCGGCTCAAGGACGATTTGAATGTCTGGAGTGAGTTCCTCGCAGGGTACAATGGTCGGACAATTTGGCGTCGAGAAGCGATATCTAACGTGGCCCTGGAGTTGTTTACGGATGCCTCCGGCTCCCTGGGCTTCGGGGCATTTTTTCGGGGACGTTGGTGTGCGGAGCCTTGGCCAGCTGCATGGCGCGAGGCGGACCTGATACGTAACTTGACTTTTCTCGAGCTTTTCCCTATTGTGGTAGCAGTGGAATTATGGGGGGAGGAGCTTGCGAACAGGCAGGTGGTTTTCCGCACGGACAACATGAGCGTGGTCCATGTGGTGAATCGTTTATCATCTGGCTCGGTTCCAGTATTGGCTTTGTTACGCCGGTTGGTTCTGCGTTGTTTGGAATTTAACATTTGGTTCCGAGCAATCCATGTTCCCGGAGTGTCTAATGTCATTGCCGACTCTCTTTCTCGCTTTCAGTGGGATCGTTTTCGGGAGGTCGCTCCAGGAGCCGAGGAAGCCGGTCTGGTATGTCCCACGTGCTTATGGACCCTCGATTTCGGAACCTAGCAGACCTGTTCAGGAGATCGCTGGCTCCCGCTTCGTGGTCTGCCTATCGGGCAGTGTGGGATCGGTGGCTGGTCTTTGCGAGAGAGTTCGGTTTGTACTCCTCTGAGGGTAGGTTGCTGTCTACTTTGGCTTTCATGTCCTCCTTACGGGAGTGCGCAGCTTCGGTGTCATCGGTGGAACGCAGTTTAGGGGCTCTTTCTTTCCTGATGCGTTGTATGGGGTGGGAGGACCTTTCAAAAGAGTTCGTGGTCCAGAGGGTTCTTCGGGGATGGAGGAGAGAAAGGGTTCCTGATTGTAGACGGCCGGTGTCCGTCCACTTATTGGATGATCTCTGTGGGGTTCTCTCTGCGGTGTGCTTCTCCCCCTTCGAGGCGCTGCTCTTCAGGGTGGCCTTTTCTCTGTGTTTTTACGCTGCGCTGCGGATAGGTGAGTTGGTGGCCGCGTCGGCTAGGGCTCTGGCATCTCTTCGAAGGGGGGACGTTCGCATAGGGCAGAGTGGAGTGGAGGTTTTCATTCGGAAGTCCAAAACAGATCAGTTAGGTCGGGGGAGGTCGGTTAGCATTGGTGCTACTGGGGGTAGGTGGTGTCCTGTGGCGCTGGTAGGTCAATACGCGCGCTTACGGCCGGAGGCTGCAGAGTCCTTTTTGCTTCACGCAGATGGGTCAGTCTTAACCCGGTCTCAGTTCTCCAGTGTTTTTAAGACTAGTTTGCGGGCTTTGGGCATAGAGGATAAGGGATATTCTCCCCACTCCTTCCGGATTGGTGCAGCAACTCAGGCGCGACAGGTAGGGTTGTCCGATGCTGCAATTCAGCGCATGGGTCGATGGGATTCTCGCAGGTTTCAACTGTATATACGTCCTCATCTGTTATAGTCTGTTGGTAGTTATGATGTGTTGTTTTCTTCACAGGTTCCCCCCGGTATGTTTGGATCATCGGTCACTCCTTTATTTATTGGGCGGCTAGGCGCGCTGAGCACAGACCATACGGCCGGAATCTAGGGCTCCCGCATGAGCAGGTTAGGGTTCGATGGCGGGGGATACGGGGTTTGGAGTGGCACCAAGTGTATCCGGAGTGCGTCGCGCTCCGGCGCTTCGTGACCGGGTCAGTGGTTCTGGTACTTCATGCCGGGGGGGAATGACTTGGGACGGTGCCGAGCTGTGGATTTAATTTACGCGTGCAAGCACGACTTGGCCCGCTGTATGGCGCTTTTCAGCGAGGTCACACTGGTGTGGTCCGAAGTTATTCCTCGACCGGCTTGGGGGGCGCTGCCACACGCCAGGGCGGTGGAGCGCGGCAGGCGTCGTTTCAACATGACGATTTCACGTTTTGTGCGTAGGCTGGGTGGCTTTGTGGCACGTCATGTGGAGCTGGAAGGGAACAACGCAAACATAATGAGGGCTGATGGGGTCCACCTAAACGAAATTGGGCTGGATATATTTAATTTGGGGTTACAGTCAGCCATTGAACAGGCGCTGGCTTCGGGGGGACGCAGTCCTCTCCAGGGATAGGGGAGAGGCTGCGGTGGCGGTTTGTCCTTCGCCAGCAAGTGGAACTGAGAGCAGTGCCCGGACGGGCTTGGGGAGTCGCAGCCTGGTCTGGTTGAGGACGGACTTCAGGCTGAAGAGGCTCTGGAAGATTTGTTGTGTTAGCTGTCTGCTGGGAAAACCCAGCAGCTGACAGTTGGTTTAAATTATGCTGGCTTAATAATAAAAGCTGTGGCCGTTGCCCTTACCCACAATTTGGTTGTCTGTGTTTTATTGGGGGGAAGGGTAACGGAAGATAAAAAGGGAGAGGGTCAGCAGTCAAGGCCAACCCCCGGAGTGGATAAGGAGGGGGAGCATGACTGCTGCCCGGAGAGGTTGCCATGGTGACAAAAATTGATACAATGTTTGGGATGAACTTGGACCGGGGTCACTGGGAAATACTTACCAGACCACTGGAGAGCACGCTGAGGGAACCTAGCAGTGCTGTTTCCCGCCCACCCTCCCTGGGTTGGTGTGAACACGGGATATGTTATGGTTATATGTGTTGGGTTTGGTGTGTTTTCTTTTCTGTTTCTTTTGTCACAGCTGCGGTTTGTCCTTCGCCAGCAAGTGGAACTGAGAGCAGTGCCCGGACGGGCTTGGGGAGTCGCAGCCTGGTCTGGTTGAGGACGGACTTCAGGCTGAAGAGGCTCTGGAAGATTTGTTGTGTTAGCTGTCTGCTGGGAAAACCCAGCAGCTGACAGTTGGTTTAAATTATGCTGGCTTAATAATAAAAGCTGTGGCCGTTGCCCTTACCCACAATTTGGTTGTCTGTGTTTTATTGGGGGGAAGGGTAACGGAAGATAAAAAGGGAGAGGGTCAGCAGTCATGCTCTCCCTGGCTGATCCCACTTCCTATAACCTCTGATCCAGTACTAGCACGATATTTGGCTCGATCCTCCTTTTCCTACAGAGCACCACAATGATGGAATAACCTCAGGGACTTCATTCAATCTAAAATATTTTAAGAGATCTATGGCAATATACCTCAGCACAGAATGTACCTATCATGGTTGAATATATTTATTACCTGTTATGTATTGCATTTATATATGTATGTATGTATATATTTATATATATATATATATATATATATATATATATATATATATATATAGTTTGTATATTGTATTTTTGTAATATTGTATCCTATTGTAACAATGCAATGTTTTGTGGACCCAGGTGGATCCATCCTGGTAAGATATTTTATAAATAAATTAATAAAAAAATATATAGGTGCCATCGCTGCTTCATTAGTTGCTAGTTTTAAAGATTAGTACATATGCTCATATTTGCCACATAAAGGAGTTTTACAACCTCCCTTATACTAATTGAGATCCTGTGCAGTAAATCAATTATTGTTGCAGGAATTTACCGCCCACCTAGCTCCCCGGTGCAAAAAGTGAACTGTTTGTCTTTGGAGATTTTAATATTGATTGGCTGAATCCTAAAAATATTAGTTCTTGCTCGCTGTTTAAGACTTTGAAGCTAATGCAATTAATCTCTTCTCCAACTCGCATAAACATTAAAAGCCTTAACCATACCCTGCTCGACTGGATTCTCTCCACTTCTCCTGATAGAATCCAGGAGGCAGGTGTTCTCCCTAACAGTTTCAGTGACCACTGCTTAGTGTACTGCGTGCGCAAAATAAAAGCTACTAAATCCTCTCCCAAGGTTAAAATCACCAAGTCCTTCAAAAAATTTAATCTTGAATCCTTTCTAAATTACATCAAGAACCTATCATGGCACAGATCAAACCTAATTCCAGATCTAGACTGTGTAGTTGAATTCTTTCAGTCCGAACTCCTACAACTTTGGAATTTGCATGCCCCGCTGCGTAAGGTAAGAGTAAAAGGGGCACATATGAATTGGATCTCTGCTGACCTCATACAAATGTACCAGTTTCGGGATTCATTGTGGTCAATGTTCAAGCGTATTGGCTCTATGAACGATCACTGTGCATATAGGCAATGGTGAAATATATGCACAAAACAAACAAAATTGTCCAAGGCCCAATATTTCAGTGAAAATTTGAACGATAACCTATCAAACCCTAGAAACATTTGAAAAATCATAAATAACTTACAAACTCCCCCAATTCACTCCCAACCCTCCACTGTCAAAGTGAACAACCAAACCCTGCAACTTCCGTTAGATGTAGCACATGCCTTTAACAATTATTTTGTTGGGTGCTCCACCACCCTGATTGCCAAGCTAATAAATGACACACATCCTGAAACTACAAATGTGGATCAGGCCCCACTAAATTTGCAAAGACCCAATATAGACAAGTTAAATTTTAGACCTGTACCTATTACTGTTATTAAGAAACAACTTAGTAATCTAAAAATTTAGAAAAAAACAGTCGGACCTTGTCAAAACCCAGCAATGCTGTTGAAGCTCAGTGCGCCGGCAATTGCTAAACCTGTCACAACCCTATTTAACGAATCATTGGTGTCTGGATACATACCCAAACTTTGAAAGACTGTGAGAGTAGTGCCTATTCATAAAAGTGGTGACACTACTTTGGTTTCTATCGCCCAATATCATTGCTCCCAGTATTGTCAAATTGAAAAATTTGTCCATACGCAACTATTTGAGTATTACCAACAATCTAACTATCTGACAACAGCCCTCTTAAAAGTTTGCAATGACATCCAAACTAGCATGGAACAAGGAGACCTAACTGGAGCTATTTTTCTTGATTTTGCAAAGGCCTTTGACACAGTAGACCATGACATTCTACTGAACAAATTCAAAAACTCAAGTATTGGTGAACGTCCGCTAAGCAGGTTTCGATCAAATGTATCGGATCGCTCCCAAAATGTGTCCATTTCTGACAGCGACTCCCTCCCTCTCCCAGTGACGTGTAGTGTTCATCAAGGTTCCATTCTCGGACCCCTACTATTCACATTATTTATAAGTGATCTGCCTAATGTCTTCACATCCTCAAATGTATACATGTACGCAGACAACACAGTAATCTGTGCAAGCAAATCCAATATACCGCAGCTCGAGGCTGTGCTCCAGGACCAGTTCACAGAGCTAGAAAAGTAGATCACAAAAAACAAACTCTTCCTAAACACTGACAAAACTGTCACAATAATCAAATACCTGGGTATGTTGTTAGACCCCAATCTATCTTTTGGCCTCCACATAGAAAAACTTGCATCTAAACCTTATCCAAAACTAGGTGCCCTGCACAGAAACAAATCCTGCCTAAGCCCTACAGTAAAGGAAAAGATTGTACAGCAAATGCTGATGCCAATCATTGATTATGGGGATGTAGTATATGCACCAGCACCGCAAACCCACCTTCATAAATTAATACATTGTATAACTCGTTCTTCCGCTTTGTGCTACAATGTAATTACATGACCCACCATTGTGACATGACTATAATGGCTGTCAGTGAAATCCAGACATACCCTACATCTTTCCATCCTTGTGTTTAAGAGCATTTCTGGGAAGCTCCCACCCTACCTGAGCAGAATGCTCTCTGGCTGTTCCCACCTCTTATAACCTCCGATCCAGTACCAGCACTTTATTTAGTCTACCTCAATACAAAAAGAAAGAGGCTCGATCCTCCTTTTCCTACAGAGCACCGCAATTATGGACGACCTCCCACACACTCTCAAATCTTCGCCAGGCCCAAAATACTTTAAGAGATCCCTCTCTACATATCTCAAAACAGAATGCACCTGTCATGGTTGATTATATATTTCCTACCTGTTCTATGTTACATTTTGTATATATTGTGTATTAATATTGTTTTTTTATTTTATTGTACCCTATTGTATCAATGCAATGTTTTGTGGACCCAGGACATACTTGAAAACAAGAGAAATCTCAATGTATCCTTCCTGCAAAATATTGTATAAATAAATAAATAAATAAATATGGAGGTCACACATTTTTACACTGATCCGCCACAACATTAAACCCACTAACAGGTTAAATGAATAACATTGATTACATTGTTATAATGGTACCTGTCAAGAGGTGGGATATATTAGGCAGCAAGTAAACAATCAGTACTTGAATTTCGTGTGTTGGAAGCAGGAAAAATGAGCGAGCAAAAAGATCTGAGTGACTTTGACAAGGGCCAAATAGTGATGGCTAGATGACTGGGTCAGAGCAACTCAAAAACAGCAAGTCTTGTGGGGTGTTTCTGGTATACAGTGGTTAGTACCCAGGGCCAGATTAAGAGCCCAGTGGGCCTGGTGCTGACAATTATGACGGGCCTAATTACAGAATCATATCGACCAAAAACAGTAATGATACCGGAGAAACTGACGGAAGCCAAGCACAGAGAGATGGACACAGGTTTCTTCAGGAAGGAAGAGATTCTTTATTGGATCACCGATCGGGACTCAGAGGGACTAGCGTCACCAAAATACCACAAGTTCTGAGCCCCGGACAATAGTGCAGGCTCCTTATATAGGCATATAACTCCTCCCATATTAAGCTCCACCCGCACATTCTCTTAACCAATCAACACAATAAGAATTAACTTCCTGTTTGACCGCATGGCTTGTCCAGCACAATGGAGGAGGGGGAATACTATATCCTGTATTCTTGCACATGCTCCGTACACTACTGATCGTATCTTGCCTCGTGCAACCAACTGATCGATACGTCAGCATATGCACGTACACATGCCACGTGGTAATCTCGGCCTACTAAATTTATTTTTACCGAGATTCCACCACATTCCCCCCTTTGATGCCTCTTGATATTTTACAATTACTTGAGGCATCACTTAACCTTAGTTTTGCTTACACCGCAAGTTACCTTGAACCAGACCAGACTTATCTTATGATGTGAATCTTCAACATTCATCTTCCTGCATTGGTTCTCCCTGATCTAAAGCCTTATACTTATAAATCGCCATTATCTGTGCAGCAGCCTTCCTCTCTGCTATACTTCCTATCAGGCTTTGCACAGACCTGACTACTAGGGGTATAAGACACGGCAGGAGTAGACACAACAGTAAAATCAGTAGGACTCCACCTACCACTGCCTTAAGCCCTCCAAACCACTCATACCAGCTACCAAACCAACTACTTGGATTATACCCTTTCCATACCTGAGTAGGCACATGCGCTAGTTTAACCATATGGCTAGTAAGCTCAGCTATTGCTTGCCCTTCGTCGTCTATTTGAAGACAGCAATTGCTTAGGTTAAACTTCCCACATACACCTCCCTCTACTGCCAAAAGGTAATCCAAGGCTAATCTATTCTGGTATACTGCTGTCCTCATCCTGGTATTATGTTTCACTAGGAGATTGAGCGCTTGTGATGTTTCATTAGTGATAATCTCAACCTCCGCCTGTAACCTTATAATGCGGTTGAGCATATAAATAGGGGTTCTATAACCAAAGGTACCATCTTCTGCCCACGTGGCTGGCCCATAATAATCTATGATACGCTGGGGAGGCCATTCATTATCTTCCCAGGTACCTATCTCTAGGGGTCCCCTTTTCTTCCTATGATTCACATCATACACTTTAACACCTAAAGTCTCACCTGTTTCAATCGGTAACAAGAAGAAGGATGGTTTGAGCATACCCAACACACATGCCCCTTCCCAGTCCTGTGGCAACTCCGAATAGGCTTTCTTACCACAGATCCAGTACAAATTTGCTGGGGCTCTCCAGGTAGATGTGATGGATAAATCAAACCACACATCCTTTAAACTGGCATATCTAGCAAACGGGTTAGATGGTTCTGAGACATTTGAAGCCGACCACCAAGTTGTATTTTTAGTATCATCATCATAAGCTTTTTGCCCTAGACAAGTTAATTCTCCTACAGAAGTATTATACATTATTCCTTTCCTTGCTATGCAAACATAACCTATGATGGAGGTCTTTAATCTCCACTCAGATTTACCTCTAACACTCAAATGATAATCGGCTTGTGCAGATATTAGTTGGTCAACTGCCTCAGAACCGGACATTACCTCCTTTGCTTCCCAAGGCCATTGGTCTCCCATGTTAGTACCTCCACACACATAGCAGTTGGTAACATTAAGACTACCGGCAATACTTTCGGCTAAATCTATGAACAGGTTCTTAGCGCTATGGGGGATCTTATTATCTATACTCATCTCTTCATAAAAGGAATGGTATACTTGATGAGTCTGGGAGGATACCGTATCAGTCTCTATTCCTATAAACAATAATGTCCCAGGATCTAAACCCGTCCCGTATATCTGAAACCCAAATAAATTTCCATATTTGTCTAAGAACTTGTCGGGGTTATTTATAAGTATATGGACTGGGTTGCATTCCATAGACTTACAATAAGGGCTAGTTGGTAACTTAGTCACTATCATGTCTTTGTCTACTGTCTGTCCCCAAGTCGCCCACCCCACACAAGACCAATATGGGCAAAAGTTATAGTCTTTATTTGGGCATCTAGGACTCACATATTTATTTTTACTACTGGGACAAATATATTTATCGTTAGATCCATACGTCCTCTCCCATCTAAGATCCCCACATACATTCCACGGCTTTCTACCACTTGATATCGCCTTACATGCATCAAATAGCAGAACACCCGAAGAATATACGGATTCTAACACCGTCTTATTAATTAGGGTCCCCTGAGGATCTCCATTCCTGAGAGTCAACCAAATTGTACGAGGTTGATACTCCGGACTGAAGCACTTAGGTTCTCCTACTCCTAAATGGCACACACTATAGTCTATATTTAGGTATCTACATCTTGATACCTCTCCTTTACACTCGTATTGTGAATGCCAAATTAGGGTTTGGGAAATATGGTTACCTGTTCTCGTAGTCTTAATGCATACCTCACAGCTAGGAGTGTCGGTACCTCTACCTTCCTGAATATAAAAACACATGTAAATAAACACAATCAAAAGCACATCTTTCGCCGTCATCCTCAGTCTTCGTCCGTGCGATGGAACCTCAGCTTCCAGGATGTGAGGGCTGCAGGGAATGGAGTTCTGCTCGTCTTCACAGGTGTCTCTTCGAGACTTTCCTGGCTTATACACTATGTGATGGTAAGCGGACAGGCTTTATTATGGCCTTCTCACTCACACCTGTAACAATAAAATTTGTAATCCACAATAATTCCTCGTTACTCCGACTGAGTAGTGCGTTTCAACCGGATCTTGCAGGGATTCTCTGGATCTGCTGTAACTTGCCAAGAATCGACTGCTGCTGGTTTAACCCTGGAGTGATGTATCCACGGAGTCACTTCTGCTACATTTATCGCTGTAGGGGTAGACAAAAGAACAACATAAGGACCTCTCCACTTGGGCCCTAACGGTACATTATTCCACTCTTTAATCCACACTTGGTCTCCTGGATGATAACTATGAACAGGGGGATAAATATTCACAGGTAATCTATCTTGTACCCATTTCTGTACCTCCTCCATAGTCTTACCCAACTCTACAACCTGCTGCCGGGTAATTCCTTCTCCCAACTGACTCAAATCCCCCCTTAAGTTACCAAGTACGGGAGGTGGTCGCCCATACATAATTTCAAAAGGAGAGAGGCCCATCCTTCTGGTAGGGGTACTGCGGATTCGCAATAGAGCTATGGGTAAGAGAATGTTCCACTTAAGTTGGGTTTCCTGACACATTTTAGCCAACTGGTTCTTAATAGTTCTATTCATTCTCTCTACCTTACCAGAACTCTGGGGTCGATATGCAGTATGAAGCCTCCACTTTATACCAAGCATATGAGTCAGTTGTTGTAGGCACTGGTGAACAAAAGCTGGACCATTGTCCGATCCTATAGAACAGGGTAGTCCATATCGGGGTATTATTTCTCGTAGCAGGAATCTCACAACTTCTCCTGCTTTCTCTGTACGAGTAGGACATGCTTCTACCCAGCCTGAATAGGTGCACACAATTACCAGCAGGTAACGATGTCCACCCGATTTAGGCATCACTGTAAAGTCTATTTGTAGATCGGACATGGGGAGTCCCCCCATAAACTGGACTCCTGGTGGCTTTACTGGTCCTTGTCTTGCATTATTTTTAGCACACGTTACACATCTACGTACAATGGCCTGAGTCAAGTTGGACAGTCTTGGTATGTAGAAATGTTTCCTGAGAGATTCTTCTGTACTGTCTCTCCCAGAATGTGTCCCGTTATGATAGTTCTGGACAATTTCTACTGCTAGTGATGCTGGTATAACTATTCTTCCATCTTCTAGCTGATACCACTTGTTCTCCAAATACTTTCCCGGTTCAGTCTTTAACCACTCCTCTTCTTGAGCTGTATAAACTGGAGTCCATTGAGACAGTGGGGTTGGTATTAGAGCAGCTATATGCCCCACATACTCCTGTCTTCCTGATTCGGCAGCACGCTTAGCTGCACTATCTGCCATCCGATTTCCCTTGGTTACATCACCATCTCCTCTCAGATGCGCTCGACAGTGAATAATACCGACTTCTTTCGGCTCCCACACTGCTTCCAATAGTTGTAGGATTTCAGCTGCGTACTTGATTTCTTTGCCTTCTGAATTCAGTAGTCCTCTTTCTTTATACAAAGCTCCGTGGGCATGAGTGGTTAAAAACGCATACTTAGAGTCCGTATAGATATTTACTCTTAAACCTTCAGCCAATTGTAACGCTCGTGTTAGTGCTATTAATTCTGCCTTTTGTGCTGATGTTCCTTTTGCCAGTGGCCGAGCTTCTATCACCTTGTCTATTGTTGTTACTGCATATCCTGCATAGCGGATCCCTTCTTTCACATAACTACTGCCGTCGGTGTAATATTGAACATCGGGGTTCTGGATGGGAAAATCACGAAGATCTGGTCTACTTGAGAATACTTCATCCATTACTTCCAAACAATCATGTTGACTTTCAGTAGGTTGTGGCAAAAGGGTAGCCGGATTTAAAGTGTTTACAGTCTCTAAATGCACTCTTGGGTTTTCGCACAACATTGCTTGATACTTGGTCATACGGCTATTACTAAACCAATGATTTCCTTTGTAATCCAACAACGTCTGTACTGCATGTGGAACTCGTACATAAAGTTCTTGACCCAGAGTGAGTTTATCGGCTTCAGCTACTAGCAGGGCGGCTGCAGCTACGGCTCTTAGACAAGGTGGAAGTCCGCTGGCCACTGCATCCAATTGCTTAGACATGTAGGCAACAGGTCTTTGCCATGATCCCAAGTACTGTGTCAATACTCCCACAGCCATTCTTCTTTGCTCATGTACGTATAAGTAGAATGGTCGTGTGTGATCAGGTAGACCTAATGCTGGGGCACTCATCAAAGCCTTCTTCACATCTTCAAATGCCGTTTGCTGTTCTTGGGTCCATAAGAAGGGGTCGTGCTCTGTACCTTTGATGGCTGCGTACAGAGGTTTTGCTAGTATCGCATAGCTGGGAATCCATATCCTACAGAAGCCTGCTGCCCCCAAGAATTCTCGCACTTGTCTTCTATTCTTGGGTATTGGTATTTGGCAGACAGCTTCTTTTCTCTCTGGCCCCATAATCCTTTGACCTTCAGAGATATGGAATCCCAGATACTTGACAGTTGGCAAACACAACTGAACCTTCTTTCTAGACACCTTGTATCCTGCCTTCCAGAGAATGTGTAGTAGATCGTGCGTTGCTTGCTGACATTTTTCTTTTGTAACTGCTGCTATCAACAAGTCATCTACATACTGTAACAATACACACTCTCCTGGGATGGACTCGAAATCCAGTAGATCTTGACTTAGAGCTGAACCAAATAGGGTAGGTGAATTTTTAAACCCTTGGGGCAGTCTTGTCCAAGTCATTTGGCGTTTTGAGCCCGTTACAGCATTCTCCCATTGGAAAGCGAAAATACATTGACTTTCTGCGGCAATTCGGAAGCAAAAGAAGGCATCTTTGAGATCTAAGACTGTGAAGTAAGTAGCCCCGCCCGGAATTAAAGCAAGCAGGTTATATGGATTGGGTACAACTGGATGTATGCTAACAACCGCATCATTGACTGCTCTTAAGTCCTGCACAGGTCGATACTCATCTGTACCGGGCTTCTGAACAGGCAGCAATGGGGTGTTCCAGGGGGAAGTACAGAATTTTAGGATACCATACCGTATGAATTTATCCAGATAGGATTGAATGTTCTTCTTAGCCTTCTGTGGGATGTGGTATTGTCGTAGGCTTACTGGATAAACCCCAAGTTTTAGTTCAATTTTTATGGGTGGAATATTGCGGGCCAGTCCTGGTGGGTTGTTCTCTGCCCAAACTCCTGGTATGTTGAATAATGTCTCATCACTCCTAGGGTTTTGGCTAGTCAACACTGTATAAAGTCGCCACTCTTCTTCCTTTGGTACGGATAAAGTCATAATACCTGAAGGTCCATTAAACTTTAAGGATGTTGTTCCATTTGGTAGGAACGTAATCTGCGCTTGTAATTTTGATAGCATATCACGTCCCAGCAATTGGACTGGACATTCAGGCATATAAAGGAATTGGTGTTTCACTACGTGGCCTCCCAATGTACAGAGTCGACTTTTAAGAACCGGTTTTTCAGCACTTCTTCCAGTTGCTCCTATCACAGTAATAGTCCTTCCAGATGGAGGAGCAACTAGATTAGTCACCACTGAATGTTCAGCACCAGTGTCGATCATGAACGCACTCCTTTTCCCCCCTATTGATACATCGACCATAGGCTCCGCTCGACCAAGGGGGATGGAGCCCGGTCGGTATCAATAGTCCTCCATGACCGTGTCAGCCAATCCTACAAAGTCCCTACCTTCTCTATCGCGGGACCTCTGCGCTGCTGGAATATATCTATCTTCCCTAACACTTCCTCTGTTCCCATTACTCCCTCTATAACCATTACTCCCTCCGGGGCCTCCTCTACCTCTCGCTCTGCCTCTAAAGTTTCCGTAACCTGACCTAGGTCTGTCTCTCTCAGACTGTTCTCTTCGCGGACACTCATTTCTCCAATGCCCTTCTTCCCTACAGTAAGCGCACTGATTCCTACTTAGAGGTTCCTCATTCCACTTACTATCGCCTCTATCTGGGCCCCGTCTATCTACGCCTGCGATCGCTACCGCTAGCATATCAGCCTTTTTACGCATCTTGCGCTCTTCCTCTTTCTTATTTTCTGTATCCCTGTTCATATAGACCTTATTTGCTACCTCCATTAGTTGGGTGATTGACATACCTGCAAACCCTTCTAACTTTTGTAGCTTGCGCTTAATATCTCCGTATGCTTGGCTGACAAAGGCGGAGTTAACCATTCGGGAATTGTCTGCGTCTTCCGGATTAAAGGGGGTGTACAAGCGGTACGCCTCCAATAATCGGTCATAAAAGACACTGGGTGCTTCATCGCTTTTCTGGATCACCTCAACTGTCTTCGACATGTTAATGGCTTTCTTTCCTCCTGCTTTCATGCCAGCAATTATAGCGTCTCTATAGGCTCTGAGTTGAACCATGTCAGCACCATTTACGTTCCAATCGGGATCGGTATTGGGATAGTGTGTTGCGGCCCATGCTGCTGGATTAGCTTGGTTCAAAGCACGGGCTCTATCCTCTAATGCTTTAATGGCTGCTTGATTTATTCTCGTTCTTTCCTCATTATTAAATAAAGTCATTAATAACTGCTGGCAATCAGCCCATGTCGGATTATGCGTCTGTACTATTGAGGTGAACAGATCAGTCATGGCTTGTGGTTTCTCAGTATACGAGGAATTATGGGTCTTCCAGTTTAAAAGGTCGGTTGTGGTAAATGGGACATATACGAAGACTGGGTCAGCGTGTGCCATTTGACCTGCGGCATCGATATAAGCTGACCCGGGATTTAGGCGAAGAGGCATCTGATAGTGCTTTAATTGTTGGGCACCAGTTAACTGTCGGGTTTGGATGGGGCTACGTAGAGAGGCGTCAGTCATGGGTTCCGGTCGGGGAGAGGTAGGGTATGGGGATGTGGGAGGTTGGTTTTGGGAAAAGGTCGTAAATAAAACACTTCGAGCCGAGCTAGATGAAGCTTGACCGGAAGTCTGAAGTGGCGCCAAATCAGGATATTCGTTTCTAATGGGGGTGGGTTCTGGTTCCGGAAGGGGAGATTTAGTACGAGGGGGGGTGGATCCTGTACTGGAGGAGGAAGCGGAAGTGGATGGGGGTAATGAGGGGAGGGGTGCAGGGCTTCCTGCGTTTGCGTCACTTCTTCTTAACGGAAAGTAAGGGGGCGGCAAAGGGATCTCGGACTCAGGGGGCGTGTCCAAAATGGGCCTAACACCGGTCCTAGTGGACGAACAAGTCCTAGCTACCATGAGGCGACACTGCTCCTCGTGGCATGTCTGGAGCCATTTTGGTGAGTCATTTACGGCCTGTCTCCAACAGTCAATATAAGGAAACTGGCCGTAAAGTTCAGGCCTACCTGATACAGCCACGTGTAAGCGCTGTACCAGAGTTAGATCCAAACTGCCACGTGGCGGCCATGCCGCAACCAAAGTAGGCCACTCCCTAGTGCACAAAGTAACCAAACGTACAGGAGACATCTTAACCCCAAAATCACAAGTTTTAAATCCCTTTTTAAAATTCTTTACCATGCAACCTAAGGGATCCGGAATCGTTGACTGCGACGCACCCATACTTAACAATGGAACGTCGTCGACAACAAATACTATACACGCGTACTATTCAACAGTCACACCCGTTTCCTCTGGCAACAGCACCACGTGGTACGGTTACCAAGTGAAACGTACACAATAACAATAAACACTCAGGGAATTCCCGTACACACACAGCTGTTACACCAGTCACTAGATAATCAATATTATGCCCTTTGGCGTAACTATACAGTCACCCACGCTATAATTCTCTATATACGAATTACCCGTCTATAACACACCCCAGTAACATCGTCTTTTACAAATAGCGGTTACAGTACGGTTAGCATAGGTCAAAGTACAAGTTAAGGTCACAATACAATTATTAGTGGTTATGGTGTTAAACATGCAATGGACGACAATGATTAGTACTTATTATACAATGTCAGTAAATATACAGGGTTATGGTACCGTGCATTATAATACAGCAACACACTATTAACACTCTCGCTAGACGGCTGAGCTCGCGCTATCTAACAAGATATACACTTTACTAAACAATCGCTAACACATTTACAATTCCCAACTAAACTATTGGCCAGTACCTTGAATGGACTACCTAAAAACAATCTACATACGTTTTGGTTAGCCACACTGCCCAATCACCACATATATAGCGAGCTAGAGAACCGAATTTACACAGACGCCTCTTAGTCGCACTATACAACGAACTAGAGGACCGAATTTACACAGACGCCTCTTAGTCGTACTATCAAAAGTCTAGTGGGTTCCAAATTTACACGCCTTCCCACTTAGCCCAGATAGGATGAGAACTAGCGAACCGGATTTACACAGACGCCGCTTAGTCTCCCGGTCCCTCCGACCTAGCGAACAAAATATACACCCTAGAACGCTAGTCTAGACAAGACACCGGTGTCCGGCTAGGGCTATTTTACACCAGAGCGCCCCGCCTGACTAACCAAATCAAACGGTCTGACTAAAGAGCGTTCGATCGAGCGGTGCGCCTTCGCTCCTTCCCTCCGACAGAGGGGGCAGATACACAGATTCAAAACCCCTTTGGGCCTACCGCACAATCGGTATACCCCTAGTGGGTCCTGCCGTCTAAAACAGCAGTTGTCTTACCTCCTCGTTCCTGAACCTGAGTTCACACTCATCGACGGGGACACCCCAGCACTTCTCACGTAGAGGCCGATGATCTCCTGGACAACGGCCCAGTGGCGCCGAGACGAAGGGAGGTCCACGCAGAAGTTCAGGGGTGCAGCCGTAGAGAACGTGGGCAAAGATAGACCGTCTCACGCCTCTGCCTCTCAGCTACCGTTGAACGATGAGCTTCCCGGCCAATGCACCAAATGATACCGGAGAAACTGACGGAAGCCAAGCACAGAGAGATGGACACAGGTTTCTTCAGGAAGGAAGAGATTCTTTATTGGATCACCGATCGGGACTCAGAGGGACTAGCGTCACCAAAATACCACAAGTTCTGAGCCCCGGACAATAGTGCAGGCTCCTTATATAGGCATATAACTCCTCCCATATTAAGCTCCACCCGCACATTCTCTTAACCAATCAACACAATAAGAATTAACTTCCTGTTTGACCGCATGGCTTGTCCAGCACAATGGAGGAGGGGGAATACTATATCCTGTATTCTTGCACATGCTCCGTACACTACTGATCGTATCTTGCCTCGTGCAACCAACTGATCGATACGTCAGCATATGCACGTACACATGCCACGTGGTAATCTCGGCCTACTAAATTTATTTTTACCGAGATTCCACCACAGTAAAACACTCCCAAGCGTCATGTATCTGATGGAGATGGTGCTGGAGAGAAAGAAAACAGCAGCTATAAGAAAACACATACCCTAGGCTAATCTCTCTCTAATTTATGTTTTCATCTTTCAAGTAAATCCATAACCCCTAACAGCAGTGTCCAGTCAAGCAGGAAGTCAATGGGCACGGTAAAAGGGTGTGCCACTGGCACAAATCACGTAACCTGCCAAAAGGGGCGAACATGCCCAAAAAGAGGACATGTCTGCCCAAAGAATTAGAAGGCCAGCCTGGCATGAATGCATGTCAGGCTGCCTCCCAATCATGCAGCTGGCCAACTAAGGGCATACTATGCAGAAAGCACCCTGAGCTTGGCATAAATGCATCTAATGATGCGCTCGCTCAACGCTTTCTAAGGATTGTCCCCTAGCACTCGATGGTCCACTTGTCTCCTTACCTTCTTACTAGCAGGCAGAAGCTCCTGGTATATAGTCTGGGACAGAGAAAAGCTGTATGTAGTGAGTGTAGAAGAAAGGGAACATGCCATAGTGTTAAAGAGACCAAAGTCAGCATTACCTTAAAGGATCACTATAGGGTCAGGAACACAAACATGAATTCATGACCCTATAGTGTTAACACCACCATCTAGCCCCCCTGGGCCCCTCATGCCTCCATAAATATAGCAAAATCTTACTATATTCAAGCCTGAAGCTGTAACTCTGCATGCTGTTTGCCTCAGAAAAAAGCAGTCTGCTGACATCATTAGAAGTGGTGGCCTGATCCAATCACAGTGCTTCCCCATAGGATTGGCTGAGACTGACAAAGAGGCAGGTCAGAGCCAGCATGAATCAAACACAGCCCTGGCCAATCAGCATCTCCTTAGAGAGATGAATTGAATTAATAAATCTCTATGAGGAAAGTTCAGAGACTGCATGCAGAGGGAGGAGACACTGAATGTTTGGATGCATTTTAGGCAGCCATGACCCAGGAAGGCTCTCTAACAGCCATCTGAGGAGTGGACAGTGAAGTTATCACTAGGCTGTAATGTAAAGACTGCATTTTCTCTGAAAAGACAGTGTTTACAGCAAAAAGCCTGACGGTAATGATTCTACTCACCAGAACAAATTCAATAAGCTGCAGTTGTTCTGGTGACTATAGTGTCCCTTTAACTATATTCATTGTCAGCCAGTCCACACAAGTTTTGTTCCCATACATCCCTCTTAAGTTTCCATACTTAAGTAAGAGTATGTGAAAAGTAGTTAGGGTTGCCACCTTTCTTGGAAAAACATACCGGCCTTACTAATTTGCATAATTAAATATGTATGGGTGACATCACATGATGTAAATCACAAGGAGTGACATAAGAGAAAATGCTGTAAAATCACCAAATCAAACTTAGTTTGATTCTGCTGTATAGATGGATTCCTCCCAGTGCCCCCCATGTCTGGCATTGCCCTCATGACTCGAATGTGTCGATTACTTCAGGTCTCAGTGTTCCTATGTATCAGTGTCTCAGTTCCCCATGTGTCCCAGTGTCCCCTAGTGTCGTGTCCCCATGTCTCCCTGTGTCCCCATGTATCCCAGGGTCCCCATGTCACTAGGACACTAGGAAGACGGGGAGACCTGGGGACACGGGGAGACCTAGGGACACAGAGACACCAGTGACACTGGGAGACTAGGGGACTCTGGCTGTGACACATGGGGACACTGGGAAAATAGGGGACACTTGAAGACATGGGGACACAGACACCAGGGACACAGACACTAGAGACACTGGCTGGGGGACATGGGGACATTGAGACATGGGGCACTGGGAGACATGGGGACACTGAGACACCAGGACCACAGAAAATAGGGACACTAGCTTGGAGACATGGGGACATTGTGACACTTGAGGCACTGAGAGACATAGAGGCACTAGGAGACATGGGGACAGTGAGACACTGGCAGACTGGGGGCACTGGGAGGGGGGCACTGAGACACCAGGGACACTAGCTTGGAGACATTGAGACACTTGAGGCACTGGGAGACATGGAGGCACTAGGAGACATGGGGACAGTGAGACACTGGCAGACTGGGGGCACTGGGAGACTAGGGGTCACTGGGAGACTAGGGACACTGTGTCCCCATGTGTCTGTGTCATGTCTCCCAATGTCCCTTAGTGTCTCAGTGTCTGCCATAATGTCTCCCAGTGTCCCTTAGTGCCTCAGTGTATGTCTCCTTGCAGCCTTTCCCCCCATTCCTTACTTTGCTGAGCTGTAGACTGTCTCTGCAGGGTGGGTGTTGCTGTCTGGACTCTCTGTTGCTGCACCCCTGCAGATCAGTGAGTAGAGATAGGCAGGGAGGGATATGCTGGAACTTCCTATCCCTGCCTGTCTCCACATACAGCGACCCCAACTGGCCAGTGCTGGTATTGCAGAGTAATCTCTTGTTTATACTGAGAAAAATACCAGCACTTGTATTGCCAGTATCACTGCAATATTGGCACCAGCCAGGCAGCCTCAAATACTGGCTGTGCCAATAAAATAAAAGAAAGGTGGAATCCCTAAGAGTAGTGTGTGTGGAAAAAAAATGTAAAAAAAAAAAAAAAATGTTTTTAAATCAATGGGTCTATGGGCCTGGGCCTGGAGCTGCAGCTCCATCAGCCCCTATGTTAATCCGGCCCTGTTAGTACCTACCAAAAGTGGTACAAGGAAGGACAACTAGTGAACTGGCATCAGGGTCATGGGCGCCCAAGGCTCATTGATGCATGTGGGGTGCAAAGGCTTGCTCTTCTGGTCCAATCACACTGAAGAGCTACTGTAGCTCAAATTGCTGAAAAACGTAATGCTATAATCACTGCATTGCAGTTTGCTGCGTATGCTGCTGCATAGTCACTGAGCAGTCAGAGTGCCCATGATGACCCCTGTCCACTGCTGAGAGCACCTTCAATGGGACTTGAGCGTCAGAACTGGACTATGGAGCAATGGAAGAAGGTTGTCTGGTCTTATGAATCATGTTTTCTTTTAGACCCGGTGATAACTGGGTGCATGTGGGTTGGTATACTGTGAAAGAGATGGCAGCAGGATGTACTATAGGAAGAAAGCAGGTCGGCAGAGGCAGTGTTATGGGCAATGCTCTGTTGGGCCCTGGCATTCATGTGAATTTTACTTTGACATTTTCCACCTACCTAGATATAGTTGCAAATTCCCCAGACCTCAATTGATTAAAAATCTGTGGGATGTGCGAGAACAACAAATCTGATCCATGTAGACCCCACCTCACAAATAGCAGGACCTTGAATAAAATGCTTTGACCTTGCGTATATCCCAGATCGTGCAAATTTGGATTCACTCTAGTCAAGCCATTAACAAAGGATAGCTCCAGTGTTGAAAGGAATTTTTCTGCATCCAACAGCTGCAATATGAAGATTCGCTTTCCCTCATGGAACACCATATGTTTTCATCACAGACACCCAGTGGTAGGTAATGTTGCTTTCCCTCAGTCGTTTTGTCACCAGTCGCATGAATTGTCTACAGGTCAGACCAGTCCAGTGGATCTAGATAAATCATTGTAGAAAGACACATCAGCTCCTTCAAATTGGTATGTGGTGGAGGTCCGAGTGGCCACTTGCACCCTTTGCTTGCTTCTAGTCGATTGTAAATACTGAAATATGTGAGATGCTTTGGTACCTTGTAATAGTGATCCACCAAAACTTTTTTGGCCTTAACTGAGGATAGGAGAGAACTTAGCAATCGCTGTATGTAGTGAGGAAATTCAGTGTAATCTACCTCCTTGGGCACTCCCCTAAGTCGGAGAATGCGTTGCCACCTGAAATCTTCAAAAGCTTAAGCTTTGCCTAAGCTAGTCTTTGTCTTGCCGCATGTCATCTTGTCTTCTCTTCTGCGCAGAGCTGCCTGCGTTCTCCATGCCCTAAACATGGGCCGGCATTGCGTTCATGTCCTCTCATACCAGCACTATTTCTGCGTCAGGGAGGGCTGTCAGCTCCCGCAGGAGATTTTGTATGTCAGCTTTGCTTGCAAGTATGAATTCCAGCGCTTGATTAGGGTCTGCTTGAGGTTTCACTGGCTCTTTAGATCTCCCAGTTACATCAGCTTCACTCTCCTCCGATGCAGAGTCTGAGGCTTTCCACGCAAGCCCCTTCTTAATAGGCCGCAGCTACAGTGTGACTCGGAGTAACTCTCCAAATGCTTTGATTCTGGTTCACTCCGGCGAGGCTTGTTCTTGCATCCTATGACGTTCATTGGCAGAGGCAGGCTTTTTTTCTACATCGTAGAGCTGATAATATAGCAGCAATCTAGAGTCCGCACATAAGTGCCTGATATGGTTCATAGATGACTCCTAGTTACAGGGTCAAATATAGGGCTTGCAAATTAAATTCTCTGGACTTTCTGCTTGGGTTGTCATGCAGGTCCCCCAATATATTTAATAAAATAATATAATTATATATAAATACACTTCAAATTAAGTTATATATATATATATATATATATATATATATATATATATAATTCTAATTTAAGTTAATTATTATACGGGGCAGGGCCTGATCACGGAGCAGAGCAGCCGCACGCTACCGAAGCTCCTGCTCCAGGTAGCAGATTTCACAGACTACCGGCAAAACCAAGCGACCACTGACCCAATACCTACTGCCGGGTGGTAGGGGACAGCAAGCCCTACATGCCGATACCAAATATACGGACTAACCGGCTGGTTCCGTCCAAGCGACCTCTGCGGCCTACAAGCATGACCGGCGTGGGAGAGACGGCTGCTATCCTGCCACGGCAAGCAGCAGAGATTTCCAGCAAAGGCACCCCCCCACACCCCCCATGGACTGGCGGGGGCTATCCCGGTCCCGAACCGACATGTTGCACGCTCACTCACAGACTCTTACTGCCCGCAATGGTCGGTGATCAGCACAAGGCGGACCTAGTAACCAGGCCTCACCACAACTGGCGCCAACACGTGCGGACATCGGCAGTTAGATGGTTGAGCGCTCCCTCCGACGTCTGGACAAGATATTTCAGCGCTTCTGGGAACAGCTGGAACAACGCCTGACACCACGGTCACCAAAGTATGTTAAGGAGGTTAGGAGGGATGGTGATAAGGGGGCCAAGCGGGCCAAACTCGGGCAGAAACCAGCACAGGGCACACACCACCCATGCTTCCTGCCAACCTAGCCTGAAGGCCATGCGGAGTATCGCTCAACAGCATCGTCGAGGCCTTTGGCAGCACCCGCAAAGGGAAAGCCTTGGCTGCACAGCACATCCGAGTCTGTGGACCACAGATTCGGACCTTCTAACAGGCCTGTGGCTAGAGAGGGGACCCCCGCTGCCCAGACTTCACTGTTGCCATATGGATCCTCCATTTCCCCGCTGTTTCACAGCCTAGTCTAGGCATTGGCTGACTGTGGACACTAAGTGGGTATTTCCAGCTGCTGCCTCTCTTGCATAACCTCGTTGCCGCTACCAAACACTGTTTTGCCCATACATGCGGACACTCCAAGCTTTTTTCTTGTACTATTTTTGCTGTGTAGTTTAAGTTAACTCGCAGAGCTCTAAATGTGAAGGGAGGAAGATAGTCTGCTGGATCTCAGTGATCTCTTTACCATGATCCTTGCTTATAGTACAACTATTTATCACACCAAATATGATAAGATAGCTGTGCTAATTAACAAGCAGTGTTTCTCCACTAATAAAACACACTTGACGAGATAATAACCCTCCAGGTAGCATTGCTGGTGAAATGCAACCCAGGGAGTGCACCAGAAATTACACTGACCTGACATACAGCGTAGGCAAAACAGATCGTGGGGAGCTAAGGAGACTTAGTTTCAGTGGAATTTAATCCTCTCAGTGCACAGAGTTAGTTCGGCATGACAGTCTCCTCATATACAGGCTCCATTAAACGCAAGTTTGTCTTTTAACCCTCGATATGCCGTGTACTAACGCCAGATCTTAGATGTGTAACAAGTCATCTCTAATTACTTTAATGCAGACAGTTCTATATAGCCTGATTTACTATGTCTACTTATTATAAAAAAAATATGGCAGTCTGTCTTGGGAGTTTTTGGACTGTCTCCAACCTACTGCTCAGCTGCAGGTAATCAACTGCAGCAGTGGGAATAACCCCTCCCCCCCCCCCCCCACCATGGGAGTGCTGAGAGCGGACAAAGACTCTAGGTTGGTGAAACCAATAATTTTTGTTCTAGTTTAACCCCTGAGAGATAGGGAACCTAATGTTAGTTAGTGCTCAGACGAGCTAGGTTTTTGTTTATAGGGATTTGTGTTATATTTATGTTTTCATTTACTGCTGTCTCCTGTGTGGATTTACAAATAAAGTGTCTGGAGTATTTGCAATTAAAAGGACTGTGCCTTTTGTTTACCCTAGAGGACCGTGCTACCTGCAGACAAGGATCACAATCTAAGCATCCAATTGTTAAATGGGTATCCAAACTTAATTATTATACATTTGTAACTATGTTATTTTATGAATTATATGTTGGAGGATATACCTATTACCGAGGCAGTCCCCTGTAGTCAATCATGCAATCCAGCCGATCTGAGTCATGTGATTATGGTGTCAACATGGTGTCATTGCGATCTCATGACTCGGATTGGAAGAACTGACTACAGGGGAAGTGCCTGGGTTGTCAGGCAGGTCCCTGGTCATGATCGCCATGTAGGGTAAGTAAGCTAGTCAGAGACAAAGCTTGATCATTAAAGCTCTCTTTTTGTAGGACGTCATAGCATGCCCTTACATCTGGAAAGGGTTAAAGGGAGACACTTAAAAACACAACAACTATAGATCCTTGTACTGCTTTTGTCAAATGAGCTGAAAATAGTTTAAATTAGGGTGCATAGAGGACCCCTTTAAGGCAATTTTTCCATTGAAGTTCATTGGGAACAGAATACGTATCTGAAATTAAAGCATTGTATTTTGAAATACCAAAAGCATTATGTCATGATATTGATATATATTGTATTTAATTTGGCGTCTGGCCATGTGTTAAAGACAGGATTGACTTTTTTTTTAAAAATGACTTGGCGCTTTATTCACATAGTATACATGCTATTTTTATAGGGGTGTGTTTTACATGTATAACCTGCAGGTAAGTGGCTGTAGGTTTATTAACTAAAACAGTGAATTGTCAGAAACGTAAAAAAAAAAAGGAATTACAAATGTTTAGATCAAATTGAATAGTTAATTAGCAATCTAGGTTAAAAAAGGCTCAAGTCCAGGGATTTCAACCTTAAATAAATTCTGCTATGTGTCCAGCTCTGCTATTTTGGTCTTTAAAATGATCTGATAAATGTGCAACAATTCACGGTTTAGTGCATATCTTCATAGTTTAGTACGTATCCTTGTTTGTCTTATTTAACATGCTAAAGTAAAGATTATTTGCAATATATTCATATACAGGTGATCCTCATTTTGCGACCCACCATTTTACGACGGCTCGCACTTACGACCAGCTCTCTCGCGGGGTGATAAGTGCCAGCCGTCGTGGGGATTAGAGAGGTTCCCTGCTCTGCTGAGCTCGGTGATCTGGGATACGTCTGTGTTCGGGGAAATTTCCCCGAACATAGACGAACGCACCAGAGCAGGGAATCCCTTAACTCCTCACTTACCGACCAATTCGTTCTACGGCCAGGTCATAAGAATGGAACCTAGTCGGTAAGTGAGGAGTACCTGTATTGGGATTTATTGATATATGTTATATGATATATTATTTGATATTTTAATACTTTGAATTAATCCTTTTAAAAATGCATCTAAACATGCTTGTGTGTATTTATGTTTTTAAATTCTTTATTTTGGTGCAATTTTTGCATAGCACAGACACGTATATGTTGCCACGACATCATAAGCAGGTAAAAACATAATATGTAACAGCAAGTCATTGTCAGGTATGGCAGGCTAGCATGTTTCACATTTTTAAAATATAGTGGTCTTTTCAGTTATATTGAGTTGGACATCATACGGGACAATTACTCTTCGCTATGCGTAGTGCAGCAAAGCTGCGTGTTAGTGGGGTCTGCTAGGCCCTGTTCTCCTGGGTTTGGGAGGGATTGTTGGTGACGCAGGCATCGGTTTTTGGGTGTGGGTTATGTGCGTGACTCGTTGGGCTCAGCGTTAAGGTTATGCTACGTTAAGGCTATGGGGGAGTGGGGGGTGAAGTTATCGTATCCCATTGTAAGCGCTTTGTGTGCCAGTTAAGCAACTCTGTGATGTAGGGCGGGTGAGATACTACTCCACATTGGTGTTTATGTACAATATATCAGCTGGTAATGAAAATTATAACAAACTTGCAAAACATATTTAAAGAAAGAAATCACATGTAAGACACTGCAGTGTGAGCTGGTCAGGTACAGCAAACTTTTCAGGTCGTTGGTCTCTTGTCTCTTCTGGGCTCGAACGTAGGTATTTCAGCAACAGTCCGAGAGTGAGTGCTCGGTAGTCGGTAGGGATGTTCGGTAGGGGTGTTTTGCGATGAAAAGCCCAGTGCTGCCAGTAGAGCAGGAGCTTCTGCCGGTTCTGTGGCTTTGTAAGATTTCCAATCTTTAGTGATTCACAATGATCTCGGTGTCGCCCATCGATAGGTCAGGCCTTCCTTTTGTAGAGTCTTTATGAGGGGTTGCATCCCCAAAGCAGTGTGGCTCTGCTTAGATCCTGGAAGAAGTAAATTTGGCATGCTTCAAAGTCGTATGGTGACTTCCCTTTTAGTGCAGCTACCAGGCCCATCTAGTTTGATATCGTTTGGCATCAGAGTATAATGTTGCGTGGTGCAGTAGCTGAGGCCCCTGGGGACTTGGTGATTCTGTACACCCCACCAAAGGTAAAGTATTTGGCTTGTTTTGCAGGCAGGAGGGACATCACCAACCTGCTTATGAAGTGTGGTAGTTCTTCCAGAGGTATTGACTCTAGGACTCCCCTTATCTTAATATTCTTCCTCCGGCCTCTGTCGTCTAGTATGGTCACCTGTCTGCTGGTTTCGTTCTGCGCTGCCTGTAGCTGTTGTACCTTTTCATCCAGTATCTTCAGGCCTTCTTTTAGGTAGAGTACATCTTCCTCGGTGGCCTAGGTGCGCATTGTGATGGCCTGTACTTTAGTAGTGAGAGCCGCCAGATCCGCTACCCACATTTTCCTGAGGTTGTGTTGGAGTCCGGTGAGCAGGTCCCTGATTTCTTGCTTTGTTGCGGGAGCTGTTACCTCTGATGTGCGTGGAATCCCTCGGTTTGTTGGTACTGAGCTCCGAGGTGAGACCCTAACGTCATATTGTGAGGGCTCCTACGAGACTGAGGTCTCCCGTGAGGCCAGCACTGGTGTTGGTGTTGAGTATTGCAGCATCTGGCCAATATCGCGCTGCATCCTGGTGGTGGTCGCGGGCGGTTTTTGGGATCTTCTGCCCATCTCTCTGGCCGTGTGAGAATTGGACTGCAGTGCTGTTAGGCCTTGCTCACTCCACACTGGTAGGCTCACGTGGTAGACCTTTAGGCCTCAGCTCTGGTTTTTCTTGCCCAGAGTTAGAAAAAAAGGCATTGGCAGCTTCAGGATTGTGTTCTGCAGCTACATCTGCCCTTGTTTCAGACGTTTGCGGTAAGAAGTGTGGATTGCAATTTTGGCGCTCGGAGCTTTGAAATCTGCTTGTGAGTATTTATAATGGCATTTTTGGAATTACATGTACCTTGAAACTAAGGGTTGAGATAAACACCTAAATACACAATTTAAGAAATGAACACTTGTTCTCACATTGCACATGCACAAATAATCGGCTGATCTTATGCCAACATTTGTGGGATGAATTGGAATGCTGACTGATTGCCAGACATCCAACATGAGCACCTGTTCTAGCAAATGTTATTTTGGTTGAATGGGCACAAATTCTGAATCACAATCCAAAATGTTGTGGAAAGCCTTTCCAGAAGAGTGGTGGCTCTTATGGCAGCAAAGGACAGGTGAACTCAAACTTAATACCCATGGTTTTGAAAAGAGATGTCCAACAATAGTATGATTGTGTAATGGTCCACATACCTTTTGCCTTATTGTGTTTATAGTGTCCAATGTTTCTTTTTATTTTTCCATAGTAGGATACATATGGTATGAAAGGAAAAATATGACTTATTAATACAAATTGATTGATTCAGGAAATTTTGAAATTATGTGTCCTAGATTCTATATAATTTTGTTTTACTTCTCAGAGAATATCAAAAAATAAGGGCAATGATTGTAAACATGTTTGAAATGGTTTACATTTCTTTTATTAATAGTATTTTTTAGGAGAAGAAATGTGTACAAAGCATAAAATACAGATATAAAATTTAAAGTGGTACAGTGATAAATAAAATGCAGTAAGTAGTGGAACAGCTTTATAGGGAGTTAGCACCTGAGATAGTGCTAATATCAAATAAAAAATAAACTTCACATTTGTTTCATTACAACAATTTTTAACTTACAAATTACAGAGGGTGAGTTATGTATTCATCATGGTCTAATGGACTCTTCCCATTGTCTTGAAGTAGACATAGCAATATTTGGCAACGTGGGAGGCAGAAAACTGTGCCTCCATTGCACTAATCTGCAACCTTTAAACGTACATATACTGCTATATGTATTCCTCCATTTGATTGTTCAGACATTGCCCTTTGGTCCTTGATACTTCACCATTCAAAATGCAAAATGTGGTTTATCACCCTGCCAGTAGGGTCTACCAGCCAATATAAGTGGAACATCTGACAAATCAGCCAGATTTGTCTTCTGATTGCTATACATTCCAGGCCAAAGACTTTAACTTCACGCCTCTCTTTTCTAACTGATTTATGAAATAATTGATGCTAAATTTGAAGCATCACTAGTAATAACTGTTAGCTTGTTTAGCCTTTTATCCATCACCTTGTGATTTCTTAATTCATATCACCACCCATCTCTATTTCATATTACAATTCGTTCACTCAAAACTGACATCTTAAACTTCACAGCTCATTAAATATAAAACTCAGCAGTCAACACTCACTATCGCTTCTCATGAAAGATGTAAACTCCCTCCATTATTAAGACAAAAGCTTGTAAGTCTAGTTTATTAGACTTAGAGTTCACTAGAAATTATACCTGATTTGTAGACTTGTGCACATTGAAAAAAAATCTGATTCATCCTTCAAACTATTTATCCCCCCAAAAATTGTTTCAGATTTCAAGATTCAATTTTCATCCATGCAACATTTTGGTTCAGACAAATTACGTTCATGCAGTCATTTCATGAAAAACTCACAAATCAAATAAATATTAAGATTATGCATATATTTTGCAGTACATTGATAGGCACATTTTCGCACCATTTGGTTCACAGATCGAAGGAGAAGTAACTAAGAGAGGGGAAAAATTGGTGGATAAATCTATATTTATATATTATATATTTATTAAATATATTGGTCCCTTCTCATCTGTAATCTGTGATCTGTAAATAAAATTAAAATTTATTGCATGTCTCTTGACCATCATCTTTTTTTCCAAACCATTATCTTTTTTTTGGGCCATGTACGGAAGTCCGATTGACGAAACAAATGAAATGGTTTATCCATTGTCCGTTTCATTTATTTCGTGATACGGCCATATGGTGCTCCAGAATTCGGAATTGCATGCATTGTGTTACAGTAATCTAGTTTATTAATACCCAGACAGAAATATTTGAATCTTAGGAGGAAAAGAAACTAAATAACTCTGCAACTAACTGATATATAGGTCTATTTCCAGTCAAGAATTCAGAGAATCTACCACAAGCTATGTTTTTACTAAAATAGTAAGGATTCCAGGTATGTACTTGCAGAATCATTTTATGAACTGCAGTAGAAAAAGAAGCAGTTTAAAGGATCACTATAGGGTCAGGAACAAAAACATGTATTCCTGACCCTATAGTGCTAAACGCACCATATAGGTGGCTTTCCCCCCTATAATCTCCCTATAAAAGTTTAAAACTCCCCTTATTTCCAGCGACGCGTGGGTCTGCCGGCACTGACTCCGCCCCATTTGTGACATCATCAAAATGGCCGATATTTTTGCCAATCCAATACTTTCCACTAGGGAAAGCATTGGATTGGCTAACATCGGCATGGGGGTGGGGCCAAATGCCATTTTGGGCAATCAGGACCTCCTCATAATGATGCATTGAATCAATGCATCTCTATGAGCAAAATTCAGCGTCACCATGCAGAGTGTGGGGACGCTGAACGGCAGGGCTGCTTACTGTGCAGCCCTGAGCCAGGAAGCCTCTCCAGTGGCCATCTGAGGCGTGGCCACTTGGAGGTGTCCCTAAGGGGAATGTAAACACTGCCTTTTCTCTGATAAAGGCAGTGTTTGCATGAAAAAGGCCTGTAGGTAACTATTATACTCACCAGAACAACTACATTAAGCTGTAGTTTGCTCGTGACTATAGTGTCCCTTTAAATAAATTGTATAACAATGTAAACGTTGACATGTATAACTATACACAGAATGGTGCACATAGCAGTAACACTAATTCTAGAAAGCGGACATAAAGCAAGTTTATAAGTGTTTCACTGCTCATTAAAAAAAAAAAGTACAGTGGGTCAAGATCCCAAACTAAATCCATGATACTCTTATTTAGTTTACTAAGTTTTTTTAAACAAGAAACAAATCCTTTGTAGTAACTCCAGCTTTTAAAACTACATCCGTGATCCATTGTGATCTTTCCCCCCCCCCCCCCCTCCTTCCTCTCACATAACTTAGAATCCATGGGTTACTAAATGTTGACATGGTCATAAACATTAAACAAATATATAAATAAAGTTTTGTTTAATCAGAAGAGGCCAATCCAAACATATTGGTTTGCCCCAAACAAGGTCCTTTCATCAACATTTACTTGTTGGTGCTTACACAAATAAAATAAGATTTATATTTGCTAATGAAAATATATATTTTTTCAACAAATAGGTAAATTGCTATTCAAAATCTAATGCACATATTTTAATTCAGTAGACTACTTTGTGATTTAAATTGCCTGTCATGTTTGCCTCTTGTTAATTATAGGTTGTGTTAGTTACACCTGAGACTATTTAAAAGAATCTAATTTCTTACAAGTTAATTCAACATACTCCAAGGATCCACTCACACCACAATCCATTTCCAGTTTAATCTTAACTAAATCCTGTACTTAATTTTCAATGGAATATTTAACACCTGCAATTTGCTTCCTGCCAAAATTACTTTTAGAAATAGTAAACATACAAGAAAATTGTTAAATAAAAGTTTGCTTACACCTGGACCAAACTCTGTCTTTTTCGGTACAGATAGCATGTAATTTGATTATATAATGTAAAAATATTTGTTTTTACATTTTGAATAGAATAACTTAGCCTCTAAACACAGCAGTACTATTTCAATTGCATTGTGTAACGCTAAAGTTTTTACATTTGCATGAAACTTCAATGAATGGTCATATAGATTGATTAACACAAGACATTTTCAATTTATATATGTTTCCATATATTATAGAAATTATATATTTTTTTTACATCTCCAGTCTGGTGTATCACATTATTAAAAGGATGTCAGATATCTCAGGGTGACATAGAAAAGTAGCAACAATCACTAGATGATGTCAATCACTGTCCATTAATGCTGCAATCTTAAAACACTATTTCCACAGAACATTTTCATACTATAATTGGACATTGGAGACATAGAGAAGTTATCCCGAAAGTTACCCCAGATAATGTCAGCTAATGAGCTCTCTACTTCTCCATGACTGTTTAATAAAAAAAAATATAAGTACACATTGCCATGTAGGAAAACATAAAACATCATAATAACCACAGAAAAGCTAAAGAGACAAACAGAGGATAAAGGTAATTAGAGTTGTAATATCCCGTGAAATTCAACATGGTGGTGGAACCAAACTACTTAAGAAGTTTGATGCTAAGGTCACATCACTGCCGTATAGTGTGATTGTCTCACGCTATACGGCAGAGAAAGAGATGCTTGAGGTTAAAATGACTCCTTGCCACAAATTTATCTCTGGGAAAATCCTCAGCAAAAAGTACTAGAACAATCCAATATAGAAACCAATTGGAAGTAGTAAAAATCTTCTAGAAGCTTCTGTAAACTGATAATGCAAACATATTAATGGATGTAAAGTAAAACTCTTAAATTATTAGGCATTCTGCCAAGTGAATATTTTTGTTCTTCTTGGTTTAAGCGATTAGTATGCAAATTTGGAATTCTAATTCAAAGATGTATTGCATTTCTGTTGGAATATAAATAGAAGTTACATTTTTGCATTTAAAAAAGGAAAAAAAGATAAATATAATTTTTTAAAACCTGCTGTCATTTCTAAGTGAAATATACGAAAAAAGGCTAAAAAGACCCTTTTCATTCACATTTCCAGTCTTTTGCAATAAGCCTGAGGCCTAACTGCATCTGTCATTAAACACATCTATTTTCTTTTAACCATGTGTCACAGATTATCCTGTGTATTGAAAACAGAAAGTTACAACAAGGTGGTCTTAACAACGGCCAATTTGAGTTTGGGTGAAGTAAAACAGAGAGTCACATGAAAGTGTGTGGTGGATGTTGTAAGAGACTTTTGTTTCAGTGAATTGTTGCCTACGCTGTTCTTGACAGATAGAACTGCAGTGTGGGTATCAATTTACCAAACATATAACAACGGAAATAGTGTGGGTGTGTGAAACGCTTACAGGAACAGAATTGGACAGGAGATAAAAGCAGCTTGTGCCATACAGTCTACTCTTGTAACTGCTTTAAACATTTCATATACATTAAAATTAATCAGTGTATTTTAGAAATTATCTCACAAAAGAATTACCCTTTTTTTTAGCCTAAAAAAAAACTCTAGCAAAAGTGTTGACATTTTCAGTCTAATTTATTCCCACACTTCTGGAAAACGGGCCTGCCATGCATCTGTGTGTAAGCTTATTTGAGCATTTGAGTAAAGATTTTCCCTTTACCTTTACTGGTTTATATCATTCATCCATTGTATATTGCTGCACAATATGTTGGTATTCTGCAAATAATAAGAATTTGTTGAGAAATACACATTTTACATCAAATATATGGCTGGACACATAAAAGACTCAAGTCATCTGCCAAAATCTCAAATATCATCTGGCCAACTGCATACTTTTCCCTACTGCCATTTTTTCACTTGCGAAATTATCATTCATCACATTTGTATCCTACTATTTTTTTTTTACCTATTCACTCCTTCTTTTCTACCTGTCCAGTCTCCCATCCTTTCTTGACTCAACTTACTTCCACTAACCCTTTAAAGGGAAGCTGTCACTTCCCATGAGATGTACTATTATATTTACTATATTTAATAATGCAATTAAATGTAGAAATGAACACCTCTTTAGATAAAGATATCAGGTTATTAACTGATTTGAAGAATAAGGATGAAAGGATGACAGGAGAACTGCAAGGGGACTATAAGATATGTAGATGTCAAAAAAAAAAATTGCACATTCAGAAATGTTTCGGCAACTCTTGAAATAGAGCATCTCCCCAGGTTGAAATGCTTTCTGGAACGCACCTTCACTTGCCACTAACTAACAATTTTCAATGGTGTCCGGAGTCTGTGGGAGTGGGGTCACGCACCAGAGATGCTCAGTCCTTAGCAGGCTGGAGTCTAGCAAGTAGTTATGTTATGTTCCACCTGTGATAGGCTTAGATGCTCAACTGACACTCTGACCTTATTACTAACCGCCAGGGCCACCATCAGGGGTGACAACCATGATGGTTGTCATGGGCCCGGCGGCCCTGGGGGGCCTGGCTGCCCGGGTCCCATGTGTTGCGGCAGAGTTGCCGCCGGTGCAGCTGCACCAGGGCCTACACGCTGATGGGACCCACCGGGTGGCCCAAGCATTTATTGCCACCCAATGGGCCCTATATCTTCAGGGGCCCGGTCAGCGCTGCGGCAGTATAATAGCGCGACCGGGCTCCTTTAAAAAAAATGCCAGCTGCACGATTGCTGGGAGGAAGTGATGGACGGTCACTTCCTCCCAGCTCACTCCATGTAGGATGTATGTATGTGTATGTATGTGTTATGTTTGTGTCTGTATGTATGTCAGTGTGTGTGTGTTTGCATCTATGTGTGTATGTCTGTATGTTCTTATACGTGTGTGTGTGTGTCTGTATGTATGTAAGTATGTGTCTGGGCGTCACTACGTATGTCTGTATATCTGTATATGTGTGTATATCTGTTTCAGTATGTGTGTGTTAGACATACATACATACTAAAACAGAATGTATGCCTATATGTGTGTATCTTTGTGTGTGTGTGTGTGTATCTGTGTCCTTTTGTATCAGTGTGTGTGTTTGTGTCTGTGTGTGTGTGTATTCCTGTGGGTGAGATTTGGAGGCGGGCCTTGGGGGACAGGATTTAGAAGTGGGCCCTAGGGGCGGGCTTGGAGGCGGGTCCCCGAGGGACCAGACCGTGAGCTGTGTTAGGGGCACCAAAATATCTGATGGCGGCCCTGCTAACCGCTACCCCTGACATGGTGCAAGGAAGAGCATAGTTCTGCCTCCATTGTTTCATCAATCAGTCGAAGTATTATTGTACCTACAGTGTCCCTTTAATACTTTACAATCTTGCAGACAGCTTGAATGAAGTTAGCATAGATATGTGAGACCTACCAAAAGAAGGTTGTCTATTGGCAAGATAGCATCAACGATCATCTTGATAACTATTAGAAAGGTTTGTAATATTAAGGCTGAAAATGTTTAAGGTCAAGCCTCACCTAAAAATAAAAAAGTCTCTATGACAGTGCTCTGCTCTCTCCCATATTTCAACACTTTCATCTTCCAGACCATCTAATAACTTTTCACTGTCTTTCCAATTCTAAATGATGGCTTACCGTTATCGGTTTCTTAAACTATGAATAATCATTATTCTGGCTAGTAGTTGTGAAGTGGAGGAGTAGTGATTTCCATTGGGAGGAAGGAATGGCCACATGCTCAGAACTTTTGTGTTTACTTTGCTGTACGAAAAAAAGATGATATAACCTATTTTATACACACTGTACTGTCAAGATGTTACCATTATTAAGTTGATGTGTGGCTTGTTAATGCCAGTTCCACCCTGTTAGATTAACTTCAGTGATTGTGAATGCTTTATTGCTTGTTATCATTCTAAAACAGTGACATCACTTCTTGGAAATGCAGAAACACGCACTGTATAGTATTTAACTATTTCAAAGCCAGAACTGAAAGTAATGTAATCTAAAGTAGATGTAAAATTCTCACACCCACTAAAACACCTGAAAAGAATTGCTGAAAAGATCGCCCACGCATGTTCTTAAACAGTACCCAGGTAGATATTGGCAATTTTATCCTTTCAGGTCTTGATGCACAATAGTATTACTATGAACAACACAATGCACAAACTTGATAAACAAAGTGTAATGAACAACCAGACCACTGGCATGACCACTGCAGTTGCTTTTTCTTCATTGCCTATTTGACGTATGTACTAGATCAATGATAGGTGCTTTGACCTTATTGTGTCACAATTTTGTTAAGGAGCTGTCACTGATGATTATCATGGATACATGCCAGCCAAAAATATACAGGAGGATCTGCGCTAAAAAATTTAAATAAAGGCAGCACACCTAAAGGATAGTGCTCCCTCACAGGCCCTATAGGTATAAGGGAGTAGAAAAAGGTGGCACCACAGGGACAATATGTACAATTAAATATAAGCAAGTAGTAATATAGAAATAAACATTGAAATATAATACAGAGAGAGAGCAATAAAAATAATAATAAAAAAAGTTCAAGGTATTATATAAATAGTGTAAAAAGTATTATAAGATACGAATGTTATCTTTTTTTTCACATTTATTTATATATATATAAAAGGAACAGTCCCAAAAGAGTCCAATAAAACCTTAGGATGGAGTAGTGGGATCAAGGGGTTCGTGGGATCCATATGAAAGAGAAAGAAAATCTAATATTGCAATAAAACCCAAATAGGTAGCAGCCAATAAAAAAGGTCTAAATGGGCCTACTCATTTTTTTGAGCGTATAAACAGCATAAAGTGGTATAATCGCCACTTCTGGGATACATGAGGGAGTGTTGTAAGTAGATATCTCGTCAGATGGAGACCATATGGAACATAAAAAACAACAATAGTGCTCACTTTGATAAAACCAGGAGAGTGTATAAAAATACCAAATGGTTACTCACATTTAATTGGGCAGACGCACTGCTCAATGATAGGGCGTAAGTGGTATAATCCCCACCAAGGATGCTTTGGAGTAGTAACTCTCTAGAACAAGTACAACTCAGATGACAGGTAGTAAAATAATAAAAATGGTAAAAAAGATAAAATGGCTAGCTCACAACAAAGAAAGTGGCCAAAATACATTTAATAAAATAGTTAGTGAAAATTTCCACAACGCGCTTCTCCCCTTAGGGCTTTCTCAAGTGGATAAAAACATGTACCTGACAACACTGGCTTTCATATAGGCCTCAAATTACTTAATTTTGGCGCCAAAATGATGTCATGGTCAAATTAGCTTTTTTTTTTTTCTATAACTTTATTGTAGAACATTTATCAGCCATGTTAGGGAGGGCAATAAAACTTGGGAGGGGAAAGGGAGAAGGGGAAACTAGATAAATCTAAAAGAAAAAGAGTGAGTGATGGGGAGAGAGTATAATAAATAACAGCTGATAACAATAGTAAAAGGGACATCAACAAAAGGCACAAGTAAACTAGTTGGGTAACGCAATAAAGTACATAAGGAATAAACCACAAAACATATATATAAATGAATGAATAAAACAGATATGTGACAAAAAGCAAATACAAATATGGTTACTCAGACCAGGGTTTTGTAGCATACATTTTAAAACATGATAGTATAAGATAAAAATAAAAATAAATATAAATGGTCACAGTAAATTGCAAATGTCACCAAAAAATTGCTGAAAAGTATGATAACAAATAATAGAAAAAATGGAAAATAATAAATGAATGAATAAATAAATAAAAGAAAAAAACTAACAAAAAAAAAAATATTGCATATGAAGAAACACAGAAAATTACAGAAAATTAAAAAGATTAAAATCAGCATTTAGTCCTTCAGGGCAAGGGTTTTTAAAAGGAATATCCAGGACATTTCATTTTTTCCATGACATTTTCTAAAATCACCACCCCTCCAGGGAATCTTGCATTTTTGGACGCCGATGCATTTAAGATATTTTGGGGTATTGTCATGTTGGATGAAGTGTTTTGAAACTGAGTGATTAGGATAGCCTTTAATGATATTCTGACAATGTTCTGCCAGTCTAATTTTGAGGCATCTTGAAGTCATCCCTCCATATTGGAGGCCACCGGGGTACTCCAATAGGTAGATAACATTCTTGTAGTCTTACAGCATATGAGGTCTTTGATAGGATAAGTAATATTAGTATTATTGGAAGTAAAATGTGTGGTTTTGGACTTGATGCGTAGATCTGTTGTTCTACATACAATACACCTATTGCACTTAAAACCTTTTGATTTGGATAGGAAGGATGAATTGGTAGCAGCAGGGTCTTTAGTATAATTTTTGGTGAGAATAAATCTAAAATTAGGAGCTCCTCTAAAATACCCAATGTCATTCCAGCAGCTCTAATGGTATTGCAGCGATGCCTTGATGTAAAGGCATCACTGTAATACCCCCCCCTCAATGCCTGGGCTGCCAGAGAACACCAGGTGATCGCTTTAGCCCGGAGCGATCACTTCCAGGTTGCTCCACATGGAGCCCGGCAGTGAGGCAGAGCATCGGCAGCCATCAGACAGGCTTCGATGCTCTGCCTGTACTGAGTGCCTCGAGGGGTTGAGGCACTCAGTAAAATAAATAATTAAATAAAATAAAATTTTGAAAAATTAAATAAATAAAAAAATTTAACCTCTTTCCTCCCTCCCTCCCTCCCTCCCTCGCTCCCTCTCTCTTCCATGTACATACCGATCGCTGCCATTGCCCCGCCGGTGATTGGTCTTCTTCTTCTATGGGGGGACTGTCTGGTCTAAGCCCAGACAGTCTACCTTCTGCAATTTAGGACACAGAGGGGCCATGTGACCGCTCTAAAAGAGCGGTCACATGGCCACAATAGGTGTCCACAGTGCTGCCAGCAGGGGGACTGCCTAAACTGACAGGCAGTCCCCCTGCTGGTGAAAAAAGTAAAATAAATAAAGTTAATAAATGTAAAATATATATATACATATATTATATCTATATATAATCTGTATTTATATATCTTATATATAATGTCATACTAAGTGTATTTTTTATTAATATATAAATATATTAATAAAAAAATACACTTAGAGAAAAATTACACATGTGTATATATATAAAGTATATATAATAACTATATATTGTGTGTGTGTGTGTGTGTGTATATATATATATATATATATATATATATATATATATGAAACAAGGGGGGGTTGACTGCACTCACCTGAACATGCATAAATGAGGGTGCTGCTGGGGGCCAAATTATACAATACACAAGATCCAGCGCACTCACCTATCCACTAAACAGCAACTCCCTTTCACAGGTGCTTCATCCCAGGTCCCTATTTAGTCTTGTACTGCAGAGAGCCCCAGATGGATTTTTTTCCCTAAGTAAATGGGTTAATCTCATAAGAGCAGACATTAGGCTGTTAGTTTAGGACCTGCCAAAGATGGGGTACATTGATGTTGTGGCAGGCTTATGCAATGTATGATCATATAATGTAACTAAACCTCCATTATTTTTGCCTAGATTAGGTGTTTTTTAAAAATCAAATAAAATCTTTCAACATTGAAGTTGCTGTTTAGTGGATAGGTGAGTGCGCTGGATCTTGTGTATTTATATATATATATATATATATATATATATATATATATATATATATATATATTCAAGAAAGTAGAAAGCACTCACAAGACTTTAGACAATGTTTTCCAAAATTCCAAAAAATGTTGCTTTATTTGCAAGTAGTGATAGTCGACGTTTCAGTCTCTAAAGACTTTTATCAAGACAAAATACAAATTATTTGTTATTCAATATAAACCTGACACAAACAAAGCTGATTTTATGATGAGGTTCGTGCAAACAAGATTGTAGGACGTCACTAATGACATTAAGTGAACTCAGATTGTGCATTTTCCAAAAAATATATAATTAACCCTAACAGAAAAAATATGTAGAAATATTTACACGATTCCACTATATCTATAAGAATTATACTTAATAGAAGACTTCATAGAAAGCTCATATAATTATTTTCGAAAAAATCCGACTTTTACAGCTCACACTTGTCATATATGCAACACAATGTAACAAATATATTATCACGTTCTTCTATTGATATGGCTGTTTATCAAACTACATTAGCCAAAACTAACAACATTATCTTATAAATTCAAGAGATATAATTCATCCATGGAGTATAAAAAATGCCCTAACAAGCAAAACATCAACGCCTGTCTAAAAAGCAATACAAATAATTTTTTTAATTGAGTCCAAATGGAGATATTGTTCCCAACGTATGGATCCAAAAGGCTTCACGTCTTAATAATAACAGATCTCTGTTGCCTCCTCTGGGAGGAGTTGGTATATGATCAATTCCCATAACTCGTAGCATTGAGAGATTATGTCCAGCCTCTAAAAAGTGTCTCGAAACTGGTGTAATTGCTACTCCACTTAACAGTGCTGCTCCATTTGGACTCAATGAGAAAAATTATTTGTATTGCTTTTTAGACAGGCGTTGATGTTTTGCTTGTTAGGGCATTTTTTATACTCCATGGATGAATTATATCTCTTGAATTTATAAGATAATGTTGTTAGTTTTGGCTAATGTAGTTTGATAAACAGCCATATCAATAGAAGAACGTGATAATATATTTGTTACATTATGTTGCATATATGACAAGTGTGAGCTGTAAAAGTCGGATTTTTTCGAAAATAATTATATGAGCTTTCTATGAAGTCTTCTATTAAGTATAATTCTTATAGATATAGTGGAATCATATAAATATTTCTACATAATTTTTCTGTTAGGTTATTTTTTATGTTGTATAATACTCTTGCACTAGCAAGCACTCAGATAGGGTTAATTATATTTTTGGGGAAAAATGCACAATCTGAGTTCACTTAATATCATTAGTGACGTCCTACAATCTTGTTTGCACGAACCTCATCATAAAATCAGCTTTGTTTGTGTCAGGTTTATATTGAATCACAAATGATTTGTATTTTGTCTTGATAAAAGTCTTTAGAGACTGAAACGTCGACTATCACTACTTGCAAATAAAGCAACACATTTTGGAATTTTGGAAAACATTGTCTAAAGTCTTGTGAGTGCTTTCTACTTTCTTGAATATATGAAAATATAGGGTGATGGTGAAGCGCTATATTTAAATAAAATGCAGAAAATTGAGAAAATGTTGGAGATGAGTGAATATACCTGAATAAACAATCTTTTCTTGCAACCTTAACCTTGATATAAGATTCCTTTAAAAGTATAAACACAAAAAATATATCATAGTATAAAACTGTAAAATACACAGTAAAATATGTGCATAAGATTATTCCCACTCACACTCTCTAGAGCCAAAGCTCAGTTCTTGCGCTTGTAGGGTCCGTAAAGGCGACCCTCTCCCTTCTTGGGAACCTTTATTCTTCCTTTTTTTCAATCTAAGATATAGAGCATATATAGTGCAGTACCTTTGGTGAAAATATCTTAAAATTGATAAAATACAGGATGGGGTACTCACAAACCCAGAGCCCTCAGCATAGGCTCAATGGAACAGCATATGTGGTTAAGGACCACAATCCTTCTTTCTTGTAGCAGGAAAAAATGTTTTGCCAAATAGTGTCTCAGTAAAAATAATTTTATTAAGAATAATTTTATCACTTTAAAAGTATATAAAAGTATAAAATAATGTCTATACAACTATCCACTATATAGGCAAATAAAGTCCAATAGTTACAGTCTCTTCATATTCCAGGACGCGTTTCGCCAAATAGGCTTCCTCAGCTGGATCAAAAAAGTCTTTGTGAACATTCCTGGACCAGTTCCTGCTTTTATATCCCTTTTTCTTATCAAATTATTGCTGTAGGGGCTTTTCAATTTCGCGGGCTATCACCATGGTAACGGTGATGCCCTGCGCGTCAAGCCTCTCTCGTGTGTTTGCTTCCGTGTTCGTCACTTCCGGTATGGCGTCTATCCGGTTTTTCGTGCGTTCCAACGTGCGGTTCATTCACGGTCATTTCCGGATCGGCATGATTATAGAAGAAGAGAGGGAAAATACATCCCGTAAAAGTTCAAAAGCATTCTCTTTTTATTTATTTCATTTGACCCACATTGATCTTTATTTCATTTTCCATAATTCGTTTTCTTTGTAAGGAATGTGGGTTCTAATATTCAAAGTTTTATAACTATTGGCCGGCACAGGGCCGGCGCGTCCATAAGGCGGCACAGGCGGCCGCCTTAGGGTGCACCGGCTCTGGGGGCGCAAAATTCCAGTGACCGGCAGGAGGGAAGTGCTCCCTCCTGCCTGGTCACCTCCTGGATCCCCGGAGCTGCTGCGCGGTGTGCGGCTGAAGTTGATTAGGAGGTGGCGAGGGAGCTCTCTGATCTCTCTGACCGGCTCCCTCGCGCGCCTTTTGCTGATGCCGCGGGAGCCGGAATATGACGTCATATTCCGGCTCCCGCGGCATCAGAAAACAGCCTGCGAGGGAGCCGGTCAGAGAGATCAGAGAGCTCCCTCGCCGCCTCCTAATCCACTTCAGCCGCACGCCGCGCAGCAGCCTCACTGGACCACCAATGAGAGACCCACGCCAGCACTCCAGGTAGGGAGGCTGGGTGGGACATTTAAATGTAATTTATTAGTAATTACTTTATTAATTACTGTGTGTGTGCATGTGAGTGTGAGTGTCTGTCAGTGTGTCTATGAGTTTGTGTGTGTGTGTGTGTATGTCAGTGTGTATGTGTGTGAGTGAGTGTGTGTGTGTCTGTCAGTGTGTGTGTGAGTGAGTAAGTGTGTCTATGAGTTTGTGTGTGAGTGAGTGTGTCTGTCGGTGTGTGTGAGTGTGTATGTGAGTGTGTATGTGTGTCTGTGAGTTTGTGTGTGTCTGTCAGTGTGTGTGAGTGAGTTTGTGTGTGTCTGTCAGTGTGTGTGAGTGAGTGTGAGTGTGTCTGTCAGTATGTGTGTCTGTCAGTGTGTGTCTATGAGTTTGTGTGTGAGTGAGTGCGTCTGAGTAGTGTGTGTGTGTGCGCATGTGAGTATGTGTCTGTGAGTTTGTGTGTGTGTGTGAGTATGTATTTTTCTGTATGCCTGTCTGTATGTATGTATGTATCTGTATGATGGTATGCCTCTGTATGTATGTATTGGTCTGTATGCCTGTATGTCTTGTACGTATGTTTCTGTATGTGTCTGTGTGTCTCTGTATGCATGTATGTAACTGGATGTATGTTTGTCTCTGAATGTCTGTATATATGTCTCTGTATGCATGTATGTAACTGTATGCCTTTATGTCTCTGTATGTACGTATGTGTGTGTCTGTGTGTCTCTGTATGCCTGTATGTCTTTGTATGCATGTTTCTGTATGTATGTATGTATGTATGTGTCTGTATGACGGTATGCCTCTGTATGTATGTATGTGTCTGTATGACGGTATGCCTCTGTATGTATGTATGTGTCTGTATGCCTGTCTATATGAATGTGTCTGTATGACGTTATGTCTCTGTATGCATGCATGTATCTGTATGTGTGTATGTCTTTGTATGCCTGTATGTATGTATGTATGTATGTGTCTGCATGCCTGTATGTTTCTGTATGTATGTTTCTTTATGCCTGTATGTCTGTATGTATGTGCCTGAATGTCTTTGTATGTATGTTTCTGCATGCCTGTCTGTATGTATGTGTCTGTATGACGGTATGCATGTATGCATGTATGTCTCTGCTTGTATGTCTCTGACTGTATGTGTCTGTATGTCTCTGTATGATTATTGCTGTCTTTGTATGACAGTGTACCTGTATGACTTTGACTGTGTGACTAAAAAATGATGCCTGTGTGCCTGTGGCTTGGGAGGAAAGACACACAGGTGAAGATGCATTTTTTTTTTTTTTAATGAGGGTTGGGGGCGCCAAAATGCATCTTCGCCTGTGTAACTAAAAATCCTAGCACCGGCCCTGGTCTCACATCATATATATTTGATTGTGTCTGGAAATCACTGTATAATTTTGATTAAAGCATAGAATTTCTAATTTTATGTGTCCTTTTTATATGTGATATAAATTTTAAAGGCACAGATATTATATATAATGAATTTTAAGGGCACAGAATAAAATAAACCACCAAAATTGCTCAACATTATATGATACTGGACTAGAGTCAATAATAGTTCTAAAAGGAATCGATCATAGGTGAAAATAAAATAAATCACTTGAGATATGGTTTTCTTAAATTGATATGGCACTAAACATGTACAGATAAAATGGGCACAAATACATACAAATTAAAACAAACCACTTAAGGTGCTTAGGATTTAGTTAAAATTATATAGTGCTAAAACTACCCAAAAATAAACCACTTAAGTGCTCAGCATAAATTAAGATAATACATAAGAAGTGAATCAGTAATGGACGGTGTTATAAAAACGGAATTCTGTCATCTAAAAAGCTTTATAAAATTTGTCGTTCCAAATATGTAAAGTGCTATAAAACTAAATAGGTATCTAAAAATATGTACTAAGAACCAGTTTTTATATGTATACATAAAAATCCGTTTGTATAAAAAGTCCAAAAATGGAATTCATATGTGTAAGAACGGAGGGGGAGGAGTGAAGAGGTGTGGGTCTATTTAAGAAAATGACACATTTCAAAATCTGCATTCAACTCGTTTGGAATTAGAAATATTGGAGAGGATGTCATTTTGATGCAAAAATGAGCAAACAAGAAATGGAGTGGATTTTCAAATTAAATACTCTAATTCCAAACGGGTTGAATGCAGATTTTGAAATGTGTCATTTTCTTAAATAGACCCACACCTCTTCGCTCCTCCCCCTCCGTTCTTACACATATGAATTCCATTTTTGGACTTTTTATACAGACGGATTTTTATGTATACATATAAAAACTGGTTCTTAGTACATATTTTTAGATACCTATTTAGTTTTATAGCACTTTACATATTTGGAACGACAAATTTTATAAAGCTTTTTAGATGACAGAATTCCGTTTTTATAACACCGTCCATTACTGATTCACTTCTTATGTATTATCTTAATTTATGCTGAGCACTTAAGTGGTTTTTGGGTAGTTTTAGCACTATATAATTTTAACTAAATCCTAAGCACCTTAAGTGGTTTGTTTTAATTTGTATGTATTTGTGCCCATTTTATCTGTACATGTTTAGTGCCATATCAATTTAAGAAAACCATATCTCAAGTGATTTATTTTATTTTCACCTATGATCGATTCCTTTTAGAACTATTATTGACTCTAGTCCAGTATCATATAATGCTGAGCAATTTTGGTGGTTTATTTTATTCTGTGCCCTTAAAATTCATTATATATAATATCTGTGCCTTTAAAATTTATATCACATATAAAAAGGACACATAAAATTAGAAATTCTATGCTTTAATCAAAATTATACAGTGATTTCCAGACACAATCAAATATATATGATGTGAGACAATAGTTATAAAACTTTGAATATTAGAACCCACATTCCTTACAAAGAAAACGAATTATGGAAAATGAAATAAAGATCAATGTGGGTCAAATGAAATAAATAAAAAGAGAATGCTTTTGAACTTTTACGGGATGTATTTTCCCTCTCTTCTTCTATAATCATGCCGATCCGGAAATGACCGTGAATGAACCGCAAGTTGGAACGCACGAAAAAACAGATAGACGCCATACCGGAAGTGAAGAAACCGGAAGCAAACACACGAGAGAGGCTTGACGCGCAGGGCATCACCGTTACCATGGTGATAGCCCGCGAAATTGAAAAGCCCCTACAGCAATAATTTGATAAGAAAAAGGGATATAAAAGCAGGAACTGGTCCAGGAATGTTCACAAAGACTTTTTTGATCCAGCTGAGGAAGCCTATTTGGCGAAACGCGTCCTGGAATATGAAGAGACTGTAACTATTGGACTTTATTTGCCTATATAGTAGATAGTTGTATAGACATTATTTTATACTTTTATATACTGTTAAAGTGATAAAATTATTCTTAATAAAATTATTTTTACTGAGACACTATTTGGCAAAACATTTTTTCCTGCTACAAGAAAGAAGGATTGTGGTCCTTAACCACATATGCTGTTCCATTGAGCCTATGCTGAGGGCTCTGGGTTTGTGAGTACCCCATCCTGTATTTTATCAATTTTAAGATATTTTCACCAAAGGTACTGCACTATATATGCTCTATATCTTAGATTGAAAAAAAGGAAGAATAAAGGTTCCCAAGAAGGGAGAGGGTCGCCTTTACGGACCCTACAAGCGCAAGAACTGAGCTAAAATCCTTTGGCTCTAGAGAGTGTGAGTGGGAATAATCTTATGCACATATTTTACTGTGTATTTTACAGTTTTATACTATGATATATTTTTTGTGTTTATACTTTTAAAGGAATCTTATATCAAGGTTAAGGTTGCAAGAAAAGATTGTTTATTCAGGTATATTCACTCATCTCCAACATTTTCTCCATTTTCTGCATTTTATTTAAATATAGCGCTTCACCATCACCCTATATTTTCATCCCTTTGTTTTAAAGATAAGATTTTGGTGTTTTAGCAGCTTAAATTGTAGTATATTATATCCAATTGGTATATATGAATTTTGGTTTTTCACATTAGCGCTGGTACACCCACCCGTTTCGATTTTCTTGAATATATGTTTAACGGTTTGGAGATTTTGCACCTGAGTGTCACGTTCACAGTAAATGATGTGGAACACAACTGCAGATTTCTTAGGACTTTGATCTTTTATTAAGACACTTAGATGGAACTGAGACTTCAGTTCCAGAATTACAGTTACTGTTTCTTTAAATAATAAACGGTTTGTTTCATTTAGCATTGACAAGGTTCAGAATTCATTAGAGTCCGTTATTCTTGTTAACAGTTCAAATTATAAGAGATTATATACATTGGAATTATCAGTAGCAAGAATGGTGCAGCAAAACTTAAATAGTACTTGTTTTGAGGGATGCTGTAGCAGGCTTGCTGAACAACTTGACAGCAGACTTTAGTATGAAGAAATAAGATTATCTGTAGCAAGACAGGTACAGCTGAACTTGAATAATACTTGATTTGAGGAAAGCTGTAGCAGGATTGCTGGACAACTTGATAGCAGACTTTAGTATGAAGAAATAAGATTATCTGTAGCAAGACAGGTACAGCTGAACTTGAATAATACTTGATTTGAGGAAAGCTGTAGCAGGATTGCTGGACAACTTGATAGCAGACTTTAGTATGAAGAAATAAGATTATCTATAGCAAGACAGGTACAGCTGAACTTGAATAATACTTGATTTGAGGAAAGCTGTAGCAGGATTGCTGGACAACTAGATAGCAGACTTTAGTATGAAGAAATAAGATTATCTGTAGCAAGACAGGTACAGCTGAACTTGAATAATACTTGATTTGAGGAAAGCTGTAGCAGGATTGCTGGACAACTTGATAGCAGACTTTAGTATGAAGAAATATGATTATCTTTACCAAGACAGGTACAGCTGAACTTGAATAATACTTGATATGAGGAAAGCTGTAGCAGGCTTGCTGGAGAACTTGATAGCAGACTTTAGTAAGTTGAAATAAAGCTTTAGCATTGTTAGCTCTAAACTCAGAGACTGTAAATTACTTAACTTCTAGAAGTAGAGGGATTATGTCCCCAGCTCTCCTCAGAGGCGGTTGCTTCAGTGAATGGTTGCCGAGAGTGCTGGTAGCTGTCTGTGATGAGGAGAGATGATGGGGACTTGAATATTCCTCCAGTCCGGTCTAGTAGCGAGTGGTCGTCTCAGCGAGGTATGTGAGCCGGTGAGTTTGGCGTGGTACGCGTTTCAATAATCCAGCGTCTATCAGCTGGTGCGGTCGCATTAAATAGCAGACCACGGCAATGGGGGTGTGGCTAAGCTCCGTCAAACCCGGAAGTATGAGGAGACATCGGGATGTATATATAAATAAATAAAAATAATATGAAATATACATATGTTCATATATATAATTACATTAATAATTTTAAAAATATACACGTAGACTTCAAATATATAAATATGTATATATATATATTTAAATTCTACGTGCATATTTATGTAATATTTTTAATTAATTAAGTAATTTTATTGATTGCAATTTTGGGGACCGACCTGACAACCCAGGCCAAAAGTTCAGTGAATTTAATTTGCTAGCACTATATTTATCCCTGTAACTTTCCAAGACACCCTAAAACCTGTACATGGGGGTACTGTTTTACTCGGTAGACTTCGTTGAACACAAATATTAGTGTTTCAAAACAGTAAAACATATGACAGCGATGATATTGTCAGTGAAAGTGACGTTTTTTGCATTTTTCACACACAGACGGCACTTTCACTGGTGATATAATTGTTGTAATATGTTTTACTGTTTTGAATCACTAATATTTGTGTTCAGCACATAGAAATTTGCCAGATAGGTTATGTTGCCTTTGAGAGCGTATGGTAGCCCAGTAATGAGAATTACCCCATGATGACATACCATGTGCAAAAGAAGACAACCCAAGGTATTGCAAATGGGGTATGTTCAGTCTTTTTAAGTAGTCACTTAGTCACAAACACTGGCCAAAGTTACCGTTCATAATTGTTTTTTGCATTTTTAACACACAAACAAATATAAATGCTACCTTTGGCCAGTGTTTTTGATTATTAAAAAAGATTGGACATACCCCATATTGTATACCCTGTGTTGTCTTATTTTCAAAAACATATGGTTTGATGGGGATAAATTACATTGGCTGGCTTCAAAAATGTCCAAAATAGGACTTGGGTGCATGATGACCCGCTGTCATCCAAGTTGGAAAACTGGAATGCGCACCCTCCAAATAAGGTCTAGCCCCCAGAGAACCCGACACACCTATACATAGGTGGTATGGCTGTACTCAGGAGATGTTGCTGAACACATATTGGGGTGTTCTTTGGCAGTAACTCTTGAATTTCTCAGTACATGTATTATTAAATTGCTATGTGTGTCAAAAAAAAAAATCACCAATTATTTTTTTCTTTAAATTTGCCATAGATTGGTGGTAAAATGGTTGCATGAAAAGAGTCAAAACACCCCAAGTTTAATACCTTAGGATTTCTTCTTTTAAAAAATATATACATGTGACAGGTTATTCAGAGATTCCTGACAGAAATCAGTGTTACAATGTAACTTTAATAATTTTGAAAAAAAAAATGGTTTGGAAGTAGCGAAGTGCTACTTGGACTTATAGCCCTATAACTTTTCAAAATAAGCTAAGAACATGTTAACATTGGGTATTTCTAAACTCAGGACAAAATTAAGAAACTGTTTTTATAATAAATTATATATGAGGAAAATAATGGTATCGTTAGAAAGACCATTTAATGCATTATGAAAATGTCAATAAAAAACAAGACATTGAACAAAAGACCATTTAATGGCGAGAAAAACTGTATATAATATGTGTGGGTACAGTAAATGAGTAAGAGGAAAATTGATCTTCTGTATTAATAAACTGAACCCCTTAAGGACACATGACGTTTGACATGTCATGATTCCCTTTTATTCCAGAAGTTTGGTCCTTAAGGGGTTAAAAAAAAACATCACCAGCACCTGACGGGTTTGATAACCTCTTCTATAAATTATTGAAAAATAATATCAAAACAGATTTGATCGATGTTTTTGACTCCTTTGGAACAACTGAAAATATTCCAGCAGAATTACTGCAAGCGAATATAGTCCCAATTCCTAAGCAAGAAAAAGATACAGAAAAAATTAAGACCTACCTCCCAATTTCCCTTCTAAACACCGATATAAAGCTCTATTCGGCTATGATAGCAGAACGTTTGAAAATAATTATACCAGACGAGATAGATAGGGATCAGGTGGGGTTTGTCCCAGGTAGATCATCTACCCATAATATAAGAAGACTGATTGATGTTTTGAATCATGCGGGAAGATCATGCGGGGGCTCCCATGTTGGCCCTGTCTTTAGATGCTGAAAAAGCATTTGACAGGGTCAACTGGGAGTTCATGAGACAAACCCTTCAGGCATTTGGATTAGAGGGAAGACTTTTCCATAATATCTCTGCTCTTTATACAGTACCTACGGCTAGAGTTGTAGGAAATGGCTTCGGATCTTGTAGAGTTGTAGGAAATGGCTTCGGATCTGAATGGTTCTCATCGTGTCCCTTGTCTCCGGTACTTTATATCATGGCATTAGAACCTTTGGCTTTAGCCATAAGACAAGAGCAGAGGATAGTAGGTTTTGCATTTAATAAAGAACATATACAAATTTATACGCTGATGACGTTATCTTAACAATACAAAAACCCCTACAATCTATAATACAACTTATGGAAATTATTGGAAGATTTTCCCAGGTATCTGGATATAAAATAAATATAGAAAAATCTATTATCTTAGCTGTAAATGTAAATAAAGAAGAAAAAAAAGAGATTATGAAGAAATTTGACTTTGCATGGGTCGAAAAATCATTTAATTATTTAGGAATTAATATCTGTGCTGACCCACTGAAAATATTAGAGATCAATTTTCTCCCATTACTTATTAAAATGAATAAACTCCTAAAGGGTTGGAAGAATCTATAATTCTCGTGGTGGGGCCATATTAATATTATTAAGTCTTACATCTTACCAAAATGGCTATATTTGTTTAGAATGATCCCCCTAAGTATCCCCGAAAGTTGGCTGCTATTAATACAACAGGCCTGGTCTAAGTTTATATGGCAAGCAAAAAAAACAAGAATGGCAAGAAAACTCCTCTCGATTAATCAATCTAAGGGAGGGGTAGGATTCCCAGTCATACAACAATACTATAAAGCGAGTATCCTTTTCCATAGTATCATCTCACAATTGGTTGGGGCTAAACTAGAAAGTATGGTATGAGGTGGAAAATGAACTTGCAGACGGTAGGGATCTAGTAACACTTTTCTGTTTTACTCAAGAAGGAGAAACAAATAAGAGCCAACCAAGTTCTAATAGTGTGGTAATAGAGTCCATTAGAGGAATGTGGAGTAAGATTAAAATAAGTGCAGGATTTAAAAATCACATTATTAACACCCTGACGATCTCAATACTAGAAAATAATATGCAAGACCTAAGACTAAATAATTGGAGAAGAGCAGGTATACAAACTATAGAAGATATAACAACAGGACCCAGGGTTAATTTGTTTGAACAAATATGTATTAATTTCGGTCTCCTGGAAACTGAGAAATTTAACTATATGAAGATTAAAAGCTATTTGAATAAAACTCTAAATAAAGAGAAATGAGAATTCAATAATAAATTAGGAAACTTATTGAAAGGAAAGGACATGAAAAACCTATTAAATAAATATAACTCGGTATTGAAACAACTAGAGGGCGACTTGACGTTTCCGGCGATAACAAACTGGGAGAAAGATCTAAAAATACAAAAAAAATTGATGGGCAGGACTGGAATAGAGCATGGCTGACAGTTGCTAGGCGCATTAAATGCCTAAATTTAGTGGAGCTACATTTTAAGATCATTAACAGACTCTATTGTGTTCCTAGCCGTCTAAACAAAATAGACCAGAGTAAAACAGATATATGCTGGAGATGTGAAGGGGGAGTGGGAGATTTGGTGGAGTTGCCCTCCACTTAAGGAATTTTGGAAAGTGTTCTTGTCCAAAATTGAAATGGTAACCGGATCTAACTTCCCCTTTGCCCCGGAAATGCTTATATTACATTTAAATAATATTTATCAGTATAATGCAGATTTACAACACTTTTTACCCATGCATTAATAGCAGCAAAGATTTCTATTGCTAGAAGGTGGAGAACTAAAAATCTACCGAATTGGGACATAGTAAAAAACCTACTAATTTCGCAACTTAGGATGGAGGGAGGTTTGAATAGAAACCTGAAGAAAAAAATGTATTTGACATAAATAAGTGGTTTAAAAAATTGTCGGCAGTAGATTAATATACATAGAAGAGCAAAGGAAGAGAAGAGGAAAGGAAGAGGGAGAAAGGGAGGGAAAAAGGAAAGATAAAGATAAAAAATGTTTTAAAAAAGGGGGGAAAGCTGAGGAGAAAAGAAGGGGGAAGGAGAAAAAGGAAAAAAAAAAGTTCTCATATATCAATATTATGAATAGCAATGCAGAGAGACTGGTGAAGAGGGTTTCATCGTGTGTGAATGTTGTGTTTGTCTGCTTTATGTTATAGTAATGTTTTTTTTTTTGTTAAGGAGTAATATTAATGTTTTATATAAATTAAAGTCATATAAATAGGAAAAAGAGGGGAGAGAAAATATTGATGATGACTAATATACCAATGCCTGAGATGCAGAAAGCTTGAAAGAATATAAGAGGCTGGTAATGTCTGAAATGAACAAGAAAAAAGAAAGGAAAAAAAAAGAGGAAAATTACACCGCAGAAATGTAAAAACATCCCTGGTCCTTAATGGTAAGAAAAGTGAAAAACGGTCTGGTCACAAAGGAGTTAAACAGCAACTCGAATACTTGAAAAGAACATATTATTCATGGATATCATTTTTAATTTGTGGGATAATAGCTTCTTTAACCAAGGAGAGATCTGACTGCCATTATGTGGTCAAGAATTAATGTTTTCCTAGTTTGTTGCAAAATTGGAAAGCACTTCAAACGTTTTTTTTTTTTTTTTGCCTTCTTTTAAATCAACAGCAAAAACAGATGACTTTAACGAAAAATATTACTCTGCACTTATTTGTAACTTTCCACAAATGGCCATGTGAACAAAACAATGCCCTGTTTTGAGTTTTAATGATACATAAATGTATCTATTCCAATACATATGTATGATCAATGTTTTGTTCACTGGGTGCTCACTTTTTTGGGTTTATCACATGCTGTGCACATCGCCTCTAATACCCACCAGGGCCAGACTGCCCAGACTGCCAACTCCAGTTAGAAACTTAGAGGGTAAGAAAAAAGGGGGTAATATAGCCATGTCAACCTATACATTCCATCTAGGTTGAAATGCTTTGGACAAATAATGCATAAATGTAACTTCTGTATAAGCCAAATGGCTGCAGAAGGGCTCAGTGTTAGATGTCAGGAAGACATCTGTCAAATGTGTCATGTGACACGTGTCAAAAACGTTTGACACAAAATGTAGGGAACAGCACCCAAATGCTCATTGCACCATAACCACTATCAATGAGGATAAAGTTAATACAGTTTTTAATAAATGTGATCCATTTAAAATAAAACCTAAAATTTGAAACCTACAAAGCTGAAATGCCCTATAAAATATGATTAGATCTGAAAATATAAAAAAATGTATTCAGATTAAATCACATGCGTTATGAAATAATATTATAGGCCAACTCTTACTTAGTCACTTCCTTTACTTGGATGCTCCCAGTTTAAAATTAGAATTGTTAACAGCTATATTGTTCAAAAACCCCAAATGATTCGAAATAATTTTGTAACTAAAAGTTAAAAAATAACAATATAAAATATGTCAAAAGATATGTTAACCTTGTTATTATACACATATGTTCCGTTGCCATGAGATGAACAAACCATATAATATTTCTGAACTAACCATATGTGACTCCAAATACTATTTACCATATCAATTGCCCTTGTATTTTTAAATAGTTGTCAGTTGTGTTCATATAGTTATACCAAATATGAATTCAGACATCATGGTAACATTATTGGGTCATTTATATTTCATAAACTGCCATGCACATAATATGTTCCTTTGCATGTTTTATATATCTTTAATTACCCAGATACAAAAAATGGTAGTCCTTGTGCATACTGGCCAATCCACCACGATAAATCCCTCTAATGTTGCAAATACTTAAACCAACTTTGATTCCATGTGTTTACCCAAAACATTTTTCCAGCTTTGGAAATTTTTGAAGATAAAAGGATTGGTTTTGTTCTGTTTGTTTGCAAAGATTTAAACATGGGATTTTGACACCATCAGTTTTCAATTGCATTTATATCTGTAGGGCACAGAGATCCTATCTACGATTCTTTCTCACAGCACTAAAACTCTTGAAGACCCTTTAATTCTCCAGAAGTGGACTGACAGCCATGAGTAATACAGCCTGTTTTGCAGGTATTCTTTTCAATTGCTGGTGTATTAACACAATATTAACAGGATTCTATAGTACAGATTTTTCCAATACATACAGCTTTTTGTTTATACTGATCTTACATTGTTTTATCTATTTCTATACTTGTTGTATAGACTGAAGAAAATCAGCAAGTTTGTTGTGGTATTTTTTTAAATATTGGTGTGGAAAAGATCATATATATAAATTTACATCTTTATTGAAAATGTTCAAAAGATTACAGAGGCACGGTGTGTAACTATATGGTTTAAAATAGTTTAAAATTTAAAAGTGTAGTGCCATCTGTTTTCTAAATTTAGATGAAGGGATCGGACAAGCTAAAGTGTACCAATATGGACCATTTTCGCAAAACTTGTAACGCTTCCAATTATCCTAACATTCAAAATTACTCAGCAGTATTCTGAACACAGTCTTCAGTACTAAAGCAGCATATGTAATAAAGATGATTAAGATATACATTATCGAATAACATTTAAAATGGGGAATATAGCTTCAAATACATTTTGATAACTAATTTCTGACCAATAGTTCATTTCATGTTTATTTTTGGTTGCAGACCAGTGCAGGAATAAAATTGACTTAAAAGGTTAGACATTCATTAATGGTGTTGCATTTATTATTTTACGCTCTGAGTTAAAATGATATGTTCACTTAAAGGGACACTATAGGCACCCACGCAACTTCATCTCAGTTAAGTGGTGCCATGTCTCTCCCATTTTAACCTGCAAGTGAATACACTGCCGTTCTGCAGCACCACAAAAGTTTCATTGCAGGGTTTAAATGCATCTAGCGGATGTTATTTTGATAGTCACCAGAGGCGCTTCCACACCTCTAGAGACCTTCTGATTGGCAGTTAAAAGCAAAAAAACATTTGATTGGCTGATCATCTCAGTCAAGGAAACAGGACGGCAGTGCGTAAACCAGCTCTATAGTCCAAATGCTATCGTGTTCCTTTAACAATCCATTTTAGTGAAATGATGATATAGAATTAATGTTTATTTGAAATAAGGACACCATAAAAATGTTTGCAAAAGCGCTGATCTGTTATTTTTCCATACTTTTTTTTGTTTGTTCTTTTTCCATTGGTCACTAGCTAATTTCAATCTTATAGAGTTTCTAGTTCACAAATGACATAGATATTTTTAAAATGTTATGTTTATCCTATGACAAGTCTCTTAGAACAATGTTACAGTTTTGTAATGCATTTCATTTTTATTTGTATGTTAAAATAGAAAAATCAAAATTGTAAGAAAATTTTTATTCTGTAAGTTATATTTAAGTTTCATTTATTGTTTTGTTTTATGCTTTGTGCATGCATATGGATTGTTTCTGAAGTTTAGTCATTAAATTATATAGTCCATATATTATTCATAATGTTCCAATTGCATAAGGCATCTTGAACTGTGCTGAATGCAAAATATGTTGTTTTTTAATTTCCTATCAAAACCACAATTTTTTGGAATACTGATCATTTAAAAAAAAAATTACTGATCATTTCAGCTGTTAATAAAATGGGATTTATTTATTAGTTTTTTTTTTTTAAATAAGAACACATCATTTGGTATAATATGGGGATTTCAAATTTTAAATATATATTGGAAAAAAATGCAGAACAAAATGCACAAGAAAAACATAGTATCATGTGTTTCATGATTGGTTGATCACCTATTTAAATACCTTATATACACTATTTTGTTTCTTTTTTAAATACTATTATGTTTCACTAAAATTTTGTTTTTCTTGTAACCTGTTCTACGGCTCAAAGAGGCAAGGATCATGATGGAATGCATAGTCCCAGAGGGCAGTTATTCCATATAGTCAGTATGTTCTGAGAATTTTAATGTCCCCAAACACACCTACTCTTCAGGGCCAGATATGTTGCTTTCCTCCTATGCCTTAAGGTACTATTTATTTAGTGTTCCTAATGTCATGTAATTTTTAATAATGAACTCCTCTAGGTAAATGTCATTATGTACAGTTAATTTGTTTCTGAAGCACTGGTATATCTAAGTATTAGTGATTTGGAATACTGAGTAATAATGCAAGTACAAAGAATTAGAGAGTTTATAACATATATTACTTACATACCTGATGTATGTCTACTGTCACAAAAAGATGTAAAAACAACCAACTATGTAACCTACTTTGATTGTTAATATTGTATCATTCAAGACCTGTACACTCTAACCTGTCTAACTATATGTCATAAATCTACCTGTGCTCAAAAAAAAAAAAAAAAAAAAATTTATCCAGTGATAGCTGAGTAGTTTGCGACTAGTGTTGTCGCAAACCCGAAATTTTCGGTTCGCGAACGGCGAACGCGAACTTCCGCAAATGTTCACGAACCGGCGAACCGCGCGAACCGCCATTGACTTCAATGGGCAGGCGAGTTTTAAAACCAACAGGGACTCTTTCTGGCCACAAAAGTGATGGAAAAGTTGTTTCAAGGAGACTAACACCTGGACTGTGGCATGCCGGAGGGGGATCCATGGCAAAACTCCCATGGAAAATTACACAGTTGATGCAGAGTCTGCTTTTAATCCATAAAGGGCAGAAATCACCTAACATTGACACCTGTCCTCAAAGCCCCTGATACACACTGACACAGAGCAGAATAGAGACTGTTCCCCGTCCACAGAGACCATGATACACACTGACACAGAGCAGAATAGGGACTGTTACCCCTTCATAGGATCACTTGGCAGGTATGGATTGACACCTGTCCTCAAAGCCCATGATACACACTGGGGGGAGCTACTGTCCTCCCCAACCCCTGCGCGGTGGGTGGGGGCCATAAATCACAATGGGGGGGGGCTACTTTCCTCCCCCCGGCCCCCATCCCTGCGCGGTGGGTGGGGGGCATAAATCACAATGGGACGGACCTACTGATAGGAGTGGAGTATTGTTCATATCAGTTTAATACCTTCCGCGTCTCCTATCAGTGGACGTGTATATGGCAGCCATTTTAGGAACCGCACACCTGGGACCCGAGCAAGGTCACCTCGTTCAAGCTGCTCTGGTTCCTTGATGAGCCAGCTGCCCGTGAGTTACCATGTCCCGTGGAGAAGCACTCTGTCCTGTAAAGCCTCACCACAAAAAAATTAAATAAATAACAGCACTCGGAGTGGTGAGTTTAGTAAATGTTCATATCAGTTTAATACCTTCCGCGTCTCCTATCAGTGGACATGTATATGGCAGCCATTTTAGGAACCGCACACCTGGGACCCGAGCACCTGGGACCCGAGCACCTCTTTCAACAGGCGACATGATTTGGCCCTGTAAAACTATCCTGGATATTCTCTACAATTTCTCTGGATATGGCATTGATTTATGTAACAGGGAGATGGAAGAAGATGCTTGGTCGGTCCTCTTACTTGAAATTTGGGGCACTGCGCGGGCAAGCTAATGTGCCACCAGATAGGAGTGGTGAGTTTAGTAATGTTCATATCAGTTTAATGCCTTCCGCGTCTCCTATCAGAGGACATGTATATGGCAGCCATTTTAGGAACCGCACACCTGGGACCCGAGCAAGGTCACCTCTTTCAACAGGCGACATGATTTGGCCCTGTAAAACTATCCTGGATATTCTCTACAATTTCTATGGATATGGCATTGATTTATGTAACAGGGAGATGGAAGAAGATGCTTGGTCGGTCCTCTTACTTGAAATTTGGGGCACTGCGCGGGCAAGCTAATGTGCCACCAGATAGGAGTGGTGAGTTTAGTATTGTTCTGATCAGTTTAATACCTTCCGCGTCTCCTATCAGTGGACGTGTAAATGGCAGAGATATTTAATTGTTGAATCACCTCCCCTTTTTAGGCCAAGGTGGGAAGATGCTTAGACCACTGGTATATTGGTGCCATCTTGGAGGATTTATTTTTGGTTTGGTTTTTGAATCCACAGTGCTGCACCAGTGGGCCTAAAAATTAGGCATGTACACATGCCTGAAAAATTTGGTATTGTTGCAGCCGCTGCTGTAGCAGCGGCCAGAAAAATTTATGTTTGTTTCACAGGCAGAAAGTGCCCTAAAACATGGCGGCTTGAACCCTAGTTGGTGGCGGATAAGTCACGCAAGTCAAACGTCATTCAGAGCTAAAATACAGCAGCGTTTGGACCATTTTTAGCCCAAGGCAGCTCATCTCATCAGGCCTTTTTTAATCGAATGTATCGCCCAGTGTCAGTCCCTTCGGGATCCATCCCTCATTCATCTTAATAAAGGTGAGGTAATCTAGACTTTTTTGACCTAGGCGACTTCTCTTCTCAGTGACAATACCTCCTGCTGCACTGAAGGTCCTTTCTGACAGGACACTTGAAGCGGGGCAGGCCAGAAGTTCTATCGCAAATTGGGATAGCTCAGGCCACAGGTCAAGCCTGCACACCCAGTAGTCAAGGGGTTCATCGCTCCTCAGAGTGTCGATATCTGCAGTTAAGGCGAGGTAGTCTGCTACCTGTCGGTCGAGTCGCTCTCTGAGGGTGGATCCCGAAGGGCTGTGGCGATGCATAGGACTTAAAAAGGTCCGCATGTCCTCCATCAACAACACGTCTTTAAAGCATCCTGTCCTTGCCGGCGTGGTCGTGGGAGGAGGAGGAGGATGACTTCCACCTCTCCCCCTGTTAGATTCCCGTTGTGCTGTGGCATCACCCTTATACGCTGTGTAAAGCATACTTTTTAATTTATTTAGCAAATGCTGCATCCTTTCCGACTTGTTGTAATTCGGTAACATTTCCGCCACTTTCTGCTTATACCGGGGGTCTAGTAGCGTGGACACCCAGTACAGGTCGTTCTCCTTCAGCCTTTTTATACGAGGGTCCCTCAACAGGCAGGACAGCATGAAAGCATTTGCACAAGGTTGGATGCCGAGCTACTCATTTCCCGTTCCTCCTCCTCACTGATGTCATTGAAGGTATGTTCTTCCCCCCAGCCACGTACAACACCACGGTTACCAGATAGGTGACAACGAGCACCCTGGGATGCCTGTTGTGTTTGGTCTTGCTCCTCCTCCTCAAAGCTACAATCCTCCTCTGACTCCTCTTCCTCACAATCCTCTTCCAGCGTTGCCGCAGGTCCAGCAAGCGATGCTGATAAGGCTGTTTCTGGTGGTGATGGTGACCACAACTCTTCCTCTTCCTCTTCACGCTCATCTACAGCCTGATCCAGCACTCTTCGCAGGGCACGCTCCAGGAAGAAAACAAATGGTATGATGTCGCTGATGGTGCCTTCGTTGCCACTGACTAGGTTTGTCACCTCCTCAAAAGGACGCATGAGCCTACAGGCATTGCGCATGAGCGTCCAGTAACGTGGCAAAAAAATTCCCAGCTCCCCAGAGGCTGTCCTAGCACCCCGGTAATACAAATATTCATTAACAGCTTTTTCTTGTTGGAGCAGGCGGTCGAACATTAGGAGTGTTGAATTCCAACGTGTAGGGCTCTCGCAAATCAAGCGCCTCACTGGCATGTTGTTTTGCCGCTGGATATCGGCAAAGTGAGCCATGGCCGTGTAAGAACGCCTGAAATGGCCACACACCTTCCTGGCCTGCTTCAGGATGTCCTGTAAGCCTGTGTACTTATGCACAAAGCGTTGTACGATCAGATTACACACATGTGCCATGCACGGCACATGTGTCAACTTGCCCAACTTCAATGCCGCTATCAAATTTTTTCCATTGTCACACACCACTTTGCCGATATCCAGTTGCTGCGGAGTCAGACACTTTTCCACCTGTGCGTTCAGGGCGGACAGGAGTGCTTGTCCGGTGTGACTCTCTGCTTTCAAGCAAGTCAAACCCAAGACGGCGTGACACTGCCGTATCCGGGATGTGGAATAGTACCTGGGGAGCTGGGGGGGTGCCGTTGATGTGGAGCAAGACGCAGCAGCACAAGAGGACACTGTGTGCCAGACATGCCATGACTTCCTTTTGCACAATCGAGTACAAGTTGGGGATTGCCTTTTGTGAAAAGAAATTCCGGCCGGGTACCTTCCACTGCGATGTCCCAATAGCTACAAATTTTTTGAACGCCTCAGACTCAACCAGATTGTATGGTAAAAGCTGGTGGGCTAATAGTTCGGACAAGCCAGCTGTCAGACGCTGGGCAAGGGGGTGACTTGGTGACATTGGCTTCTTACGCTCAAACATGTCCTTGATAGACACATGACTGTGGGCAGATGAGCGGGAACTGCTCAAGGCGGGAGACGGAGTGGCGGATGGTTGAGAGGGGGCAAGAAGGACAGCAGTGGTTGACGTGGCTGAAGATGCTGGACCAGGAGGAGGATGGCGGCTTAGAGTAGGCGTGCTGCTTGTACTCATGTGTTGATCCCATAGGCGTTTGTGATGTGAGATCATGTGCCTACGCAAAGCAGTTGTACCTAGGTGGGTGTTGGACCTCCCACGACTCAGTTTCCTTTGGCACAGGTTGCAAATGGCATCGCTGTTGTCAGAGGCAGACACACACAAAAAATGCCACACTGCTGAGCTCTGCAATGACGGCATTCTGGTGGTGGCACTGACTGTGCAAATGGGCAAGGCATCCAACCTGACACAGAAGCTGGCAGGCAGGCAACTGCTCTTCTATTACAGTGAAAAAATTTATTTCTTTTAAATCTAAAGCTTAACCTATTGTAAAAACAGATATGAGTGATGGCACTGACTGTGCAAATGGGCAAGGCATCCAACATGACACAGAAGCTGGCAGGCAGGCAACTGCTCTTCTATTACAGTGAAAACAAATTATTTCTTTTAAATCTAAAGCTTAACCTATTGTAAAAACTGATATGAGTGGTGGCACTGACTGTGAAAATGGGCAAGGCATCCAACCTGACACAGAAGCTGGCAGGCAGGCAACTGCTCTTCTATTACAGTGAAAACAAATAATTTCTTTTAAATCTAAAGCTTAACCTATTGTTAAAACAGATATGAGTGGTGGCACTGACTGTGCAAATGGGCAAGGCATCCAACCTGACACAGAAGCTGGCAGGCAGGCAACTGCTCTTCTATTACAGTGAAAAAAAAATATTTATTTTAAATCTAAAGCTTAACCTATTGTAAAAACAGATATGAGTGGTGGCACTGACTGTGCAAATGGGCAAGGCATCCAACCTCACACAGAAGCTGGCAGGCAGGCAACTGCTCTTCTATTACAGTGAAAACAAATTATTTCTTTTAAATCTAAAGCTTAACCTATTGTAAAAACAGATATGAGTGGTGGCACTGGGCAAGTGGGCACAGTATCCAATGTGAACCTCACACAGAAGCTGGCAGGCAGGCACCTGCAATTACATTACACAGGAAAAAAAAAAAAAGCAGCCTGATGTTCTAGCCCTAAAAAGGGCTTTTTGGGGTGCTGTCCTTACAGCAGAGATCAGATGAGTCCTTCAGGATTGTAGTGGACACTGAATACCCTAGCCTAGCTATCAATTTCCCTATCTAATCAGCAGCAGCTAAACTTTCCCTCCTCTCACTAAGCATGCAGCTTCAGAATGAATCGAAAATGGATGCTGGGAGGGAGGTTGGAGGGTGTGGAAGGGAGGGAGTGCTGCTGATTGGCTGGAATGTGTCTGCTGACCGAGAGGCACAAGGTCAAAGTTTGCCCAATGATGACGAATAGGGGGCGGATCGAACTGCGCATGTGTCCGCCCGCCGTGGCGAATGCGAACACGCTAAGTTCGCCGGGAACTGTTCGCCGGCGGACAGTTCGGTACATCACTATTTGCGACTTTTGTGGGGGAGTTTAGCTGATGAGTGTAGCAAAATAATATATATGTAATATCTTTCCAATCTTGTGAAGTGTATATTCCAAAAAGTTTATTTGGTCAGAATTGGGTAAATAAGCAGATACAGTCATGTGGTCTATAGAATTTATTTTGCATTCCAGTATGATCAATTTAGAATAAAGGAAAGGTGCTTCCTGAACAATATGGACACCTATTAGATACAGAGGCCCTCAAATTCGTCGGTTAGTGAATTCAAGTGGTTTAAATGCAAGAGACCCAAACCCCAACCAATAGGTCTCCTGTAGACATTATATATCAGCAGAATATTTTTTACTAACTTTAAACTGGACACTTGTAAAGAGTTTTCAATCCACGTACACTATGTGAGTAATGTGAGTAATGGTTTCTTTTTGTGACTTTAACATTTTACAAGAAATGTGGTATCTGCTTGTTTATGCATACACATGTTGCTATTTTTCCATTTGTTTTGATATAAGACAATGGAGGACATTTGATAATAATCCTCTAGAGTTTCACTTGGTCTAAGATCAAACCACAGGCAATAAAGCCTAAAAACCAAACAGTTAATATAGTGACAAATAATAAAATGCTTTCTAATCATTGGTGCCCTTGTACTTTCTATCTTTTACTTTTGGATTTCAGTTTGCCTCTCCAGCTATATTACTAACATAGGCAGTGTTTTTTTAGCATCTTTTTTTTTGCGAGTTAACCACCATCACGGTGTTTCCATTTCCTCCTTAATGATAGACTCTACAACTGAACCTGATAGTGTTAGCTTTTGTAAACTGTCATACAGCCATCATTCAAATTAGAGAGATAAATGAGCCTTTGCCTGAATTGTTTGGAATTCTATTAGAGTTGACCATGATGATGGATGACTGTAAAAGATTTCCTTGCTGCATTGTTTTTTTTTTTACTGTATCCCATGGAAACAGGTGCATTATTCTTTTAAATTGTGTTGGTCCTCCTAACTGACCAATAATAAATCATTTGATTAGCCTAAGTCATGAAAGTCATCATATCACACATTGTTATTACTGATAAATGGTTAACAAACTTTGATACTAAAAAAAAAAGAAAAATCCTAATTTTTGGAGGATGTGATTACGTATATACACACATATATATATACATACGTAATCACATCCTCCAATGGTATGTGATATATATATATATATATATATATATATATATATATATATATATATATATATATACCAAGTAAATACCGGCACTCCAGGAATTTTCTAATAACACAAGTTTCTTTATTCGATACAGGACGTCAACGTTTCAGCTCCTCATGGAGCTTTCATCAGGACATCAGGATATATATATGTAACAATTTCAAAACAAATAAAACATGTGGGGTTTTTATAACTTATATAATGATTTTTTAATCCTCTTTTTTGTAGTAAATTATAAAACTGTAACCTGATATTTAACTTTTCTGAGCAAATATAAACTCACTAATTTAGCTTTAAATGGCTATCCAATATTTGCTACAGTATTTACTTTATATTATTTCACCAACTCTCAAATAAATGAAAATAAACTCCATTCTACCCTATTGTAATAAGAAAGACAGCCAAACGTGACAGACTGGATTGTCAAGTGACCAACTAGAGGGGATGTAATGGCATGCTCCAATTCAAACACGTATCTCTTTAGAAGATTTTGAAAGTGTTACAAAAACTCAATTAAAAGCAGAAAATTGTTATCTTGCATTGGGTTTAGGAGGAAATCCCAACAATAGCCAGAGGTGAAGATTTTAACAGTCCTAAGGGCCTCATTTTACTAGTAGAGCTATAGAAGAGAAATAAATACACTCAAATATAAATTCATATAATGAAACAATTAATAATACAGATCACCAACACTTTGCTTATTTTTGAATAAACATATTGAACAACCTTCATTTTGTACACAAAAATAAGTCCTGCGCTCAGACTCCCATTACTCTTGAGTGGCAGCAATGACCATAGCACACATCAGCCCCAATACATACAATAAAAACCAAAGAAAAGAGGTACTTACGCACTACCCCAAATCCCTGTGCATATTTCATTAACTGGAGGTTTTGATATCACTCCAATGGCCATTAGATATTAGCCCACCTGCCACGTCAAGGCAAAACTCAGTCCTACTCTAACAATACACCTTGCTTCCTTCAGGTAAAATAAAATTCTAATGAGACAGAGAGGGATATTTTTCTAAACCCCTACATACTTATTAACCCTCAATAGGGAACACATGGGGTGCCACACAGTGCACAAGTAAATCAATTATTTAACCCCAATTTTGTGAAAATGTTTATACAGACACATGACGAGCAATAAAGAGTGGGTTACAGAAAGGATAAGGTTCTGAAGATGTGGTTAAAACCAAAAACAGTCATCTTTTTTCTGTACGAAGAGAAAATAACCATGGCTGGTGTGTTTGTTAAATCTGACTAATATAAATAGTGTACCCTGAGTGAATTAGAATCAGGGCCGGACTGGCCCACCGGGATACCGGGAAATTTCCCGGTGGGCCGTCGGCACCTGGGGCCGGGGAGAAATGTGGATGTTCTGCGGCCGCATGGAGAGCTTGGATGGCGGCCGCAGGGGAAGCTCTCCTTGCGGCCGCAGGGGAAGCTCTTCTGGCGGCCGCTGGGGGAGCAGGCTGTTCTGTCTCTGCTCCCCCTCCCTCGCGCGCTAGAAAGAGACCGGCGCCGGAATATGACGTCATATTCCGGCCCCGGTCTCATTAAGCTGCGCGCGAGGGAGGGGGAGCAGAGACAGAACAGCCTGCTCCCCCAGCGGCTGCCAGAAGAGCTTCCCCTGCGGCCGCAAGGAGAGCTTCCCCTGCGGCCGCAAGAAGAGCTTCAGGAAGGCTGGCTGGGCTGGAACCTGGAAGGTGAGCACAGGAGGGGAGGGGGTGGGGGGGGAAGTAACAAAGGTCACAGGAAGGGGAGGGTGGAGGGTAACAAAGAGCACAGGAGGGGAGGGGGGTAACAAAGGGCACAGGAAGGGGAGGGTGGGGGGTAACAAAGAGCACAGGAGGGGAGGGGGGGTAACAAAGAGCACAGGAGGGGAGGGGGGGTAACAAAGGGCACATGAGGGGGGGGGTAACAAATGGCACAGGAGGGGAGGGGGGGTAACAAATGGCACAGGAGGGGAGGGGGCTAAGAGGTCACAGGAAGGGGAGGGTGGGGGGTAACAAAGGGCACAGGAGGGGAGGGGGGGTAACAAAGGGCACAGGAGGGGAGGGGGGGTAACAAAGGGCACAGGAGGGGAGGGGGGTAACAAAGGGCACAGGAGGGGAGGGGGCTAAGAGGTCACAGGAAGGGGAGGGTGGGGGGTAACAAAGGGCACAGGAGGGGAGGGGGGATAACAAAGGGCACAGGAGGGGAGGGGGCTAAGAGGTCACAGGAAGGGGAGGGGGGTAACAAATGGCACAGGAGGGGAGGGGGCTAAGAGGTCACAGGAAGGGGAGGGGGGTAACAAAGGGCACGGGAGGGGAGGGGGCTAAGAGGTCACAGGAGGGGAGGGGGGGTAACAAAGGGCACAGGAGGGGAGGGGGCTAAGAGGTCACAGGAAGGGGAGAGGGGCCAAAAGATGAGCACAAAAGGGGCTGAAGAGGGTACAAGTCGGAAGGGGGGCTAAAGAGGGCACAGGATGGGGCTAAAGAGGGCACAGGAAGGGAGGTGGCTAAAGAGGGCACAGGAGGGGGCTAAAGAGGGCACAGGAAGGGAGGGTGCTACATAAGGGCACAGGAGGGGAAGGGGCTAAAAAGCACACAGGGGACAAAAGAGGGCACAGAAGGGGAGGGGCACCTATCAGTCTGCCCACCCACCCACACAGGTAGCAACAAGTATGTATGTCAGTGGGAGTGTGTCTGTCTGTGTCATGCTGTGTGTGTTTCTGTGTCATGCTGTGTGTGTGTGTGTGTGTCATGCTGTGTCTGTGTCATGCTGTGTGTGTGTCTGTCTGTGTCACGCTGTGTGTGTTTCTGTGTCATGCTGTGTGTGTGTGTGTGTCATGCTGTGTCATGCTGTGTGTGTGTGTCTGTCTGTGTCACGCTATGTGTGTTTCTGTGTCATGCTGTGTGTGTGTGTGTGTCATGCTGTGTCTGTGTCATGCTGTGTGTGTGTCTGTCTGTCACGCTGTGTGTGTTTCTGTGTCATGCTGTGTGTGTGTGTGTCATGCTGTGTCTGTGTCATGCTGTGTGTGTGTCTGTGTCATGATGTGTGTGTCATGCTGTGTGTGTGTGTGTGTGTGTGTCTGTGTCACTGTGTGTCTGTATCATGGTGTGTGTGTGTGTCTGTCTGTGTCATGGTGTGTGTATGTCTGTCATGGTGTGTGCGTGTCAGTCATAGTGTCTGTGTGTTTGTAAAAATAGTGTTTTACTCACTTTTTTTTTTCCAACGTCATGCTGGTCTCTGCCTCTATGACTGAGATCATCAAGCTTGATGATCTCAGCCAATCCGCACTGACACAGGAAGCGCCTCTAGTGACCGTCTGAGTGTCTGTCACTAGAGGTGTCACTAGGAAGCAATGTAAACACTGCCTTTTCTCTGAAAAGTCAGTGTTTACATTCAAAAGCCTGCAGGGACAGGCTATAGACACCAGAACCACTACATTAAGCTGTGTGTGTGTGTGCGCCTGCTAGTGAGTTTGCTTGCTTTCATGTGTGTGTGTGTCTGCTAGTGAGTGAGCTTGTATTTTTATGTCAATGAGCTTATGTATATTAGTGAAATTGTTTGTCTATGAGGCTGTGTATCAATGAGCTTGTGTGTGTCAGTGAGATTGTCTGTGTCTGCATGTGAGTATGCTTACTGTATAATTAAATTTTTTACTCTGAAAGGACCAATATATTATATTAGAAAAAGCTATATATATATAATTACTCAATCATCTGGGGTGGCAAGACATAGCCTTACATATTACATGCGACAATATATGGCGCAATGACTTATGGGGCTGGCATAGATTTTTTTTCCCAGGGCTGCTTTGTATCCCCAGTCCGGCCCTGATTAGAATTCAGTGGATGCAAAGTGTTTTGTTGTACCTTTCTGGTGCCAGCCCACAACTGTCTAAAGGTTGTCCATTTCATCAATAATATTAATGAGTTTAGTATTATAAATGAAATATTATAAACATGCTTGCAATTTATGACGAGGAAACAATGTTTTGAATGTTTAGACTGCTGTGTTATTGGTATAGAAACAGAAGGGGACATTTTTGTCTAAAACAGGAATTGCTGAGAACTGTCAAGAGGTTAGTACATTTTAGGCTAAAATTTCACACATTCTCCAACATTGCAGATGGAGAATATTGCCTAAAGTGTGTAATGATTGTGTCAACTTCTATTTTAGTGAATACACCCATTGCATTGTCTTCCAGAAATCTTCCAGATATGCTAAAGACATCTTGGATGTGATTTAGTACAATAACCTTAAAAAATACACAATCTTTTCATAATGCAATTTAATTCACTTGGAAAGACTGTATATAAGTTAGATATGCAAATTTGGTTCTGAATTTATATTACAACCGTCTTGATTTGGGATCTCTCTCTTGTGCCTTCCTATGTTTTCTTTTTATGTTTTTTGTTTTTGTTTTTTTCAATTTCTCTGGCATCCTGCTTCTTAAACATACCACAAAAAGCCAACTGAAATCCAAATATAACCTTTTCAGGAATAAATTCAGGCATTACTTGCAAATTGCAAAAAAGTATAGAGAAACATACTGAGCACCATAATCACTACAGCCTGATGTAGTGGCTGTGGTTCCAGCTATGCCCTCCGATGGTAAATAGGCAAACCATTTACAGCCATGTGGCGCAGCAAGGAAATCATTGGGTAAGAGTGAGCAGATTACGCTCTCAGCCAATGAGAGGACTGCAGTGCTTAGCTTAGTGGAACAAACAAAAGCTCCTTGTATGAGCTTTCCACTCCACCAGAATGTTTTTAATATTTATCCTGGGTGTTCCTTTTTAGGGAGAATGCAATACACAGTTTATATCTATGCCAGACTAAACAATAAAATAATCTTGTAGCCTTTCAATTGTACATCTGTTATAGTATAAGTTATTGTTTTAAATTGATTCAAAAATATTATTCAGTACCATTTAAATCTGATAATCATTTCATTATTGCATTGCATTGTGCTTCCAAAAGGCTAGCAAATGCATACTTATAATAAAAACTATTAAAATATGTATCCCACATGTAATTATACCTGGAAAAGGATAAAATAAATTCATGTGCACCTTCTTTTCATCCAGAATCTTCTGCTCATTCCCATAAGGCTGCCTGTTAGCCCATAGCATACAAACCAAGTGTGGGGAAGATCAGGATAATTTGAATAAAGTTCTTTATAATTTTTTTGTAAAGGTTCTGAGCATTGACTTATGAAAAACCCACCAATCCAAAATAGCATTAAGCAATTTTTAGTTATGTAAGAAATATTAGTTGTATTCTTCAAGCTTGTTCAAACTTAAATTTCAAGATTTTGAGAGCAAAATATTACTTTTCATTAAAAAAGTGATAACCATGGAGATTCAATATTTTTTTTTACTTGTTCTGAGAAACATATGAATATATGTTTAGGGAATTAACAATACATTATTGTGTTTACAAGATAACAATTTTCAGTCAAGTGTATTTCCTCCTTATTCAACTTTTTCATTATACTTACAATTATAATTATATTGTGTTTTTTGTATTTTTCCTGCTAATATGATATAAAAGCAAGCACTAAATTGATGTAAGCATTTTAGCGATAAAACACTTTACTTTGTAATCGCACAGATCTGACCTCTTAAATGCAGTACTTCTAGGAGGGACTGACCCTTTAAACATGTCACTAACATTAGTACACTTTGATCCTATGAGGGAGTGCTGGTATCTGGAGATAACACAGAGCCTTCAGCGTCAAGGGTTAGGGGATGACATTAGCTTCTTCTAACTCTGTTATCTACAGGTGCTAAGTTACAGGTACTTTACTGTGGGTGATAATTATACATCAACCTCTTTCTGCTTCGAAGACTTTGCAAATTCCACTGTTTTTGTGACAATAGATTTTCCTGTAAATCTTGTTCTTCCAGGTTATTTGATGTTACTGTCTGATACAAATTCTACAAGTCTGTCCTGGTGGGAAATAAAAAATGTCATGTCAGAGTGTATTTTAATAATACACATTTATATACTACAACTCATCTTTAAAAATGCACTAGGATTGTCAACTGACTACATAGATATTCTAAAGAAATAATTGAAATAAAAAAAAAACTAGAAAAATAAATAAATAACACACCTATAATAAAGTAGACCTAATTATATATACAAACATATAACTAGAAATTTATGACATATTTTCAACTAACCCTATATTTTTTCAGAAACATGTTTCTATTTTCTCAAAAACTTAAATATTTCCAGTTAAAATATAGTAATTATTAGTGTAGAGGTAGTTAACGTAAATGCTTTGATATTGTTCTAAAGAATCAGATGTTTTGGACTGTAGTCACTAGTTATATAATTATCAGATATGGTGTTATATAAATTGCAATACAATTAATATACTCTTTTTTTCTTAAAGGGACACTATTCACACCTACACCACTTCTTCTCATTGTCCCAGTCCCCTTAACCACATGAGACACATGGAGGGCTGGGGGGAATGGATTGAGACACATAGAGGGCTGTTGGGATGGATTGAGAAACATGGAAGGATGGGGGGGCTAAGAGACACATGTAAGGCTGGGGGGTGGAATGAGACACATGGAGTGGAAGGGGAGTAAAAAGACACACCGAGTGGCTGGGGAGAAAAAAAGACACAGAGGAGTCTGGGGAGAAAGAGACAGAGGGGCTGGAAAAAGGGAACAGGAGACACAAAGAAGGGCTGCGGAAGGGAAGAATGAGACACACAGAGGAGCTGTGGGGAAAGAGACACACAGAGGTGCTGGGGAAGGGGAGAATGAGACACACAGAGGAGCTGTGGGGAAAGAGACACATGGAACGGGTTTGGGTGAGAAAGACACAAACAAAATGCATCTTCACTTGTGTCTCCTGCTCTCCCTGTAATTTAGAAACGACCGGTGAGAGAAAGACTTTGTTTTAAAGGGACACTATAGTGACCTTAACTTCTACAGTTTAATGTAGTGGTTCTGGTGTCTATAACATGTCCCTGTATGCTGAACACTGTAAATGCTACCTTTTCAGAGAAAAGGAAATGTTTACATAGCTGCCTAGGAACATCTCTAGTGACATTCATTTAAATGACCACTAGAACTGCTTCCTAGTCCAGTGCTGGACAGTGTGCAGCACCTATGTTGAGCATCTCCACGCTCTGCATGGAGGCACTGAACACTCCCCATAGAGATGCATTGATGCAATGCGTCTGTATGAGGAGATGCTGATTGGTGCGATGAAGCACAGCGTTTTGCCACACATACGCAATAGCCTCCCAATGCTTTCCTATGGGAATTAAATTGGCGTTGACTGAGATCATCCAGTTGTCAGCCAAAGTGAAGAGCACACTCTTGTTACTTCAAAATAAGCAAGATAGCGTAAACATTTGTTTTACTGCTGTGCAATAACATACATTCACAATTTCAATCCAATTACGAAACTTTCCTTAATATGTCAAGGTAGTTGGACTGAAACATTTATTATATGCAAATGCACGTCTGCTTACAACAAACCCGCTCTTTTGTTTATTTTGAAGCCCTATGAGTGCTTTATTTCATGTTTGAGTGATAGTTTTCAGGTTTTTTTTTCCCGCTTTCATATCTGCACACTATACTGGAGCGATGTATTATGGGGCTGGTATCGAATTTTGTTCCAGGGCTGCTTTTCATTCCCAGTCCGGCCCTGCCCTTAACCCTGTGATCTAAAACCCTACAGTTTCAGAGAAACCACAATGTTTATATTGAAGGGTTAATGCTGCCTCTAGTGGCTGTCAACTAAGCAGCCACTTGAGGCGTTTCCTGAGATTTCACAATATTTAACTCCATGAAACGACCTTGGATGTCTTCACGCTTTGCATTAATCAATGGTTTCCTATGGGGAAGGCCGAATTCACACGCAGCACTCATCATGCATGCGGATTAGGTTCCCCCTAATGACATTGTAAGAGGTGGATTGCTCGCTTCTTGCTTGATTTGTGAATAAAATCAACATTAAGTGACTGTCCCCTAGTCATCAATCATCTTTTTTCCCGTCCCGTTTTTACCAGTCATCCCTTTTTTTGGCGCCATGGGCAGAAATCAAAATATTGATCCTCCCTCCTCCAAAAGTATGTATGGCATTGCACGGCTTGTTTAGTCCATAATTTGGGTATATCCTGGCACAGAATTTTTTGAAATACGCCAAAAGCTAATTGCAGTACTGTCCAAACGATTTCTAGTTATAAAGGAGATGAGTTGGTACTATCTACACATTTAATAGTGGTATGTGTTATTATCTATACTTGACCTTGATTACACATGCAGTTGAAAATTATTGACTGGTTTTGCCTAACAAATTTATTGAATTTTGACTGGATTTAATTCCAGTTGAAATTCTAGCATCCAAACCCGATAAAGAGGAGCACATGTATCAGGCGTTTTCAATGAGTAATCCTGTTATTCTTAAAAAAAATTAATCAAACAAACTTTATGGGGGTTACTATGAGTATTAGTGCAAGGAAGGTTTAAAAACCTCTGCATGCCCCTACTCACACTGATGAAAAAGGGTGCATGTCCGCTACAGCTAAGCTACCAAGTTGCTATTAACATACTAGGGGAAATGGCAAGTTGTCAACGTGTTGACCACAGTTGGGTCCAGGAGGACACTAAGCCCCCCAATTATTAATTAATTAACAGGCCCCACCATAAGGGAAAGGTGAACACTAAGATGTCCTCCCCAGTTTTATAATATAATGGCCACCACTCGATGACATCTATCGTCCGTTCCTCAATCAGAAGCCCCACCCAATGCAAATCGGTGGGGGCATGGGGGGACTTGTGCAAGGTCCAAACTGGATCTTAACAGCAACTATGCAGCAATAGCTGCCAGGTCATTTGGCTTTTTTCAAGATCCTATATGGTCGAAACGTCGATCGGACTTATTTTTTATGTAACCAGAATAAAAGAATCACTTTTTTTTTTTTTTTTTAAAAGACCTTTGAGTGCACCTTCAAGTTTTTGAATATATAACAGTACCCAAGGGTTGCACCAAGGCAAGAAAATACTGAAGAAATTAAAAGGGGTGAGTGCCAAGGTCAGAAGTAGTATATATATATACACACACAAAAAAAAAAAAAGGAAAAAGCACACTCCAGGGACTTGATATTACAAAATATAAAAATGTCAACATTTTATTGGATCATGTAAATAAAGCTAAGTTTTATATATTAGAATATTAAGTCCTTAGAGTGCAGTTTTTCAATTTTTTGAACAATTTTTGGCAACCCTGCAACCGGGCTTTATTGGTTATAAACAAGAGAGACAGTTTTTGGTGTATATAAATATGTCCATGTGGGCCCAGCACTCACTCTCCTGGTCTTGTCCTCGCCTGGGTGCAAACACTCTGACAAAATATACGAACCAAGGATGGTGCACTCACAGGACTTCAAAACTTGCTCTCCTGGTTATACCACAGTTGGGTCCATATATATATATATATATATATATATATATATATATATATATATATGTTTATATTAAAAATATTTTTTGTTTTATATATATATATCGATTATAAAATACACTTAAAATGTAAATATATATATATATATATATATATATATAAATGAATTGTAAGTGTATTTATATGTTATTTATATATAATGATATACTTTCATTCATTATATATTGGGGGATCTGCCTGTCAACTCAGGCAGTAATTCCAGAGAATTGAATATGCAAGCCTTTAAGCCTTATATATGACCATGTAACTTTCCAAAACACCATAAAACCTGTACATGGGAGGTACTTTTATACTTGTGTGACATCGGTGAACACAAATATGAGTGTTTTAGAGTAGTAAAATGTTAATTGATTATGATATCATCAGTGAAAGTGCATTTTTGGGGATGCAAAAAACAATAACTTTGGCCAAGGTTTGTGACTCAGTGGCTACGAAAAAAAAATGCTGGACATACCCCATTTTGATCCATGGGTTGTCTACATTTGTAAACGGTATGCCATGCCATGATGGGGGTAATTTTCATTCCTGGGCTACCACACGGTCTCAAATACAACAGAGGCCCAGCAAACCAATCTGGAAAATTTCAATATGTACAAACAGAAATGGGCAAGCTGAATATTGAACCCTGTAACTTTCCAAAACACCACAATCCTGGTGTGGGCATCATTGTACTAGTAAGACATCACAGCATACACGTGTGCTTTATTTCAGTAAAACTAATATAATTAGAAGGAGATTGCACACTAGATTGCTCCTAAGAGATACAAATAAGTGTTTTATGAGCCCACATAGGTTATAACAAACACAAAGCAAAACATCAAATGGAGCATAATAACTCAATTCAAAATTACAACAATAAGGCAAATAAATTAATCAATGGCAAAAACCACAACTTACACAAGCCTATTCTGGCAGAAACACAAGCCCCTAACACGCCCAAGGAATTGGTCTGCCATTAATTAATTAATTTATTTGCCTTATTGTTGATTTTGTGTTGGTTCAAAACTTGGACAGTTGCCTCCATTTTTAAGGGGTTAAATTAAAAATTCATTTTTAGTTCACTCGAAATTCCCACTTTATTAAATGATCAGGTCTAATTTTATTGTCCCTTTTCTCACCATTTCTAGAAATGAGTTGCTACTTGTTTTGTTTTGTGTTTGTGTTTTAAATTAAATTCCACTCTGTTCTCTCTCTCTTCCATTGTTGTCTCCCCTTCAAGGAAGAACTTTGGTTCTGTTATCTGTATGGAACCCTTGTGTCAGACTATTTACTATAGCGATGAAATCCTACTTCTACCCTTCTTAACATATACAAATATAGCTTAAACTAGACGTTGTTAAAACCAATTTTAGCCAGTTGCAGAAAGGTATGTTTAGGCAACTGGTTTACAAAAGTGTTAATAACCAGGAAGAATAAAACATATTGAATATTGAAACAACTTACCCAACAAACATGTGGTTTACTCTACTGCTATTAAATAGACTTAGCAGGCTAACTCTACACTCTTTCCCCCTTTTTTTTTCTCCTTAGTACAGAGAGCATTGTGTATCCTTTACTTATTCACCAAAGTGAGAACTGTTGATAATCAAAGTAAACTTGAAAATTTAGACCAAAATATCTAATTTATAAAAATTTGGCCAGGTTTTCCATTTACAGTTCAGCTATTTTGGCCTTAAATTTAAAATTTGTGTAACAGGAATAATAAATTATAAATAATTGACAAAGACCTCTCAGTAGGTCGAGATGTTGCTATCCATTTTTATGATCCAATAAACCTGCCTGTGGCTTTAATTCTGTGAGCGCCTGAAGATTTTTCCTGTTTTTAGCTCTGGATTTGCTAGTTTTGCTTCAGTGCACCTGGTTTTAAGTGGACTTGAGTACGGTTCCTTTTTTTCTGTTTTAAATTTGAAATTCAACTTGGATTCACTGCCAAAAATTCACACTATAATGAAAAACTCCTGTATGTGTCATCTATGCTGTCACCTTGTTTAAAATGAATCACGATGCACATTAGGAAGCAATATTTTATTTCTTCATCTATTATCATATAAAAGAAGTAAGTAAAAGACAGTGCGGTCCTCCACAAACTCATACATCCATTAAATATTTCTCTTTATAAAAAAAAAAAAGAAAAAAACACAATTCTACCTAAACTGTGACTTTGTCATATGAGTTATCCTAATAAAGATTCTTATAACTAATATTTCTTTTTTAGACAATCTTTATTTTCGTTTTATATTTGACATACATCATAAGGGTGATACAAGTGTACATATATCAGTGGACATTGAAGACAGGTTAGTTGGGTGAAAAAGTTAACATCGGTTTAGTGACAACAGGGTCAACTATTCATTTGTTATGTATGCACAGTAACATCTAAAGAAGGTAAAACTTGTAACAGGGATTGCATCCTATCAAATATGGGTGACAGCAATTGTACAGGGAAACAGGAGCTCGGGGCGTCTCTACCAGAGGGGGCGCTTTAGGGGCTATCCCCCGCTAGCGGGTAGGACGTTCCGCGGGCGAGATGAGGAGGTCAGTACCGCAGGAAGGTTGCACGGTTATTCAGTTGCATCTAACCAGTGAGATTAACTTTTCAGTCAGATGGTAAATGAGAACCGTCTCGTTGTCAAGGTATTGCTATCCTCCTGTCTGAGGTTAGTACGTGTGGGTATACTATATCGGTAGTTCCGGTCTCTGGGGTCCGTTTTTCGGGTACCTGGTCGTGTCTGGGAGCAAGTCGCACGTCTGGATCTGTGCGGGCGGCACTCAGGCATTGGACCTGTGCATTGTAAGCATGGACATTGTCAGTGTCCGGTCATCTCAAGGCCATACAAGTATGTAGCAGTAGGTATGGGTTACGGTGGGGATTGGAACATATGAACACAGGGGACGTCTAGTGAGGGTGGGCGTTTATGTGGTAGGGTTAGTCCTTACTCAGTCGACTGGTTATTTGTCCATTGTTCGGTCAGGGGGGGCATGACAGGGGAGGAGGGGGAGGGAGCAGAGGGGGGGGGGAAGGGGGTGGAGGCCTCCGGCTTCCCGCTCCATCCATCATAAGGTACCACAACCATGGCGCCCAGATACGATCGCATTTCTCTAGCCTCCCGTAAAGCGCTGCCGTGAGTGATTCCATATGGTGTATCTCTCCCACCTTGTCCAGCCACTGCCAGAGGGTAGGCGCATCCTTCTGTTTCCACCTAGTTGGGATTATTGCCGCTGCCGCGGACAACAGGTGTTTGAGTAGTGATTTTTTGTATGCGGAGATGGACATGTCTGTGTGGTGAAGGAGCATAGCGAGGGGTTGGAGAGGAACGGTAATATCCGTTATGAGACGGATGGTCTCCCTGATCTCTGACCAGAAGGGAGTGATATCAGGGCAACTCCACCAGATATGAATGAAAGAGCCATCAGGGGCCCCGCACCTCCAGCATTCGTTTGGTATACTCGGGTCTATACGGTGTATGATGTCCGGGGTTCTATACCAGTGTGTGAGGATTTTAAAGCTAGTCTCCTGAAGCTTAGAGCTGATGGAGCATTTGTGAGTCAGTATTAGGATCTTGTCCCATTCCTGCTCTGTGAGCGTGGACCCTGTCTCTGATTCCCACCTCGCGATGTACCTCGGATGGGGCTGATGTTCGCCGTTGAGCAGGGTCGCATATAGCTGCGAGACCCCCCTTTCCGGATGGATTTGTGCTATACAAAGGGATTCGAACTGCGTGGGCGGTCTGGTCAGGCAATGTTTATTAGGGAAGGTCGCGTAGTAAGCTCGAATTTGGGCGTAGTGAAAGTGATCTACTCCAGTTGGTGTCTTGTCCCCCAGTATATCGGTGAGAGGTCTGAGGTGGGTACCCCGCAGCAACTGCCGAAAGCTGAGCCAGCCAGTGTCTGTGAAAGCGCGTAAGTCTGAAGGCGCGAGTCCCCCTCCCACCCGTGGGTTATGTGTGATGGGTGTAAGGGGGCCGTCGGTGGTGGTGAGTTGGTGTGGGAACCGTAACTTACACCAGACTCGCAGTGTGGCGTCGGTCAGGGGATTACCTGTTCGTAGCGCTGTTAGAGTGAGTGAACTGAGCCACAGGCGGGAGGGGAGTGTTCCTCCCGCCTGCGTCCGCTCCATGGGGACCCACAGTTTGGCCGTGGGACGTGCGTGCCAGTCAACAACCCTGAGTAAGTGTGCCGCATGATAGTATCCCCGGAGGGATGGGAGTCCCGCGCCTCCTTTACTTTTAGGGCGCTCAAGGAGCTTCCTGCTTATTCTGCTTGCCTTACCGTTCCAGACAAACTGCCGTATCGCTGTGTCTAGTGTTAGGAAGAATGACCTGGGTATCGTAATGGGGATGGCTTGAAACAAGTACAGGAGGCGCGGGAGTATATTCATCTTCACGGCATTAATTCGGCCAAACCAAGAGACGTAGAGGCCCTTCCAGCGATGTAGATCCGCCTGAAGGACTGAGAGGATGGAAAGAAAGTTTAACCGGAACAGGAGTGTTAGGTCCCTGGGCAACCAGACGCCGAGATACTTGAGTTTCGTATCACACCAGGAAAAGCAAAACTGCGACTTTAAGTGCGCGACTCTCTCGGCGGCGAGTGAGATCGGCAAGGCTTCCGATTTGCTGAGGTTTAGCTTGAGATTAGAGATCTCACCGAAGATTCGGAAGGCCCGGAGGAGATTAGGGAAGGAGACCGTGGGGTTATCTAGAAAGAACAGCATGTCGTCGGCATAGGCGGCAACTTTATGTTCTGAGTGGTGGTGCCTATACCCGGTGATTCCCCCGTCCCGTCTGACCGCCTCTAGGAAGGGTTCTAGAGTGAGGGCAAACAGGAGGGGGGACAGGGGGCAGCCCTGCCTGGTACCGTTCCGAATGGCGAAGGGGGCTGAGAGACCGCCGTTAATCCGAATGCGGGCCGTCGGGTTTGTGTACAGGGCGAGGATCCACGAGCGTATGTGGGGGCCAAACCGCATGTGACTGAGGGTGGCTTCGAGGTACTGCCAGTCGACCCGGTCAAAGGCCTTCTCCGCGTCTGTGGAGACCAGGATTAGGCTACTATTTGTCGATCGAGCAGAGTGGACCATATGTAGGGCTCGGATGGTGTTGTCTCGAGCCTCCCGTCCCTGAATGAACCCCACCTGGTCGGGGTGGACCAGAGTGGGGAGGACGCGGGCGAGTCTCACGGCTATGGTTTTTGCGAAGAGCTTAAGATCGGCATTGAGGAGCGAGATCGGTCTATAGCTCCCACATTCAGTGGGGTCTTTCCCCTCTTTAGGTATGACCGTGACCGTGGCGCGGAGGGTGTCCGTCGGGAACCGCCCCCCGTCCAGCAAGGAGTTGAGACCCTGTAACAGATGTGGTAACAGTATGTCTTTGAACTTTCGCAGGTATGAGACCGTCAAACCGTCGGGGCCCGGTGCTTTATTCGACTTAGAGCTTTTTAGTGCGGCGGCGAGTTCCTCCCCCGTCAGAGGCTGTTCTAGCTCCTCGGCTAATTCCTCCGGGAGCGTTCGGCCTATGTGTTCTGTGAGGAAGGCATTTATTTTGTGCAGGTGTTGGGGTCTATCTGAGCGTCGTGTTGTGGTATCTAAATTATATAGCTCCTCATAGAAAAGCCTAAACGTGTGCAAGATATCCGACGGTGTCCTTCTCAGTGTCCCATCCTTCCCCTTAATCTGGTGGATATGGTGTTGTCTCCGTTTCTGCTGCAGTGTGCGGGCTAGTGTCCTACCGCATTTGTCAGAAAACTCATAAAAGTGTCTGTGGGATTTGCGTATGGTTTGAAGTAAGTTCTGGGATAACAGGTCTCTAAGCTGCCTACGTGTGTCTGTGAGGCGTCGGTAGGTTTCGTCCGTCTGGTCACTTTTATGTGTTGTCTCTAAGGTGGCTATTTCGCGTAGCAGCTCCTGCGTTCTGGCTGAGCGCTCTTTTTTCCGCCGGGAGCACAGTTTAATCATGTGTCCCCGTATTACGCATTTATGTGCCTCCCAGACCGTGAGGGGTGCAGTGTCTGGCCTGACATTGTCTTGGAAGTAGTGGGTCAGAGTTTGGGTTATTTGTGTGGCGATAGCGTTGTCCGTCAGTATAGTTTCATTTAGCCTCCAGTGGCGGTCACTGGGTTTGAAGAGCGGTGACTTAATAGTGGCTCGGACCGGTGCGTGATCAGAGTCGTGCTGTAACCCTATCGAGGAGGACATGAGGAAGGGGAGGTATTCCTGTGCTAGGAAGATATAATCAATTCTGCTATACCTATTATGTGCTGCTGAGTAGCATGTGAAATCTTTATCATCAGGATGCGCCACCCTCCAGCAGTCCACCAGGCCCGATCTGGACAGGGCTTGCTTAGCTTGTCGGATACAGTGCGGGGGGATGGCGCTAGAGCCCGCGGAAGAGTCCATCCGGGGGTCCAGGGGGATGTTGAGGTCACCGGTTAGGATCAAAGTTCCCTCCCGGAACCTCTCCAATTTCACGAGGGTTTTTGCCAAGAATCGGTGTTGCCCTTTATTGGGGCAGTAGATAGTAGCGAACGTGTATTTGTGGTCAGCTATCGTACCCTTAACGAATAAAAATCTGCCCATGGGATCAGCCTGTGTTGCTGAGCTGAGAAACGGGGTGTTGTGGGAGAAGAGGATGGCAACCCCCGCACGTTTAGCATCAGGGTGGTTAGCGTAGAATCCTAATGGGAATCTCCTATCTTTGATCTGCGGGGCATCACCTCCTCTCAGGTGTGTTTCTTGTAGAAATGCTACTGAAACCTTTTGTGACCATAGAGTGTGCAGCAGATGGCGCCTTTTATTAGGGGAGTTGAGACCGCGGACATTATGTGTCCGCAGGAGCAAAGGCGAGGGTCTGAAGCTCGACGCCATGTCCGGGCAGTGGCACCGTACTCTCGGAGGGAGCGGGGCGCCGGGGGTTAGGAGGAGGGGGAAAAGGGATGTAAAGGGCAGAGAGGGGCAGTAGGGAGAGGGGGGGGTAGGAGAGGTAGGGTGCTAGCCCGTAGAGGGGCTCTGTGGTATAGGCAACCGTAGCCCTAGGTCTAGCTAGGGTGACCTGATTTACAAGAGGGCCGGTCGCAGGGGGTCACGGAAGTCTAGCGGGTGTGGTCTGTCAGGATATACCAGGGACCGCGGTCCCTCGGACCACGTTGTCGTTCAGCAGGTCTTCTGGGGGTCTTGTTAGTAATCTGGTGTGGGCGGGCTGGGAATTTAGTCCGGGCGGGATTAACGTGTATCCCCAGGGGCGTCCTACCGTAAACCGTCAGGTTTGTCAGAGCGTCCGGGCGACGGGCACCGGAGAGGGGGCACTATGTCCTATGCTATGTCTCTAGGGGGGTAGCAACGGTAGGGGCTGTCCAGCCATGCCGTGGTGGGTCGGGTGTAGTGAATGAATTCGTTTCCCGGTTCATGAGCCGTCTCCGGGCCATCCGGGGTGGTAGTAGAAGAGGGGAGGGCGGGGGGGGGGGGGGGGGGCGACCCGGTACCGTCCCAGCCAAGGGGACCCGGAGGGTACGTCAGTCAAGCCAGTCCGGGGATCGTCTCACACACAGGCAGGATTATTCGGGTTTTCACAAACAGTACTTATCATACAAAGTCATACATGCTCTCGACATTCCCTTTAGATGAAACCATGCCCAGGTCCCCCCGCCCCCAGAACCCCCCGTCCCGAGGCAGCGCGGGCCGTCCCATGACCAGCACGGGCGGCCCGCTCAGCCCCGGGAGCGAAAATACGACAGCAGCATGGCAAGCATAACATAAAAGCAATTAACGGAAAACAAACTTTATGGGTGCGTGGAGGCATGTGAACTGACATATAACAGGACTGGGGGACGAGCATGTTCAACACAATACCGTAATTAGATCAGATCACCCCAGGGAGCCCCCCCCCCCCCCCGCTAAGGAATCATATGAGCGTCACATCGTATGGGTGGGGGGCAGTTGGTGCCCGTGGGCTAGAGTGTCGTAGCGGTGTGGCCATCAAATCTGCTCAAAGTGCTAAGAGCCCCAAACAATAAGATCAACCGATAGCATGCGGGTGCGTAATAAACAGGGCAGGTTACATTTCACAAAACATGTGACACTCCAGCCTACGCAAAGAACCCCCAATATTCCCATGCCCCCACCACCCAACCCTGGTTCAGTGTGTGTCTACTCGGCCCCAGTTTATGGGTTATCATGCGGGTCGACAGTTACTGGTGAGGTGGTCGGCGGGGCAGGAGGGGAGGCAGACCTCCATTAAGTCGGTCCGCGAGAAGGGTCCAGGGCAACGGCTTGTCATGAGGGGAAAGCAAAGCCAGGGTACCTCATCTCAGGAACCCCGGTAAGGTGAGTTCCACTACACGGCTGACCCGGGAGGCATCGGTGAATCCCACGCCCGTACCCCACCCAAGAGACAGTCAGATCATAAGAAGTGCAGGCCCACCCCAATAACCCGTGGTGTTCAGAGCTATAGGCCCCAGGCCCCCTTACCCTTGGCAGGATGGGGAATGTGGCAGCACCCCAGTGGATGAAAGTGTGAGTACTTATCTGGTATCGCGAAGCCATGGGGTAACCTCAACAGGTTAAGTCAGTGCAGGAGGGCAGGGAAGCTCCGGGGCCTGTGTGGGTCAGTCTATTCTTCGGGTTCATCAGGGCCTCCCCATCGCGTGGGCTGTGTGTCGCTCCGTGCCTGGTTGCGTAGCGGAGCCGGTACTTCAGGATGGTCCGGGCGGGCCGGAGGTTGGTCCAAGATCCAGTTGCGGATGGAAACCGGTGGCAAGTCCATTGTCCTCAGGAAACTGGGTACGTCGTTGGGCCACCTCAGTGTGCACCACGTGTTCCCTCGCTTGGCCTGGAGGCTGAAGGGAAAGCCCCACTTATAGGGAATACGTTTTTCTTGGAGTGCATGCGTGAGAGGCCTCAGAGCCCTTCGTGCATCTAGAGTGAGGGTGGATAGGTCCTGATATAGTGAGATAGTGGCCTCTTGGAAGGTGATGGTCTGAGGGCGCGCCGCTCTCATAATGGCGTCCTTGAGTTGAAAGGACAGGAGGCAGCAGATCACATCTCGTGGTAGGCCGTCTCTCCTGGGGGGGCGCAGGGCCCTGTGAGCACGTTCTATTTGAAAGTCCTCTGGGGCGTTTTCGCCCAGGATGTGGGTAAATAACTGTGTGAGGGCTGAGGTCAGGTTTTCTTGGTCCGTTTCTGGTAGGCCTCGAATTCTAATATTATTGCGTCTCCCCCTGTTGTCCAGGTCTTCCACTTGTCTTCGGAGGTCAAGCAGCACAGATCCTTGCCTCGCTGTGGCATGGTCTGCCGATTGGGAGTGTTGTATGGCCCTGAGGTTCTCCCCTTCTAGTTCTGAGACTCTCTCCTCTAGTGCTGAAAGGTCTCTCCGTACCTCCTGTATCTCCTCTCGTATCGCCGACCGCAGCTCCGCTACTAGGGCAGTCTTATCGGACTTTGAGAGCATGTTAGCTGAGATGGTTGCCAGTTCGGCAGTGATCCTCGCAAGAGGGTCTCCGCCGGTCGCCCCTGGCTCCGAGCTTGCGTTACTCTCCGCCCCTGGGGAAGCGGCCGCCATCTTGTCCGCGTGTCTCGCGGGTCTCGTGCTATCGGAAAAGGAGAGGAATTCATCTAGCGGACCTGCGGTTTTTCTTTGCGGGCTGGACCCAGATGGTCCCGGGGTGCCCTGGCGCTTCGTTCTGCCCATCGTTGTGGTGTAGTGTGGCATTGATATGGGGCTTTGTGGTCCGAGGCGGCGGAGCTCCTGTGGTGTGCGACTCACTCCATGCACGGCAAGCCACGCCCCCCGGGAAATCTTTACTTTGCGGCCCAGCGGGACTTCCTTCTTCTCCTTATAACTAATATTTCTATTCTCTACTGATTTCATTTAAAAAATATATATATTTTGGATTTAACTGAACATCTGTCAAATATCAAAGTATAGAGAGTGCATTTCCTGTCACTTTCATTGAGATTAAGTTATTTAAAATAAAAAGGGTTCAACGTGTCATTAACAAATATCCTCTGTGTCAGACAGTTTCTAGTTACCATTCAAGTATCTTTGTAGGTAATGAATAATTAACACGTATGGCATGAGGAAATAATAACAGTTTTGTGAGTACTTCAAGGTATGATGTCCCTGCAAATTATAGTGTAAAGAGAACTTTATTGTAACAGTAGAAAGAACGAAGCTGGCGCAATACAGGAGATTAACATAGACTGGAGTCATACATTGTCACAAAATAAAACATGACATCACAAAATCCATAAACATATGCCTGTATAATTAAAAACACTGATGTATTCCTAATACAATATTGTTCTTCTGCTCCCTCTGGCCCCCGCGCTGACTCCATCTCGGCCTTCTCCGATTTCATTGCGAGGGGGGACCTAATGCACGTGCGTGGTGAGCTATGCATGCACATTAGGCCTTCGCCATAGGAAAGCACTGAATCAGTGCTTTCCTATGGGGATTTAGAATATGCTGAAAATCCTAATGCAAAGTGTGAGGACATGTAGTGTCGTTTCATTGAGTTAAACTCTGTGAAACAGCAGGAAGCGCCTCTAGTGGCTGTCTGATAACACTTTTAACACAGATTCTCTAAAACTGCAATGTTTTCAGCTGCAGGGTTAAGGGGACAGTGACAGTGCACCCAGACCACTTCAATAAGATTATTCAGAAATGATCATGTAAGAGTTAGGGTAGCAGTAAGCTCACTATGCATAGTCACTATGCGTAGACCAATGTATAAAACAGCGGTATCTCCACAAAGAAGAATATCAGATATTTTCTCAAGACTGGCATGAGCATCAGCTGCAAAGGAATCGCCATATATACCTATTCAAATGCAGAGCAATTTAATCAAATCCCCTACAATTGTTAAAACCTCAGAAATACTATGTGTGGATGAGCTACACAAATGGTGGACAGAAGACCCAAATCATAATAACAGCATAGATGGAAACCCTTCCAACAGAAGACTAAGTAGCTACTAAAAAAGACTGGACATACCCCATTTTGAATACCCTGGGTTGTCTACTTTTGCAAATGGTATGCCATGATGGGGGTAATTCTCATTCTTGGGCTACCATATGGTCTAAAATGCAACATACCCAATCTGGCAAACTTGAATCTGTAAAAAACTAATATATATATATATTATTTAATATATATATTTGGCCCTGTAACTTTACAAAACCCTATAAAATCTGTATATGTGGGCTACTGTTTTACTCGTGAGACATCTCAAAACACAAATGTGAGTGTTTTACATTAGTGATGTCGCAAACATAAAATTTTCGGTTTGCAAAAGGCGAACGCGAACTTCCGCAAATGTTCGCGAACGGGCGAACCGGGCGAACCACCATAGACTTCAATGGGCAGGAGAATTTTAAAACCCACAGGGACTCTTTCTGGCCACAATAGTGATGGAAAAGTTGTTTCAAGGGGACTAGCACCTGGACTGTGGCATGCCGGAGGGGGATCCATGGCAAAACTCCCATGGAAAATTACATAGTTGATGCAGAGTCTGGTTTTAATCCATAAAGGGCATAAATCACCTGACATTCCTAAATTGTTTGGAATAACGTGCTTTAAAACATCAGGTATGATGTTGTATCGATCAGGTAGTGTAAGAGTTACGCCCGCTTCACAGTGACAGACCAAACTCCCCGTTTAACGCACCGCAAACAACCGCAAACAGTACATTTGCACAACCGTAAACTCCCCATTTGCACAAGTTTGGATACCAAGCTAGCCATGTCCCGTTCTTTGCCCTCACTGATGTCATTTAAGGTCTCTTCCTCCACCCAGCCACGTACAACACCAAGGGTCCACGAAAGGTGACAACAAGCCCCCTGGGACACCTGCTGTGTTTGGTCTTCCACCTCCTCAAAGCCACCTTCCTCCTCTGACTCCTCTTCTTCAGACTCCTCTCTCTGCGTTGCCTTTCTCTTCGTTATTATAAGGTGTGTTAAGTAGTACTATTCCTATCAGTTTAATCCCTGTTACGTCCCCTATCAGGGGACGTGTATATAAGGCATTGATTTTAGGAAGCGGGATATGGAAAAAGATGATTGGTCGGTCCTCCTACTTCAAATTTGGGGCACTGCGCGTGCAATCTAATGTGCCACCAGATAGGAATAGTACTACTTAACACACCACTCCTATCAGTTTAATCCCTGTTACGTCCCCTATCAGGGGACGTGTATATAAGGCATCGATTTTAGGAAACGAAGGATGGAAAAAGATGCTTGGTCGGTCCTCCTACTTCAAATTTGGGGCACTGCGCGTGCAATCTAATGTGCCACCAGATAGGAATAGTACTACTTAACACACCACTCCTATCAGTTTAATCCCTGTTACATCCCCTATCAGGGGACATGTATATAAGGCATCGATTTTAGGAAGCGAAGGATGGAAAAAGATGCTTGGTCGGTCCTCCTACTTCAAATTTGGGGCACTGCGCGTACAATCTAATGTGCCACCAGATAGGAGTGGTGTGTTAAGTAGTCCCCCTCATCAGGCCTTTTTTAGTCTAATGTATCGCCCACTGTCAGTCCCTTCGGGATCCATCCCTCATTCATCTTAATAAAGGTGATGTAATCTAGGCTTTTTTGACCTAGGCAACTTCTCTTCTCAGTGACAATACCTCCTGCTGCACTGAAGGTCCTTTCTGACAGGACACTTGAAGCGGGGCAGGTCAGAAGTTCTATCACAAATTGGGATAGCTCAGGCCACAGGTCAAGCCTGCACACCCAGTAGTCAAGGGGTTCATCGCTCCTCAGAGTGTCGATATCTCCAGTTAAGGCGAGTTAGTCTGCTACCTGTCGGTCGAGTCGTTCTCTGAGGGTCGACCCCGAAGGGCTGTGGCGATGCGTAGGACTTAAAAAGCTCCACATGTCCTCCATCAACAACACGTCTGTAAAGCGTCCTGTCCTTGCCGGCGTGGTCGTGGGAGGAGGAGGATTACTTTCACCTCTTCCCCTGTTAGATTCCCGTTGGGCTGTGACATCACCCTTATACGCTGTGTAAAGCATACTTTTTAATTGATTTTGGAACTGCTGCATCCTTTCCGACTTGCCGTAATTCGGTAACATTTCAGGCACTTTCTGCTTATACCGGGGATCTAGTAGCGTGGACACCCAGTACAGGTCGTTCTCCTTCAGCCTTTTTATACAAGGGTCCCTCAACAGGCACGACAGCATGAAAGACCCCATTTGCACAAGGTTGGATGCTGAGCTACTCATGTCCTGTTCCTCGTCCTCAGTGATCTCTCTGAAGGTAGGTTCTTCCCCCCAGCCACGTACAACACCACGGGTACCAGATAGGTGACAACGAGCACCCTGGGATGCCTGTTGTGGTTGGTCTTCCTCCTCCTCCTCAAAGCCACATTCCTCCTCTTACTCCTCTTCCTCACAATCCTCTTCCAGCGTTGCCGCAGGTCCAGCAAGCGATGCTGATAAGGCTGCTTCTGGTGGTGATGGTGACCACAACTCTTCCTCTTCACGATCATCTACGGCCTGATCCAGCACTCTTCGCAGGGCAGGAAGAAAACAAATGGTATGATGTCGCTGATGGTGCCTTCGGTGCGACTGACTAGGTTTGTCACCTCCTCAAAAGGACGCATGAGCCTACAGGCATTGCGCATGAGCGTCCAGTAACGTGGAAAAAAAATTCCAGCTCCGCAGAGGCTGTCCTAGCATCCCTGTCATACAAATACTCGTTAACGGATTTTTCTTGTTGGAGCAGGCGGTCGAACATTAGGAGTGTTGAATTCCAACGTGTCGGGCTGTCACAAATCAAGCGTCTCACTGGCATGATGTTTCACCGCTGGATATCGGAAAAGTGCGCCATGGCCGTGTAGGAATGCCTGAAATGGCCACACACCTTCCTGGCCTGCTTAAGGACGTCCTGTAAGCCTGGGTACTTATGCACAAAGCGTTGTACGATCAGATTACACACATGTGCCATGCACGGCACATGTGTCAACTTGCCCAAATGCAATGCCGCCAACAAATTTCTTCCGATGTCACAAACCACTTTGCCGATCTCCAGTTGGTGCGGAGTCAGCCACTGATCCACCTGCGCATTCAGGGCGGACAGGAGTGCTGGTCCGGTGTGACTCTCTGCTTTCAGGCAAGTCAACCCCAAGACGGCGTGACACTGCCGTATCCGGGATGTGGAACAGTACCTGGGGAGCTGGGGGGGTGCCGTTGATTTGGAGCAAGACTCAGCAGCAGAAGAGGACGCCAAGGAGGTTATGGAAGAGGATGGAGTAGGAGGAGTAGAGGAGGTGGCAGCAGGCCTGCCTGCAAGTCGTGGCGGTGTCACCAACTCCTCTGCAGAGCCACGCATTCCATGCTTGGCAGCCGTCAGCAGGTTTACCCAATGTACAGTGTAGGTGATATACCTGCCCTGACATGCTTTGCAGACCAGGTATCAGTGGTCAGATGGACCCTTGCCCCAACACTGTGTGCCAGACATGCCATTACATCCTTTTGCACAATCGAGTACAGGTTGGGGATTGCCTTTTGTACAAAGAAATTTTGGCCGGGTATCTTCCACTGCGGTGTCCCAATAGCTACAAATTTTTTGAACGCCTCAGACTCCACCAGATGTATGGTAAAAGCTGGCGGGCTAAGAGTTCAGTCAAGCCAGCTGTCAGACGCCGGGCAAGGGGGTGACTTTGTGACATTGGCTTCTTACGCTCAAACATGTCCTTGACAGACACCTGACTGTGGGCAGATGAGCAGGAACTGCTCAAGGCGAGAGACGGAGGGGCGGATGGTTGAGAGGGGGAAAGGAGGACAGCAGTGGTTAACGTGGCTGAAGATGCTGCACCAGGAGGAGGATGGCGGCTTTGAGTTTGTGTGCTGCTTGTACTCATGTGTTGATCCCATAGGCGTTTGTGATGTGCGACCTCCCCCTGCTTCCAATTCGTCTCCTCCTCCTCTCTGTCTCCCAATCAAAACTTTCCCCCTGTTCTTCTTCTCTTCTAGCGGGCACCCACGTGACATCCGTGGACGCATCGTCATCATCAACCGCTTCACTTGTAACTGACAACTCAGCAAAGGAAGCAGCAGTGGGTACAACATCATCATCATCACACCGTACGTGTGTAATGCTGCCTGACTGAGACATATCCCTGTTATCTACATCCTCTGGCAATAATGGTTGCGCATCACTCATTTCTTCCAACTGATGTGTAAATACCTCTTCTGACATACCAAGTGAAGCGGCTGTGTTGCTAGTGTTGGTGGTGGCGGCAGGCGGGCGAGTGGTAACTTGAAAGGTGCCCGAAGCTAAGCTGGAGGAGGATGGTGCGTCGAGGTTCCGAGCGGAAGCTGTAGAAGATTGGGTGTCCTGTGTTAGCCAGTCAACTATGTCCTCAGAACGTTTCAAGTTCAGGGTACGTGGCCTCTGAACACTGGGCATTATTCTAGGGCCAAAGGGAATCACAGAACCACGACCACGACGGCCCCTGCGGGGTGGCCTGCCTCTGTCTGTCATTTTTTTTTCGATTAGTGGTACTATGCATGCAAGCTACTGTGACAACAAATATGAGTGGTACTGGTGTGACACTGTACCCTGGCAGGCCCTGAAAACGCACACTCGTGAAGGAAACTGACTGCTATTATATTACAGTCCAAAAAGTTTATTTTTTATTAAATGCAAGCTATTGGGACACCACATATGAGTGAGTGGTGGCACTGGGCAGGCCCTGAAACGCACACTAGTGAAGGAAACTGACTATTATTTTACAGTCCAAAACGTTTTTTGTTTTTTTAAATGCAAGTTATTGTGACACCAGTGAGTGAGTGGTGGCACTGGGCAGGCCCTGAAACGCACACTAGTGAAGGAAACTGACTGCTATTATTTTACAGTCCAAAAAGTTGTTTTTTTTTTAAATGCAAGCTATTGGGACACCAGTGAGTGAGTGGTGGCACTGGGCAAGTGGGCACAGTATACGCTGTGAGCCTGACACACACGCTGGCAGACAACCAACTGCTATTCAATCTATTACAGTCAAAATTGTATTTTTAAAAAAAAAATGTACACTACTGTTACACCAGATATGAGTTGCACTGGTGTGACACTGTGCCCTGGCAGGCCCTGAAACGCACACTAGTGAAGGAAACGGACTGCTATTATATTACAGTCCAAAAAGTAGTTTTTTTGTTAAATGCACGCTATTGTGACACCAGTGAGTGAGTGGTGGCACTGGGCAGGCCCTTAAACGCACACTAGTGAAGGAAACTGACTGCTATTATACTACATAAAAAAAAGTATTTTTTGTTTAAATGCAAGATATTGTGACACCAGTGAGTGAGTGGTGGCACTGGGCAAGTGGGCACAGTATATGCTGTGAGCCTGACACACAGGCTGGCTGGCAGGCAGGCAACTGCAATTACATTACACAGAAAAAAAAAGAAGCAGACTGATGTTCTAGCCCTAAAAAGGGCTTTTTGGGGTGCTGTCCTTACAGCAGAGATCAGATGAGTCCTTCAGGACTGTAGTGGACACTGAATACACTAGCCTAGCTATCAATCTCCCTATCAAATCAGCAGCAGCTACACTGTCCCTACTCTCACTAAGAATGCAGCGTCACAATGAATGTAAAATGGATGCTGTCCAGGAGGTGGGAGGATCTGGGAGGGAGGGTCTGCTGCTGAATGGCTGGAATGTGTCTGCTGTGAGGTACAGGCCAGGGTCAAAGTTTACTCAATGATGACGAATAGGGGGCGGACCGAACAGTGCATGTGTTCGCCGTCCGCAGCAAACGCGAACAAGCGATGTTCGCCAGGAACTATTCGCCAGCGAACAGTTCAGGACATCACTATTTTACATCAGTAAAATCTATAATGATGAAGATATCATCAGTGAAAGTGCTGTTTTTGACTGAAAAATACTAAAAAAATATTAATGCTAACTTTGGCAAGGGTATGTGACTAAGTGGCTACTAATTAAGACTGGATTAACCCCACTTTTAATACCCTGGGTTGACTACTCTTGCAATGGTATGCCATATTAGCCCTATTTCTCCTGAACAAAATGATATATATTATAAGTTTGGGTGCACTTAAAATGAAACAAGTAAATTGTGGTTGAGCAGACATATAGCTCAAATTTTAGGTTTTGTTTACTTTTTGTTTTGATCAGAATGTGTACACTTGCCTCTGTCAAAATAAAATCAACATATAGTGGATGTCCATTATACATTAATTATCTTTTTTCCCATCATCTAATTTTTTTAATTTTTTTTATTTTATTTTGCTTCGGCACTTGCTATCCTATGGCACTTCGAATTTACAGAATTTGGCCGACCTGCAAGTTAACCAAAATATGGACGAATCCCAGTTAATTTCAAAATTGAATGCACAACTCTAGTTGTCAGGTATATTGTTAGTCACGGGAAAAGGCCATCAGGGGTATTTCAATATTGGTGGTCAGGTGCATACGAAACGTGGGGCTTTCCACCTTGATTTTGGGTCCTTTCAATATGATCTTAAAGCATCACACTGTGGAATTTAAGCCTAATTGAACATTTGCTACCCAAGAGACATGTATTATATCTATTAAAATAATTTATGGTGTCATAGTATCCTAAAATTCCTATGGAGGAGTGCTCTGGCTAGCAGTATTTATTTTAGCAGTATTGCTTGTTGATGCCAGCTTGTGAATGATAATTTAGAAAAGTCATTTTCTGGGGGCACCACCTAGTAAATTGACCTAATGGTAAACCTAGTGTTAACCTAGTGTTAAATTTACTGGATGTTTGATTTACCCATTTTGCTTTGAGTAGAAAAATATGACAATTATAATTATAATGATAATTGTATTAAAAAACATCAGGGTATTATATATACTTTTCTTCCCATCGCTGCCTTTGTAATCAGTTTGCATTTGAGGACTTACAATCAAAGACCAGACCTATTGTAATCCCCTCTCTTTGATGTAGCTGGGATTGGAATCTGGAACTAGGGACTATAAATGGAAATGTAAGGTAGGTGTCAGATATGTGCTACACTCAGTAAGCATAAGAGGAAAATATCAAAATGATGCATGTATCTCATTTTAGCATATTTCTCTTGATTCAGCAATATATTGCATATACTTCATTTCATTGTGTCTTTTACATTATTTTTATTTTCTGACGTTAAATTGTATTGGACATCTCATGGGTGGGCTGTTAGAAAAAAATCTATGGCCCTATATATTCCTAACTACTTAAAGCATAATCGATAAATATAAAACAGGCATGCTTTATAGTCCCAATGAATCTGCAGGCTAATAATTACACAAATTATTGTTGAAAGGCAATAAATCAAAGGGTTGGAGGCTGGGGGTGGAATATTACTCAAACCTTCTGCTCATCAGATAACTACTGCTGGAAAGAAACAGTGTTTCCAAAAAAAAAAAAAAAAAAAGAAACAAACAAAAGGTACGTTGGGTGGAGATATTATTGGTGTTTGAACTCATGGATTAATGACACCCATCATATAATTAGCTTTCTGCTTTGAGCCATGTGTCTCTCATCCCTCTGGCAGCACCCCAGTCAAATATTTCTTCTGCCTGCGTTTCATACAAGGAAATAGGTCAAGAAAGGAATTTGTAGAGCGTGTGACCAATGGAGCAAAGTTTATACAACAGGCATCCAAATAAATGAGCACTGTTTATTAATGAAGACCTGAACTAACGTGTATTATTCGTCATGTAAATTCTGTGCTAGTTTTTAGACTTTCAATAGCTTAATATTGCAACAAGTTAGAGAGCAATAATCCTCAAACAACTGGCAGAACAAAGTATTGCGGTGTGTAGGACATTGATGGCTAGCAATGATTAACCTCAAGTCTGAGAACTGTGAACTCCAGGAGCTTTTGTACTAACCTCATATGGCCAAAGTTAACAGCCCTCCCCTCTTTGGTGTAATGCAGGGCTTGACAAATCCAAAGCATGAATTTTGTCCCGGCACCGGGATGTTTGTCATCTCGAGTGAGCATGGAGGCGGACAGCCGGGGGAGCATAGGAAGGAGGCAGTGAGGGAGCACAAATCTTCCTGCAGTTCTTGCAGGGAGCAGAGCAAGCCCCACTGGACCCCAAGGGAACTCGATCCACTCCAGCTCACCCAAAGGCAGGGAGGCTGGATGGACGTAAATTAATATAAAAATTAAAAAAATAATAATTTTGTGAGTGTGTGAGAAAATGTGTGTGTATGTCTGAGTGTGTCTGTATGTCTGTCAATGTGTGTGTGTGTCAGTCTGTGTCTGCAAGAACAAAAAGAGTATAATGTACACACCAAAAAGTGGAAATACCTCCTGCAGGGTGCTCCAGAAAGGGAAGGCCAATCCCTTGAGACATCAAATGGAAAAAAAAGATAAATATCCAGGCACGTCTGGCAGTCTTTTATTAGGAACAAAAAAATGGAGACAATGTTTTGGCTCCTGTCTGAGCCTTTATCAAGTCTCTAGTCAATGTGCAATGTCAATCAGCAGTTGCTAAGGCCAGTAAGATATTGTCATGTATAAAGAGGGGCATTAATTCTCAGAATGAAAATATAATTTTGCCTCTTTATAATGGTAAGATATACTGTGCAATACACTGTGCAATTTAGGCACCTGTTCTAAAGAAGAAAATGACACTAGTAAAAGTGCAGAGGCGGGCTACAATTAATTAAAGGAATGGAACATTTTAGTTATAAAGATAGTATAACAAATGTAAATCTGTTTAGTTTAAAAAAAAAAAAAACAACACCTCAGAGGGAATATGATGGCATTATACAAACAATTTTGTAGCCAATATAAACAATTTTCTAGAAAACTATTCATAAACAGGACTATATATAGGAGACGAGGTTATGCATTTAAAAAAGGAAGAAAGAATATTTAGTCTAAAGCAAAGGAAAGATTTATTTATTTTTCTACAATAAAAAAATTAAGGATGTGGACTTCTCTGCCTTAAGAGGTAATTTTATCAGTCTTTACAGATGTGTAAATAACTGGATGAATTCTATCAAAAACATATTATTGAAGGATATAATTTTTAATTTGTGGGGTAATAGCTTCTTGATCCAAGGAGAGATCTGACTGTCATCCTGTGGTTAAGAAGGAATATTTTCCTAGTTTGTTGCAAAATTGGAAAGCACTTCAAACTGGATTTATTGCATTTTTTTTTTATCAACAGAAAAAACAGATGTGACAATGGCTGAACTTGATGGACGTATGTCGCTATTCAGTCTATGTAACTATGTAACTATGCAACACAAAGCTTGCAAACGTTAAATGGTTGTTTCGAGCAACAACAGAGAAAGTAACACATAATAGCAACATAACTGCTAAAGAAAGGAAAAACAGAAATGGGCACCGTGATAAATACAAGTCATATGGTGTGTTGAAGAAACAGTTCAGTGATTATGTTGCATCTTAGACACACTGCAATTCTAAAAAAAAACTACCACTACCAGACCCTGACTGATGGGTGGATAGTCACATTATCTGTGTTGACTATTTAAAATAGAAATAGGCATATTGAAGTCTCCATTTGCATGTCTTTCCTCACCTTTGTCCCATCTAAATACTCTGATTTGTACTAGTAAATCCAGTTTTTGACTGTCATCTGGTCTTTGAGGAATTGGGAGGAAGATTACCCAAGTTAAGTAATAGCTTGCTATGAGTTATCAGTTTTTTTGCTTAGTGCCCTAGCCTTGGGGCCTCACTAAATACCTATGATGAGGGCAACTATGTCTCCTTCAGAAGGGTTGCGTGAGTTATTAACAAAGAAGTGACTGCTTTTTTGGCTGATATGACCCATGCATCGTCAAAGCTGCTTGCTTTGAAGTGGCGAGACAGCAGTTTGATGTATTGACTGAAAATGCCATTGTAATTAATTTACAGAGGTCCATCTAGCTATGCACAAGACAGAAGTATAGAGATGTAAGTGCAGAAAAGTGACAACTCTACACAGATAGGTGTATATAGGTACATGAAGTTATGAGTGCTAACCAACAGAATAAAATATAACTCAACACTAGAAAATAGTAAACCAACTTAAAACTGCCTTGACTGCCTCTAGCAGAGCGACATTACTCACTTCTTTTAACCCATATCTCTCACTTCTACTCATTCTTACCTACCATTACCTTCCTTAACTCCACAGTTATTATTACAACTTTAATGCTATTATATAACTATTTAAAAAAACAACAACAAAATGAGTATAAGGGGGGTTTCAAAGTATATATATAAATAACATAAGATATATCAGTTTATTTAATAGGCATCATGAAAGAAAAAAAAACTTGCTTAAATATCTAAATAAACGGGAAACATGACCAAGTCAAGTCTTCAGCTGAATCTATCCATAGGCTATATAAAATAGATATATACTCCAATAGCAGAATCCACAAATCCAATGAAAAGCTACCAAAGGTATAATGCCATAGCTCCATAGATCCCCTCCTAAATTTTAACTTGTGTGTGAGTATCCATCCCCCCCTTTATCGATAAGATGCTGCTATCTAATTACGTTATTTTCAATTTGACAATTTTTATTTTTGTCATAAAAGAGCAGATTTGGGGTACAGAAGAAAAAAAGGGGGGTTAAAACATAATGTAACATCACATATGAGAAACATACATCTTCGTTATACATCATATTATGCAATTTAAATGATCACGTTTCTTTGCGTATGTGGACTAGGAACCAATGGGGTAGTCAACGCCCTAGGTACTTAGGTACGAGTGGGGAGAGGTCATGTTCACCTTGGAGTTATGGGTCGTTGGAGTCTATGCCCTAAAGGCTGTCTGTCGTGTCGAACCTAGGGTTTGTCCCTGCTCTCACACATTAGCTGCCATACAGATGGTGATTTCAGGTCTACCAGGCTATCCGGGGCAGCTGATTATTTCTAATGGGGGGAGGGGGGGGAGGAGCGTCTCCAGGTTGTTACCAGTGTCCTAGTGGTTATCGCTTCTTTGAGAGCAGGTGGTGGTTGGTCTGGTTTGATATCTTTCTACGTGTGTTAGTTCTGTGGAAGGGTCATTCTATTCTAGAACGCCTTTGTTTAATTGCGGGTAGATGGAGGTTGGTAGTGGGGAGAGGCAGCATTAAAAGATGGGGGGATGAATGGAGGGGAGGCTGGCTTCAGTGGTGATTTGGAACCATTGGTACAGATGTGATTCCATGGGTCTATAACCTGGTGTTGGTCTCCAACTCTTGTGAGGCAGTACTCGAGATATATTGGATTTGTATATACCAATTTGGGAGATATGTCAGATCAGTTCTCGTATTGATGCGTTACTTGGCGATAGCCAGTTTTTTGCAATGTAGTGTTGAGCCGTCACAAGTATGTAGAATATTAAATATTTAACTAGTTTGGGGTAGGTGGCTGCAAACATAAATAGGAGTAGAGAGGCTGGGGAGTTTGGTATAGTGACTGAGGTGTGTTGATGTATTAATGAGATGACTACACTCCAATATGGTTGGAGTTTCGAACTGTTCCACTATGTGTGTAGGAACTAGACGTCGACGGGTCCATGGTGGCTAGGCGTGTGGGGACCATGTACCAACGGTAAAAAAGTTTACGGTTTACCTCTAGATGGAAGGCACAAAATGTCAAACCCCTGGTTGCGTTTACTGAGGCTAACCAGGTCTGTTCTGACAGTGTCTGACCCAGGTCTTTCTCCCAGGAGTGTACACAGGTAAAGGATTTGATTCCTCGACAGGGCAATAGCAACGCGTATATGGTAGAGATGGGCTTCTTCACCGGCATCTCTGCCGTGATGATCTTTTCAAAGGTCATGAGAGTAGTACTAGTTTGTGATGTGAGGCATGGTACATGAGTTTTCCATGAGAGTTCGGTAGTGTGTGGCTATTTTTTAAGTGGTCAACACGTCGCACCTGTTCCAAACTCTGTAGTTAAAGTCAGGTATCATATGCCCCAGTGCTTTAACAGGTGTTGAGAGGGGGCTGGGGTGGCAGCTGCACAGGAGTTTGTGTAAAAAAAACCACATTTTTAGAGTTGCTAAAGTAGCTGGGATTGCTTGTGAGGTGTCTCCTCTTTGGTGGGGTGACAACCACATCTCTGTTTTGATGTCCACATCTGCAGGGTTTGGGTTGAGAAAATGGGAGGCAGAACCGCCTCTCAACCTCCTCAGCAGGTTCAGAGATTTAGTTTAGGAGGCTTTTTTTAAGGAAGGAGGCTTGTCGTATGAACAAACCACGTACATCAGCCTTATGAGCTTGCCATACTAATGTCAGTGACGTTTCCGGTGTCTCGTTGGTGGAGAAGTAATGTAGAAGTTCAGATTCTAAATCTTCAATCTCCCTTCAATTCAATTCATTCAATCTCCATGGGTTTCAGCCCCAAAAGATAAAGTCGTCTTTAAATGTCGCTACCAGTGGCTATAGTACATGTCTATAGTACATGTCTGACACAAATTAAGAGAAGGGACAAGCAAGAGTAGCACATCTATCCTGCAGTAAGTCTTGTGAGGTTTGCAATAATAGGAATAACACCTGTCCAAGGGGTGAAGTGTCCTCCAACAGTCATATAGATTAAATTTCAGCAGAAGTTGTGTCAGAGCTTTACAGTTCGGTTTAAGGGATTTTTGCCTCCCTGCATGCGAAGTTACTGAAGTGTCAAGGGTAGGGTCTAGAACGTGTTTCATGTCTCCGCAGATTACAGTAGTGCCTCTCTGTGAAGCTGCCACCTTTGTGAGTACACTAAGTAAGAAGTTCCTCTGGTTCTCATTTGGCGCTAGGGTAAGTTCACTAGGGTATACAATACATTATTCAAGAAGCATATGACAATCAGGTATCTGACTTGGTTGTCTGACATTTTTTGTAGCAGTTCAAAGGCGACTGACCTGTGTATTTATATAGAAACTCCTCTGGATTTGGATACGTGGGCTAAGTGGAATTGGTTGGGGAAGTGTTCCATGCCAAATTGGGGGACTTTTGCTTTAGGGAAGTGCGTTTCTTGAAGGCATAGTATATCTGCTTTTAATTTGCGAGCCTCCTGAAGCATCGTCTCTTGTGGGGCATGTTTAGCCCCCATACATTATGGGAGTAGACTTTCAGTGTAAACTGTGGTAAGGACTGCTGTTAATTGAATTGGAATTGCAATTGACAGTTTGTGCCATACGCCAATTTGTTTGGAGAGAAAGCGGACTGGTGCCTCGGGATGTTTCCCCCTGGAGGGGGCAGCTGGATATCTGTCGAGGGGAGGGGGACGTAACGGGGTAAGCAGGGGGTGAAACAAGGAGCAAAAACTGTGAACAAAAGTATGTACATAAAGGCCCGATCTTGGAGAAAGGTGCTGAAGTATAGCACTGTGGGGGGCCTGGGATCGGAGGTGGTGGTCAAGCAGTGGCCTGAGCAGGCTAAAGGCAATTTGGTGCTACGTGCAAAACTTTATAACTGTGATATAAAAGAACAAATTCGGTGAATCAGGATCTAATCATTGATATAGATATAAAGCACCTATATTGGTACATAGTGACTTGTCCCTAGGGGACAACAGATCGCAGAGAGGGTGTGTTATAGTCAGGGGCGGCTCTCTAATTAGGCGGTTTAGGCAGCCGCCAAAGGCCTCACGCTGTCTGGGGCCTCGCGGCCGCCTAAACCTGCCTGAGGGCAGACTGTGTCGGGTCCTCGATAAGTGACTGAGGACCCGACACCAGGAGGGAGCCTGGCGGCATGCTCAGTATGCCACCGGGTACGAGGCCCCTCTTGTCTGCCTGGCCAGCCATCAGACCCGATGTAATGGCCACCGGACCACTAGGCATCCCACACTGGACCACAAGGGAAGAAGTCAAGGTATGTAGTCCCCTCTCACATCACCCCCTCATCATCAACCCCCCTCCCTCAGCATCAATCCCCGTCCCTCACCATCAACCACCCTCCCTCACAATCCCCTCCCTCCCTCACCATCAACCCACTCCCTCATCATCACCCTCACCATTGCCCGCCCTGGCCATCAACACCATTGCCCCCCGACCATCAACTCCCCTCACCATTACCCCCTTCACCATCAACCCCCCCTCCCTCAGCATCACCTCCCTCAGCATCATACCCCCTCTCTCAACATCACCCCTCCTCCCTCAACATAATACCTCCTCCCTCAACCTCACCGCCCCTCCCTCACCCATCACCGCCCCTCCATCACCCATCACTGCCCCTCCCTCACCATCAACCCCCTCCCTCAACATCACCCCCTCCCTCAACATCACCCCCCTCCCTCAACATCACCAACCTCACTCTCACATCACATCACCCCCCTCCCTCATCATCACCCCCTCTCACTATTCATCAACCACCCTCCCTCAACATCACCGTCATCCCCCCTTACTCACCGTCAACCCCCTTACTCACCGTCAACCCCCCTCACTCACCATCAACCCCCCTCATTCACTATCAACCCCCCTCAACATCACACCCCCTCCCTCACCATCACCCCGTCCCTCTCACCATCACCCCCCTCTCTCTCACATCACACCCCCTCCCCTCTCACTATCATTCCCCTCCCTCTCCATCACCCCATTGCTCTCACCATCACCCCCCTCCCTCTCACATTTCCAGAGGCTGTTAATAAAGTAGACAGAGTAATAATAGCACATATTCTTATAGCCGCCATATCCTACTTACCCAGATATTTGAAATCCCCTGCTATACCCTCTATAGTTGATGTACTAAAGTTAGCATTAGAAAACAAATCGTATAAGATGGCTACTATACATCCATCTTTATTATGGGATTATAATTCAATATATTCAAATTGTAAATTATTAGTTGTACAAACTTGTTTTATTTGTTTTACATACATATAATTGTTTTATTATCATTAGGCATGTGCATGGGGAAAATTTTCGGTTCGGCTCGGCATTCCGAAATTCGGAATTTTCGCAATTCGGGACTTCATCAATTCGGCACTTCAACACTTCGGAACTTCGGCAACTTCGGCACTTCAGCACTTCGGAACTTCGGCACTTCGGAAATTCGGCAACTTTGGAACTTCGACACTTCGGTACATCGGAATTTCGGAACTTCGGAATTTCGGCACTTCGGAACTTCTATTGCAGCCGCTTAGTAGATAACTCCCTAATTCCCACTGTATTAGGGAGTTATCTACCAAAAGGCTGAAAGACCTAAATTGGTCTTTCAGACAAATGTACCAATATTAAGTAAAAATGACTTAGTATTAGTACATTTTGCCCCTATGTCTAGTAAACAGTGAGCAGCCTGGGGCTGCTCACTGTTTAAAAAAAAAAAAAAAAAAAAATAACCCACCCCCGGCGGGAGGGGGCCCTTAAGTAAAATGATGGGGGGGCCCTAAATACTAATAAGGGAGGGGGACCTAATATCCGCCCCCCTGGCCCCCACCCCTGAGCGGCAGGTGGGGGCCCTAAATACTAGTAAGGGAGGGACCTAATGTCCTCCCCCCTGGCCCCCACCCCTGAGCGGCGGGTGGGGGCCCTAAATTGGAATAAGGGGGGGGACCTAATGTCCTCCCCCCTAGCCCCCACCCCTGAGCAGTGGGCGGGGACCCTAAATACTAATAAGGGGGGGACCTAATGTCCTCCCCCCGGCCCCCACCCCTGAGCGGTGGGTGGGGTCCCTAAATACTAATAAAGGGGGGGACCTAATTTCCTCCCCCTGGCCCCTACCCCTGAGCGGCGGGTGGGGGCCCTAAATACCAATAAGGGAGGGGACCTATTGTCCTCCCCACCCCTGAGCAATGGGTGGGGGCCCTAAAAAAAATGTCCCGTCCCCCCAGGTGACTAGGGGTCCCCAAACCCCTAGTCACCCCCTCCCCCCCGAAAAAAAATTATCCCCTTGCCTACCCCCCTCACCCTAAAAATAATGAGAGGGGGACCTTTAACTAAGAACCTGTAAAAAAAAAATAATAATAATAAATAAATAACTTACCATTAGATGTTTTCTTTCTTCTAAAATCTTCTTTTTTCAGCCCCAAAAAAGGCCAAATAAAAAACCATAATAACCGACGCAATTAAAAAAAAAACGAGCGCAAAAAAATAATAATCCTTCTTCACCCATGGAGGGCTCCGCGTAGACTGAGCTCTGCAGGGCGGGGCAAGGTTTATAAAGCCTTGCCCCGCCCTGCAATAAGGCTCAGAGCACTCTGATTGGTGGTTTAAGCCATCCAATCAGAGGGCTCTGACAAGTAAATGAAGAGACTGACAGGTAAGTCTCTACATCTACCTGTCACAGCACTCTGGTTTGTTTGAAATCCACCAATCACAGTGCTCTGTGTCAGTTTACACAGCGTGGGAAAGTTCTTTGGAATTTTCCCACGCTGTGTAATTTGACTCATAACATTCTGATTAGTGGATTAAGTAACCAATCAGAGAGTTATGAGTCAAATTACACAGCGTGGGAAAATTCCAAAGAACTTTCCCACGCTGTGTAAAATGACACAGAGCACTCTGATTAGTGGATTTCAAACCAACCAATCAGAGTGCACTGACAGGTAAATGTAGAGACTTACCTGTCAGTCTCTTTATTTACCTGTCAGAGCACTCTGATTGGATGGCTTAAACCCACCAATCAGAGTGCTCTGAGCCTAATTGCAGGGCGGGGCAAGGCTTTATAAGCCTTCCCCGCCCTGCTGAGCTCTGTCTGCGTGGAGCCCTCCATGGGTGAAGAAGGATTATTTTTTTTTGCGCTCGGGTTTTGTTTTTTTGTTTTTTATTGCGTCAGTTATTATGGTTTTTTATTTGGCCTTTTTTGGGGCTGATAAAATAAGATTTTAGAAGAAAGAAAACATAGAATGGTAAGTAATTTTTTTTTTTTTTTTTTTTACAGGTTCTTAGTTAAAGGTCCCCCCTCATTATTTTTAGGGTGAGGGGGGTAGGTAGGGAGATCATTTTTTCGGGGGGAGGGGGTGACTAGGGGTTTGGGGACCCCTAGTCACCTGGGGGGGATGGGACATTTTCTTTTAGGGCCCCCACCCGTCGCTCAGGGGTGGGGGCCGGGGGGGAGGACAATAGGTCCCCCGCCCTATTGGTATTTAGGGCCCCCACCCGCCGCTCAGGGGTGGGGGCCAGGGGGAGGATATTAGGTCCCCCCTTTATTAGTATTTAGGGCCCCCACTGCTCAGGGGTGGGGGCCAGGGGGGAGGACTTTAGGTCCCCGCCCTTTTAATATTTAGGGCCCCCACCCGCCGCTCAGGGGTGGGGGCCAGGTGGGAGGACATTAGGTCCCCCCCCTTATTAGTATTTAGGGCCCCCACCCACCGCTCAGGGGTGGGGGCCAGGGGGGAGGACATTAGGTCCCCCCTTATTTTACTGTAGGGCCCCCACCCACTGCTTAGGGGTGGGGGCCAGGGGGGAGGACATTAGGTCACCCCTTATTAGTATTTAGGGCCCCCTAGTGGTGGCCAGGGGGAAGGACATTAGGTCCACCCCTATTATAATTTAGGGCCCCCACCCACCACTCAGGGGTGGGGGCCAAGGTGGAGGACATTAGGTCCCCTCCTTATTATAATTTAGGGCCCCCACCCGCCGCTCAGTGGTGGGGGCGCGGGGGGGGCAATTGGTCCCCCTTTAGTTTAAAAGCGCGGGTGGGGGCTCGGGAAGGGGGACCTTTTTTTTAATAGACTTGCTATACCGCGAGTAGGGGCATAATTTACTAATACTAAGTAATCTTTACTTAGATTTTGTAAATTTGGCTGAAAGACCAATTTGGTCTTTCAGCCTTTTAGTAGATAGCTCCCTAATACCGTGGGAATTAGGGAGTTATCTACTTATTCATTCCTGTCATTACATGACTCGCTAAGTAACTTCCATTTTAAATGAATGTATGTTATTTGAGTGTTGTAAGTGTTGCAAATGCTTACAGGTGCACTTACAGGTGCACTTCGGCACTTTGACACTTCGGAACTTCGGCAACTTCGGCACATTCGGCACTTCAGCACTTCGGCAATTTTGGAACTTCGGGACCTCGGCAATTCGGCAATTTGGACATTCGGAAGTACCCGAATGTCCGAATTGCCCGAAATTCGTCCGAATTCATATTCGGACTGAAACGAATTGTACATGTCTAATTATCATCGATATAGACATATCAATATTGCAGACAAATATTGTAAATTCGGATGGATACTTCCCCCAAGTTTCCCCTTCCCAATTTTTTTATTATTGTTCATTTAATTATTGTCATTTTTATTTTATTACAATATTAAATATGTAATAAAAACTATTTGAAAAGAATATTAAGGCCGGTGAAACAATATTTAAACCTTACTAATTTTACCAATAAAACATACACTTTATTTCATCAAAAAAAAGAAACATAAATAAGGCTAATAAAAGAGACAGATTAAATCCAAGTTGAAAATGAAATATTTTTAAACACACACATATATATATTTCACCCCCCACCTCACTCACCATTAACCCCCCTCACTCACCATCAACCTCCCTCAACATCACACCCCCTCCCTCACCTTCATCCCAGTGAGGGAGTAAGGTTTATATATATATATATTAAACAAAAAGTAGATCTGGCATTCTACCTCTAATGTGGTAACAACCCAGTAAACCACAGTGCTGCACGGTGAAGATGATATAGCAAAAATAAATGAAGAGAGCACTCAATGGATTTAAAAAAAAAACAAAGTTGTGTTGTTTTTAAATGATTAACGTTTCGACCCGGTGTCAGGATTACAGAATGATCCAGCACGTAGAATTGTGTAACACAGAGGACTGATAGGTAGCGTTTACCGGACCTTAGAATGGCCGGACTAACGTACCAAAGAATAGTCAGGAATAGCCGAGGTCAAGGGAAACAGAAAGAGACACAACGATAAGGAAACGCCAGGAGTCAGGGATGCCAGAAAACAGGGAAGTCAAAAACAATGCCAAAGTCAAATAATCAGAATTACCAGAATCAATAACACGCTCTCGGACAACCACAAGGGAAACCACGACAGGGCACTGAGCAGGATGAGAACTGGGCCTAAATACCCCTCCTCTAGATCTGATAGGCTGTAACCGGCCTTTGACCCCAAAGCAGTTACCAGGTTCCCATTTGCATAATTGCTGCTCAGCATTAACCCTTCTGTGGATTTGGTTGGTGCTCGGCACAACTTTTCCTGTGTGGACAGTAAATGTCATTAACCACATTTTTATAAGCGGTTGAATATGTGACACCCGGAGGTCTTGATAAAGAAACTATCTTGATAAAGACCTCAGGGTCAAAACGTTGATCATATAAAAATACAACTTTATTGAATCATTGAGTGTTATCTTTATTCCTATTTGAAATGTATATATATATATATGTGGATTATATGTGGATTATATATATATATATGTGGATTAGCCATATTAGTACAGTTAGTAGATTGGATTAGCCATATTAGTACAGTTTTTTTATTGGACTAACATAATATTTCAAAGACAAGCTTTTGAGAGTGTTCCTCTCTTCCTCAGGTATTGCTTCAGATATAAATAAGGCTAATAATAGACGAGACAGACAGAATCCAAGGTGTAAACGATATATTTTTAAACATATATATATATGTAAATTTCTGGAAACACAAGTGATGTGAAGTCGCATGTGCATGTATATCTAAGGACCCCATATCCAACTGGTCATTAAAATCTCAAAGAAGTTAACTAGTCAACCTTTTAAATCCACCCAGTTTCAAATTTAACAATTCTCATGCTATTTCTAAACAGGCCTAGAGATCTCCACAGTTAACAGAACAAGCAAGAGTTTGGGGTTACTTCTATGATAATCTATAAAATGATTCACAAATTATGTATTCCCTTTATTTATAAGTTGAAAATGTGTCCCTGTGTTCTCTAATCTTTAACATACAAAAATTGTGACTGATATAAATCAAGTGACATGTGCACTGTAAAATTTTTACACAGTAAATTGTACACAATAAAAAAAGAATAGTACGTAAAACATAGATGTGTAAAAGAACGAACTTGATGAACTTGAGTCTTAAGCTTATATTACTGTGTAACTATAATTTTATAACATGACAGGAGGCTTCATATTTGCTTAAGTCTTTCTTTACTAGAACTCCACAGCAGCACAGAAAAACAACCAATCAGAAAAAGTTAGGTACTATAAAACTCCCCTCCCCATGCATAATTTCCTCTTTCTTTGCTGCTCTGCATCAGTACAGCTCAGAGTACCACTGCCTCCTGCTTATAGTTGGTGGCTTTGGGTTTTTTATGATTTATCTATGATTTATATTAATTATGCTTAGTTTTTTTTAGATTTATGTGCCTTTTTGGCTCTTTTGTTTGCTTCCCCTGTTTTTCTTTGGGGATATTTTCCGTTACATGGTGTTGGTTTTAGGGTTTTTTCCTGGGGATACCTATTCGGTTTTCTCCCCCTTTGATTTCAAAGGTTGGATATTTGCTTGTGAGGTCATATTGCCTCGTGACCCTGACATGATTGTAAGAACCACCTTCCACATCAAGAGTCGAGACATGGTGGCAGTCTCTTCTCGCGGCCCTAAGTCCGCATATGGCCTTCGACATTTTACACCTACAGGAAAATGGCTAATAGGTCAGCTTGGCAGCTCATGGACCGGCATTGAGAGAAATCTCAATGTATCCTTCCTGGTGAAATATTTTTTAAATAAATAAATCACTGGTGGAATTAGGATAACTGTAAGCATTCTATAACCTCTGTAAGCAATGTTTAGATCCAAAAAATATAAATATTTCTTTTAAATAATAATGTCAAACATCAAAGCTATATTTTGCTATTAATAAAGATTATAAAATATGACAAATCTTCCAGAAACCCCAAAAGAATATCAAAACCTTATAAACCTTATAAACTGAAATGTTAATACTCGGAGAATAATTGTACCATCAGGAAAAAATTGTCCTAGAATTGCATAAAATTGGAATAAATGGTTGTGAACCTGAAATCAATATTAATATTTTAAGCAGAACTTTCCAAAACATTGAAAAGAAATCTAAATTAAAGGGAAGCTCTACCACTCAAATACAAAAAAAACACTCTTTAGTACATATACCCCCAAAGAAAACATACATACTTCTGATTAAGCACTTTTTTCCAATGTGGGTATATCTATAAACATCTTGAAAAAGTGAAGAACTCTTGCCTGCAGCCTTTACAAGCCCTGCCCTTCTAACCCCACACAGCATTTCTGTGGCTGTCCAATTACAAGCTTTCCAATGCAGCTCAATGAGAAGGCAGGTGAACAGAGCAATTGTCTGCTTCTTGAGTTTAGCTCCATTAAGCTAAACAACCAGGAAGTTAACATAACCTGTTGTCTGATTGACAGCCACAGGGTTAATTTATAAAAGTGCCAATTTCTATTAAAACATGCACTATTCATAAAATGAAACAAGAGTATACACTCTTAACACATAAAGCACTTCAGCAAGTTTTAGATGTTTAGATTGATCCTTTAACCAGGGCATCAAGGAAGCAAAACTAAAAAAGTTATTTATTTGTGTCTCACAGTAAATGGTCCCCAAATATAACCTATAATTTTAGAGAGAGACTTGACAAACTTACTAGAACAACAAAATCACAATTTTACTCCACCTCTATTGAGTATTTAATGAGCTGACGGTACATGTTTCTCTAAAATTAAGATACATACAGGACTGCCCAACAGTGAATCCATACTAAATATTAATCCATCACTGTTATTTCAGATATGGAATGCTTTTGGGGATGTTTTCATGAATTAGTGACATTTGGATTATTTTCAAAATATTTTATTTAATTGTGTGTATTAAATAAATTGATATTTCCTCCGTTGTTTTATCATCTATGTTATCCTTATACTCATTCCCATTTTCTCAATACCATTAATGATTTAATAAATTTTTGCCCTCCGACTAAAGGACATCTTGCCTAGCCTCATACACAACGATCAAGTGGGATTCACTAAGGGGCTTGGATAACACGCGGAAAGTACTGGACATCCTACAGTGTCTCCACAAACAAAACTACCCAGGACTCTTTCTCTCGCTAGACGCAGAGAAAACATTCGACCGACTGAACTGGACATTCCTAGAGGAAGTTCTGGGCAAATTCCACATGCCAGACACATTTATGACAGCTGTACATGCACTATATACTAAACCGGCAGCTTGTGTGCTAAACGCGGGTTTCCTGTCAGACCAATTCGTCATAATGAACGGGACTACGCAGGGATGCCCACTGTCCCCACTATTATATGTATTGGCTCTGGAACCCCTAGCACACATGATTCAAACCCACACTGACATCCATGGGATCACAATAGACGGCCAAGAATATAAGTTAAACCTATTCGTGGACTGCATTTTGCTTATGTTGATGCAACCACACATTTCTCTCCCAAACTTGATGGCCCTGATTCAGGCATACGGTAAACAGGCATATTATAAACTTAATGTGCCGAAAACACAGACCAGGAGTATAGGGATTGACGAACGCACCAGCAGCCAATTTCCCATTTGATTGGAGGGACAAGTACCTCATGTTCTTAGGCATCAACCTCACTAAAACTCCGCATAAATTCTTACAACACAACTACACTAAGCTACTACAGGACCTCACTTGCACTTTTCAGTCGTGGGAGAATAGCTTCCTATCATTGCGTGGCTGGTTGGCGGCCTTCAAAAGGATGCTACTGCCTAAATACCACTATTTACTGCATACACTACAAATACTTCTTTCGCACACATAATTCATTACAAAAAAGCATAATTAAATTTACATGGGCAGGCAAACAACCTAGAGTGTCCCCCCAAATCCTCCACAGACAGATACACACAGGAGGTTTAAACCTCCCCGATGTGAAGCTATATTACAAGGCGGCACTGGTCTCGTCCGTGGTAATGGCACACGCCACACACGAGATACCCCAATGGGTCCAACTAGAGCTGCATTGGACTTGCCCAAGAGGCTTAAAATACATATTCTGGACACATAAAAGCTCCAGACCCCCTTGCCCCGACACTAGATAGCACTAAACTACTTCTACATACTTGGGACTCCTCTTGTAGGAGCATACACCCTGGGCGCCCACACTCCCTAGCCATCCCATTGTACAGCATACACCTTAGCAACCCTTACTACGCGATATGGCATAGCAGCGGATGCACGCTGGTAGCAGACTTGTATCAGTGCTCGTCCTGGAGGAGCTTCCCAGCCCTTCAAACCCAATACCAGTTACCACAGAAAGCCATTTTCTCCTACCTCCAACTCAAGTCATATCTGCAGACCACGACACAGACGCTATCATCCCCCACAATTGGCAAGATAGAATCCCTTTGTCTTGCTCCTCATAAACAAAAGGAACTCTTTTCCAGTATCTACCAGGTACTTCTTACAACATGAACTGAGCTACAAGACACACACGCCATGGCATGGCACAAAGAGATTGGAAGAACCTTTACCACAGAGCAATGGCAAGAGCCTTACACGGCACACAAGGGGACTGCAGCATGCACAATACATTTAGAACTCAACCGCAAATTACAATACAGATGGTACCTGGTTCCGGAGAGATTAGCGCACATCTACCCCAATACGGCAAATAAATGTTGGAGATGCGGAGCTGAAGTCGCTACCATGTACCATATTTGGTGGCAATACCCGACCCTACAGGCTTATTGTGCCCTAGTTCAGAGAATAGCTAACAAAACTCTAATGACACAGGAAATCTTTCTATGCATAGGCCTGAAACAGATAGCGATCAGTGACCGCAAACTTTTATTCCACATCATTATTGCTGTGGACACCTTAATTGCTAGGCGATGGAACAGTATACTCACAGTATACACTAGAGTTAGCTCCCACTGATCACCGCGGGGAATGCCTTTATATAAAGATCCTGGGACGCAGGTTAGGAGATAAGCAACACAGATGGTATATGGATATTTGTTCATGTTTATGTTCATGTTCCTTCCCCTCTTTTTTTCTGTACCCCCCAAATTTTCATACTGTTATAACTTGATGTGAGATAGTCCATTAGCTGCATAGAGAAACGTGAATTGTCATTTGGGAATGCAAGGACAGGCCTAGGCTCAAGAGACCAGATAAATCCCATTGATAACTTTCCCTACCTCGAGGGCCCTTGAACTAATTACACATTGCCCACTCAGTGCCCACACACCATCCAGGGGAATAGCAAAGTCCAAATAATAACAACCCTACTGGCAAATAGAGCAAACTGAATCACGAAAGACAGAAGAGGGTTGATTAGCAAACGACCTGGGGATTTTCTTGTAATTCAGTGTCGGTAACTTGCATGATAATGTTGGCAATAACAAAGAAATCTTTGTAATCTTGACGTAATGCAAAATATGCTGCCGTGGGACAGTACCATACTCATGTTATGCATTTTAACCTCCCCCACCTCCCCCCTTGTTTTCTATTCTGTATCCTGGAAACAAAAAACAATAAAAATTGTCAAATTGGAAAAAAAAAACAATAGGATGTGTACAAGGTAAGGTTTTCATATTGATATTTAGGAATAATTTGCAATGTCAACTGGTCCTTGAGATCATATTCCTAGTACTCAATTTAGTGCCACTGCCATAAGAAAAGAATAGAGATGGAAAACTGAATAGCATTGTTTACTATTTAATCACCAATATAATTGCATGCTGAAGAGATAACAAAAGAAAGAAGCTCATAAAATAAATCACACTCCTTAATCTTTTTCACAATAAAACAATACACAAATATTTGTGAAAATGTATGTTCTTGTTTAGATCATGATTAAAGCAGATCTACAATAAACACATTTACAAGTCAGTAAATTCAAAAATGTACATTTTAAAAATGTATATATACATTTAAAAGGAAAAGAGTAAATAAGAAAAAAAAATAAGAGAGCAAGGAAAATGTATATTTGTATTTTATAATCATTTGGGAAGCTTATCCAACAATATTAAATCGATGCAAATATAAGTGAAGACTTAGGGAGTGAAAAAAACTGCTCTAGAAGTGATCACTGAGGACAATAGAAATTAATGTGATGACTAAGGAATATATATAATGCTGCTACCCATCCCATGTGTTCCCTATTAAGGGTTAATAAGTATAGGGGTGTATATAAAAAATACCCCTTTCTGTCTCATTAGAGAGATCTTTGCCAGAAGCTCAAGGAAGCAGGCTGAAGGGTCAGTGTTAGGACCCGCTTAGGGGGGTCTGCCTTGACGTTGGCAGGCGGGCATCCCTCCAATGGCCATTGGAGCAACTAAATGACCTCCATTTGTCTAAATATACATAGGGATTAAGGAGAAAGCGCAAGTAACATTTTCTTTTCTTTGGTTTTTACTATATATTGGGGCTGATGTGTGTTGTAGTCCTTGCTGCTTAAGCGCAGGACTTCTCTTTTTGTATTTGTATTTACTTTGTATCACACAGCCTGGTTACAATGCTGCTACCCATCCCATGTGTTCCCTATTAAGGGTTAATAAGTAAAGGGGTGTATATAAAAAATACCCCTTTCTGTCTCATTAGAGATATCTTTGCCAGAAGCTCAAGGAAGCAGGCTGAAGGGTCAGTGTTAGGACCCGCTTAGGGGGGTCTGCCTTGACGTTGGCAGGCGGGCATCCCTCCAATGGCCATTGGAGCAACTAAATGACCTCCATTTGTCTAAATACACATAGGGATTAAGGAGAAAGCGCAAGTAACATTTTCTTTTCTTTGGTTTTTAATATATAATATAGAAATATATTTCTCTAATTCCCTAAGTTATGATCCCTCATATTAGATATGTATAGAAATCTTACCGTTTTATAAATTATATAGATTTTAGACCATCCATAAAGCAACTACACGTATATACTCGAGTATAAGCTGACCCGAATATAACCCGAGGCCCCTAATTTTACCCAAAAAAACTTGAGTATAAGACTAGGGTGAGAAATGCAGCAGCTACTGGTAAATTTCTAAATAAAATTAGATCCTAAAAAAATTATATTAATTGAATATTTATTTACAGTGTGTGTATGAGTGCAGTGTGTGTGTATGAGAATGCAGTGTGTGTGTATGAGAATGCAGTGTGTGTATGAGTGCAGTGTGTGTATGAGTGCAGTGTGTGTGTGTGATGCAGTGTGTATGGATGCAGTGTGTGTATGAATGCAGTGTGTTGTGTATGAGTGCAGTGTGTATGAATGCAGTGTTTGAGTGTGTAATGCAGAGCCTTGGTGGGGGTGGGCATTTTTATTATTTTTTTATTATTTTATTTTAATAGTTTTTTTTGTTATATTCATTTTTTTATTATTATTTTATTATTTTTTTATTTATTATTATTATTATTATTAATATTTTTATTATTTTTTCCATCCCCCCTCCCTGCTTGATACATGGCAGGGAGGGGGCTCTCACTCCCTGGTGGTCCAGTGGCATTGGCAGTTCAGTGGGGGGGGGAAGGGGGCTGGCAGGAAGCACTTACCTCTCCTGCAGCTCCTGTCAGCTCCCTTCTCCTCCGCGCCAGTCCGTGCAGCTCCTCTGTCAGCTCACAGTGTAAGTCTCGCGAGAGCCGCACTATGACCCTGCGGCTCTCGCGAGACTTACACTGGGAGCTGACAGAGGTGCTGAACGGACCGGCGCGGAGGAGAAGGGAGCTGACAGGAGCTGCAGGAGAGGTAAGCGATCGCTGCCAGCCCCCAGTCTGTATTATGGCAATGTAAATTGCCATAATACAGACACTGACTCGAGTATAAGCTGAGTTGGGGTTTTTCAGCACAAAAAATGTGCTGAAAAACTCGTCTTAAACTCGAGTATATACGGTAGTTATTTGGTAATTACTGGTCTTGACATATATTTAAAAAAAAGAAATGAGAAAAAAAATCTTAGGAACAAAAATGTAGCATTCACTAAAGTGCTTCACTAAAGAAATGTCTATTACCTGCTAAAAACAATATAATCCAGATAGACGATCATGTAATAATCATTCTGCTAAAATGACATATTTCTCAATTAAGCTGATCCATCAGTTAAACTTAATATGTGCCGCACCCACTAAAACATGTGTTTGCCAAAAATCTGACAAAATATTTTTTGACAAACATCATAGACTATTTTAAGTTGATTTTCGGGATCACACTGCTGCAGTGCATGTTTTCAGAAAATCCATGAACACAAGTGGATCAGTCAATGTCAGTCACTTTGACAGATTCACCTTACCTCGTTAAAGAACATCATGTGCCAATTAAATCACATATTGTACTCGTGTGAGAAGGCATTGTAAAACCTTCACTGTTATAGGATGGCAAAAAGTCCTGACACTAGGTGAAACACGGATTAAAATGTGACTATGTCAAAACGTGCAATACACAAGATCCAGCACACTCACTTATCCACTAAACAGCAACTTCAATGTTGACAGATTGTATTAGTTTTTTTTTTGTTTTTTTTTTAAACACCTAATCTAGGCAAAAATAATGGTTGTTTAGTTACATTATATGATCATACATTGCCTGCCACAAATTCAATGTATCCCATCTTTGGCAGGTCCTACCTGTCTGCTCTTATGAAATTAACCCACTTACGTGGGGAAAAAAAATCCATCTGGGGCTCTCTGCAGTACAAGATGGATGTTTTTCCCCACGTAAGTGGGGTTTGCACCCCTCCCTGTCACAGGTGCCTCACGCCAGGGACTAGTTAGCCTTTTACTGCAGAGAGCCCCAGATGTTTTTTTTTTCCCCAAGTAAGTGGGTTAATCTCATAAGAGCAGACATTAGGCTGTTAGAGTAGGGCCTGCTAAGATGGGGTACATTTACGTTGTGGCAGGCTTATGCAATGTATGATCATATAATGTAACTAAACCCCCATTATTTTTGCCTAGATTAGGTGTTTGTAAAAAAACTAATAAAATCTGTCAACATTGAAGTTGCTGTTTAGTGGATAAGTGAGTGCGCTGGATCAGGCCCCTAGCAGCACCCCATTTATGCATGTTCACGTGAGTGCAGCCCCCTGTTTCATATATAAATATATATATATATATAATGTGTGTGTGTGTGTGTGTGTGTGTGTGTGTGTGTGTGTGTCAAATGTGCATGTCAAATGTGCATCTCTCTCTCTGACAATTCATTCATATGAAAAATATGACGCAGTAGAATAGAGATTTAGTCATAGACTCCTTACTGGAATTTAGGAATATAGCTTTTCTCCTTGGGTGAAACAGTGACACTGTGCCTATAATTACACAGTTCAGTGGAAGGAATATGCCTCTAGGTTTACGATGTTAGCTCACAAAATGTTCTAACATCTGTCAGTTTTGATCGATGAAGTTATGTGCTAAGTTTTAAGGCTTAACAGATATGTGTACTTGGAAAGACTGAATTTTGTGAGCTTTTGTCTCTTTACTTAATTAACCATGTAGCACGTAAATAGTCGATATGTATAGTTCCAAATTGTATCATCCTGCTAATTGTAGGAAAGAGATCCAGCTAATTCCCTTGTATTGCCACAAGCAGGGACATAAAACCATCAGGAAAACATTTGGCATAAAATTTCCCTGCACAATTACAGAAAATAGTCAGACTGAGGGATTCCCTCTAAAGTGTACAGAGTACATTTAATGGTACAAACAACTTGGGGGTTATATATATATAAAGTGTTGTATTGTGAAAAGTGGTAAGAGGAGTCACCAATGGAATGTGAATACTGGTTCTACTGGTGTTTATGGTGATTGCCCACTTTTATTGCTTAAACCACTTTTCAGATCCCAAATCTTTTTTACATAGCCTATTTGTCTTGAAGCTTGCATTTAAAAAAAAAAAAAAACATTTTGGACTGTAATATAATAGCAGTCAGTTTCCTTCACAAGTGTGCGTTTCAGGGCCTGCCAGGGCACAGTGTCACACCAGTGCCACTCATATCTGTTGTCACAATAGCTTGCACGCATAGTACCACTAATCAAAAAAAAATGACAGGCAGAGGCAGGCCACCCCGCAGGGGCCATCGTGGTCGTGGTGCTGTGATTCCCTTTGGCCCTAGAATAATGCCCAGTGTTCAGAGGCCACGTACCCTGAACTTGAAAAGTTCTGAGGACATAGTTGACTGGCTAACACAGGACACCCAATCTTCTACAGCTTCCGCTCGGAACCTTGACGCACCATCCTCCTCCAGCTTAGCTTCGGGCACCTCTCAAGTTACCACTCGCCTGCCTCCACCACCAACACTAGCACCACAGCCGCTTCACTTGATCTGTCAGAGGAGTTATTTACACATCAGTTGGAAGAAATGAGTGATGCGCAACCATTATTGCCAGAGGATGTAGATAACAGGGATATGTCTCAGTCAGGCAGCATTACACACATACGGTGTGATGATGATGATGATGTTGTACCCGCTGCTGCTTCCTTTGCTGAGTTGTCAGATACAAGTGAAGCGGTTGATGATGACGATGCGTCCGTGGATGTCACGTGGGTGCCCGCTAGAAGAGAAGAAGAACAGGGGGAAAGTTCAGATGGGGAGACAGAGAGGAGGAGGAGGAGACGAGTTGGAAGCAGGGGGAGGTCGTCGCAAGGAGCTAGTGGCACAGTCAGACAGCATGCATCGGCACCCGGGGTCAGCCAGACAGCACGCCAATCAACGCATGCTGTTGCCACCACCAGAATGCCGTCATTGCAGAGCTCAGCAGTGTGGCATTTTTTTTGTGTGTCTGCCTCTGACAACAGCGATGCCATTTGCAACCTGTGCCAAAAGAAACTGAGTCGTGGGAAGTCCAACACCCACCTAGGTACAACTGCTTTGCGAAGGCACATGATCACACATCACAAACGCCTATGGGATCAACACATGAGTACAAGCAGCACACAAACTCAAAGCTGCCATCCTCCTCCTGGTCCAGCATCTTCAGCCATGTCAACCACTGCTGTCCTCCTTGCCCCCTCTCAACCATCCGCCCCTCCGTCTCTCGCCTTGAGCAGTTCCTGCTCATCTGCCCACAGTCAGGTGTCTGTCAAGGACATGTTTGAGCATAAGAAGCCAATGTCACAAAGTCACCCCCTTGCCCGGCGTCTGACAGCTGGCTTGACTGAACTCTTAGCCCGCCAGCTTTTACCATACAAGCTGGTGGAGTCTGAGGCGTTCAAACAATTTGTAGCTCTTGGGACACCGCAGTGGAAGGTACCCGGCCAAAATTTCTTTGCACAAAAGGCAATCCCCAACCTGTACTCAATTGTGCAAAAGGAAGTAATGGCATGTCTGGCACACAGTGTTGGGGCAAGGGTCCATCTGACCACTGATACCTAGTCTGCAAAGCATGGTCAGGGCAGGTATATCACCTACACTGCGCATTAGGTAAACCTGCTGATGGCTGCCAAGCATGGAATGTGTGGCTCTGCAGAGGAGTTGGTGACACCGCCACGACTTGCAGACAGGCCTGCTGCCACCTCCTCTACTCCTCCTACTCCATCCTCTTCCATAACCTCCTCGGCTGAGTCCTCTTCTGCTGCTGCGTCTTGCTCCACATCAACGGCACCCCCCCAGCTCCCCAGGTACTGTTCCACATCCCGGATATGGCAGTGTCAGGCAGTCTTGGGGTTGACTTGCCTAAAAGCAGAGAGTCACACCGGACCAGCACTCCTGTCTGCCCTGAACGCACAGGTGGATCAGTGGCTGACTCCGCACCAACTGGAGATCGGCAAAGTGGTTTGTGACAACGGAAGAAATTTGTTGGCGGCATTGCATTTGGGCAAGTTGACACATGTGCCGTGCATGGCACATGTGTGTAATCTGATCGTACAACGCTTTGTGCATAAGTACCCAGGCTTACAGGATGTCCTTAAGCAGGCCAGGAAGGTGTGTGGCCATTTCAGGCGTTCCTACATGGCCATGGCGCACTTTTCCGATATCCAGCGGCGAAACAACATGCCAGTGAGGCGCTTGATTTGCGACAGCCCGACACGTTGGAATTCAATACTCCTAATGTTGGACCGCCTGCTCCAACAAGAAACGAGTATTTGTATGATCGGGGTGCTAGGACAGCCTCTGCGGAGCTGGGAATTTTTTTGCCACGTTACTGGACGCTCATGCGCAATGCCTGTAGGCTCATGCGTCCTTTTGAGGAGGTGACAAACCTAGTCAGTCGCACCGAAGGCACCATCAGCGACATCATACCATTTGTTTTCTTCCTGGAGCGTGCCCTGCAAAGGATGCTGGATCAGGCCGTAGATGAGCGTGAAGAGGAAGAGTTGTGGTCACCATCACCACCAGAAACAGCCTTATCAGCATTGCTTGCTGGACCTGCGGCAACGCTGGAAGAGGATTGTGAGGAAGAGGAGTCAGAGGAGGAATGTGGCTTTGAGGAGGAGGAGGAAGACCAACCACAACAGGCATCCCAGGGTGCTCGTTGTCACCTATCTGGTAACCATGGTGTTGTACGTGGCTGGGGGGAAGAACATACCTTCAGAGAGATCACTGAGGACGAGGAACAGGACATGAGTAGCTCGGCATCCAACCTTGTGCAAATGGGGTCTTTCATGCTGTTGTGCCTGTTGAGGGACCCTCGTATAAAAAGGCTGAAGGAGAACGACCTGTACTGGGTGTCCACGCTACTAGACCCCAGGTGTAAGCAGAAAGTGCCTGAAATGTTACCGAATTACGGCAAGTCGGAAAGGATGCAGCAGTTCCAAAATCAATTAAAAAGTATGCTTTACACAGCGTATAAGGGTGATGTCACAGCACAACAGGAATCTAACAGGGGAAGAGGTGAAAGTAATCCTCCTCCTCCCACGACCACGCCGGCAAGGACAGGACGCTTTACAGACGTGTTGTTGATGGAGGACATGCGGAGCTTTTTAAGTCCTACGCATCGCCACAGCCCTTCGGGGTCGACCCTCAGAGAATGACTCGACCGACAGGTAGCAGACTACCTCGCCGTAACTGCAGATATCGACACTCTGAGGAGCGATGAACCCCTTGACTACTGGGTGTGCAGGCTTGACCTGTGGCCTGAGCTATCCCAATTTGCGATAGAACTTCTGGCCTGCCCCGCTTCAAGTGTCCTGTCAGAAAGGACCTTCAGTGCAGCAGGAGGTATTGTCACTAAGAAGAGAAGTCGCCTAGGTCAAAAAAGTCTAGATTACCTCACCTTTATTAATATGAATGAGGGATGGATCCCGAAGGGGCTGACAGTGGGCGATACATTCGACTAAAAAAGGCCTGATGAGGGGGACTACTTAACACACAACTCCTATCTGGTGGCACATTAGATTGCACGCGCAGTGCCCCAAATTTGAAGTAGGAGGACCGGCCAAGCATCTTTTTCCAGCTCCCGCTTCCTAAAATCGATGCATTATATACAAGTCCCCTGATAGGGGACGTAACAGGGATTAAATTGAAAAGAATAGTACTACTTAACACACTACTCCTATCTGGTGGCACATTAGATTGCACGCGCAGTGCCCCAAATTTGAAGTAGGAGGACCGACCAAGCATCTTTTTCCATCTCCCGCTTCCTAAAATCAATGCCTTATATACATGTCCCCTGATAGGGGACGTAACAGGCATTAAACTGATAAGAATAGTACTTCTTAACACACTACTCCCATCTGGTGGCACATTAGATTGCACGCGCAGTGCCCCAAATTTGAAGTAGGAGGACCGACCAAGCATCCATTTCCATCTCCCGCTTCCTAAAATCGATGCCTTATATACACGTCCCCTGATAGGGGACGTAACAGGGATTAAACTGATAAGAATAGTACTACTTAACACACCACTCCTATCTGGTGGCACATTAGATTGCACGCGCAGTGCCCCAAATTTGAAGTAGGAGGACCGACCAAGCATCTTTTTCCATCTCCCGCTTCCTGGGTGGAGGAAAAGAGACCTTCAATGACATCAGTGAGGACAAGGAACGGGACATGACTAGCTTGGTATCCAACCTTGTGCAAATGGGGAGTTTGCGGTTGTGCAAATTGACTGTTTGCGGTTGTTTGCGGTGCGTTAAACAGGGAGTTTGATCTGTCACTGTGAAGCGGGCGTAATCCTTACACTACCTGATCGATACAACATCATACCTGATGTTTTAAAGCATGTTATTCCAAACAAGTTAGGAATGTTAGGTGATTTATGCCCTTTATGGATTAAAACCAAACTCTGCATCAACTATGTAATTTTCCATGGGAGTTTTGCCATGGATCCCCCTTCGGCATGCCACAGTCCAGGTGTTAGTCCCCTTGAAACAACTTTTCCATCACTATTGTGACCAGAAAGAGTCCCTGCGGGTTTTAAAATTCGCCTGCCCATTGAAGTCTATGGTGGTTCACCCGGTTCGCCCGTTCGCGACCCTTTGCGGAGGTTTGCGTTCACCGTTCGCGAACCGAAAATTTTATGTTCACGACATCACTAATTATCCCCCATAGCCAGTAACCTGTGTTTATTATACATTATCCCCCCATAGCCAGTAACCTGTGTTTATTATACATTATCCCCCCATAGCCAGTAACCTGTGTTTATTACACATTATCCCCCATAGCCCCCATAGGGATAATGTATAATAAACACAGGTTACTAGCTATGGGAGGATAATGTATAATAAACACAGGTTACTGGCTATGGGAGGATAATGTATAATAAACACAGGTCACTGGCTATGGGGGAGATAATGCATAATAAGCACAGGTTACTGGCTATGGGGGGATAATGTATAATAAACACAGGTTACTGGCTATGGGGGGATAATGTATAATAAACACAGGTTACTGGCTATGGGGGGATAATGTATAATAAACACAGGTTACTGGCTAGGGGGGATAATGTATAATAAACACAGGTTACTGACTATGGAGGATAATGTATAATAAACACAAACACAAAAAAAAAATGAATGCAGCTTCAGAATTCATCTAAATTGTATGCTGTCTAGGAGGTGGGAGGGTCTGGGAGGGAGGGTCTGCTGCTGATTGGCTGGAATGTGTCTGCTGACTGTGAGGTACAGGGTCAAAGTTTACTCAATGACGACGAATAGGGGGCGGACCAAACATCGCATATGTTCGCCATCCGTGGCGAACGCGGACACGCTATGTTCGCCAGGAACTATTCGCCAGCGAACCGTTCGGGACATCACTAATTATCTACCTTAATTGTATCACAGGCAGAGGGGAAGGATTGTTTACTGTATGTGGGAGTGTCGTACTGTTAATTACTGCTTTCATTGGTTTACGTCCCTTGTGTCCCTGTCCTCCATCAGGTCTAGTGGGTGTGCCTCTGGCCTGAAAAACTGTATAAAAATCCAACCTGTACAATTAAACTCTCAGACCTTCTTACCCTCAACTCGCAGCCTCGTCTCGTGTTGTAGGGAAATGCTATATCATACTCCCTTGGATAATCACTAGCTCTTGTAAGAGCTGATCCTGCTGCGCTCTTTGAAGGAAGAGAGGTTCACCCACTGGAGCCTGGAGTCTTGTCGTAGTTCCAGGGTGGGTAGGAGACGGCGAGACCCCAACCAAGCTGCGGTGTTTCATGGAGCCTGCAGTGCTTACGGTGTCTGATGCGATGCTGATAATCCTTGGTGAGCACTAGGAGCATCGATTGACAGAGCGTCCATCACAGTTAACTTAAAGGAGCACTATAGTGCCAGGAAAACAACTTGTTTGCACCCTCACGCTGGTGACCTCTCCTCCCCCTGCCACGCGCGCATTCAAACCGTCCATAGGAAAGCATTACTCAATGCTTTCCTATGGATATCAGCGTGTCCTCAATGCAATTTTCGCATTGAGGATTGCGGAAGCTTCCCCTAGTGGCTGTCATGGAGACAGCCACTAAAGCAGGGATAGGCAACCTTCGGCACTTCAGATGTTGTGGACTACATTCCCCATAATGCTCTTACACACATAATGCTGGCAAAGCATCATGGGAGGTGTAGTCCAAAACATCTGCAGTGCCGAAGGTTACCTATGCCTGGCCTAGAAGCTTGATTAACCCTCTCTTAAACTGGTATGTTTTCAGCTTCAGGTTTAAAACTAGGGGAACCTGGCACCCATACCACTTCATTGAGCTGAAGTGGTCTGGGTGCCTATAGTGGTCCTTTAAAGGTCAATTTGATGATTGGTAAATTCCTGCATTCCTGTACATTGTACATACTTCCTTTAAAATGCATTATGTTTGATAGTTTCTCTACGATTGTACATCCATATTATGTTTAATAAATTAATTGCAAATCAAATTTTCAGTTTCCCCAAATTTAGCAATTTAAGGGCATATTTCCACCTTGCTGAATTATACATATATTACATGTATATTTACACGGCACACTCAGAAGGAGCACTCAGTAACTATGCATTGATTTTTTTTTCATTCTAGAGGTATATCCTATGAACCTACTGATTTTTATTGTGTAGCAGTATACTTTAGACAGCTAGTGTGCTTTGAAGTATCATGTATATGACACTTGCTCTTTTGCTTGCACGCCAGAAAAATGGATTCTAGTGCGCCTTTGTCTGATCTATGTCTTTGCAGCATGAAATATCCATCATCTGCTATATATCCATTGCCAGTGCAAAACAACAATAAAATATCCAATTCAGGCATGTCTAGTCCTCAAACATCCTTCCAAAAACCAAGGCTAGGCTTTCCCAGTTCTCAACAACCAATTTAACACCTGCCATTTCTAAAACAAGAAAATAATTTTAAAAAAAGAATCCTTTCATTTAATTCCACAACCTAGTAGAAAGTAGACATGCTATCGGTGTATAGTAAGCTAAATGTTCAATATTTTTTTATTGTGAGCAGACTTGCAAAATAGCATGTTTACTTAATTAGTATTCATCTTAGTTTAAAAGGTTTCATGCGAAATCCACTAGTGAAGGTAGAGTGCTATGTGTATCAGTGTGTAAGCAAATAACACTACATATCCAAACTTATCATGCAGTATATCTCACTTAAGCTTCATTTAGAAAACAATAAAATAGAAAAAATTTACCGCAGCTAGTATTACATTAGAAGTCATTTATTGTTTTTCACTAAATCTCATTAATAGCACTGAAACACAATTTATTTATCAAGAGGTATAATGCAGTGATAGATTGATTGCAGCACAAGTTGTCAACTACCATTTTTGCTCTGTTTTAGACATGATGCTTCCGAATGTCCGAATTGCCGAAGTGACGAATTTCGGAAGTGCCGAACTGAACCAAATAGCCGAAGTGCCAAATTTTGGATGTGCCGAAGTGCTTTGAATTTCTGAAAAGTGTCAAAACAGGAGAGGGAGGGAAAATTAAGGGAATTATGACAGAAATCTAACCCTAACCCTATGAAATCTAAGCCTAATCTAAGCCTACTCCTAAACCCACCCCTAACCCAACCCCCACCCCCACCACTAATCCTAACCCTAACACTACCCCTAACCATACTAGGGTTAGGTTTAGGGGTAGGGTTAGGGGTAGAGGAAGGTTGGGGCTAAGGGTAGGGTTAGGGGTTAGGGTTAGGGGTAGGGTCAGTGTTACTGTAAGGGGTAGGATTAGGGAACTGCCAAATTCCTGAAGTCCCAAATTTCAGAAGTGCCAAACCGAAGTGCCAAATTGCCGAAGTGTCGAATTGCCAAAGTCACGAATTTCGGAAGAGCTGAACTGAAGTGCTGAAGTGTCGAATTGCCGAAGTCACGAATTTCAGAAGTGCTGAACCAAACCGAATTACTAAAGTCCGAAATTGCCAAAGTTCTGAATTTCAGAAGTCTGAACCGAACCAATTTTTTTGCCCATGCACATCCCTACTCTGTTTGAGTCATATAGGTTGTTTACTGCAACACTGTGAGTCTCCTGTCTGATTGGCCTTAAACATTAAATACAGAAACATGATTGGAACTGCTTCATTTAGAGACTTGTCTGAATGAAACGTCTGCCAGTCCAGCTAAGCATTAATCTTTGATTCTTCGGCTGAACATATGAGCAGAACTAGATTGAGCTGAAAAACATTTACAAAAGAAAAAAATAGAATTGACCCAATATCCAGGATCTTTATTGCATAATGTATTCTCTCTTTTTTTCTCCTTCTCACATTTTCCCTAGATTTCATAAATGAAATCATGATTGAGCTACATTGATTTTAATCAAATGTACCTCCTAATCAATCTGCATGAAGGTATTTTGTTCGACTACTCTTTTCTGAATTTCTTTAAGTAACTGCATTTAAAGTTATTCAAGTTATGCCACAACGAGGGGCGGAGGAACAGAGCAGTCGCATGGCACCTGAGCTCCCACATCTCATCCGGGTATATTGTAAACCACACATGACAACTTTATGGTTGAGTAACGGGAGGAAAAGATTTAAACTAATGAGGAGCATTCTAAATGCAATGTAATACACTATATTATTTATTTTCTTATTCTCTTAATTTATATGGAAGCAGTGAGGGTGTACTTAGTTTTTCACACGTTGCTTCTTCATTTTGGCTTTATTTTTGTTAAATAAGTCATGTGTTGTTCAACTGAGGTGTTATTTACCTCATTTTCAGGCCTGCTAAGGAACAGATGATTGTCATTATGTCTTGATATGTAAAACCATAGAATTCAATGAGGGTTTACCCACAAGACTTATATCCTGAAGGCCTGAGGGACAATTTCCCCTCTGGCTCTCTTGACAACCTTCCCAAGAACACTGCCTCCAACTTGCATTTTTCTCTTCTGAATAACAGTTTATCACTTTTTTGTCTTTTTTATAGACCTTTATAGGAAAACTAAAAACAAGTAGTTTAAAGCAAAAATACAAATGTTCTCACAAAGGAGTTGTAAAATAAAATTGAATGCAAAACATATTGTTCAATGTATTGTGCAGTTGCTCTGATACTAAGCAATATTGATCTGAATGGGGTTTGTCTCTTTAACAATTATACCCCATATTCAGTTGGTGTTGGGTAATCCCCATTTTCAGCAGGTATGGAGTAATCCTTTAACACACAGATACGAACACCAAAGAAAAAAAATAAATAACATGACTATACAGAGTGTGTGGCTATTGTGTAGTACACATGCCGTAGGTGTGTTCTGTTAAGGCACGAGTCAAATTTAAGAGTTAGTATGAGCATGCACACCCTGTACTTATAAACACTCCTTCTATTGTATCATTGTATGTAAAGGATAATGGAAAGAAAGGCAGCTTCTATGTTTGCTTCTACAAAAAAAAATAAAAAATTAGAAAAGTAAATATAACCAATGCAATATGTACATTTCATCTACTAAATATAACTCCGGATATGATTAACATTTTATATGAAATTATATCTTTTTTTTCATGATATTATTAATTCTTAAAATATTAACACAACAATATATTAAACATTTTAACCAAATTTAAAGGTTAGTGATTCGAAAACAATGTGTTGGTTACTATATACATACGGTATACATAAATAATAACTGCAAATACACTGCCCCCTTCCCTCCCTTCCTCCGCCCCCGCCCTCCCCCCGTTCCCACTAGTACATATGTCTGTTACTGTATTATTCAAACAGAACATTAGCATTATTTGACCATGCTTATTTGATTGATCCCTTTTGACTACCTCAGACATTTTAACTGTTTTTTTTATATATTTTCTCTCTATCATTATTTTATTCAGCACCCTCTAGGCTTGCACCGTACATTCCCTCTTAAGCCATACTTGTCTCCATTTTTTAAAGCAAAACATAGATGTATCCCACATCAAATAGCTCAGTGTATCATCAGGTTTTCTTCTTTCTAATCTAAAATGAAGGACAAGTCACTTTTTTACCCCAGATGAAATTTAAAATTAATGAACGAACTGCATTTTTAATAATTTTTGATTTGTTTATTTTTCTGCATTTCTTCACTCTATTTCCAGCAGACTCCATAGACACACACTGGGGGCATCAATTGGTGAATTAATGTTTGGTAAATTCAAATGGTTTTGTACTGTTATCTGTTGGATCTCCTTATATGTTCCTATGTATTCTGTAAAAGTGAAATTGAAGAAAAACACAGTTTGATGAAAATACCACAAACGGGCAATATGCCTTAAATTAATATGAAGTTTTTGAGTGCAATATGTTTCTAAGCAGAGGAGGGCTTGTTATCGCCTTATTTTTCGATAAACTGTTTTGTTTTGTTTTCTCTATGCCTGTAGAAATGTTTAGTTGCACTTTCTCTAAATTTCGTGCCAGCCATATATATAGGATTCTGACATGTCATCATTGAAATAGAAACGATGAACAGATAAGAATAAAGTGTCTGCAACAAGGGCCTGTCAGGCAATAAAAGACGAATGAATGTTGATAGTGATTTAGAGGGATTTCTAGTTCACATAAGGAAATGCCAGAACTTGCAAAAATGTTGTAACCAGGAGCTCAAGGTGGCCCTGCCCATATTTCTGATAAAAGAAACGTTAAAATCTTGATATAACATATCCACTTTTCATATCATACATTCGTTTTAACCTAGGACACTTTATTGCAAGCGTCTGGCGTACTGCTTCTGTATTAACTCTACAACAGTGTTTTCCATGTGCCAAACGAATGTAATGCCCCTCTGGATTTTTAGGTATCACTCAAACTCCAATCAACTGTATAGAGCAGGGGTAGGCAACCTTCGGCTCTACAGATGTTGTGGACTACATCTCCCTTGATGCTTTGCCAGCAATATGGCTGTAAAAGCATTATGGGAGATGTAGTCCAAAACATCTGTAGAGCCGAAGGTTGCCTACCCCTGGTATAGAGCATGACGATGTACCAAAAAAAGTCCTTAAATTGCTTATGTCTAGATTTGATTTTACAAAATTACTTTTGAATGTCTATTATAAAGGTTTTGTGCGAAAACCTGCTGTGCTTTTCCGAAGCTAAGAAATGTTTTTTGGCTTTTAATAACATTTACAGTTTTGAAAACAAATGTAAAGACCGTTTAATATTAATCCAAGGCTAAACAGACTATACAAGAGGTCACAACTTACTTGTCTTCTCTACTAATCTACCTGAAAATACCAACTCTTATGACTCACTACAAAATGTGTGCAAATACCGTGAAAATTGTATAGTCTTCCACTTACAGGGCATTCTGAATATTCTTTCAAAGCACATAGCTAACCTTTTGTCTTGATGAAAATCACCATTTATAGATTTCGTTTAAAAAAAAAAAAAAAATTGTTCTGAAAGCTTTTCTCCATAATAGGAAAGCTCAGGACAAAGGAATAGATATGGAAAAAAGATTTGTCTACCCAATCCAAAAACACCACTTTAGCTATTTACAGATCATTACATCTCTAAAAAAAAAAAAAAAGCATGCATTTACAAATGTTTTTTTGTAACTCCAAAGAAAATCTTTTTTCAAAAGGATTTGTAACAAATTAAATGCTATACAATTTGTTAGGTTTGCTAACCCCAAGAGCCCACATTTACATGTCTTGCTTTGGTTATAATGGGCATTTCTCTATATGTTATTCTCCAAATGAAATGACAGATGATACCGTTGTAAACTAACTTGCTCCCAATAACCTTTTATTTGTTGTTGGTAGAGTTTTTGAATTAAAAAAAAATAGATAAAATATTAGTCTTATATGGACTGGGACCAGATATTTCATTACCAGAAGTGCCTTTTTTTTTTCTAACTAGCAGCCTTAGAAACATCAGTTTGTATCTTTTTATTCCTTTCACAAGTTATAGGGGCTATCCCCCATACTTTGGGTGTTTCTCCTTAGAATTACAATTTGGGTTTGAATATCTCTATTATAGCTCTATTTTAATATAAAAGAAGGAGGGAACTATAGTGTAAGGAATACAACTTTGTATTCTTTACACTATACAATATATTAATTGATTTCTTTCAAAAAACCTCTCATAATAAATAAAACAAATAAATCATTTACAACGGTATTTTCATCAGAAATTAGTCCTATATGGACTGAGATCAGATATTTAATTAACAGAAGTGCTGTTAGTACTGCCTGCAGGGTCCCTACAAATAAATACCTAAAATAAACATATTTGACCATTTTAATTATTGTCACACCTTCTGATTATGAAAAAAAAAAAAATCAAATGTTTGCTTTTATACTAACATTTCAGATCATATGTAAACTCTTGCAAGATAAAGCACTTTGTATACCCTCTATGGATTTTCCTTTCCCAAATATTTTTATATAAGATAAACAAATAAGTGTAAAATAACAATTGTGTAAAGGTGCAGAATTAAAATGTAAAAGTTTCCCCAAAGCACTATATGCACAAAACATATTATGATATGTTTTTATGCTGGCTGTTCACAACTTGTTTCAAATAACTGTTCTGTTAATATTTTTGAAACCAAAAACGGCTCAGCAGTGAAGGGGTTAATGTCAGTATCTTTTTATAAAAAAAAAACAAAAAAAATAAAAAAAAACGGCATATTTCTCAGTGATAAAGAGTGGAAAGAACAATGTTGAAACTGACATAAAAATATGAAGGGCATTACATAGAGAAACAACTAAAATCCTTTTTTATTAATTTCCTTCTTAGGGTCTTCAAAAAGTCTCAAGTTATTCATTGCAAGAAATTCACATGTTCACGAGTTTATGCTTTTTTTTATGACTAATCAATAGATTGCTTCCATACATGTGAATAGAAGCCATTTGTATTTCTACTATTTAAGCACAAGCTGATCCTATTCTTTTGCATTTTTAAAATTGTTTGAAGGGGCAAACAAAATGGTGGAATGTATGGCAAAGGTTTTTGTTTGCATTTTTTGTTTTTCTTTCAAAAATTACAAATTGTTCATCACATAATAAATCAGACTGATAACTCGTTCTATCAGATACATATTTGCAATTTTAATTTCATGTTTTCAAGTCCCTTTAAGGATTTTACTATTATGGTAATACATATCCATCTAGTGTAGCAATAGCTTCCAAGTTACAGTCAGCAGCCGGTGGCAAACAAGTGAACCAACCCATACCACAATTTTATTTAAAACTCCCAGCTGATGCCAACACAGAGCAGGTCCCTCCTGTTATTTTGCAGTCCTTATCCACTTGGGATGAGGCCTTTCTAGCGACTAGGCAGCAATGGCCGCCTAGTCTCTAGTTTTTAGTTACAGTGAGTAGACTCCTCATTATTTATTATTGCAGCCAGGAGCGTTTATTAGCTATTTGCCTGCTGGCTGCTAGCACTGTCAAATAGAATTTCAAATTATTGTTTGCTTACAAAAAGCAAGTGAACTATAATTTACAAATGAACATACTCCTGGATTCAGATTAAAATTGGTGCTTTGTATATAGCCTGAATTCTATACTTCTATAGAGTTTAGATGTAAAAAAACACTGATTTTAAACCAGACATGCAAACACCTCCGACCGATATGGGCAAAATCCAGACTTTAATGAATAACAGTGGTGGTCAGTGTTCTCGCTAAGTTGTGCGCGTCTGAGCGCACACACACACACACACACACCTTTTTAAGGGAGTGCACACAATGAGAAAGAATTTGTGCACAGAGAGCTGCATACTAACAGAGAGATGCATCCACCTGCTGGCCGCTGGCACCATTTCTGCACATACATTTGTGAGTGAACCCCCTGACCTGTGCGTGGAGACCTCACAGAGGGAGGGAACACAGAAGGAAGTGGAGGACAGCACTGAACAAGTCAGCCACACAGACAAGTCAGCCAGAGCCAGTTAAGGAACTTTGTGAGGGAGGAGCCATCACTACTAAAGAGAGTTCTTCCAGGACTGCCCTCAGCCTCCAGGATTCCCCTGGACTGACAAGGAAGGGGAGGCATGACTTCTGCCCATAGTAGGGGAGGGTTAAAATGGAGATACATTGTTGCAAAAGGGTATAAGATATAGGGGGCTCAGAGGGGTGGGTCCTACCACTTGTTAAGAAGGAGCCGAAAGTTGAAGAAGTTTCCCGCCCTCCCTAGTTTTCATGATAATTGTGTGCTTTCGTTGGGTTGGTGTTGTTTCTGTTCTTCTTTTTGTCACAGCATGTGGTTTTCCTGGCCAGCGCAAGTAATGGAAGTGCCGAGTCGGCTTAAGAAGTCACCGCCTGCAAGGGCTGATGGCAAAAGGCAGGCTGTCTAGGACTCTGGAAAATATATGGATTCTCTGTCTGTTGAGCAATCACCCCAACAGCTGACAGGTGGAAGGAATGCTGGCGTATTGATTGATTTAAACAAAGCTGTGGCCGTCTGGGTCAGCAGTCAGGCTGTAACTCAGACTACCCCATCCCCACTCTGTGTTTAAATGAACGTGGGCATAGTAGCATGGTGCAGTATGATGGGGCATAGTGGCACATATGGGGGTAAAATACATTGGAGGTAAACTGGAAAATATAAAGAGGGCATGTGCGCATAATAAAATGGAGGCAAACTGAACAATATGTGGCATGTGTGCAATGTGGCAAAATAAAAGGAGGCAAACTGAAATTAAAGTAGGCAATGTGGCATTTGGACATAATGATGTAGCTTACAATCATATTTGTATTATACTTAATCATGACAATACACATTTATCAACAATGAGAAAGAGACCGAGAAAAAAATATCTTGAACTCATTTCAGGTTTACATTTGTGCAAGCTATCAGTGTACACATACTTTTTATAATAGCTAAATATTTCTGTGCACACCAGCATTGGTGACAGCCAGAACCACTGCGATGGATTAAACGGAGCTGCAATACAGAGATACCCACACAGTACATGTCTCTGTATAATGATCCAGCTCTCTCTCTTCCTAGCCTTCACTTAGCTCTCCCTCTCATGATTTCATTTTCACTAGTGTTCCTGATATGATAACTTTAACTTTCTCTTAAATATTGCTGCTGTAACCGAACATGTCAGCTACTCTATTAGCTCTCAGCACACAGTGTGCACTTGATTAAAGCGTCAAGATACCGACAGACTCCAACCATGTCAACTACCCCTGACTCAAGATAAGTAGTCATACTGGTCTAAAGGGCTTGACTACCTACAATGAGAGGGCACCAAGGCAATCCTGGAACCATAACCAGCACAGTGAGCTGTAGTGGTTTAGGTGCTTGGAGTGTTCCTATAATTACTAAATATTAATCACATCATATGCTATTTCATGAATTCATCACTCTTCTATGCAAATTATTATTTCCTCTAATTACCATTGAGTTTGCAGCCCTGAAACCACAAGTTTCCCAAACTGACTTATTTTGCTACTGACCCTCTCTATAGATGATATTCACCTCTCCTGTATTTTGCTCGAGGATGAAAATAAAGAAAAAAAAAATGAAGGCTAACAAACACATCGTGCATTTTTCCTTCTAGTTTCTTTTTGACAAGTAAAATCCTGATACAAATATTTCATTACCTCCTGTAAGGTGAAGGAAAGAAAATATATAAATGAAAAAACGTTGGGTACATATTTAGCAATCTGTTAGTTTTTTTTACAGTAAGCGAGGTGTGTCAGCTTCCGTCTGCTTGAGTGAAATACAAAGGGCGTATCGCTTTTACATATAATATAAGGGTTTTAGATTACATAAACATGGAATAGCTCCGTGTGTAATGTTTGCTTGTCGAAACTATCTGTACTGCCTGGGGTAAAATTACAAAGACTCTCTGGAAAAGATTTGTGTATTATCTCTAGGAAAATAAAACACTCTGCCTACAGTAGTTTCTATTAAAGATTTGATTGCAGTAATTTTTATTTGAGTAAGACCGTCTATAATCTAGATTCTGAGTTCAATGATATGGAATATATTTCTGGATAAGGATGCATAACAACAGTCATAATATTGAATAGGTACAAAATCATGTTTTTGTATAGATCGGTCGTTTAATATATTCAACGGTAATCTATTAGGAGTTTCCTCAATAAACAGCAAGTTAATCAAAGATTTGCCAAAATCTAAATCAAACAGCAGAATTAAAGGGGTTAACAGGAAGATGAAAGCTCCCTGTAGTGATTTGATTGCTAAGAAACAGTAGAAATCCACTTTGCTGTATTTTCCTCTATCCTGTAAATGTGCGCCTCCATCTTGGTTCACTGTGTAACATATTCATCCTCACCTCTCAGTTTCTGCAGTAATTACCTCCCTGACAATAATGGAAGTGCCGCTCAGCGGCCATGCGCCAGTGTACCTGACTCCTGCAACATGTTGGTGGATGCCGGGCTCTCTGGATCCACGCCAATTTATAGCCCCACGTCCGCTTTCCCTCATCGTTGTGTCTCCTTCTGTGTCCTTGACCTCGTCAAGTATCCTGACTCTTCTTTGGTACGTTAAGTCCGGCCATTCTAAGGCCCGGTAAGACGTTACCTTTAGTCCTAGGTGTGATACAATTCTGCGTGCTGGATCAACTAAGTATCCTGACATTACGACATGGCCATAGATCCTGCAGAATTGTGTTAGCACATAGCAGCTTGCGAGAGAAAGCTAGAGGAGAATGATCACCGTATGGATCAATGTGCCCAGGCTTTCAGTACGCTTCTTACACGAACAGTGCATCTACAGCCTGAGGTTTCTCCGACTATGTCACCTCTGCCTAAAGTAACTCCACCTATAGTACATAAGGCACCTACTATCTCCCTATCTCCTCCCCTGCATTTTGATGGTAATATTCAAGAATACAGGGGATTTCTGAATCAAATTGAATACCATTTTGAGGCCTCACCAGGATCGTTTCCCTCAGATAGAGCCAAGATTGGTTACCTAATGAACCGACTAAAAGGTAAAGCCTTAACTTGGGCCAATCCTTTATGGGAGAGTAATAGGAGTATTGCATACAACTACCAGGAATTCCTTGCGGAATTCAAATTGACATTTGAACCATTAGGCAGGGAGGATGACACTTCCACTGCCCTAATGCGTATCAAACAAGGGAACCGGTCTATCTCAGATTACAACATAGAATTTCGCACCTTGGCTTCTGAGGTAGAATGGACTAATAGCGGTTTAATCTCTGTATTTAAAGAAGGATTATCCAAGGCAATTCTTGACGAAATTGCTGCCAAAGATCTTCCTAAGAGATTAAATGAGTTTATCACATTTGTCATGCAGATTGATAACAGACATAGAACCAGAGATATTACCAGAAATAGAACCAGACATATGACTATGTCACTGGCACCTCGTTTCTCCAGACCTGTTGTTCCTGACCTCTCTGTACAGGCCGAACCCAAAACTATGCAGTTAGGGGTCACTAGACTGTCAGAGGCAGAAAAACAATGTAGGAGAAAAAATGGTCTGTGTCTAAACTGCGGTAAAAAGGACATATGAGGAGTGCTTGTCCCATAAGTCGGGAAAACTTCTGCATCTAAGAACCTTAAGGGGACAGGTCTTAGGTGTGATGGATACTGTGACAAAACCAATCTCGCCACATTGTATTGGAGGAGCCTGGTTGCCCGCCTGCTGCCTTTGGACTATGGCCCTGAAAGATTGGGCCCTTTACAAACAGTATTCGGCCCTAACAGAGTGCATGTCACTCATTCTGGCCCTTTAAATACAGTGGGGCCATTCGGTACTTGCCCTGTGTGAGCAGTGATACCCCCCCAGATACCTATGCCATGGAGCCTATTCATATAATGAAAGACTATGGGAAAGACTTTGGCTCCATGGCAATTAAACTGTATTTGTGTGGTCTGCGTGCCATTCACCTAATAATGTGCACGCAGACCTGAGCTATCTGGGGATATGTTAAATGTCTGTGTTTAATGTATAAAATATGACTTTATGTATTTTAAAGAGTTTTATGTTGTTTTGCAACCATGTGGTTAATGGAGTCTGCCTCTAGTCCTGGATAATTAGATTTCCTCTCCAATTATCTCCAGGGCAGAAGGGAGGAAGCCAGGATGCATTGTGGGGATGTTTTACTTTTACTGTTTGAGCCAGAAGGAACAAAAGATACTTTTAGTAACTTTTTAACCCCTGGTCGGATTCATGCCATTTTTTAATATGTTGTTCCCCTGAATGGATTGATTGTGGATATGTATTTTTATGTGAATGTGATGTATGGTTTTAAAGTTATGAAAGTTGTGTAAAAGTATATTTTGAACTGTACACATAATGGGATTAAGTGTCACACTAAGGGGAGGGGATGTGTGGGAGGTAACATCTATGTTATTGGTTATTTTATGCCTCCCCCTGGGTGTGGCCTGTATGTGTACTCATGTAATAAAAACCAGGCTGGGTGCCCAGCACCTCAGACCACTGCTTGACCTTCAACACGGAGCCTTGTCTCGTTCTTGGGGGGATTCACTGTATGCTGTTGGAGATTTGACTGCTAGGAGTGTAAGCTGATGTCTGCTTTTCCTATTCATCTGCTAGCAGCTATTTGTGAGGTTCCAGCTGGAGTGCTACCTTATTCACCTATATCCAGTTCGTGAGTTCTGATGTTCTGCAGTAGCTGTGCCTTTCTGAGGAAAGGGGATTATCGCCTAAACTGGGTTTTATCCTCTTGTATGCTGAAACGGTCCGTTACAGATACGTCCTCTGGAAATAACCAAAATAGATTTCTCCTTGATATTATGGCCCTTTGTAACAAACAGTACTTTTCATGCAAAGCCCTGATGGACTCAGGTGCGGCAGGAAACTTCATTGACATACATTTTGTTAAAAAACATTTAATACCTATCAAGGAGATATCATCACCTCTGGCCATTGAGGCTATTGACGGGAGACCTCTCTCTCAACCCTTGATTACCCACGAAACCTTGCCTATTAACATTGCCATAGGAGCTTTACACAAGGAAGATATAACATTCCAGACAATTGCTTGTCCTTCTTGTCCCATCATATTAGGATTTTCTTGGCTCATTAAGCATAATCCTCTTATTGACTGGGCAAAGGGGGAAATACTGGAGTGGGGTAAAGATTGTACAAAGAGATGCAGGTTACCCATTACCAAAAGAGTGGGCATTGATACTTTACCCACTACTACGCCTCAGGCTTCCGAAGAAATCTGTTACCCAGTGCAAAGCCCCCTAAGGGAGCAGTGTATGCCTTATCTCCACAGGAGAGTAGTATAATGGATGAGTACATCAAAGATTCCCTAAGGGCCTATCCCATTCCCCTCATCTCCGAATTGTTTGACAGACTCCAGGGTGCTAAAGTCTTTACTAAACTTGACCTCAGGAGTGCATACAATTTGGTAAGGATTAAGGAGAATCATGAGTGGAAAACGATATTTAACACTAGAAGTGGGCATTATGAGTACCTTGTCATGTCCTTCGGGTTATGCAATGCTCCGGCCGTGTTTCAGGATTTTATTAATGATGTACTCATAGACTATATTTATTCATTTGTCCTGGTATACCTGGATTATATCCTTATTTATTCCCCAGTCCTTCAGACTCACCACAAACATGTCAAACAAGTGCTGCAAATGTATCTTTGACCAGACTGAGATACAGGTTTTGGGGTAAAATATCTCCGCCTCTGGTTTTAAGATGGATCCTCATAAACTAGAGGCTGTTCTACATTGGCCATTGCCTAATGGACTAAAAATCTTTCAAAGGTTTATTGGGTTTTATAATTATTACAGGAGGTGCATCAAAGGATTCTCTTCTGTGATAGCCCCCATCACCAATATGACACGTAAGGGGGCGAATTGTATGATATGGTCTAAGGAAGCTAGAGAAGCTTTTGAACTTCTTAAAAAAATTTTTGCTTCAGCTGACATTCTGGTACATCCTGACACTAGCAAAACCTTCATACTGGAGGTTGATGCCTCCGAAACTGGGGTAGGAGCTGTTCTTTCTCAGAGGGAGAGTCAGGATACCCATTTACATCCATGTGGGTACTTCTCTAGAAAGTTGTCTCCAGCAGAGCGTAATTATGATATTGGTAACAGAGAATTGTTGGCCATTATACTACCGCTTAAGGAATCTTTTAGAGGGCTCCAAGGATCCCCTTTTGATTATAACTGAGCACAAAAATTTGTCATATATCGGAAAGGGAGAAGGTCTTCTAGACAGGCTAGATAGTCTCTGTTCCTGTCTCGATTTAACTTTATTATAACTTACAGACCTGGTCCCAAAAATGTTAAAGCAAACACCTTATCTAGACAGTTTGACGTTGAATCAGAACAAGAACAGGAGACATCCCCTATTGTTCCACCTGAGTGTATCATTGCCTCCACTGTTCTTTCCTTATCATCACCTCTGCTTGGTGCTATCTTAGAAGCGCAATCCCAGGCACCTTGCAATAAACTCCTAGATTAATTGTTTGTTCCATTGATCGAAAGGGAGACGGTAATGAAAATATTCCACAACAATGTTGCTTACAGCTTACAGTTACCACCCACGACGGCCTTACCCCTAGGTATATTTTCATGGGCTCTATACACTGCAACACTGTGGGGAACTGTTCTGGAATCACTTGTATCACAGTTTATTGCTACCAATCCCAAAAACCTCATAAAATTGGTCCTGACACACATAGCCGTGGGATGGGGGGGGGGGGGGGGGGAAGAAGGGAGATAAGGGGATAACAATAATAATAACAATAATAATAATAATAATGGTTTATATCTATATAAGTCATGGTTGACCCCACTCTATTGACTTCACTTGGCGAGTGGTACGTCGCACCTCTCCAGAGGCCTTAGCACTACAAATCACACAGCAGCAACAGCATTGCGGCCTACTACACTCCAGAGAGCTGAGCAGACCCCCCATTCAAGGAATTTAGACTATGGAATGTGGAGCATGTAGTGCTACTTGGACACGACAGACACACAGCAAGATAAGGGGAGAACTTAGGGAGTGGGCGAGGGCCACTGGGTACAAGGACAGGTTGGAAAAGTAGCGTGAATGTGTGATTTCTACCTAATGGATGTTGCACATATGTATACATTCTACCCAGGATGTTGCACATATGTATTTCAATGTTTGGTATGTTCAACATTATACAATCTAAAAGGGGAAACAAAAAATGCAACTACACTGACCCACACTAAGATTAATTTTACCCTGAAACCTGTAACAGAATATGACTGTGACAAAACTGACCCCTACGTTTGCTGTGAACTCACTCACACTTTATCCCATCACTGTTCGCCACTAACTTTGCAGAATGCCAGACATCTCCCTGCTTATTAAACTAGAAGCCCAGACCGCCACGGTAGAGGAAATAGAAATAGTGGCCCATTGACTATCCCCATGACTGACACCTCTCCCCCAGGAATGCTACCCACTACTAAATGTTTACGACAACTCGACGCATGGGCCTTAACCTGACTGACTTCAGGTACTTTGCACCCCCCTCGGCTCACCCTCCTTCTACTGACAAGTGCTTAACACACCACAAAACCTAAGACAATGCTGATACTGACAAGAGCCTATGCGCTGTGTACCATACCATCTGCATCATAGGCTCGACCCACCCACGACACCCCCACGTAGAAGATGATCTTAGTAATACATCTGATTGCCTTTGATCTACAACTTCCCGATGTATATACTTTGTTTTTCCCAACTCAGTTTTATATCAATAATATTAATGTTTCTTTACGCAGCAGGTGCGACCACCTAACATACCCAATACCTCACAAGAGAAAGAGGAAGCTATTCCTTTTAGGTTTGAAAACCGCTTGTCAGATCGCAGCAAGCCACTAATGCTACCCCAGGGTGACCATAACCAATTAAACCCCAGAGATCAACCAACATGTCCCTATGACATGATAAATCGCTTCAATTACAGCCAGTACGTCCAACCCCTACTAACCAATGGGAGTACTGGGCCCTAGACACATGCAACACATGGAATGTATACATACACTATGAAAATAATGTAAGGGGTCTGAACTCCCCCCAAAAATGCACTACTCTCCTCAGAGAACTTAAACAATCTCAAGCTGATGTATTATATGTCTCCAAGAAACACACTTCAGAAACAATACAATCCCAACCCTAAGTCACAAGCTGTACTTGCATCAATTTCATGCCACATCACCCACCAAAAGTAGAGGAGGCTCCATCCTCATCAGTAGGCATCTCTCTTTTTACAAGATTGGTCTTAAGATAGACCCCCAGTGCAGGTATATAATTTACCATCAACAACTCCACATACACCATAGTTAATATATATGCACCAAACACAAACCAACCTAACTACGTCTACAACCTCGTGGTCTCTACAACCCTATGGTCTCTAGCGACACGACAACTATACGCTCATTACACATTTACAATGACATATTCAACCATTTAAAATGGTACCAACACGGTGTAACACAAATACATCATCTTTACTCAGAACAGGGACTCATACTTTTCCCATACCTACAAATGACATACCCACTCGCACATAATCTTATATTCCCATATTTACAATTGAAAATGCTCCTAGCGCACAATGAGCAACAGGTTCAAGATCATACAATAGGTACCACATTCAGCCCCTTTGAGAAGATGTGCCTGCACCTAATCCCACCCAGAAAAACCTTATCATGATGTTACAAACACATAAGCAACACAATAGCGAACAGACCTAGGGGTTCATGACAAACTGGCAAACAGACCTAGGCCATGAGCTAACCCCGGCAGAATCGAGCCAAATCTTCATAGTGCAAAAAAGTTTTACTTCATGTGCATCCCACATGGAGGCCTCTTGGAAACTACTGTACAGGTGGAAAATGGTGCCAGCTAGGTTAGCCAACATATACCCAAACGTTAGCAACCAATGCTGGAGATGCCAATCGTCCACGCCCATAGGAACAATGTTCCACATATGGTGGACTTGTCAGGGATTAATAGACCTCTGGAAAGGCGTGACGGCTGTAATACAATGGCGACTGGACTCAGAGTAGAACGCACGATAGAGACCTTACTACTAAAACTACTCCCCACTAACATTCCCAGGATTCTTCTAAAGATAATATACTTGGTACTCACCTCAACCTCAATTTTAATAGCTAAAAACTGGAAGACGTTAAATACTAAACTCGTACCATGCAAAGTGACAAGTTCAGACCAATCACATGTAATAATCATTGACCCATGTCTACACACATAGAACACCTCTTCAATCAAACACCAACACTGCACACAAAAGTACACCTGCATTTAAAAGCTAACACTACATGCAAACACACACTTCCATTCAAACACAAACACTACACGCAAGTATCCATTGCATTCCAATGACAACAGAACATACAATTACATCCCTACATGCTCTCATATATATCAATACAACAACATGCCTACATTCAAATGCACAAATGGTAGATCCCACTTGGCATAAAATCGTAGGAGTTGTATGACAGATAGGGATCTACCTTTTGGCCAATCTTGCACTAGAAGGGAGCCAAAACCACTTCCTTGCACCAGGGCCCTCCATACATTAGTTCTGCCAGTGATCAGGGGAGATGCAGTCCACAACACCTGGAGTGACGATGGTATCCTACCCCTGACTTAGAGCATCAGATGATGGCTCTCAATCAATCAGTTAAGACCTGCACCTCTATTCTTAGCTCAGAGCGGAGAGCAAGGAAAAGTGCCAGGCGGACCACATGTAAGAAGAAAAACCACTACACAAATACCTGCCATCATAACCACTAATGTACAATGTAATGGCTATGGTGCTTAGAGTGTTCCTTTAACCAGCCGCATTGAGATCTAGAGACAAGAAACAAAACAACAGAAATGCTTTAACGTATTTCTTGAAAATATTTGTTGTTTCTCTATTTATTGTTGAGTTTTGCTTGAATATTCACAAAAAAAAATGTCATTTTAGGGTCATGTTAAGAATTATTTCCATTTACAAAATATAAACAGTGATTAGCACTGGCATCAGATGCAGGACATTTAAAATTCTGTAGTACCCCTATATTAACTCCCCTCCTTTCTATAGGTTTATTCTTGAAAACAAACACTCTTTTGGCAAACTTTGTAATAAGGCTATCCTTCTTTGGCAAACATATTCTGCTCTGCCCTGTAAAGGAATGCAATGTTGAATTATGTGTAGACACTGGATAGCTTAAGAAAACAGAACATTTTTTAACACCGTGCTGAGCACAGCACTAATAACAGCATGGGAGCCCAGCAATCAGCGCATCATTTTTTTTCTCTCCTTTCTGTTTCATTACTAAAATCCTATTGAGCAATCATGTAACCACATTTGGTTTTGCACACAACCTGAACGACCCTTTAAATACACATATGCCTACACTGACAATGGATCTGTAAATTCCAGCCTTCAACCATACCACATTCAGCAGGTACATCATTAAAACAGGTGTGTATATATGAAAATGCTTGAGCCATTAATTAACCTTTATTGGGATAGTTCATGAGAAGACATGAATTTTAAGATGTCTATCTTGACTATTTTATCTGTAGTTCCTTGTTTTGGCCACAAGTGACACTTGTTTGATTAAATTTTAGATATTCAAAGTTGTTTTATTGGAAAGTCCACACACTTTGTTTGGAGAGAACTAACTAAATTACATATTTGAGCTGATAGTGGGAGGTTTAAGCAAGAAAGATTAATTTAATGACAGTTAAAAGGGTGTTTTGCTTTACAACCAGTCGGTTTCAGTGTCTGCCGTGAGTGTACAGATGTGTACTCACCAGTGGGGATACAAAGCTCTCCCCTCCACATTGATTTAAATAAACACTATAGGGTTAGGAATACAAAGTTGCATTCCTAAACATATAGTGTCCTCTGCCTTATCGTTTTCCTCTTTTATGTGTGTGTGTGGAACATACACATAAAACACATACAGGGTATATACACACTAAGTTTTCCTCTTTAAATTCTTTTAAAAGTATTGTGTACATCAAGCATGTCAAACTCAAATTCTAGCATGGGCCAAATAAACAAAGTTTAAGTTTATGTGGGACACAAAAACAAAACAAAAAAAAACTTACATTTTCATAGAAACGTAGGTTTATGTTGAAAAGTACAGTATAAAAAACTCCCGGCATCCCACTCTACCAAACTACAGCAACCCCCCTACTAAATCCCAGTCCCCCATATAATAAATGCCAGTCCTCCCCCTGTACTAAATTCCAGTCCCACCCTTCTACTAAATCCCAGCACCCCTCTCTAGCCAACAAGCAGACTCCAATTACATTGCCGCTGCCAGAATACAACTCTGAAGTCTGGCCTCTGGTATACCCCAAATGGTGCCGTCCGTACCCTGTGCCAAAGCCGATCCTCCCGCTACTTCTTGAAACTCTGTGAAGGTGCAGCACGTTGACGTCTCGTCGGAATTTGCCTCCATGCACCTCCAGATACTCCACTGTCCAGCCGCCTCCATCGCAACACTGACCGACACACACACACACACACACACTCACTCTACACGCACACAGATATACAGACACACACACACTGACAGACACACACACTGACAAACACAGACACACTCACTGACAGACTGACATACACACTCACTGACGCACACACAGACACACACACTCACTGACACACACAGACATACACACTCACACACACACACTCACTCACTGACAGTCACACACACACACACACACACACTGACAGACACACTCACTCACTGACAGACACACACAGACACACACACTGACACACACACATACACACACTCACAGACACACTCACTCACTGACAGATACACATACACTCACTCACTGACAGACACACTCACACACACACACACACACACACATGCTCACAAGTAGCCAAACATTGTACCTTCATTGTATTATTTGTTAATGTAAATGTGAATGATTGTCTGTCATTATTTAAGAAGAAAGAGCCCCACTAGCCACACTAACTGATCAGAAAGTGTAGCACATTTTTTAATAGATCCTCTAAATCAGTGTAGTTTAACCAAAGATTCCTAGTTTGTAAGTGAACCAAACTGATTTACAATGTTCCCCAGACTGGACACCTAGCATGCTGTATGTCTTGAATAAGTACCATAACCACTACAGTGCCACTATAGTGCTCCTTCCTACAGTACAGAGCAAAGACATTAGATCGCATTAGTCCTTTCTGCTTTTTCAATATCAATTGTGACCTACTTCAGATGGAATTAATTGACTGAGAGTGTCAACTGACACTCCCAGTCAATGAATGGCATACTTCCCTCACTTTAATTTTAGGGGTGTGAGTGGGGGTGTGGCCAGGGGCGGAGCTGTTCTGAGAAGTTTTAGGTGACTAACTTAAAAACAATAAGTGCAACTAACAATGTATCTGATTTACACAGACTAAATTCTAAACACATTTATTGAAGATTAAAAATGTATTTTTGTTTTTTTATACTTTCGGACCCACCAACAATATTGAGATCCTAGAAGAGGGGTCATTAGGATAAAAAAGGACAGAGGGTTTAAGCCCAAAATATGAACTGTGCCCATTAAATGGAGACACTCCAAGGATACGGCCTTAGAGCGCCATTTTAAGCTGAGTAAAAGTAACTAGTTTTGCAAAAGGCATTTGAAAAAGTACTGTAGGAGTGAAACTGCCAGTGGGATTTGTGTAGGGCATTTGTTAGTCTTGCACTGTGTGGGTTTGTGTATGGGTTGCTGGCCTATAATCTCAATGCTCTCCAGGGTTGTCTCACCCACTGGGATTTTTCTAAGAGATAGCACTGTCTGGGGTCAATTCGGCAGATTATGATCAGTATGTATAATGTGGATGTATTTGCAAATGTCTGTGGAATGAAGTGAAAAATTTGTGTTAATAGAGTCATGGAAAACACAGGTGATCAATTAGGCATGTGCTGATTTCTGTGAATACTCCCTCATGCAGCGCAGGCCATAGTGATGGAGCTTGCAGGGAGACAGGTTGTCACACCTAGCAACAGTAGCAGCAAACCCATATATAATTTGCTCTGTGTGAGTGGGACCATCAAAACAGAGATCTGTGAAATTTGTGGGCAAATCAAAACTTGTAGTATGCCCCTACTCTCCCAGGCTGAAGGTTCCAAGCCTTCCTCTGTCTAGAGTTGGAAACAAGGCAGGAAGGACCACTGAAACCTGAGGATGTAATACATACACTAATATGCATGCATTAACATGACACTCATACACAGACACAGAATGACACTCGTGCACTAACAATCATGCAATAATACTCATGTAGACACACTTTATTTATTTATTTATAAAATATTTTACCAGGAAAGATACATTGAGATTTCTCTCGTTTTCAAGTATGTCCTGGGTCCACAAATCATTGCACTTTAGTACTAGACATGTGCAATTTGTTTCATTCCGAATGCAAATTCAGACGAATTTCAGAAATTCGGACATTTGGATGCTTCAGAATGTCCAAAGTGCAAAAGTGCCGAATTGCAGAATTTCAGAAAGTGCCGAATTTCAGAATGCCAAACCAAACCGAATTTCCAAAGTGCCAAATTTCCAAATGCCAAACCAAACTGAATTGCCGAAGTGCCGAATTTCAGAATACCGAACCGAATTGCCGAATTGCCGAAGTGCCGAATTTCAGAAGTGCCAAAGTGATTCAGATTTCTGAAAAGTGCCAAAACAGGAGAGGGTTGGGGTTAGGGTTGGGGTAAGGTTAGGGGTTGGGGTAGGGTTAGGGGTAGGGTTAGGGGTACTGGTAGGGTTAAAGGTTGGGGTAGGGTTAGTGATTTGGGTAGGGGTAGGGTTAGATTAGGGGTTGGGTTAGGTGTAGGGTTTGGTTAGAGTTAGGGATAACCCTAACCCTACCCATTCCCCTAACCCTACTCCTACCCCATAATCCTAAACCAACCCTAACCCTACCCCTAACCTAACCTAACGCTACCCCTAACCCTACCCCTAACCTAACCCTACCTCTAATCCTACCCTAACTGTACCTGTAACCTAACCCTACGCCTAACCTTAAACCAACCCCACCCTAACCCTACCCTAACCCTACACTTACCCAAAGTCCCGAAGTTCCAAAGTTCCAAAGTCTCGAAGTGCCGAAGTTCCCGAAGTGTAGAAGTGTAGAAGTGCCGAAGTTCCGAAGTCCCGTAATCCCGAATTTCAGAATGTCGAACTGAACCGAATATTTCCCACATGCACATCCCTATTTAGTACATTTCAATAGTCTTCCCTATTCTCCTGCTTACCTCATGCCCAGGCAGAAAGGATGGGAGTGGAGATGTTCTGATGCTCTCCCTGGGATCTAGTTTTGGGAGAACAGGAAAGTTTTTCTTGCTCCCCTTCAGCATAACTACAGGCTGTACTTCCACTAATATAAATGAGAACTTATGGGTGTTAGAAACATAACCATGAAGCTCTCACACAAACCTTAAATGTAACCCACCCAGGATGTTGGTGGTGTGCCTAGAGCGGCTCCATCACCCACAGGGACCCTCAAAGTGCAACAATACTGCCCAGCCCACCCAAAGGGCACCCAGTGTCTATGTGAATGGGTGGTGCCGATACCCATCTTTACATTTGATTGCACCAGTTAAAACTTTCTATATATAGTTCTAGCTCCGAAATAGTACATTTCCTTATATTTTCCAAAAATATATTATCATCTAACCTCTTTTTATAGACAGACGATTACATCATGAAAATTCAAACTACATTATTCAAAGTAATTCTGAGTAGTCCCCTCATTTTAATTAGTTCACAGAAGTGTTTAGCAATCTAATTATCATAGTAACTCCCTTGTTTTTTAACATCTGCATTACTTAATGAAAGAACTTTACAAAATTATTTCAATCACTTAATGATATTACTAAATTAATGAAAATCCTACGTGTTGTGCACCTTATCCTCTGGATCAAAATCTCTACACGTATTTTGGAAAATGGGATGGAGACTATTAATCTATTTCAATTTGAGAAGTATTTAAATGCCAAATTGACATCACATGACAAGAACCCTACAGCATTAGTAGTGTATATGGCAGCTGGTGAAAATTGACAAATATATCAGGTTAGAAAATAGCAGTCAATGACAGGTTGATATTATGCAGTCCCACATATGAGGCTCCAATGCAAATCAGGAAGTGCCTGTTACTGATGACATGCATCTACGCATAACTGACCTGCTCGTAGAGGAAAAACTATAAGGATGCATAGGATACAGGTAAAAGTATGTCTAGCCATTATGAAGTCAAAACATGACTGGTAAGAAAATGTAAGGGGCAATAAACAGTATGCACATAAATACAGACCCTACAATAATGCAGAGAGGTGACAGATGGGAGTTTATTAGAGTTAACATGGGGCAAAATGTTAATCGTAGAGCAATCAGTAGGAACATTCCAATGATTCCTATTGTGATTATTCTAGTTTTAGATTTTTGTTTCATTTTGGTCTAGAATAAGCTGAAGGGTGATAATCATTATTCATGGCTAAATGTATGAGTCTACATTATAAAGAAATATTGTGGACTAATGTGTGATCATTAGAGATGTCCCGAATAGTTCGCTGGCGAATAGTTCCTGGCGAACATAGCTTGTTCGCGTTCGCCATGGCGGGCGAACATATTCGATGTTCGGTCCGCCCCCTATTCGTCATCATTGAGTAAACTTTGACCCTGTACCTCACAGTCAGCAGACACATTCCAGCCAATCAGCAGCAGACCATCCCTCCCAGACCCTCCCACCTCCTGGACAGCATCCATTTTAGATTCATTCGGAAGCTGCATTCTTAGTGAGAAGAGGGACAGTGTAGCTGCTGCTGATTTAATAGGGAAATCGATAGCTAGGCTAGGGTATTCAGTGTCCACTACAGTCCTGAAGGACTCATCTGATCTCTGCTGTAAGGACAGCACCCCAAAAAGCCCTTTTTAGGGCAAGAACATCAGTCTGCTTTTTTTTTTTTCCTGGTTAATCTAATTGCAGTTGCCTGCCTGTCTGCCAGCGTGTGTGTCAGGCTCACAGCGTATACTGTGTCCACTTGCCCAGTGCCACCACTCATCTCTGGTGTCACAATAGCTTGCATTTAAAAAAAAAAAACAAGAATCTTTTTTGACTGTAATATAATAGCAGTCAGTTTCCTTCACACGTGTGCGTTTCAGGGCCTGACAGGGCACAGTGTCACACCAGTGCAACTCATATGTAACAGTAGTGTACATTTAAAAAAAACGCTTTTTTGACTGTGAAATAATAGCAGTCAGTTTCCTTCACACGTGTTCGTTTCAGGGCCTGCCAGGGCACAGTGTCACACCAGCGCAACTCATATCTGGTGTAACAGTAGTGTACATGAAAAAAAAACTAGAAATTTGACTGTGAAATAATAGCAGTCAGTTTCCTTCACACGTGTGCGTTTCAGGGCCTGCCAGGACACAGTGTCACACCAGTGCAACACATATCTGGTGTAACAGTAGTGTACAGAAAAAAAAAAACTAGAAATTTGACTGTTAAATAATAGCAGTCAGTTTCCTTCACACGTGTGCGTTTCAGGGCCTGCCAGGACACAGTGTCACACCAGTGCAACTCATATCTGGTGTAACAGTAGTGTACAGTAAAAAAAAACTAGAAATTTGACTGTGAAATAATAGCAGTCAGTTTCCTTCACACTTGTGCGTTTCAGGGCCTGCCAGGGCACAGTGTCACACCAGTGCAACTTATTTCTGGTGTAACAGTAGTGTACATTTAAAAAAAAACTAGAATTTTGACTGTGAAATAATAGCAGTCAGTTTCCTTCACACGTGTGTGTTTCAGGGCCTGCCAGGGCACAGTGTCACACCAGTGCAACTCATATCTGGTGTAACAGTAGAATACATTTTAAAAAAATAATAATTTTTGACTGTAATAGATTGAATAGCAGTTAGTTGTCTGCAAGCGTGTGTGTTAGGCCTACAGCGTCTACTCTGCCAACTTCTGCCAGTGCACAGTGCCACTCATATATGTTGTCGCAGTAGCTTGCACGCATAGTACCACTAATCGAAAAAAAAATGACAGGCGGAGGCAGGCCACCCCGCAGGGGCCGTCGTGGTCATGGTGCTATGATTCCTTTTGTCCCTAGAATAATGCCCAGTGTTCAGAGGCCATGTAACCTGAACTCGAAAAGTTCTGAGGACATAGTTGACTGGCTAACACAGGACAATCAATCTTCTACAGCTTCCGCTCGGAACCTTGACACACCATCCTCCTCCAACTTAGCTTCGGGCACCTCTCAAGTTACTACTCGCCTGCCTGCCGCCACCACCAACACTCAGGGGCGTATTAGCCGCGAGGCAAACAAGGCATTTGCCTTGGGCGGCATTTTCCAGGGGGCGGCAAAAAAAGCCGCCCCCAAATGCCCAAGGCAAATGTCTTGTTAGCCTTGCGGCTAACAGACATGCCGGTGGGCTGCTGGGCGATCGGGCGGCACTGCATGGCGGGCGGCCGGCCGGCGAGGGAGCACTTCCCCTGAGCTGTCTGCTCAGCTCCCTCGCCAGCCGCAGAGTGAGGCTGGGAGGCGGAGCCGGAATATGACGTCATATTCCGGCTCCCAGCCTCACTCTGAGGCGCGCGAGGGAGCTGAGCAGACAGCTCAGGGGAAGTGCTCCCTCGCCGGCCGGCCGCCCGCCATGCAGTGCCGCCCGATCGCCCAGCAGCCACTGGACCACCAGGGACGAAGAGACACCCCCCCTCCCCAGCATTCCCAAAGGTAAGGAGGCTGGGGGGGGGTTAATAAAAAATAAAAAAAAACGTGTTAAAAATAAATATAAAAAAAATATGTTAAAAATAAATTAAAAAAAAAAATGTGTTAAAAATAAATTTAAAAAAAAGTGTTAAAAATAAATAAAACAAAAGTGTTAAAAAAAAATGTGTTAAAAGAAAATTAAAAAAAAATGTGTTAATGTGGGTGGGTGAGTGTGTGTCTGTGTCTGTTAGTGTGTGTGTCTGTTAGTGTGTGTGTGTCTGTTAGTGTGTGTGTCTGTTAGTGTGTGTCTGTGTCTGTTAGTGTGTGTGTCTGACTGTGTGTATGTTAGTGAGTGTGTATGTTAGTGAGTGTGTATGTTAGTGAGTGTGTGTGTCTGCTAGTGAGTGAGTGTGTGTCTGTTAGTGAGTGTGTTTGTCTGTTACTGAGTGTGAGTGTGTCTGTTAGCTAGTGTATGCGTATCTGTCAGTGAATGTGTGTGTGTGTATTTAGTATGCGGGGCGGGGGGAAAGGTTGGGTGGGGGTGGCGCGGGAGGAGGGGGGCGCGGGGGGAGGGGGGGCGCCTGAGTTTTGTCCTGCCTAGGGCAGCACAAAACCAGGATACACCACTGCCAACACTAGCAGCACAGCCGCTTCACTTGATCTGTCAGAGGAGTTATTTACACATCAGTTGGAAGAAATGAGTGATGCGCAACCATTATTGCCAGAGGATGTAGATAACAGGGATATGTCTCAGTCAGGCAGCATTACACACATGGATGTACGGTGTGATGATGATGATGTTGTACCCGCTGCTACTTCCTTTGCTGAGTTGTCAGATACAAGTGAAGCCGTTGATGATGACGATGCGTCCGTGGATGTCACGTGGGTGCCCGCTTGAAGAGAAGAAGAACAGGGCGAAAGTTCAGATGGGGAGACAGAGAGGAGGAGGAGACGAGTTGAAAGCAGGGGGAGGTCATCGCAAGGAGCTAGTAGCACAGTCGGACAGCATGCATCGGCACCCGGGGTCAGCCAGACAGCACGCCAATCAACGCATGCTGTAGCCACCACCAGAATGCCGTCATTGCAGAGCTCAGCAGTGTGGCATTTTTTTTGTGTGTCTGCCTCTAACAACAGCGATGCCATTTTCAACCTGTGCCAAAAGAAACTGACTCGTGTGAAGTCCAACACCCACCTAGGTACAACTGCTTTGCGAAGGCACATGATCGCACATCACAAACGCCTATGGGATCAACACATGAGTACAAGCAGCACACAAAATCAAAACCGCCATCCTCCTCCTGGTCCAGCATCTTCAGCCACGTCAACCACTGCTGTCCTCCTTGCCCCCTCTCAACCATCCGTCACTCTTGAGCAATTCCTGCTCATCTGCTCACAGTCAGGTGTCTGTTAAGGACATGTTTGAGTGTAAGAAGCCAATGTCACAAAGTCACCCCCTTGCCCGGCATCTGACAACTGGCTTGTCTGAACTCTTAGCCTGCCAGCTTTTACCATACAAGCTGGTGGAGTCTGAGGCGTTCCAAAAATTTGTAGCTATTGGGACACCGCAGTGGAAGGTACCCGGGCGAAATTTATTTGCACAAAAGGCAATCCCCAACCTGTACTCGATTGTGCAAAAGGAAGTAATGGCATGTCTGGCACACAGTGTTGGGGCAAGGGTCCATCTGACCACTGATACCTGGCCTGCAAAGCATGGTCAGGGCAGGGATATCACCTACACTGCGCATTGGGTAAACCTGCTGACGGCTGCCAAGCATGGAATGCGTGGCTCTGCAGAGGAGTTGGTGACACCGCCACGACTTGCAGGCAGGCCTGCTGCCACCTCCTCTACTCCTCCTACTCCATCCTCTTCCATAACCTCCTCGGCTGAGTCCTCTTCTGCTGCTGCGTCTTGCTCCACATCAACGGCACCCCCCCAGCTCTCCAGGTACTATTCCACATCCCGGATACGGCAGTGTCATGCCGTCTTGGGGTTGACTTGCCTGAAAGCAGAGAGTCACACCGGACCAGCACTCCTGTCCGCCCTGAACGCACAGGTGGATCAGTGGCTGACTCCACACCAACTGGAGATCGGCAAAGTGGTTTGTGACAACGGAAGAAATGTGTTGGCGGCATTAAATTTGGGCAAGTTGACACATGTGCCATGCATGGCACATGTGTGTAATCTGATCGTACAACGCTTTGTGCATAAGTACCCAGGCTTACAGAACGTCCTGAAGCAGGCCAGGAAGGTGTGTGGCCATTTCAGGCGTTCCTACGCGGCCATGGCGCACTTTTCAGATATCCAGCGGCGAAACAACATGCCAGTTTGGCGCTTGATTTGCGACAGCCCGACACGTTGGAATTCAACACTCCTAATGTTCGACCGCCTGCTCCAACAAGAAAAAGCTGTTAACGACTATTTGTATGACCGGGGTGCTAGGACAGCCTCTGTGGAGCTGGGAATTTTTTTGCCACGTTACTGGACGCTCATGCGCAATGCCTGTAGGCTCATGCGTCCTTTTGAGGAGGTGACGTGGCACCATCAGCGACATCATACCATTTGTTTTCTTCCTGGAGCGTGCTCTGCGAAGAGTGCTGGATCAGGCCGTAGATGAGCGTGAAGAGGAAGAGGAAGAGTTGTGGTCACCATCACCACCAGAAACAGCCTTATCAGCATCGCTTGCTGGACCTGCGGCAACGCTGGAAGAGGATTGTGAGGAAGAGGAGTCAGAGGAGGAATGTGGCTTTGAGGAGGAGGAGGAAGACCAACGACAACAGGCATCCCAGGGTGCTCGTTGTCACCTATCTGGTACCCGTGGTGTTGCACGTGGCTGTGGGGAAGAACATACCTTCAGTGAGATCACTGAGGACGAGAAACGGGACATGAGTAGCTCGGCATCCAACCTTGTGCAAATAGGGTCTTTCATGCTGTCGTGCCTGTTGAGGGTCCCTCGTATAAAAAGGCTGAAGGAGAACGACCTGTACTGGGTGTCAACGCTACTAGACCCCCGGTATAAGCCGAAAGTGCCTGAAATGTTACCGAATTACCGCAAGTCGGAAAGGATGCAGCAGTTCCAAAATAAATTAAAAAGTATGCTTTACACAGCGTATAAGGGTGATGTCACAGCACAACGGGAATCTAACAGGGGAAGAGGTGAAAGTAATCCTCCCACGACACGCCGGCAAGGACAGGACGCTTTACAGACGTGTTGTTGATGGAGGACATGCAGAGCTTTTTAAGTCCTACGCATCACCACAGCCCTTCGGGGTCCACCCTCAGAGAACGACTCAACTGACAGGTAGCAGACTACCTCACCTTAACTGCAGATATCGACACTCTGAGGAGCGATGAACCCCTTGACTACTGGGTGTACAGGCTTGACCTGTGGCCTGAGCTATCCCAATTTGCGATAGAACTTCTGGCCTTCCCCGCTTCAAGTGTCCTGTCAGAAAGGACCTTCAGTGCAGCAGGAGGTATTGTCACTGCGAAGAGAATTTGCCTAGGTCAAAAAAGTCAAGATTACCTCACCTTTATTAAGATGAATGAGGGATGGATCCCGAAGGGACTGACAGTGGGCGATACATTCGACTAAAAAAGGCCTGATGAGGGGGACATAACAGGGATTAAACTGATAAGAATAGTACTACCTAACACACCACTCCTATCTGGTGGCACATTAGACTGCACGCGCAGTGCCCCAAATTTGAAGTAGGAGGACCTACCAAGCATCTTTGTCCATCTCCCTGTTCCCAAAATCAATGCTATATACACGTCCCCTGATAGGGGACGTAACAGGGATTAAACTGATAAGAATAGTACTACTTAACACACCACTCCTATCTGGTGGCATATTAGATTACACGCGCAGTGCCCCAAATTTGAAGTAGGAGGACCAACCAAGCATCTTTTTCCATCTTCCGGTTCCTAAAATCGATGCCATATACACGTCCCTTGATAGGGGACGTCACAGGGATTAAACTGATAAGAATAGTACTACTTAACACACCTTATAATAACGCAGAGAGAGGCAATGCAGAGAGAGGAGTCTGAAGAAGAGGAGTCAGAGGAGGAAGGTGGCTTTGAGGAGGTGGAAGACCAAACACAGCAGGCGTCCCAGGGGGCTTGTTGTCACCTTCCGTGGACCCTTGGTGTTGTACGTGGCTGAGTGGAGGAATAGACCTTCAATTACATCAGTGAGGACAAGGAACGGGACATGGCTAGCTTGGTATCCAACCTTGTGTAAATGGGGAGTGTGCGGTTGTGCAAATGGACTGTTTGCGGTTGTTTGCGGTGCGTTAAACGGGGAGTTTGGTCTGTCACTGTGAAGCGGGCGTAACCCTTACACTACCAGAGCGATACAACATCATACCTGATGTTTTAAAGCACGTTATTCCAAACAATTTAGGAATGTTAGGTGATTTATGCCCTTTATGGATTAAAACCAGACGCATTAACTATGTAATTTTCCATGGGAGTTTTGCCATGGATCCCCCTCCGGCATGCCACAGTCCAGGTGTTAGTCCCCTTGAAACAACTTTTCCATCACTATTGTGGCAAGAAAGAGTCCCTGTGGGTTTTAAAATTCGCCTGCCTATTGAAGTCTATGGCGGTTCGCCCGTTCGCGAACATTTGCGGAAATTTGCGTTCGCCATTCGTGAACGGAAAATTTTATGTGACATCTCTAGTGATCATGCAACTTAGATGGACATGTTTCAAGTCATATGTTACATTTTAATATGGTGGGAAAAAGGTTCCCATGTCAATTTAGTTGATCCCTAGGCAACTAAATTGACATTATAACCTATTTTCCACCATGTTAGAATTTAACATACTGTGGTAATGGACCACAATAAATTGCTTACTGCATCAGCCCTGATTTCCTTAGTAATTGGAGACATGCCAGGCACTGGGGTGAGTCTAATGATGGTAATATGCAATATTAATCTAATGTTAATTAGATTCCACATGAAGAATGAGTCCCAGAGCTAAATGTTCAATTAAAGAATGTCTGATGGCATGTACTTAATGTTACATCATGCTGAATACAGGTCACGGATAGAATTCCGAATTGCTGGAGTGCCGAATTTCCGAATTGCCGAAGTGCCAAATTTCGGAAGTGCCGAAGTGCTTTGGATTTCTGAAAAGTGGATAAACAGGAGAGGGTTGGGGTAGGGTTAGGGGTTGGGGTGGAGGTAGAAGTAAGGTTAGGGGTAGGGTTAGGTCTAGTGGTAGGGTTTGGGGTAGGGTTAAAAGTTGGGGTAGGGTTAGGGGTTTGGGTAGGGTTAGGGGTAGGATTAGGGTATACCTACCCTAACCCTACCCCTATCCCTAACCTAACCCTACACCTAACCCTACCTGTACCCTACCCCTAACCCTACCCTAACCCAAACCCTACACTTACCTGAAGTCCTGAAGTCCCAAAGTCCCGAAGTTCCGAAGTGCCGAAGTTCCCTTAGTTCCGAAGTTCCGAAGTGCCGAAGTTGCCAAAGTTCCCGAAGTGCCAAAGTGTCGAAGTGCCAAAGTTCCGAAATGCTGAACTGAACCAAAGTGCCGAAGTTCAGAAGTGCTGAAGTCCTGAATTTCAGAATGCCAAACTGAACCGAATATTTTCCCCATGCACATCCCTATTTACTACATTTTAATAGTCTTCCCGTTTCTCCTACTTACCTCATGTCCAAGCAGAAAGGATGGGAGTGGAGATGTTCTGATGCTCTCCCTGGGATCTAGTTTTGGGAGAACAGGAAAGTTTTCTCTTGCTCCCTTTCAGCATAATTACAGGCTGTAGATGCCATGATAAAGCATCGCAACCTGGCTCCCACTTTCAATAATATAAATGTGCACTTATGGATATTAGAAACATAACCATGAAGCTCTCACACAAACATCCTTAAAATGTTGCTAACCCACTCAGGATGTTGGTGGTGTGCATAGAGCGTCTCGATCACCCACAGGTACCCTCAAAGTGCAACAATACTGCACACCCCACCCAAAGGGCACCAAGTGTCTATGTGAATGGGTGGTGCCGATACCCATCTTTACATTTGATTGCACCAGTTAGAACTTTCTATATATAGTACTAGCTCCGAAATAGTATATTTTCTGATATTTTCCAAAAATATGTTATCGTCTAACCCAGGGATAGGCAACCTTCGGCTCTCCACATGTTGTGGACTATATCCCCCATAATGCTCTTACACACATAATGCTGGCAAAGCATCATGGGAGGTGTAGTCCAAAACATCTGGAGAGCCGAAGGTTCCCCACCCCTGGTCTAACCTCTTTTTATAGACAGAAGATTACATTGTGAAAAATTCAAACTACATTATTCAAAGTAATTCTGAGTAGTCCCCTCATTTTAATTAGTTCACAGAAGTGTTTAGCAATCTAATTATCGTAGTAACTCCCTTGTTTTTAACATCTACATTACTTAATGAAATAACTTTACAAAATGATAACTTAATGATATCACTAAATTAATGAAAATCTTATATGTTGTGCACCTTATCCCCTGGATCAAAAGCTCTACAAGTATTTTGGAAAATGGTCAGGAGACTATTAATCTATTTCAATTTGAGGAGTATTGAAATGCCAAATTGACATCACATGACAAGAACCCTACAGCATTAGTAGTGTATACGGCAGCTGGTGAAAATTGACAAATATATCAGGTTAGAGAATAGCTGTCAATGACAGGTTGATATCATGCAGTGCCACATGTGAGGCTCCAGTGCAAATCAGAAAGTGCCTGCTACTGATGACATACAGCTACGCATAACTGGGATGCGTAGGATACAGGTAAAAGTATGAGTCTAGCCATTATGAAATCAAAACATTGAATGGTAAGAAAATGTAAGGGCAATAAACAGTATGCACATAATTACAGACCCTACAATAATGCAGACAGGTGACAGATGGGAGTTTATTAGAGTTAACATGGGGCGAAATGTTAAACGTAGAGCAATCAGTAGGAACATTCCAATGATTCCTATTGTGATTATTCTAGTTTTAGAGTTTTGTTTAATTTTGGTCTAGAATAAGCTGAAGGGTGATAATCATTATTTGTGGCTAAATGTATGAATCTACATTATAAAGAAATATTGTGGACTAATGTGTTCATGATCATGCAACTGAGATGGACATGTTTCAAGTCATATGTTAAATTCTAACATGGTGGAAAAAAGGTTCAATTTAGTTGGTCCCTAGGCAACTAAATTGACATGGGAACCTATTTTCCACCATGTTAGAATTTAACATATTGTTATAATGGACCACAATAAATTGCTTACTGCATCAGCCCTGATTTCCTTAGTAATTGGAGACATGCCAAGCGCTAGGGTGAGTCTAATGATGGTAATATGCAATATTTATCTAATGTTAATTAGATTCCACATGAAGAATGAGTCCCAGAGCTAAATGTTCAATTAAAGAATGTCTGATGGCATGTACTTAAATGTTCGATCATGACAAAAAAAAATGGTTAAGAGATAGTTTTTGAACACATTCACTATGATATTTCACTATGACATTATCTTACCCATATAAGGATCTCCAAGAATGCGTTTTTTTCTGATGTATAATTACCAGATTTTACTAATTACATGACGTAAAGTCATGATTTTATAAAGGACACGGAGGCGAATATTATGCTTATCTCTTTCTTTATTATACCTCAGCAGCAAAGTGAAGGTATAAGATATTCATAGAAAAAAGAAAATCAATAAGAACAGGTTCTCAAAGGGTTAACATAACATTCTACCCTTAACCAATAGGAACAGTCCTCTTGTCCATAACCTCCCATGTGACCTCTCCTCTCCCTCTTTCTTTGGTCATGCCGAAGCTGGATCATCATACTTGAGAAGAACAATTTGGAAACTTTATCCCTTGTAACAAACTCTTCTATGTAACTGAACTGTAGAAGTTATCCTTTTGAACTGTGCTGACAACTGGTCATCTGAAGGTTTCGATATTTGATCTTCAGGCTGAAATGGGATAGAGAAAAGAAGTGGTAAAATATGGTCTCATAACTGTTTGCCACATTGGTGTTGTTTAACTCTATGTATTCGTTATCTGTACAGATTAACTTGCCTGTTGTATGAGCTATGGTATGTAGTATAACTTATGATACATAATCGACTCGTATCTAGACAACTCAACCTTACCTGAATGTCAGGATATATCGGGTGGGCATACAATTCTTGTCTTAAACTGGTTTGAAATGACATACTTACCGGGTGGGCGAATATTCGCCTCCGTGTCCTTTATAAAATCATGACTTTACGTCATGTAATTAGTAAAATCTGGTAATTTTATTAAAGGACACGGAGGCTCAAATTATGCCAGTTCAAAGCTGTGCAATGACTGTCGATGATATGTGGTCTGTAGGGTGAAAATAGTAATCTTTAAAGGTGGACTCACAGGACCAATCCGCCGTCCGCAATAGGTCTTCCAACCTGCATCCCAAAGTGAACGCTTTGGACGCCATAGCTCCCCTAGTGGAGTGTGCGCCATATATGGACGTGTCTATATTAGCGGTGGTCATTATCCACTTCACCCATCGGGCTATTGTCACCGAGGATACTGGTTGGTGTGGCGTGTTGATGGCCAAAAACAGTTTGTGGTGTCTCGGGTTTCTAAATGCCTGTGTCCGTTTTTCATATTCCTTCAGGCAGGCTATTGGACATAAGTTTACGTTGTGAGGGAATGCTGGGTATGATACTGATGAGATCGTTGTTTTGGTACGTCTGGAGATGTTGAATGTTACTCCCGTTGGGGTGAACGAGCGTGCATCAGCGTCTAGTGCTCGAACATCCGAAACTCTTTTGCATGAAATCAGGCAGAAGAGCATGGCCAGTTTCGCTGATAGTTGCTTTAACGTGAGAATAGAGTTCTGTGGCCATCTTTCTAATAAGTTTAAGACTAGATTCACGTCCCACACTGATGTGTATCGGGATTGTGGGGGTCTGGCAAAACGAACCCCACGTAGGAATCTGCACACTAATAGGTGTTTGCCCGCTGGGGATCCTTCCCAGCCTTTGTGTCCAGCGGAGATCGCTGATCTGTAAACGTTGATCGTCCGATACGCCAGGCCTTGGTCGTATAGGAGTGTGAGGAAACGTAACATATAATTCACAGGGGCGCATACGGGATCCACTGGTTGTTCCATGCACCAACCACTCCAGGCGTTCCAGGCCCTACTGTAGGATCTCCATGTTCCTGGAGCCCAGGCTCCCGCCAATAGTTCGAGAGTTGTCTGTGGAACATCTGGTATGATCCAGGGTCCCCTGAGAGGAGCCATGCTAGCAATTTGAGTTGACCCTGCATCACCAGTGGATGTGGATTCCCTTCGGGATCCGAAAGGAGGTGAGGATGCTCTGGTAGCAATCTGGGAACATCTATGGACATCTCCATGAGTGAAGGGAGCCAAGGCTGCGTTGTCCAGAATGGTGTTATGAGGACCATGGACGTCCGCGAGCGGTCGAGATGTACCAATGTTCGTGCCAGTAGGGCGAATGGAGGGAAAGCGTATAATCTTCTGACCGGCCAGGGCTGGAGGAATGCATCCGTAGCTACTGATTCTGGGTCCGGCCTCCAACTGAAAAATTTCGGAAGTTGAGTATTCAATCTCGACGCAAACAGGTCCATGTACATCGGGCCCCATAATGTCTGAAGTTTTAAGAACGTTGCGCGGTTCAGGTGCCAATCGCTGGCATCCTGTAGGTACCTGGAATTCCAGTCTGCTACGGTGTTCGAGAGTCCCGGAATGTATTCTGCTTGAACTGATATGTTGCGTTCCAAGCAGAACTGCCAGAAGTCTGTGGCTAAGTCTGCCAGGATTTTGGATCTGGTGCCGCCGAGGCGGTTGATGTACTGGACTGCAGATATGTTGTCCATCCGTAAAATGATGGAGCAGTGTGTCTTGGGACCCAGGAGGCTCTTCAGTGCGAAGGAGCCTGCCATAAGTTCCAGGCTGTTGATGTGCAGTGCCTTTTCCGGTTGAGACCATCTTCCTCCTGTGGAGATAGGCCCACAACGCGCTCCCCAGCCCCGCGTGCTGGCATCGGACTCTATTATGCAATCTGGGGTGGTGCCGAAGATTGCCCTGCCATTCCATGCTTCCATGTGTTGGAGCCACCACCTGAGCTCCTCTTTGGCTGTGTGATCGAGTGGCACGGAGTCTGAGTAGGAGTGACCTGATTGTAGTTGAGCGGTTTTCAGTCTCTGTAGGGCTCTGTAATGAAGGGGGCCCGGGAAGATTGCCTGTATGGAGGCTGAGAGGAGTCCGATTATTCTGGCTAGTTGTCTCACGGTGAGCGTTGGACGGGCCAGCGTTCTGCGGATCTCTTTCTTGATCGTCTTGATCTTCGAAGGTGGTAGGCTTAAGGTCCCTTGGACTGCCTCTATAGCGAATCCCAAGAATTCCATGGACTGGGAGGGTATTAGAACCAATTTCTCCCAGTTGATTAGGAATCCCAGGTTGTGAAGGAGGGATAATGCCCAGGATAGGTGTTGTTGAAGTAGGAGGGCATCCTGTGCCATGATCAGCATATCGTCCAAATATATGATCATGCGCACCCCTCTGCTGCGTAGCAGTGCCACTACCGGTTTTAGCAGTTTTGTAAAGCACCATGGTGCTGATGAGAGGCCAAATGGTAGGCACCGGAACCTCCATGTCTGTTGGTTCCATTGAAACTGGAGGAGGTGATGACACTCCTCTGCGATGGGGATGGTGAGGTAGGCATCTTGGAGGTCCAGTTTGACCATCCAATCCCCTAGCCTGAGAAGGTCTCGTAGACAATGGATCCCTTCCATTTTGAAGTGGTGATATCGTACGAATGTATTGAGAGGGCGTAGGTTGATCACCGGCCTCACGCCGCCGCCCTTTTTGGGAACCAAGAACAGGTTGCTCAGGAAGCCTGGGGAGTGAGGCGCGACCTGGTAGAGGGCGCCCTTCTCCGTCAATGTTTCGATTTCCCTCGACACAAGTTTCTTGTCTTGGGGGGCAAACACCATCCGCCTTGGCATAGTGTATTGTATTGGGTTTTGCACAAATTCTATGTGGTACCCTAGTACTGTGTTGAGGATCCAGGCATCGGACGTGAGTCTTTGCCATGCCCCGAAAAACTGAGATAGTCTGCCTCCCACATGTGTTATACCAGAATGAGATAGGGGAAGAGAACTTACCATAAGGCCGTCGGCCGTATGTGGCACCTCTGTGACCTCTGGACTGCCATGATCTGCCCCTGACAGGAAAGAAGGGTGTAGGATTCCTGGCTTCTGTCTGCGGGAACCTGGATGTAGTGGGGCCTCGGAAGCCCCGGTAGGAGCCCCGTGATGAGCGGCTGGACAGACGGCCCCGATGTCTCCCAGCCCCCCCAAAAACCTTTGGTGAGAACACTCGTTTGAGATTTGTTTGCGCCTTGTCCAGGGCTGTAAATGTGCTCACATAGGTACCCAACTCTTTCACAAAATTGTCTCCAAAAAGGAGGCCTTTTGCCTGTGTACCAGGCTCAGATATGGCCATGTTGACCAGTTTCGGGTCGATCTTCATGAGGATCGCCTTTCGCCTCTCTGTGCTTAGTGCAGCGTTGGAATTGCCGATGAGGCAAATAGAGCGCTGTGCCCATTCTCGAATAGCTAGGAGGTCCACAGGTGTGTCACCTGAGAGTGCCGCTTCGACCATGTCGAAGATTTTTGCGCTAGGGCCCAAGGAATCAAGCACCTTGTCCTGGCAGTGATGCAGCGAATAATCCAAACCCTTTTTGGCCTTCCAGCCAGCTTTGCCCAGGAACTGGGCAATTTTTGGGTCCACTTCTGGTGTGGCACAGGCCATATCAGGGACCGTCGGGCGTGGACATTCCGCCCTTAGCTTGTTCCTGGTATTTTTATCCAGGGGTTTCCTAATCCTGGCCGCAATATACTGGGCCACATGGTCAGCCGGAAACCATTCGGTAGACCTAGGATGTTGTAGGTCGTCCGGGTTAAAGAGGGGCTCGCCCTGAGGGTCCAGGATGATGGAATCATCCTTAGCCGCCTTACCCGTGTTGGTAGGGTTTGCTGCCAGGCTGCGTTCCGGAGAGGAGTTCTCCGATTCAACAGAGTCTATTTCTTCAGACTCGTTCAATACCTCCTCCAGTTCCGAATCAGAGTCGGATGTCTCAGTTTGGGCCTTAGCCCATTTCCATTTCCTCACCGTTTTTGCCCGGTGGGAGGCTCGTTTACGTGGGGGCCCCACGTCCTCATTAGTGACAGGACGCAACCTGTCCGTCATATATGTTTTGGAGGTTCGTCTGCCCAAGTGGTGGGTCTTTTCAGTGGCCTTGCAACCGGTGAGGGAAGCAGGCTTGTCATCTTGGGCCTTGGGGTGGAGGCCGCTAGGGTTGTGACTAGACGCCAAAATGGCGTTACTAATGGATTGTGTCAGGTTGTCTGACATTGCCCCCATAGCCGTGTATATGGCCTGTGTGACCGACTTGGCCATGGTCGCGTCCAGGAGCGTATGGAACTCTTCAGAGTTCAGCTGCTCCATAGAAACCGCGTCTTCCCTCTGTGGTGAGAGGGGGCGCGTGGCAGTAGTAGGAGTGCTAGTCTCCTGGGCTCTGGTGTTCAGCATGCTAGATATATTGGCTGAAGGGGGGTGAGCAATAGATTAAAATTCAGTTTGCACAGGCAACTGAATAACCACAAAGTGTATGTGTAACTATATGAGTGTACACTCAGACTGTATGTATACACAGAATATATACAGAATTATTCACAGAGTTCTTATGCAAGAAAAACTGAGTAATGTGGCTGGCTGGGAGTGATGGGACAAGGCACAAGCAAAAAAGGCGAGTGTTCCCTCCGGAATGGCCGCAAGGGAGCACTGGTAATCTGCAAGCCCCAGCCAGCAGCCAATCCGCTCACTCCTGCCCGCCCTCAGAACATAGGAGGGCGTCGGGAAAAAGGCGGGAAATCCTGTCCGCCGTTGGAGTTAATGGCTGCCGCTCTGAGCGGCTGCCAATGCGCATGCGCGAGCGTCTCCCAGCCGCGAAAAGCTTGCGCCGGAGAAACGGTCGCGGTGAGCGCTCGGGGGGGGGGAGGATGGGGGTACGGAACGGGTAATAAACTACCCGGAGCGGTGAGGGAGGGGGTGGGTTTACCGCCTGAGGCGGCAAACCGCTGAGTAAATGAAAAAACCCCAAAGCGTGTTGGACACGCTGGCTTAACCCCTTAAGGACCAAACTTCTGGAATAAAAGGGAATCATGACATGTCACACATGTCATGTGTCCTTAAGGGGTTAAAGGGGTATACCTAAGGAAGAAAAAACTGTGGAAAATACATAAAACAAGTACACAAATGCAAGCAAAGAAGCAATAAATTCCTCTGACTAGAGAGAAATAAAATTAGGTGATACTTAGCTGAGGCAGCAGCAAAGAAAGAGGGAGAGGAGAGGTCACATGGGAGGTTATGGACAAGAGGACTGTTCCTATTGGTTAAGGGTAGAATGTTATGTTAACCCTTTGAGAACCTGTTCTTATTGATTTTCTTTTTTCTATTAATATCTTATACCTTCACTTTGCTGCTGAGGTATAATAAAGAAAGAGATAAGCATAATATGAGCCTCCGTGTCCTTTAATAAAATCACTTTATCTCAACTACCTTTGGTTGTTAACCCTGTTGTTGTTTGCCCTGTAAGTCACCTTTAGTGAGGCATCAAAATGATGTGGCATCACTCACAAAACAACTACTATAAACATTTTCTGGTGCCTTGGACTTAGTGAGCACATATAAGCACACTTGTGAATGTTCATTTGTCACGTTAGGTATGCGAGAAGGAGGGGGGAAATCAGTTTCTGAAAAAAAAAACTTTCCCTCAATGTCACATCATGCTGAAAACAGGTCACAGATAGAAGCCAGTCTTTAGAATCTACAAAGTCAAGTTTAAATAAACCAAAAAGAGTCGCATAACTCTAAGACAGGTTGCATTGTATTTTGCAGGAGATTGGGCGACAGTCTGAGTAAATAAAGAGTCAGAAACAACATAAAAGGACTCTCTAGATAAAACATGCGTTGTATTCAGGCTCAATTGTAGTGACTGACACATTTAAAGTACTATGATATGCAATTGTTTAATCCTATGAATATTAACCACAGCATTCCATTGGTAGTCCAACAATATTTGGGGAGAAGATCATAAATGAATATCCATTTCCTATATGTAAAATTATAATTAGTCTGAAGTTGAATGGATGACAGTCAAGTCTAATTTTTATATACTTATCAATGAACACCTCCTTATCTCACCAAAAACTGTGCATGCTGTCATAGCAATCTGGTCGTTAAGTATCTAATTCAATCATGGAATGTTGTGTTTACATGAATTAAGTAAGTAGTAATGCTATGACTGCAAAGAATGCATTTGGTGAATCAAATACAGTGAATTGATAATAAAGAAAAATTGATTACCGTTGGTCAGTTATCGTTACATAGTAACATAGTTCCCACCTTCACTTCCTTTCTATCCTTCTGCTCCTAGCAGCTGGTGATGTCTCTCCAAGCCCCGGTCTCATCTCAGCAAACCCACCATGTACTAACTCAAGGAACCACACCAATCTCATACCCATCTCATGTTACTCTTCCTCTAAATCCTCCTTCAATACTGCCCTCTGGAATGCACGCTCTGTTTGCAATGTTACAAAATCCACTTCTGTTCATGACCTCTTCATCTCTTGTTCACTAGATTTACTAGCCGTAACAGAAACATAACTCCCCCCCCCCCCCCCCGACACTGCTACCCCTGCATCTTTATCCTTTGGTGATCCTCAACTTACCAACAACCCAAGACACTCTGAATGTAAAGGTGGTGTTGTAGGGTTTCTCCTCTCACCTCACTGCTCCTTCAAACTTCTGGTCCCTTCCCTCTCTTTCCCATCATTGGTGTCTCCTTTTCTAATGATACCTCCTCCTCTCGTCCTGTCTCGGTTGGAGTCCCCCAAGGCTCTGTCCTTGGTCCCCTTATAATTTCTCTTAATACTGCCTCTCTTACCAAAGTATTACCTAATTTGGATTCCACTACCACCTGTATGTTGATAACACCCAGATATATCTCTCCTCCCCGGACTTCTCCCCTGCCGTCCTGCAACGTGTCACTGCTTGCCTTTCTTCCATCTCTGACTGGATGTCCTCCTGCTTTCTGAAACTTAATCTCTCTAAAACTGAGCTCCTTGTCTTTCCTCCTCCTAATACTGATCCACCTCTTTTGCTTTCCCTTCAGGTTAGTGGTATCCACATTAGTCCATCCTTGCAAGCGCGCTGTCTTGGTGTCATACTTGATTCTGGCCTAACCTTTTAGCCTCACATCCAGTATGTTGCCAAATCCTGTAGATTCCATCTTAAAAACATAGCCCGCATCCACCCCTTTGTTACGCAAGATGCTACCAAGGAGCTTGCCCATGCTCTAGTAATTTCCCGAAAGTATTATTGTAACCTTCTCCTAATTGGTCTTCCCAAAAGCTGTATTGTCCCGCTACAGTCTGTAATGAATGCTGCCGTCAGACTAAATTTCCTCTCTAGTCGGTCCACTCACACCTCACCCCTCTGTCAGTCCTTACATTGGCTTCCTGTATCCTATATGAGTCAATTCAAAGTGCTAACACATACCTATAAAGCATTGAACAATTCTAGCCCCTTTTATATCTCTTCACAGATTCATAGGTATGCCCCTTCTAGGTCTCTCCACTCTGCCTGTGACCTTCTCCTGTCCGCTGCTCACACCCGTACGGCCAACTCATGCTTGCAGGACTTTTCACGGGCGGCTCCCTTCCTATGGAATAGCCTGCCTACCGCCATTAGACTCTCCCCTAGTCTTCAATTATTTAAGAGGTGCCTTAAAACCCATCTCTTTAGGAAAGCTTATGGCCTCCCAGAAAAAACTCTACCTCACCTACCTGTCTCTTGCTCCCTCTTAAAGGGCAGAACTTTGCTCTCTCCTCCAGCTCTGCTTCAATCCCACCGTATTTAATTGCTATTTCCTGCCCTAATGTGTTTTATAACCCACCTCCTGTAGACTGTAAGCTCGTTTGAGCAGGGTCATCTTCAACCTATCGTTCCTGTAAGTTATCTTGTAATTGTCCTATTTATAGTTAAATCCCCCCTCTCATAATATTGTAAAGCGCTATGGAATCTGTTGGCGCTATATAACTGGCAATAATAATATTTTGTTACATAGTTACATGAAGAGAGACGTGTCCATCAAGGTCAGCCTTCCTCACTTTTGTTTTTTTGTTGTTGATCCAAAAGAAGGCCAAAAACCCAGTTTGAAGCACTTCCAATTTTGCAAAAAACTAGGGAGAAAATTCCCTCTTGACCCCAGAGTGGCAGTCAGATTTATCCTTGGATCAAGAAGCTATTACCCTACAGTTGAAAAATTATATCATTAAATATTCTGTTTTTGCAAGTATGCATCTAGTTGCTGTTTAAACCTTGTGTCCTATGTAAATCCCTGTTTGTGAATCGATTACCACACAATGGTATGTATTGGCCGTGTTACTACATATTTAATATACAAAAATGTAATTTTAACATTTATTTCTTTTAGAATTCGATCAGAAATTTCATCTTTCTAGTGAGCTGCAATGAAGTCTTATCCAAAGTTCTCCTTTAGTGATAACTCTTATTGGCAGCAATGGCCTTCTGTCTTTTGGCTGCATAAGCAATGCTGTGTCAGGAGGCAGGTAAACAAGTTTCATGCATAGGTGTCTGCTCTCTCTTGTGGACAAATAAAAGCAAATAGCTTTAATAAATCATATAAATGGAGATGATCAGGGAGCTAACTGATGCATAGCGTAAGCAATTAACATATAATTACAGAGTTCCTTTAAATGATTTGATAGTTTCTGAATAGTAAATAAGCAAGTTTCAAAATTTCCTGCAGCATTGCAAACTTATTGAACTGTCAGCCAATTTATTTTTTTGTTTTTGTACTTTAGTAATGTATGTTCTGTATGACAACTTCTTGCAGACCAATGCTGTCTTACACCTTTAAGCATTTCCCTCCTTTCTTCAATAAATTCAGCAAATTCTTGTAGAAATTTGATAGATGTGCTGCCGACAGTGATAGCAGCCTTCTCTTCAGTGCTATGTAAAGTATGAATGCTTTCAAACTGCAGAACCAAGCCTTATTGCCATGGAAAAATATTTATATACCAGCACATTTATGCCTTTCATAGCCACAAGACTTGAACCTTTTGTGTGAATTATTTTTAAATGTAAAGGCATGACACATTACATATTTTAATCCTGAATGTATAAAATTAGATGTGGGTGTAATGTTTGATGTTTTAACTTTAAAGAGTTAGAAACATAGAAACATAGAATGTGACGGCAGATAAGAACCATTCGGCCCATCTAGTCTGCCCAATTTTCGAAATACTTTCATTAGTCCCTGGCCTTATCTTATAGTTAGGATAGCCTTATGCCTATCCCACGCATGCTTAAACTTCTTTACTGTGTTAACCTCTACCACTTCAGCTGGAAGGCTATTCCATGCATCCACTACCCTCTCAGTAAAGTAATACTTCCGGATATTATTTTTAAACCTTTGTCCCTCTAATTTAAGACTGTGTCCTCTTGTTGTGGTAGTTTTTCTTCTTTTAAATATAGTCTCCTCCTTTACTGTGTTGATTCCCTTTATGTATTTAAACGTTTCTATGATATCCCCCCTGTCTCGTCTTTCCTCCAAGCTATACATGCTAAGATCCTGCAATCCATGAACCAGTTTAGTAGCCCTTCTCTGAACTCTCTCTAAGGTATCAATATCCTTCTGGAGATACGGTCTCCAGTACTGCGTACAATACTCCTAGTCAGGTCTCACCGGTGTTCTGTACAATGGCATGAGAACTTCCCTCTTTCTACTGCTAATACCTCTCCCTAAACAACCAAGCATTCTGCTAGCATTTCCGGCTGCTCTATAGTGATTTACCGAACTGTTCGCTGGCGAATAGTTCCTGGCGAACATAGCGTGTTTGCGTTCGCCACAGCAGGCGAACACATGCGCGGTTTGATCCGCCCCCTATTCGTCATCATTGAGTAAACTTTGACCCTGTGCCTCACGGTCAGCAGACACATTCCAGCAAATTAGCAGCAGACCCTCCCTTCCAGAACCTCCCACCTCCTGTACATCATCCATTTTAGATTCATTCTGAAGCTGCATTCTTAGAGGAGGGAAAGTGTAGCTGCTGCTCATTTGAGAGGAAAATGGATAGCTAGGCTAGGGTATTCCGTGTCCACTACAGTCCTGAAGGACTCATCTGATCTCTGCTGTAAGGACAGCACCCCAAAAAGCCCTTTTTAGGGCTAGAACATCAGTCTGCTTTTTTTTTTTTTGTGCAATGTAATTGCAGTTGCCTGCCTGCCAGCTTCTGTGTCAGGCTCACAGTGGATACTCAAAGAAGAAACAGTATATGATACCCCTAAATAATGTTACAATGGTATCAAGATATACTTATCTGATATAGTCAAAACAGCCTCTCAAGGTCGTGGCCCAGTTCCTGACCTTTTACAACATATACATAGACACAGAGGAAAATGAGATACGGCTGTACATAATCTAAAACAGGAACAGAAAAAGATACATAGTGTAATACAGCAAAATAAATAATAATGCACTGATATAATAATGCACTCACAGGATCACAGTGAATAATGCGCCAGAAAAGGTGCCTGCCCCGATAAATTTGGGCGGCTGAATGTCTCCACTCTCCACTGGAACTCCAAGCGGACCAAAAATGGAATGAGACTCCAATAAGGTAGGGTAAAATAAATATGCAAATTTATTGTAAAAAAGGCTATATCTAATAGCCTCATTAAATAAGATTAAAGCAAAAAAAGGTCCTACGCGTTTCGTTCCTATGCAAAGGAACTTCCTCAGGGACCAAAATACAAATAATATGATAAGTAAAAACAGTCAATACAGAAAAGCATACAATATTATCCCCCCCAACGAGTCTCTATAAATAGGGCTGAGCCCTTAGTTGATAGGTGGATCCGATGGGAGTTACCCTTGATTCCATGATCGCTTTCAGTTGTGGAGTGTCCAGCGATCCTGTTCAGGTGTGGAGTAGGTGTTCCGACCGTCATTCTTGGCGCAAAATGGTGAAACCGGAAACCGGAAGTGGGAATCCGTTTGCACTTCCGCGTTCCACTGAGCTATGCGTTCCAGCTCAGAAATGGAAGACAATTAAACATAGTGCCGCCAAGAGGTCGCCCAAAATATGGCGATCCTAATGTTAATCAGAAAAGAAGCTGGAGCATGTTATAATCAAACGTTATCCTAACAAAAAAGATCTAAATGGTAACACTTATGAAACACAGAATACATGAACTAAATTGATACTTCCCTAATACCTTATTGTTATAATTAAATACATGGAAATCTCCATTAACCCTCTATACCTATAATATTTAAATGTGGAAATAACTATAGTACAGGCCCGGACTGGCCATCGGGCACACCGGGCAAATGCCCGGTGGGCCGCGGTGGCCATGGGCCGAGGCCGGCAGGGGAAGGTCCCAGGATCTCCCCTGCCGGTCTATGCAGGGCCGGCACTATCCGAGCGCCGGCCCCGCTGTTTTCAATGAAGGGCCGGTGAGGAGATCAGAGATCTCCCTCACCGGCCCCCTTGGAGAGACATGCGGCTGGGGAGGGAGGTAGAGGACCCGGCGGAGCTGCAAGATAGAGCCATGGCAACGACCGGATCTCGCGAGAGTGAACTCTAGCCCTCAGGCTAGAGTTCACTCACCACTGGACCAGCAGGGATGGTGTCGGAGTGCCGGTCCCCCCCTCCCACTCACCAGCATGCCGGTCCCCCCCTCCCAGGCTAAAGGTAAGAAGGGAGGGGGGAACATAATGCATACTCTTATTTTATTTTACCCCCCAACACTCAATCCCTTCTAACATTCACACACAGCACACACACAGCACTCTCACTCCCATCACACACAGCACTCTCACTCCCATCACACACAGCACTCTCACTCCCATCACACACAGCACTCTCACACCCATCACAGCACTCTCACACCCATCACAGCACTTTCACACACAGCACTCTCACACACAGCACTCTCACTCCCATCACTCTCACTCCCATCACACACAGCAGTCTCACACCCATCACAGCACTCTCACACACATCACACACAGCACTCTCACACATCATCCACAGCACTATCACACTCGGCACTCTCACACACAGCACCCTCACACACATCACCCTCAGCACTCACACACATCATCCACAGCACTATCACACTCAGCACTCTCACACACATCACACTCAGGACTCACACACATCACACTCAGCACTATCACAAAACACATCATACACAGCACTCTCACACACATCATACACATCACCCTCATACACAGCACCCTCACACACATCACACACAGCATCCATCATACACACATACTGCACCCCTCACATACACACCGAACCTCCCCAACACACTGCACCACACACATACACAATACTTCCAAATATATATATATATATATATATATATATATATACACACACGCACACACACACTACATTCCTGACATACACACTCTGGATACCCTATACACACACTAGATTCCTTGTAAGCAAACACATACTACACCCCTAAACACACACTCTCTACAAACACTACATCACATATACACACACACACACACACTATAGCCTGTATGCACACACTTGCTACATCCCCTATACACACATTCTTTACAGACCCTAGCCACATATGCATTACATTACACCACAAACACAACACGACTAAAACCGACCTTATTACACAATACCACACCACAATCAGCTCACTCTATACACACACACACACAATCCCACAAGCAGGCTCCAAACACAGCACGATACTCTTTCCTGGCATTTTTGTCTCCTGGTATCCATTTATAGAGACACCAGAGACAAGTTGCAAGGAAACACAGTGCAAGCATGTTATTAAATTTGCTTGCACTGTGCAGAACAAATACAGGGCTTTTTTCTCATGCTAGAGATCTTTAGCAGAGCTCTGCGCATAGTCTGCCCTGGCCTGCACTTTGAGAAGGGGGCGTGTTTGTCGTTAGTGACGACAAAACACACCCTCTCTGCACCGCCCCTTCTTAGTGGGCCTCTGTGATAAAAAAATGCCCGGGCCAAATTTTTATCCCAGTCCGGCCCTGCTATAGTACATATGTATTATCAGTGTTATAGACTTTTTAATGTGCCATTTGATATTAAACTAAATAAACCCAAAAGATGGGTTGTTTTACCACTCAAATGATCAAAATGCACGTGTACTTCAAAACAATAATGGTAATCAGTGGTGCTAAATTAATAGGCTAACCATCAATCATGTGGAGTGCTATTCATATTTCATATTTATCTATTTGAGAATCTGTTTGAAAAAGTTATTCATGTTTACACCTTAACATGAATAATATTTCCAAATTAATTTGTGTGTGAATTAATTTCTTTTCTATTCAAATATTGTGTGTTCACGTGCTTCATATATTATGAATGAATTAATCAAATTATTTATAATGTGAAATACTACAAATGATGTGTCCTGATAATCTAGTGATATCCATCCTTTATATATCCTTGATAAACCTGTTCCTGAAGATTTATAATGATGTAAATTCATCTAACAGTATATAGAGTATCCCGTGCTTGGAAAGTAACAAACAAGATCATTTGTACATTACAAAAACCTTCAATAAAAAATAATAATAATAATCATAACAATAATTGATGGCAAATATCATATACAAATGTATAGAAATTTGTAAAAAATTAAGAAAAATATACCAAAAAGAGAGAAAAGGGAAATCCTTCCCACAAAGGCACCACTGTGGGACAAAAAAGAAAACTAATCAATGAAACACATGAGATCTATATCATGGTTAAGTCCTTTCGGGTGGAGAGTCTGGAGTTTATGTATCCAGAATGTTTCGCGTTGTGCTAATTTCTTGAGCCTATCTCCTCTCCTCCAATAGGGTAATACTCTTTCAATTCCCACACACTTGAAGTTGGAAACAGAGAACAGGGGACAAGCATTGCAGTGGGTGGACACAGAGTGGGTCTCAAGTTTCTTTTTAATATTATTAAGATGTTCCATAAACCTTATCTTTAGGACCCTTTTAGTGCGACCCACATACTGCTTGCCACACGGACACTGCAGTAAATAAACGACAAAGTCCGTGTGGCAACCAATGTCCATCTTGATGCTAAACTTTTCTCCTGTACTGTAACTAAATAAAGAATTTGTTCTAAATACAAGACTGGTGGTACAGGCTTTGCATGTATTGCATCCTCTAAAGGATACTGTGCCCACTTGTCCAGTGCCACCACTCATATCTGGTGTCACAATAGCTTGCATTTATAAACAAAAAACATTTTTTCACTGTAATAGATTGAATAGCAGTTAGTTGTCTGCAAGCGTCTGGGTGTCAGGCCTTCAGCGTGTACTCTGCCAACTTCTGCCAGTCCACTTTGCCACTCATATATGGTGTCACAATAGCGTGCCTTTAAAAAGAAAAAAAGTTTTTCACTGTAAGCTAATAGCAGTCAGTGTCCTTCAAGCGGGTGTCAGGACTTCAGCATGTACTCTGCCAACCTCTGCCAGTCCACTTTGCCACTCATATCTGGTGTCAATCCATATCTGCCAAGTGACCCTATGTAGGGGGAACAGTCTCGATTCTGCTCTGTGTCAGTGTGTATCATGTTCTCTGAGGACAGGTGTCAATCCATACCTGCCAAGTGACCCTATGTAGGGTGAACAGTCCCTATTCTGCTCTGTGTCAGTGTGTATCAGGGTCTCTGAGGACAGGTGTCAATCCATATGTCAAGGTGTCAATATGTTATATGTCAGGTGTCAATCCATATCCATTGTGATTTAGGAATGTTAGGTGATTTATGCCCTTTATGGATTAAAACCAGACTCTGTATCAACTGTGTAATTTTCCATGGGAGTTTTGCCATGGATCCCCCTCCGGCATGCCACAGTCCAGGTGTTAGTCCCCTTGAAACAACTTTTCCATCACCTTTGGGGCCAGAAAGAGTCCCTGTGGGTTTTAAAATTTGCTTGCCCATTGAAGTCAATGGCGGTTCGCCCGGTTCACCGGTTCGCGAACGTTTGCGGAAGTTCCCGTTGGCCGTTCGCGAACCCAAAATTTTGTGTTCGCGACATCACTAACAATGATAAGACAAGCCGAGGTCAAGGTTCAGAGAAGACAGAGTAAACGAGAGACAAAGCCAAAATTCGGTAACCAACAATAAACATAGTAAACACGCTATTGGGCTATCAGAAGACTACAACAGGCAACAAGGCATGGAGGAGGGAAGTTTAAATATGCTTAGGGTAATTCTGATTGGCTAGTTTCCAATTAGAGTTAATTATAACATGTGATCCTTCCACTTTGACCCCTGATGCCATCAATGTGCGCCGAGTCAGGTGACTGACTTCCGTGCATATTTATGCACGCGTGGGCAGGGGGCCTGTAATAGCACCCCAACAACCGCCAGGAGGGTGGGAAGCCAAAGGCTTCAGTGGAAAATGAGCATGAAAAGCCTGGACTAAGCGGGGAGCATGCAGATCAGAGTTAGATACCCAGGAACGCTCCTCCGGGCCATAACCCTTCCAGTGGACGAAGTACTGCAGGGAACCATTTAACCATGGAAGAAGCGCAAGTCAAGGAGATAGCACACCTCGTATTCCTCATCTGAGGCAGCACGGAAGGGGCCAGGATGAACAACAGACCTGGTAAACCTATTACACAACAAAGGCTTCAGAAGGGATGTATGAAAGCTGTTGGGAACACACAGGGATGCAGGCAAGTCCAAGGAGTAGGAGACAGGATTAACCCTGCAGAGGATCCTATAAGGACCTATGTACTTCATAGAAGGGATGCCTAGGTGCAAGTGCTTCGTAGAGAGCCAAGCAGCGTAAGTACAATTCTAGAGACTGGTTTGCCCTTTCAGCAGCACCGTTAGACTGTGGGTGATAAGAGGAAGAAAAAGAAAGTGTAACACCCATTTCCTTACAGAATCAAACTGGTTGATTTTGGAAAACCTGTCCATAATCGTTATTATGACTGTGTGACCTTCAGAGGTAGGAAGTTCCACTTCCACTATAAAATCAATGAAGAGGTGTGTCCAGGGTGACTTGGGTATAAAAAGGAGAAGAAGACCAGCTGGCTTGTGTGAAAGGGACTTGGATTTGGTACATATTTCACAGGCTTGAACATACTCTTTAATCATTTGCTTAAAAGAAGGCCACCAAAACAGTTTAGCAATGTTCTCATATGTTTTCCTTATACCTGGGTGATCTGCTCTTTTTGAGTTATGAAATAAAGACATTATCCTTGGCCTGTCTCTTTCTTTTACGTATAATAAACCTGGTGGATTTTCAATAGTGCTTGTGTTTGATATTGCTTAAGTTGATCGAGTAACAAGGAGGAAACCATAAGACTAGTAGCAGCTATAATATTATCCAAAGGAACAATGTTTTTTAGGAACTGTAGAAGTAACTTCCATAGGTCCATGTTGCCTAGAGATGGTGTCAGCTTTGACATTACAGTCTATAGGTGATCATTTATAAAAAAACAGGACAAAAATAAAGACCACTTGGCTTGTCTTGAGGATTAAAGTTTCGCGTCAGCAATGTATGAAAGGTTCTTGTGATCTGTTATCACTAATATAGGGTACCTAGAGCCTTCAAATAGATATCTCCACTCCTTGAAAGCTAACATGACGGCTAGAAGTTCCCTGTTCCCTATGTCATAGTTCCTTTTTGATTCTGACAGTATTTTAGAAAAGAAACAGCATGGGTGAAGGGGCTTATTAGGGTTTTTTCTCTGTGATAGGGTCGCTCCCACCCCGGATTCAAAAGCGTCTACTTTCGACGATAAAAGAAAATGAGGGATCAGGATGGAGCAAGACTGAGGCTTTAGAAAAGTGTATTAAAGGGACTCTCCAGGGAGCCCCTGTTTACTCACCTGGTTCCAGCGCCGGGAGCCTCGTGAAGCCGCGCCCCCTATTTCGTCAAAATGACGAAATAGGCGGGTGTGAGCAGGGAGCAATCAGGCGCTTCCATTTGGAAGCGTCATTGCTCCCTTGTGCGCATGCGCGGCTTCGCCGCACATGCGCACAGACTTCAGAGGGCGGCATTCATGCCGCCCTCTGAAGTCCTCAGCGCACTACCGCGCATGCGCGCGGTGTGAGCGGCCGCGAGCTGAGCTGACTGACATCTCAGCTCGCGGTCTTTGCACGCAACCCCTCCTCTGCTGACAGGCTGGAGAGAGAAGGTGCGCACACAGTGCCTTCTCTCTCCAGCACACGTCAGACGTATTTTCAAACGTCTGACGTGTACAGGGCCTTTTTAAGGCCCTGCATGATAGGAAGTGCCTTTAGTGGCCGTCTGAGTGACGGCCACTGGAGGTATTCCTATCAATCAATGTAAACACTGTATTTTCTCTGAAAATACAGTGTTTACATGAGAAAGGCTGCAGGGAGCTATAGATCTCACCTGAACAAATACATTAAGCTGTAGTTGTTCAGGTGACTATAGAGTCCCTTTAAATGTTCCTCTCACCACTCATGGATGCAAGCAGCGCACATGTGCATTTAGTGGTCTAACAATGCTTCTCTATCAGAAACATTTAATTGGATCACTGATAGGGGGAGGATGATATGGCGTGATAACAGAGAAGGTGGGGATACAATCCTGAATAACTTGACCTGTTGCTGGATTCAAGGTAAGTTTTAACATTCATTTTACCCAAATAAATGGTGACATGGGGGGCAATTGCTGATAAATAATAATTATGTACATGCATAGTTAATATAGTTCCTAGCAACCTTATCTATTTAAATTGTATCCAGTCTGCTGCCTTATGTAGGCAGTTACTGCTATCTTATGGAAGCATTCATTTACTTAGCACACTACATATTCTTTGAGTGGGGATATACTTTCATTAAATATACTTAAATAGTGTGTGGGAAAGATTTGTGAAGGCAGGTATTAATGGAAGAGCATGTCAACACCTTCAACAATTAAAAGGCCTTAAAACCCTAACACCTACTAATCAGGTGTGACAATGTATATATACAGTATATAAATGTTAAGACCTCAGGATAGTCTAGCCACCCCCTACTAGACTACAGGTATTTGTGAGATGCCCTGCTGTTTTTCTGTCTGACATCAGTTTTAATTGCAGAGTAAATGCAGCATGAACTGATTCAGCTCATTGGAATGAGAATTAATCCTTTTTGCTTGTGTGCCTATTACTGAACAGATGATTAGGGGTAGATTAACATGTATTTATTAATGGCTGTCAATTGTTTCACACTAGGCAGAGCACAAGGATGACCTGTGCACAAGCATGCAATACTCCTTGTTTTCAATGGCAAGGACTTTCAGATGACTCTAGAATACTTGTGTTAAAGTAAAATATCATTAGTAACGTATTTTGTTCTTCGAAAAAAACTATAATGTCCGGAAAGTTTTTTAAGTGCTGTGTTTATTTTATGTGAACACATAATTGATCTGGATGAATCAATGATGTCTTTATAACAGCAGCTTCTATCATATTTCTACTTATACAAGTGCAGCCTGATAATTGTCCACACATCTATAAATCATGGTCATTTGAAGAGTTTCCATAATCTGACACAGACCTGTTTCATTTATCTATTTCTGTCATCTCCACACTGTACTAGCAAGTTAAAAAGTCCATGTGTAGGTAACAAGTTTTGTTTATTTGTTAACTTATCCTGCAGCTCTTCTTGGTTCTCTCCGTGACGCATGGTGGGATCAACTACAGAACCTCCAACAAGGAAGTGCTGCAAGCTAAATGTATTTGAGAGATGAAACAACTAGACTAAATAAATCAAACAATATACTTTTGCATGAGGGCTTGTGAGTTATGAAAGAAGATGAGACCTTTAAGGTTCATTCCCTTATTTCCTTGAAGATTAACTGAGGCTAAGTGAATTGAAAACATTAAACTAAACTTGCTAAGTACGAAATAATAGGGATGTGCATGATCCAAATATTTGGTTCGGTTCGGAAATTCGAGTAAGAAAAATAATTCAGCAATTTGGCAATTCGGGACTTTGGGACTTCTGCAAATCAGAAAATCTGTAGGGCTCCATAACCCTACCCCTACCCTTACCCTAACCTTAACCCTACCCTAACCTTAACCCTACTTCTAAACTAACCCTACTTCTAAACTAACCCTACCCTAACCCTACCCTTACCCTAACCAAACCCAACCCCTAACCTTACCCTACCCCTAACCCTACCATCGTTAACATAATTTTCACTCCCTCAATTATTTCTGCCACTTTTCAGAAATCCGAAGCACTTCAGCACTTTAGCCATTCGATTTGGTTTTGAACTTCATAAATTCGGGACTTCGGCAATTTGGTTCGGTTTGGCACTTCGGACATTCGGCACTTCGGACATTCTGAAGCATCCAAATGTCCGAATTGCCCCAAATTCATCCGAATTCACATTCGGACTGAAACTAATTGCACATGTCTACGTAGTAAGCTAACTCTGCAATGTTTTCATATTTGGTATTTTGGTCTATGGTTTTCAATTAAAACAGCACTTTAAGGTAAAAACTAAATATAATTATTTAAATTTCATTATTTTTCTGATTCAACCACCACCATCACCCCTACCCCCATTTGGACAAGAAAAAATGTAAGAAGAACATTTACCTGTATTTCTGAGTGAATACATTTTCCTCTTGACAGCAACTCTGTCTGCAAGATCAAACCAGCATTGGGAACCTATCGCAAATGCATTGAATCCTAAAGCTCTCTATGAGAAACATTGGACGTGTTTGGCATCATCATGCTATGTATGATGGCACCTAACATTAACAGCTTTTTAAAATTGAAGGTTTTCTACAAGGAAGCAAATTCACAATGTGACAGTGTAATTTATGCAAAATAAACATTACGGTTTCTCTAAAATTGCAATGTTTTATATTGCCAGACAAAAGGGACAGGGTCTATGCACAAAAAACACTTCATTGAGATAAAGTGGTTAGATTGCTTAGAATGGCTCCTTAACATAATTAATTGTTGAGTGGATAAATGTCCAAATGTCTGAGATGCTTGCACTAACTAAAGTTTTTCCATAAAATAAATTACCTTCACATCACTTTAATAAATGTATTTATTAATGAATCCTTAGTATCCATCTACAGTATTCTAACAGAAAACTTGGTATCATCACGTGTTAATTACTCAGAAAACATGTCCTGACCTTTATCTAATTCACATTTCTAGGCAGACACAATTTGACAATGTTTCTGGGTAAATGTGTGGTGTAGAAAGGAGAGAAAAAAGTAAAACTTTTTGGTCAGAATGCACAACTTTACGTGTGGAGAAAAAAAAGGACACTTTAAAAACAAACACCAACTCCACATCTCAGCCATGAAGCATGATGGTTGGAACATCATAGTTTTGGGTTGCTTTGCTGCTTCAGAGTCTGGGTGTACAGCAATAGTGGAGGGAACAATTAATTCAAAACAATATAAAGACATATCACTGGAGAATGTCCACGTAGCAGTCTATATCCTCAAACGTAGGAGAGGTTGGAGGATGCAAGAAGACAATAACCCAATGCATGCAAATAAATAAACCGAATGCTGAAAAGGAAGAAGATTTATGTTTTGGAATGGCCAAGTTAGACTAATAAAACACAAGCAGGTATAATTTATTTTATTTTATTTTTTGAGATACAGAGTAATCATTCACAGTGCAGGCTGGAATGAACCTTTGTGTTAACTTTTATAAAAGCTATTTGAAGTCAGGTGTTTCAATTAAAGATGTAAAATGCACATGGGCCTTGCCCTTTAAATAAAATTCCATTCTTCTCCATAAAAACTGGTTACTGCCTCAATCCCTACAACTTTCACTGGACCTTACAAGATGCCGAATAGAGATGTGCAAAGCTGGAAAAGGTTACAGACGCATTGCTAAAGACCTGGGTGTTTATCAACCACAGTAAGACAGATTTTATATAAATAGAAAAAATGCAATAGCATTAGTGAGTTTGGACAGTGATTAGATTACACTCACAATTGTTCCAATTTAGTTAAAGGACCACTCTAGGCACCCAGACCACTTCAGCTTAATGAAGTGGTCTGGGTGCCAGGTCCTTCTAGGGTTAACCCATTTTTTCATAAACATAGCAGTTTCAGAGAAACTGCTATGTTTGTGAATGGGTTAAGCCTTCCCCCTAATCCTCTAGTGGCTGTCTCATTGACAGCCGCTAGAGGCACTTGCGTGATTCTCACTGTGATTTTCACAGTGAGAGCACGCAAGCGTCCATAGGAAAGCATTATGAATGCTTTCCTATGTGACCGGCTGAATGCGCGCGCAGCTCGTGCCGCGCGTGCGCATTCAGCCGACGGGGAGGAGAAGAGGAGGATCGGAGGAGGAGAGCTCTCCGCCCACCGCTGGAAAAAGGTAAGTTTTTACCCCTTTCCCCTTTCCAGAGCCGGGCGGGAGGGGGTCCCTGAGGGTGGGGGCACCCTCAGGGCACTCTAGTGCCAGGAAAACGAGTATGTTTTCCTGGCACTAGAGTGGTCCTTTAAGGTGGTTGAGGTAAGAGATGTGTGAAAATCAGTCATGTTCTAGAATGATCTTCGTGGACTTCGATTACAGACGATAAATATCTAAATTGAACTTTGGAAGACAAAACCCATATTTTATGTTTTGGCAGAGTGGGATTGTCGAGAATGTTATTTAATGCTGTAATATTAAAGAGATAATCTAACCACCATAACCACTTTAGTTTGTTGGTAAGGTAAGGAATCAAACAGTTTTTTAATGGATTGAACATTTACCTGAGTTACTTGGGCTCACACAGTTTGTATGATCTTCTGTGATATTACTAGTTATTTTTTTTTCCCTTTTGGCAATATCACTCATTGACTGAGAGCGTCAGCGAACAATCTCAGCCAAAAATTTCCATCCAAGTAATGATGTTGTAGTTATTATGGTGCTAAAAATGACTCTTTAAGATGTTTTCTACTATACGTAGGACCTAGCTGAACTATTAAAACGTCCCTAGATCATTATAACTTTTTCACCCAACTTTATAACATTATACAGTCAAACAGGTAAAATGCAGCAGATCCATTGAAAGTTATAAGGATCCTAACAAACAATTGTTGAGCTCTCTATGCTCCCAGATGCAACTTTATGCTTGGCAGAGATTTTTGCAATTAAGGATAGATGACAGAGGATTTAACTTATCAGTCCCATTCAACGAGTTGGCATGGCTTACCACAAACTTTTGCTGCTTATAAACATTCACAGTCCATAATAATAATAATAATAATAATAATAATAATAATAATAATAATATTTGACTGAGTCAACTCAATAGATTTTTTAATCAGGTGACAAAGACATACATTAATGATTACAGTCATTTTGTAGCACATATACATTTGTGGAATGTGAACAGATGCTGACTATGCTCAACTCCAGGACATTGTGAACGTTTTTCTAATCAGTATTTTATTACTCATTGACATGGTTTAAATCTCAATTTACTACCAAACATACAAACAGGTGCCACATTTGTCTACAAGTTGTTTCAGTAGCTCCTGGCAGTCTGAATTATTTGTAGTTTGGACACATGAAAAGAATTTGCAGGTACAGGTTTTGGTATTGTGCGTGGGAATTATTTCTCTCAGGTTACAAAACTTTGGTTTTGTAAAAAGATCATGATTTACTGGTCAATTACAATCCTAGGAACTCCTGTTCTTTAGTTATTCTTTCAGCGTGACTATGTTGAATCCAATATATGTTATTTTTAACCCAGGAAAAATTTGAAAATATTTTGTTGTTTAAAGTAGTTTCTTAACCACAGGGAGCCAGAATCTGTCAATGATGTTTGGTCTAGGGAATATGTATACCCAACTAAAAACAGCCAGTATCTTGTGTTGATAATGCTTCCAGTTGGTTGAGACAATCCAGTTGGTTGAGACAATTTTTTTCTGACCAATTAAATACAGCAAAGTCAAACTAACTCCTTTTTTTTAGTAGACTGCAATTAACAAACTATCTCATCTAAAGGGAAAAAAAAATATAGGATGTCTTCATCGACATACTAGCCACTATCATGTGAAGTTAAAATAAAAGAGAAATAATAATTAATAATAGATTAAGTATTGCAAGTAAGAAACTTCAATAGATCCCTGATTACTGGAACAGGTTGCTGCATGTTAGGAACAGCATCAGTTCACCTGCTATTCTTTGTAAAATAAGCCTCCTATGCTATAATGTGTCAGACCCTCAGCGTACATAGCTAGAAGCTCAATAAGCACCTTCAGAAACATCCGAGCTCATAAACAGAGCACGGCAATTTGTTCATATACTTATATAGACCCTGCTGACAAGAGTAGAACTTGGTCGTCTGCTACTTTCACCAGATGCTTCACAGTTCCAAATGTCCATAGATATCCTTTTACAATGCACTGTTGCATTGTGGTCTTTTTTTCTCATTGATAACACAATGTTCATGCCCAAACAATGCCCACATACCAGTTGTTTTTTAATCATAATTTTATGCTCTCTAAATTCAGATATGAAATTATCACATTGTCACAGTCAGCTGGACTGTCTTATTATCTGTACACTTTGTAACTTGAATTGCTATCACAGCTAATCAGGTGCATGTTCAATGAATGAATCAACAGGTGCCGAAAAGTGAACCAGATGATGCCATACTAGTATTGGATGTCAATTTTACAGAATGTGTTTTCTTGGACCAAATCTCACTTCTAGCTTCTGGCTTAACCCATTCAAAATAATCTTATTCATTCTGTGTATGAATGCTCATCCTTTTTGTAAACTTGGTATTAATTAAATCAAATGCAGAAAGAGAAGTCCTGCGCTCACTCCCATCACTGGGCAGCAGCAATGACTACAGTACACATCAGCCCCAATATATAGTAAAAACCAAAGAAAAACAAGTTACCTGTGCTCTCTCCTTAATCCCTATGTATTTTTAAACAAATGGAGGTTTTTTAGTTACCTCCAATGGCCATGAGAGGATGAGCCCACCTACCAACGTCAAGGCAGACGCCCCAGGTGGGTCCTAACTCTAACCATTCACCTTGCTTCCTTGAGCCTCTGGCAAAAATCTCTAATGAGACAAAAAGGGGTATTTTTTATATACACCCCTATATATTATTAACCCTTAATAGGGAACACATGGGATGGGTGGCTGCATTGTAACAAGGCTGAGTGATACAAAAAATCAATACAAATGCAGAAAGATAAGTTCTGTGCTCACTCCCATCACTGGGCGGCAGCAATGACTACAGTACACATCAGCCCCAATATATAGTAAAAACCAAAGAAAAACAAGTTACCAGCGCTCTCTCCTTTGGTACCAAATGCCTTTGGTATGGTAACAGGTACACTAGACTTTGATTAGTGTTTTTTATTCACTACTTTTTTCCTAAACACCATATGACAGGATTCTGGGCTCTGTTTTGTTAATTATTCTCATTATTCTATGGTATTGCTTTTCACATAGCATTATATTTTATCACACCAGCTGTACATTTTCCATTTCACAAATGCTTGCATCAATATAATAGTGATTTCTGTCAATAAATACTGTCAATGTTTATCATCTCTGTTTTCAAACTGATTGCTAATTCACTTTAAATACTAATACTGCAGAAAAAGCATATATATATATATATATATATATATATATATATATATATATAATTATTTTTTTATTTATGCTTTTTCTGCAGTATTAGTATTAATGTGTGTGGATATATATTTGTATTAGTATTTATGTATGTGGTTATATGTATGTGTACACACACTGAACAAAATTATAAACGCAGCACTTTTGTTTTTGCCCCCATTTTTCATGAGCTAAACTCAAAGATCTAAGACTTTTTCTATGTACACAAAAGGCCTATTTCTCTCAAATATTGTTCACAAATCTGTCTAAATCTGTGTTAGTGAGCACTTCTTTGCCGAGATAATCCATGCACCTCACAGGTGTGGAATATCAAGATGCTGATTAGACAGCATGAATATTGCACAGGTGTGGCTGGCCACAATAAAAGGCCACTCTAAAATGTGCAGTTTTACTGTATTGGGAGGGTCCGTCCGTGCAAATTCTATGAAACACCTTTTGAGACAGCTTATGGTAGAGAAATGAACATTCAATTCACGGGCAACAGCTCTGGTGGACATACCTGCAGTCAGCATGCCAATTGCACGCTTCCTCAAAACTTGCGACATCTGTGGCATTGTGCTGTGTGAGAAAACTGCAAATTTTAGGTGCCAGCCTAAGGCACACCTTTGCAATAATCATGTTGTCTAATCAGCATCTTGATATGCCACACCTGTGAGGTGGATGGATTATCTCGGCAAAGTGCGCACTAACCTAAATTTGTGAATATTTGAGAGAAATAGGCGTTTTGTGTACATAGAAAAATTCTTAGATCTTTGAGTTCAGCTCATAAAAAATGGGGGGCAAAAAACAAAAACAAAAGTGTTGCGTTTATAATTTTGTTCAGTGTGTATGGAGATATATATATATATACATATATCTATATCCATACACACTGACTGTTGAAGTGAAATACAATAATTATATTGTGAGAATGGCACCTGTCAAGGGGTGGGATATATAAGGCAGCAAGTGAACAGTTCATTCTTGGATTTCATGTGTTGGAAGAATGGGTGAGTGACTTTCACAAGGGTCAAATAAGGATGGTAAGAAGACCAGAATATTTTTAAAATGGCAAGACTTGTGGGGGGCTCTGGGTATGCAGTGGTTAATACTTACCAAAAGTAGTGCAAGGAAGCGCAACCAGTGAATCAGCGTCATGCTCACTGATGAAGGCTAGCCCGTCTGGTCCGATCACACAAAAGAGCTAGTGTTGCTCAAATTGCTTAAAAATGTAATACTGGCAATGAAAGATAGGTGTCAAAAAACAAAGTGCATTGCAGTTTGCTGCATATGAGGCTGCGTAGCCGCAGACCAGTCAGAGTGCCAATGACGTAAGCATCAGAGCTGCACCATGGTTTAATGAATCACGTTTTATTTTAGATCAGGTGGATTTTCTGGTGCATGTGTGTACTTTACCTGGGTAGGGGATGGCAACAGATTTATGGGAAGAAGGCTGGCTGGCAGAGTCATTATGCTGGGAAACCGTGGGACCTAGCATTCAAACACGTTACTTCGACGTGCACCACTTACCTACAGATTCTTGCAGACCATGTACACCCATTAATGGCAATGGAGTTACCTGGTGTCAGTGGCCTCTTTTAGGAGGAAAATGGTTCAGGAATGGTTTGAGGAACATGACAAAGAGTTCCATGTGTTGCCTTGGCCTCCTAATCTCAATCTGATTGAGCATCTGAGGGATGTGCTGGAAAAACAACTCTGATCCATGGAGGATCCACACAACTTGCACGGCTTAAAGGATATTATGCTATTGTCTTGATGCTAGATACCACAGGACACATTCATTGGTCCTGTGGAGTCCATGCCTCGACACATCAAAACTGTTTTGAGGGTAACCTACATGATATTAGGAAGGAGGCTTAATGTTGTGGCTGATCAGTATATATATATACCGTATATACTCGAGTATAAGCCGAGTTTTTCAGCACATTTTTTGTGCTGAAAAACCCCAACTCGGCTTATACTCGAGTCAGAGTCTGTATTATGGCAATTTGCATTGCCATAATACAGACAATGGGGGCTGTGGGGGCTGCAGAGAGATGTTACTTACCTTTCCTGCAGCTCCTGTCAGCTCTCTCCTCCTCCGCCGGTCCGTTCAGCTCTTCTGTCAGCTCACAGTGTAAATCTCGCGAGAGCCGTGGCTCTCGCGAGATTTACACTGGGAGCTGACCGAGGCGCTGAACGGACCGGCGGAGGAGGAGAGAGCTGACAGGAGCTGCAGGAAAGGTAAGTAACATCTCTCTGCAGCCCCCACAGCCCCCTCCTACACAGTGCCCATCCACTGGACCACCAGGGAAGGAGAGCCCCCCTCCCTGGCCAGCTAGCAAGCAGGGAGGGGGGACAAAAATATATATATATATATATATATATATATATATATATATATATATTAATAATAATAAAAAAATAAAAATAAAAAAATAATAAAATAAAAATAAAATAATAAAATAAAAAAATAATAATAATAAAAAAAATGTAATGAAACAAAAAATATTAAAATAATAATTCAAAAATAAAAATGCCCACCCCCCACCAAGGCTCTGCATCACACTCTGCATTACACACACACATACACACACTGCATTCATACACACACACACTGCATTCATACACACACACACACACACACACACACTGCATTCATACACACACACTGCACTCATACACACAGCATTCTCATACACACACACTGCACTCATACACACTGCACTCATACACACTGCACTCATACACACTGCACTCATACACACAGCACTCATACACACTGCACTCATACACACTGCACTCATACACACAGTGTACTCATACACACACTGCACTCATACACACACACTGCACTCATACACACACACTGCACTCATACACACACACTGCACTCATACACACACACTGCACTCATACACACACACACTGCACTCATACACACACACTGCACTCATACACACACACTGCACTCATACACACACACTGCACTCATACACACACACGCTGCACTCATACACACACACTGCATTCTCATACACACACTGCATTCTCATACACACACACTGCATTCTCATACACACACACTGCACTCATACACACACACTGCACTCATACACACACACTGCACTCATACACACACACTGCACTCATACACACACACTGCACTCATACACACACACTGCACTCATACACACACACACTGCACTCATACACACACACTGCACTCATACACACACACTGCACTCATACACACACACTGCACTCATACACACACTGCACTCATACACACACACTGCACTCATACACACACACAGCATTCTCATACACACACTGCATTCTCATACACACACACTGCATTCTCATACACACACACTGCATTCTCATACACACACACACTGCATTCTCATACACACACACTGCATTCTCATACACACACACACTGCATTCTCATACACACACACACTGCATTCTCATACACACACACACTGCATTCTCATACACACACACTGCATTCTCATACACACTGCATTCATTATATACACACACTGTAAATAAATATTCAATTAATATAATTTTTTTAGGATCTAATTTTATTTAGAAATTTACCAGCAGCTGCTGCATTTCCCACCCTAGTCTTATACTCGAGTCAATAAGTTTTCTCAGTTTTTTGGGGTAAAATTAGGGGCCTCGGCTTATATTCGGGTCGGCTTATACTCGAGTATATACGGTATATATATATATCCTATCTCACCACCTATGACCTCTATTTTTATTATGGTGCATATTCACTATGTCAGATGACTACATTGACTTAATAACTGAACATGTTTTTACCATACGTTAATTGACTGATAAATATGGATTAAACCATCTTTTAAGGCCTTACTGTCGTTTACTGGCAACAAAAAAACTGGTTTTATAGGTTTGGTTATCAAGACTTGCTCACTATTGGTATTCAATCTGGAAGCCTTACACAACTCTAAAACATTTTTTATTTTTCTTTAGATATTTACAGTGAGTACTCTATGAATCTTGTATTGGTGTTACCTAGAAGAAAGGCTTAAATAGTGCTAGAAGACATTGACCAAAGTGTGTTAAAGTTTTTGTTCTCATTTTAATAAAAGAATTACCAGTCATTGTTTAATGCTTCTGTAAGAGCTGGATAGTGTTCAAGCAGACAATAGAAATAAAAAGGAGTGCAATGTGATGTGATTAAAATACTGAAAAGCTGACATTAAGAACACAATGTACACAGGTTTGCCTTACTATCACAGAGACAAAAACCCAGGCTGACGCAACACAAAGGTTGTGTCATTAACTAAAGCTTATGTGCAATAACTAGAAAAAAACATAGTGTCCCACACAGGGACTGTGGTGTGTACAAGTGAACCTGAGCAGGGGGTAACCCTAAGGTTAAATAGTAAAGAGAAAATATATATGTCCAAGGCACAAAAAGGTTCCCTGTAGAATATAATAAGATATAATATAACATACAATAAGATAAACCTCTGGAAAAAGAACATATAACATACACTCATTAAAAAGAGCTATAAAGCGATATAAGCTCTATATTAGACCAAGAAGGGGGAAAGGGGGGGTGGCCGACAGCCAGACGAGATGGCCGCATGTTAGCTTGGCTCCGGCAAAGCAGGCACGAAACACTGCTGGAACTTGAGCAGAAGCCACAATGGGGAACCCCAAACGATCCCAAAGCGCCCACACGAGCAGCAGGAAGACACCTGCGGGGAAACCGGGCACGGTTTCCAAGCTTTTTAAAGATTATGCCGGCCGCTTGGCAGACCACGGTGAGACAAACATGGCGCCGATGGAAGGGGAGCCCCTCTCCGGCCCCACCAGCTCGGCGGCCTCTGACACCTCGGCAGCATCCACAGACCTGGACATTAAAAATATACTAAGAAACCTACCCACCAAGGCCGATATCGCTGCAATGCTGGAGAGACTGGAAACATCCTTTCAGAGGGAAGGCCTAGGCTCCAAAATCAGGCAAGTAGGCCTACGTGTACAATACCTGGAGACAGATAGGGATCAGGCACATACCCAACTACACACCCTGTTAGACCGTCCAGCAGCCCACGAAATGCAAATGTCACAGCTCCAAAGGGCGCTAGATGACTTAGACAACAGAGGACGCAGAAACAATCTTAGAATTAAGGGCCTGCCTGAATCTGGGGCTGAAGACATACAAGCTTCACTGCAAGAGTTATTCAACTTACTATTAGAGCAACCTGTAGCTACACCAATCCATTTTGACAGGGCGCACCGATCGCTCAAACCTAGAGGCAATAATGGGGGCACCCCTAGAGACATCATATGCCGCCTGCACTACTTCACAGACAAGGACTGCATACTCAAAAAACTGAGGGATACCAGCCCGCCATTACTGTTCCATGGACACGAGATCCAAATTTACCAAGATCTCTCATGGCTCACCCAAGCAAGGAGGCACCTGAAACCGATCACAGACCAACTGCGGGCAAGACACATCAGGTACAGATGGGGTTTCCCCCTTGCCCTTATTGTAAAACTCAAAGGGACTACCCACATCATAGCAGAACATAGAGATGTGACACCATTTACTAGAGCGCTGAAACTTGCGGATGTACGCATTATGGACTGGTACGCGACGGACCCAGCGCAATCCCTGAACCGTCAACCACGGGACCAGCGGAGATGCTTACCGCCCAAAATGCACAGACACATCAGATAACCGAGGAAACGACGTCCACTCACCTGCTCAGCGGACATAAGAGACTATAACTAGTGATGTACCGAACTGTCCGCTGGCGAACAGTTCCCGGCGAACTTAGCGTGTTCGCGTTCGCCACGGTGGGCGGACACATGCGCAGTTCGATCCGCCCCCTATTTGTCATCATTGGGAAAACTTTGACCCTGTGCCTCTCGGTCAGCAGACACAGTCCAGCCAATCAGCAGCACTCCCTCCCTTCCACACCCTCCAACGTCCCTCCCAGCATCCATTTTCGATTCATTCTGAAGCTGCATGCTTAGTGAGAGGAGGGAAAGTTTAGCTGCTGCTGATTAGATAGGGAAATTGATAGCTAGGCTAGGGTATTCAGTGTCCACTACAATCCTGAAGGACTCATCTGATCTCTGCTGTAAGGACAGCACCCCAAAAAGCCCTTTTTAGGGCTAGAACATCAGGCTGCTTTTTTTTTTTTTTTTCTGTGTAATGTAATTGCAGGTGCCTGTCTGCCAGCTTCTGTGTGAGGTTCACATTGGATACTGTGCCCACTTGCCCAGTGCCACCACTCATATCTGTTTTTACAATAGCTTAAGCTTTAGATTAAAAAAAAAAAATGTTTTTTCACTGTAATAGAAGAGCAGTTGCCTGCCTGCCAGCTTCTGTGTCAGGCTGGATGCCTTGCCCATTTGCACAGTCAGTGCCACCACTCATATCTGTTTTTACAATAGCTTAAGCTTTAGATTTAAAATAAATATTTTTTTTTCACTGTAATAGAAGAGCAGTTAGTTGTCTGCAAGCGTCTGGGTGTCAGGCCTCCTTCAGCGTGTGCTCTGCAGACCTGTGCCAGCGTACTTTGACAGTTGCCAATCATATCTGGTGTCTCTTTAGCGTGCTTTTACAAAGAAAAAATGTTTCCAGTGTAAGCTAATAGCAGCCAGTCAGTGTCCTTCAAGCGGCTCTGTCAGGCCTACAGTGTGTGCTCTCCAGAACTGTTCAAGTGCACATTGCCAATCATATCTGGTGTCTCTATAGCGTGCTTTTAAAACCAAAATTTGTTTTTCACTGTTATAGATTGAATAGCAGTTACTTGTCTTCAAGCGGGTGTGTCAGGCCTACAGTGTGTGCTCTGCAGAACTGTTACAGTTCACATTGCCAATCATATCTGGTCTCACAGTAGCTTGCAAGCATAGTACCACTAATCCCAAAAAAATGACAGGCAGAGGCAGGCCACCCCGAAGGGGCCGTCGTGGTCGTGGTGCTGTGATTCCCTTTTGCCCTACAATAATGCCCAGTTTTCAGAAGCCACGTACCCTGAACTTGAAAAATTCTGAGGACATAGTTGACTGGCTAACACAGGACACCCAATCTTGTACAGCCTCCGCTCGGAACCTTGACGCACCATCCTCCTCCAGCTTAGCTTCAGGCACCTCTCAAGATACCACTCACCCGCCTGCCGCCATCACCAAAACTAGCACCACAGCCGGTTTACTTGGTATGTCAGAGGAGTTATTCACACACCCGTTTGAAGAAATGAGTGATGCGCAACCATTATTGCTAGAGGATGTAGATAACAGGGATATGTCTCAGGCAGGCAGCATTAAACACATGGAGGTACGGTGTGATGATGATGATGTTGTACCCGCTGCTGCTTCCTTTTCTGAGTTGTCAGATACAAGCGAAGCGGTTGATGATGACGATGCGTCCATGGATGTCACGTGGGTGCCCGCTCGGCAAGAAGAAGAACAGGGCGAAAGTTCAGATGGGGAGACAGAGAGGAGGAGGAGACGAGTTGGAAGCAGGGGGGGGTCGTCGCAAGGAGCTAGTGGCACAGTCAGACAGCATGCATCGGCACCCGGGGTCAGCCCGACAGCACGCCAATCAACGCATGCTGTGTCCACCACCAGAATGCCGTCATTGCAGAGCTCAGCAGTGTGGCATTTTTTTTGTGTGTCTGCCTCTGACAACAGCGATTTGCAACCTGTGCCAAAGGAAACTGAATCGTGGGAGGTCCAACGCCCACCTAGGTACAACTGCTTTGCGTAGGCACATGATCTCACATCACAAACGCCTATGGGATCAACACATGAGTACAAGCAGCACGCCTACTCTAAGCCGCCATCCTCCTCCTGGTCCAGCATCTTCAGCCACGTCAACCACTGCTGTCCTCCTTGCCCCCTCTCAACCATCCGCCACTCCGTCTCCCGCCTTGAGCAGTTCCCGCTCATCTGCCCACAGTCATGTGTCTGTCAAGGACATGTTTGAGCGTAAGAAGCCAATGTCACCAAGTCACCCCCTTGCCCAGCGTCTGACAGCTGGCTTGTCCGAACTATTAGCCCGCCAGCTTTTACCATACAATCTGGTTGAGTCTGAGGCGTTCAAAAAATTTGTAGCTATTGGGACACCGCAGTGGAAGGTACCCGGCCGGAATTTCTTTTCACAAAAGGCAATCCCCAACCTGTACTCGATTGTGCAAAAGGAAGTCATGGCATGTCTGGCACACAGTGTTGGGGCAAGGGTCCATCTGACCACTGATACCTGGTCTGCAAAGCATGGTCAGGGCAGGTATATCACCTACACTGCGCATTGGGTAAACCTGCTGACGGCTGACAAGCAAGGAATGCGTGGCATTGCAGAGGAGATGGTGACACCGCCACGACTTGCAGGCAGTCCTGCTGCCACCTCCTCTACTCCTCCTACCTGCTGCCACCTCCTCTACTCCTCTTCCATAACCTCCTCGGCTGAGTCCTCTTGTGCTGCTGCGTCTTGCTCCACATCAACGGCACCCCCCCAGCTCCCCAGGTACTGTTCCACATCCCGGATACGGCAGTGTCACGCCGTCTTGGGTTTGACTTGCTTGAAAGCAGAGAGTCACACCGGACAAGCACTCCTGTCCGCCCTGAACGCACAGGTGGAAAAGTGGCTGACTCCGCAGCAACTGGATATCGGCAAAGTGGTGTGTGACAACGGAAAAAATTTGATAGCGGCATTGAAGTTGGGCAAGTTGACACATGTGCCGTGCATGGCACATGTGTGTAATCTGATCGTACAACGCTTTGTGCATAAGTACACAGGCTTACAGGGCGTCCTGAAGCAGGCCAGGAAGGTGTGTGGCCATTTCAGGTGTTCCTACGTGGCCATGGCTCACTTTGCCGATATCCAGCGGCGAAACAACATGCCAGTGAGGCGCTTGATTTGCGACAGCCCTACACGTTGGAATTCAACACTCCTAATGTTCGACCGCCTGCTCCAACAAGAAAAAGCTGTTAATGAATATTTGTATGACCGGGGTGCTAGGACAGCCTCTGGGGAGCTGGGAATTTTTTTGCCACGTTACTGGACGCTCATGCGCAATGCCTGTAGGCTCATGTGTCCTTTTGAGGAGGTGACAAACCTAGTTAGTCGCAACGAAGGCACCATCAGCGACATCATACCATTTGTTTTCTTCCTGGAGCGTGCCCTGCGAAGAGTGCTGGATCAGGCCGTAGATGAACGTGAAGAGGAAGAGGAAGAGTTGTGGTCACCATCACCACCAGAAACAGCCTTATCAGCATCGCTTGCTGGACCTGCGGCAACGCTGGAAGAGGATTGTGAGGAAGAGGAGTCAGAGGAGGAATGTAGCTTTGAGGAGGAGGAGGAGGAGCAAGACCAAACACAACAGGCATCCCAGGGTGCTCGTTGTCACCTATCTGGTACCCGTGGTGTTGTACGTGGCTGGGGGCAAGAACATACCTTCAATGACATCAGTGAGGAGGAGGAACGGGAAATGAGTAGCTCGGCATCCAACCTTGTGCAAATGGGGTCTTTCATGCTGTCCTGCCTGTTGAGGGACCCTCATATAAAAAGGCTGAAGAAGAACGACCTGTACTGGGTGTCCACGCTACTAGACCCCCGGTATAAGCAGAAAGTGGCGGAAATGTTACCTAATTACAACAATTCGGAAAGGATGCAGCATTTGCAAAATAAATTAAAAAGTATGCTTTACACAGCGTATAAGGGTGATGTCACAGCACAACGGGAATCTAACAGGGGGATAGGTGGAAGTCATCCTCCTCCTCCCACGACCACGCCGGCAAGGACAGGACACTTTAAAGACGTGTTGTTGATGGAGGACATGCGGACCTTTTTAAGTCCTACGCATTGCCACAGCCCTTCGGGATCCACCCTCAGAGAGCGACTCGACCGACAGGTAGCAGACTACCTCGCCTTAACTGCAGATATCGACACTCTGAGGAGCGATGAACCCCTTGACTACTGGGTGTGCAGGCTTGACCTGTGGCCTGAGCTATCCCAATTTGCGATAGAACTTCTGGCCTGCCCCGCTTCAAGTGTCCTGTCAGAAAGGACCTTCAGTGCAGCAGGAGGTATTGTCACTGAGAAGAGAAGTCGCCTAGGTCAAAAAAGTCTAGATTACCTCACCTTTATTAAGATGAATGAGGGATGGATCCCGAAGGGACTGACACTGGGCGATACATTCGATTAAAAAAGGCCTGATGAGATGAGCTGCCTTGGGCTAAAAATGGTCCACGCGCTGCTGTATTTTTTTTTTTTTTTTTATTCTTTATTTTTGCGGTGCTTTGCATGACAGTAAAACAGTACATTGCAAGTCAGAATTTCCAGTATATAGCATCAACATATTTATCTTGCATATTGTGAGACTACACCAATTATATAATTTTATAAAATACAAGCAATAACTTGAATCCGGGTCATTAACCGCTTAACCTGTGTTATTTGTGTGTTTGAGTCGTATATTCGGTGCTGGTATCCGCGTTCCGTGTGTGAAGTAGTTATGGAGTATGTGGTGCCTCCATGGTTATGACACTTGGGTGTGCCTGTATGTGTCGGTATGGTGTCCCGTGGGCATATTGATGGGTGTGTACTAGTGAGTGACTTCTGAAGCGTGTGGGCTGTCCAGTGCTGCCTCCTGCCGTGAGTGTGGTCTCTGCCTCACGTGATCGAAACTCCTAACCTAGGGAGTTCCGGGGGGGGGGGGGGGGTTGGTCGTGGTAAGAGTGTAGCAGTCACTCCATTAAGCGTTTGTGGTATGTCCCCGTCTTAGGTGTACCAGTCGTGCAAGAGTGGGTCCCGTTGAGCCTGTGGTGTCAGTCAAGTACGGTCCATGTCAGGGTTAGGCCTGTCGATTGTTGTACGTGTGTCAGTTTTCTAGTAGGGATCGCAACAACATAAACAAAAAAACGTTTAAACGTCCTTTTGTAACTCAGGTATGGTGTGAAGTTAGATAGGTTTCTCCTGACCTATGCTTTTGTATGCAATTCTTGACTCGTTTTAGACTTCACAAACCCTCGAGCTTAAAGCTCTACACCAACTAAGAGTGCAGGACAAACCCTAATCTTTGCAGAATAATGTACGTTGCCATATGGACACTTTGACGGTAGGTAATGGGTCGTATACAACCTGTACCTTTACTATGCTGCCCTCTTAAAGGCCGGCTACTGTTCAGTATTCTAGATTAGTCATCTATATAAGGTCAGCATTTAATGGGCTTTAGCAATATATACATTTTGTCAGACCATTTAATCTTGTTTTTGTAGCTTGAAAGTAGTGAGGTGTGTTTATAAAATTTTAGTGCCCCTATTCAGCCTTAGGAGGGTAATGTCCCCTAGTCATGGGACACTGAGCTTGGCTTTAACCTCTATCAGATGTTTGGAGACCTTACAAACTGACAGCCACCGGCTCAAAAACAGGGTTCAGGAGAAAGAACAAGGTAATAAACAATTGTGATTTTCGCATTGAGTGTACGAACTGTAGGAATTATGGTAACGTTTCCAAAACGGCACTTGGTTACCAAAATTGGGCTCACAAAAAAAAAAAAATATATATATATATATATATATATTGTTGCCCCCAAGAACAATGGGGTACTATAAGAAATGTTAAACGTTCAATGAAAATAACTTTGCAGTCTTTAGACCTGAGGTAAAGGTGAGCGCTGGGAAGGTGTCCCTACTGTGCCTCATTGTCAGCCAGTCCCTTGAGGCTGTCTTGGGTCCGAGGACCGAGGGCTTCTGTTCCGCGGTACAAACGTTGCGGTGCGCTCTGGGTCCCAATTGGTAGTAGAGGGTCTTGAGGGTGAGTTGGCAGTCGGTGGGTCCAGTCCCAAGGCCTGTATTATTGTGGGTGCCTCTTCCATGGAGGCAAGTGTGAGTTGGGATCCGTTCTGTGGTATCACCAGGGATCCGTGTGCCCCCCATCGATAGGTGATGTCTGCTGCCCTCAGTCTGTTGGTGAGGGAGCTGAAGGTTTTGTGCCACATGAGGGTAGACTTTGTAAGATCCTGGAAAAAGGTTAGGCTAGCGCCCTCAAATATCAGGGGTGTTTTACCTTTTAATGCAGACATGACCTGAATCATGTTGTGTACATTTGGGCACCTGAGTATCACATCTCTGGGTGTGTTTGAGCGTACCTTTGAGGACGTAGGCAGGCGGTAGATCTCCTCAGTGACCATCTTCTTGACCGTGGTGTGAGGCAGAATAGTGTCCAGAAGGCGCCTTGTGTAGTGCGGTAGTTCATCTGGCAAGATGGCTGCCGGGATGCCTCTAATTTTTATATTAGTGCGCCGATGGCGTTCCTCCATGGTTGTCTGCTGTGCCATTATGGCTCTTTGTTGTGCCTGAAGGTGGTGCATTGATTCTTGCAGCTCAGCTAGGTGAGTTTGCATGTCTGTAATGTGTTTTTCATTAGTGTGTACCCTGTTTATAGTGGCAGTGATGTCCTTTTTGATGGGGGCCAGTTCTGCCGCAAGGATTTTATGGAAGTCCGATAATAGGATTTTTAAATCATGCCTGGATGTTGGGGTCATGTCTGCTGGAGGGTCTAGTTGGTGTTGTGGCCCTATGTGGGCTTCTGAGGTTGTTTCTGCCTCTGGTTGATCCGTGTGTTGGTAGTGGGGCACCGTACGCGGCGTGTCCGCGGGAGTAGTTTTAGCCGGAGCAGGCCTTTGAAGCATGGTCCCTATGTCCCGGTTTTGTTCTATGGCTTGTGGGCGCTGTGAGCGGCGGCCCATGGCTGGTGTGTGTGCCGGATGGTCTGACCTTTGGAGGGAGGCTTCGTCCCGCGCTTGTCGTGCTCCGTAGCCGCCGAGTAGTTTCTCCAGGTCTGGGATTGTGAGCGTGGGGTAGGCCCCAACCTTCCGTCTCCGCTTCTGCTGGGTGGAAGCCGCAAAGAAGGGCATCGATCGGCTCGGGAGTAGGTAGGGAGTCCAGCTGGGGGCTGGAGGAGGTTGGATCGCCTGAGGGTGTTGGGATTTCTAATAGATTGTGCCCGTTTACTGGGGAGCTTGTCGAGATGGCGTCCATTTAGCTCGCTGGTTAAGCTCCGCCCCCCACGCTGCTGTATTTTAGCTCTGAATGACGTTTGACTTGCGTGACTTATCCGCCACCAACTAGGGTTCAAGCCGCCATGTTTTAGGGCACTTTCTGCCTGTGAAACTGTGGTGGAATCTCGGTAAAAATAAATTTAGTAGGCCGAGATTACCACGTGGCATGTGTACGTGCATATGCTGACGTATCGATCAGTTGGTTGCACGAGGCAAGATACGATCAGTAGTGTACGGAGCATGTGCAAGAATACAGGATATAGTATTCCCCTCCTCCATTGTGCTGGACAGGCCATGCGGTCAAGCAGGAAGTTAATTCTTATTTGTATTGATTGGTCAAGAGAATGTGCGGGTGGATCTTAATATGGGAGGAGTTATGTGCCTATATAATGAGCCTGCACTATTGTCCGGGGCTCAGAACTTGCTGTATTTTGGTGACATTAGTCCCTCTGAGTCCCGATCGGTGATCCAATAAAGAATCTCTTCCTTCCTGAAGAAACCTGTGTCCATCTCTCTGTGCTTGGCTTCCGTCAGTTTCTCCGGTATCATTTGGTGCATTGGCCGGGAAGCTCATCGTTCAACGGTAGGGCTGCACCCCTGAACTTCTGCGTGGACCTCCCTTTGTCTCGGCGCCACTGGTCTGTTGTCCAGATCATCGGCCTCTACGTAAGAAGTGCTGGGGTGTCCCCGTCGATGAGTGTGAACTCAGGTTCAGGAACGATGAAGTAAGACAACTGCTGTTTTAGACGGCAGACCCACTAGGGGTATACCGATTGTGCGGTAGGCCCAAAAGGGGTTTAAATCTGTGTATGGAATCTGCCCCCTCTGTCGGAGGGAAGGAGCGAAGGCGCACCGCTCAATCGAACGCTCTTTAGTAAGACCGTTTGATTTGGTTTGGAGTCAGGCGGGGTCCTGTGTAAATAGCCCTAGCCGGACACCGGTGTCTTGTCTAGACTAGCGTTCTAGGGTGTATATTACGTTCGCTAGGTCGGAGGGACCGGGAAACTAAGCGGCGCCTGTGTAAATTCGGTTCGCTAGATCTCAACCTATCTTGGCTAAGTGGGAAGGCGTGTAAATTTGGAACCCACTAGATTTTTGATAGAGTAAATAGACTAAGAGGGTTCTGTTGTAAATTCCGCCCTCTAGTTCGCTATATGTGGTGCTTGGGCAGTGTGGCTAACCAAAACGGGTGTACATAGTTTTAGGTAGTCCATTCAAGGTACTGGCCAATAGTTTAGTTGGGATTGTATATGTGTTAAAGATTGTTAGTAAAGTGTATATCTTGTTAGATAGCGCGAGCTCAGCCGTCTAGCGAGAGTGTTAATAGTGTGTTGCTGTATCATAGTGCACGGTACCATAACCCTGTATATTTACTGACACTGTATATAAGTACTAATCATTGTCGTCTATTGCATGTTTAACACCATAACCACTAATAATTGTATGGTGACCTTAAATTGTGCTTTGACCTATGCTAACCGTACTGTAACCGCTGTTTGTAAAAGACGATGTTACTGGGGTGTGTTATAGACGGGTAATTCGTATATAGAGAATTATAGCGTGGGTGACTGTATAGTTTCGCCAAAGGGCATAATATTGATTATTTAGTGACTGGTGTAACAGCTGTGTGTGTACGGGAATTCCCTGAGTGTTTATTGTGTTATTGTGTACGTTTCACTTGGTAACCGTACCACGTGGTGCTGTTGCCAGAGGAAACGGGTGTGACTGTTGAATAGAACGCATGCATAGTATTCGTTGTCAACGACGTTCCATTGATAAGTATGGGCGCGTCAGAGTCAACGATTTTGGATCCCTTAGGTTGTATGGTAAAGCATTTTAAAAAGGGATTTAAAACGTGATTTTGGGGTTAAAATGTCTCCTGTACGTTTGGTCACTTTGTGCACTAGGGAGTGGCCTATTTTGGTTGCGGCATGGCCGCCACGTGGTAGTTTGGATCCAACCCTGATACAGCGTGTACACGTGGCTGTGTCAGGTAGGCCTGAACTTTACGGACAGTTTCCATATATTGATTGTTGGAGACAGGCCGTAAACGACTCGCCAAAATGGATTCAGATATGCCACGAGGAGCAATGTCGCCTCATGGTGGCCAGGACTTGTTTGTCCACTAGGACTGTGGTTAGGCCCATTTTGGACACGCCCCCTGAGTCCGAGATCCCTTTGCCGCCCCCTTACTTCCCTACAGGAAGAGGTGACGCGAGTGCAGGAAGTTCTATACCCCTCCCCTCATTGCCCTCATCCACTTCCGCTTCCTCCTCCAGTACAGAATCCACCCCCCTCGTATTAAACCTCCCCTTCCGGAACCAGAACCAACCCCTGTTAGATCTGAATATCCTGATTTGGCGCCACTTCAAACTTCCGGTCAAGCTTCTTCTAGCTCGGCTGGGAGTATTCTATTTACTAGCTTTTCCCAAAATCAAGCTCCCACATCCTCATGCCTTATTTCCCCCCGACTGGAACCCATAACTGACGCCCCTTCACGTAGCCCTATACTAACCAGACAACTGACCGGTACCCAACAACTCAAACATTATCAGATGCCTCTTCGTCTGAATCCTGGGTCAGCCTATCTCGATGCCGCAGGTCAAATGGCACATGCTGACCCAGTCTTCGTATATGTCCCGTTCACGACTACCGATCTCTTGAATTGGAAGACCCACAATTCCTCGTACACTGAGAAACCACAAGCTATGACCGATCTGTTCACCTCGATAGTTCAGACACATAATCCGACATGGGCTGATTGCCAGCAGTTATTAATGACATTGTTTAATAATGAGGAAAGGACAAGGATTAACCAAGCGGCCATTAAAGCGCTAGAGGATAGAGCCCGTGCTTTAAATCAAGCCAATCTGGCAGCATGGGCCACAACACATTACCCTAATACCGATCCCGATTGGAATGTTAATGGCGCAGATATGGTTCAACTCAAAGCCTATAGAGACGCTATAATTGCTGGCATGAAAGCCGGAGGGAAGAAAGCTATTAATATGTCGAAGACAGTTGAGGTGATTCAGAAAAGTGATGAAGCGCCCAGTGTCTTTTATGACCGATTATTGGAGGCATACCGCTTGTATACCCCCTTTAATCCGGAAGACGCTGATAATTCCCGATTGGTAAACTCCGCCTTTGTCAGCCAAGCTTACGGAGATATTAAGCGCAAGCTACAAAAGTTAGAAGGGTTTGCAGGAATGTCTATCACCCAACTAATGGAGGTAGCAAATAAAGTATACATGAACAGGGAAACAGAGACAAAGAAAGAGGAAGAGCGCAAGATGCGTAAAAAGGCTGATATGATAGCGGTAGCGATCGCAGGCGTAGATAGACGGGGCCCAGATAGAGGCGATAGTAGATGGAATAGGGAGCCTTTGAGTAGGAATCAGTGCGCGTATTGCAAGGAAGAAGGGCATTGGAGAAACGAGTGTCCGCAAAGAGAGCAGTACGAGAGAGACCTACCCAGGACAGGTTATGGAAACTTTAGAGGCAGAGCGAGAGGTAGAGGAGGCCCCGGAGGGAGCAATGGTAATAGAGGGAGTAATGGGAACAGAGGAAGTGTAAGGGAAGATAGGTACTATCCAGCAGCGCAAAGGTCCCGCGATAGAGAAGGTAGGGACTTTGTAGGATTGGCTGACACGGTCATGGAGGACTATTGATACCGACCGGGCTCCATCCCCCTTGGTCGAGCGGAGCCTATGGTCGATGTATCAATAGGGGGAAAAAGGAGTGCGTTCATGATCGACACTGGTGCTGAACATTCGGTGGTGACTGACCTAGTTGCTCCTCCATCTGGAAGAACTATTACTGTAATAGGAGCAACTGGAAGAAGTGCTGCAAAACCGGTTCTTAAAAGTCGACTCTGTACATTGGGAGGCCACGTAGTAAAACATCAATTCCTTTATATGCCTGAATGTCCAGTCCAATTGCTGGGACGTGATATGCTATCCAAATTACAAGCGCAGATTACGTTTCTACCAAATGGAACAACATCCTTAAAGTTTAATGGACCTTCAGGTATTATGACATTATCCGTACCAAAGGAAGAAGAGTGGCGACTTTATACAGCGTTGACTAGCCAAAACCCTAGGAGTGATGAATCCTTATTCAACATACCAGGAGTTTGGGCAGAGAACAACCCACCAGGACTGGCCCGCAATATTCCACCTATTAAAATCGAACTAAAACTTGGGGTTTATCCAGTGAGCCTAAGACAATATCACATCCCGCAGAAGGCTAAGAAGAACATCCAATCTTATCTGGATAAGTTCATACGGTATGGTATCCTAAAATTCTGTACTTCCCCCTGGAACACCCCATTGCTGCCTGTTCAAAAGCCCGGTACAGATGAGTATCGACCTGTGCAGGACTTGAGAGCAGTCAATGATGCGGTTGTTAGTATACATCCAGTTGTGCCCAATCCATATAACCTGCTTGCTTTAATTCCGGGCGGGGCTACTTACTTTACAGTCCTAGACCTCAAAGATGCCTTCTTTTGCCTCCGAATTGCCGCAGAAAGTCAATGTATCTTCGCTTTCCAATGGGAAAACGCTGTAACGGGCTCAAAACGCCAAATTACCTGGACAAGACTGCCCCAAGGGTTTAAAAATTCACCTACCCTATTTGGTTCAGCTCTAAGTCAAGATTTATTGGATTTCGAGTCCATCCCAGGAGAGTGTGTATTGTTACAATATGTAGATGACTTGTTGATAGCAGCAGTTACAAAGGAAATATGTCAGCAAGCAACGCACGATCTACTACACATTCTCTGGAAGGCAGGATACAAGGTGTCTAGAAAGAAGGCTCAGTTGTGTTTGCCAACTGTCAAATATCTGGGATTCCATATCTCTGAAGGTCAAAGAATTATGGGGCCAGAGAGAAAAGAAGCTGTGTGCCAAATACCGATACCCAAGAATAGAAGACAAGTGCGAGAATTCTTGGGGGCAGCAGGCTTCTGTAGGATATGGATTCCCAGCTACGCGAAACTGGCAAAACCTCTGTATGCAGCTATCAAGGGTACAGAGCACGACCCCTTCTTATGGACTCAAGAACAGCAAACGGCATTTGAAGATGTGAAGAAGGCTTTGATGAGTGCCCCAGCATTAGGTCTACCTGATCACACACGACCATTCTACCTGTATGTACATGAGCAAAGAAGAATGGCTGTGGGAGTATTGACACAGTACTTGGGATCATGGCAAAGACCTGTTGCCTACATGTCTAAGCAACTGGATGCAGTGGCCAGCGGACTTCCACCTTGTCTAAGAGCCGTAGCTGCAGCCGCCCTGCTAGTAGCTGAAGCCGATAAACTCACTCTGGGTCAAGAACTTTATGTACGAGTCCCACATGCAGTACAGACGTTGTTGGATTACAAAGGAAATCATTGGTTTAGTAACAGCCGTATGACCAAGTATCAAGCAATGTTGTGTGAAAACCCAAGAGTGCATTTAGAGACTGTAAATACCTTAAATCCAGCTACCCTTTTGCCACAACCTACTGAAAGTCAACATGATTGTTTGGAAGTAATGGATGAAGTATTTTCAAGTAGACCAGATCTTCGTGATTTTCCCATCCAGAACCCCGATGTTCAATATTACACCGACGGCAGTAGTTATGTGAAAGAAGGGATCCGCTATGCAGGATATGCAGTAACAACGATAGACAAGGTGATAGAAGCTCGGCCACTGGTAAAAGGAACATCAGCACAAAAGGCAGAATTGATAGCACTGACATGAGCGTTACAATTGGCTGAAGGTTTAAGAGTGAACATCTACACGGACTCCAAGTATGCGTTTTTAACCACTCATGCCCACGGAGCTTTGTATAAAGAAAGAGGACTATTGAATTCAGAAGGCAAAGAAATCAAGTACGCAGCTGAAATCCTACAACTATTGGAAGCAGTGTGGGAGCCGAAAGAAGTCGGTATTATACATTGTCGAGCGCATCTGAGAGGAGATGGTGATGTAACCAAAGGAAATCGGATGGCAGATAGTGCAGCTAAGCGTGCCGCTGAATCGGGAAGACAGGAGTATGTGGGGCATATAGCTGCTCTTATACCAACTCCACTGTCTCAATGGACTCCAGTTTATACAGCTCAAGAAGAGGAGTGGTTAAAGACTGAACCTGGAAAGTATTTGGAGAACAAATGGTATCAGTTAGAAGATGGAAGAATAGTCATTCCAGCATCACTAGCGGTAGAAATTGTCCAAAACTATCACAACGGGACACATTCTGGGAGAGACAGCACAGAAGAATATCTCAGAAAACATTTCTACATACCAAGATTGTCCAACTTGACTCAGGCCATTGTACGAAGATGTGTAACGTGTGCTAAAAATAATGCAAGGCAAGGACCAGTAAAGCCACCAGGAGTCCAGTTTATGGGGGGACTCCCCATGTCCGATTTACAAATTGACTATACAGTAATGCCTAAATCTGGTGGACATCGCTACCTGCTGGTAGTTGTGTGTACCTATTCAGGCTGGGTAGAAGCATGTCCTACTCGTACAGAGAAAGCAGGGGAAGTTGTGAGATTCCTGCTACGAGAAATAATACCCCGATATGGACTACCCTGCTCTATAGGATCGGACAATGGTCCAGCTTTTGTTCATCAGTGCCTACAACAACTGACTCATATGCTTGGTATAAAGTGGAGGCTTCATACGGCATATAGACCCCAGAGTTCTGGTAAGGTAGAGAGAATGAATAGAACTATTAAGAATCAGTTGGCTAGGGGGCGGAGCCTGGCACTGAACCGGACCGGACGCCATCTCTCCCAGCTCCGTTAATACTAAACTTAATCTAAGTCTAATCTCGGCAATTATCTACCATCCGACCCTGCAAACACCAGATACTGCCGGGGGACACCCCACAGAATCCCCTGATGCCCTTCCAATACTCCCCGAAACACTTTAAGGCGAAACGCAAGACTGGGGCCTACTGCAGGCCCACAGACCGCGGCCTCGAGTACCTCTGGAGCGGGGACCTTGCTGGAGACACAGCGGAGTGGTGGTCGCCACACACAGCACCTGCCCATACACCCATGGGGCGCAGGAACCAGAAGCCTACACCAGGTAATGCCCCAGAGCAGAGGGATATCGGAGCTATGCTCCAGCGGCACACTCCAGCCAAGATGGCGGCCGCCGAAAATCAAAATCCTCCAGGGGATCCCCACACAGCTGCACCTCTCACACCTCAGACTCAGAGCCCACCGGAGGACATGCAGCAACAGCCCACAACTTCAGCAGGTACTACTGAGCCTGCAACCAAACAGGACCTCCAAATCCTATACACAATGCTGCAGGATATTCAAAGCCTCCTCACTACTGACCTGCCCATCTTAAAAACGTCTATACAACAACTGACAGGCAGAATAGAGACAACTGAAACAGGTATTAAAGAGCTCCGCCAAGACACCTCTACCATGCAAGCATCTATACTCCACCTACAAGCAGCCCAACAGGCGCTCTCATTACAAGTAGCGGCGCAGGAAGACAGATACCGCCGCAACCACATAAAGCTAAGGGGCATACCGACCACCGTCTCCCAGGAGGAACTACCACATTATGTGAGAAGGCTGCTGGCCTCGGTGCTGCCACCCGCCACCGCGAAAAAAATCACCATTGCTGGGCTATACCGCCTCCCGACGCCCACCACAACCACTTCTACAATGCCCGGCGACGTCATTCTCCGCTGTGCACTGCCACAAGATAAGGGGCAAATAATGACAGCGGTACGGAATAAGACCCCACTTGCATTTGAAGACGCGCAATTGTCCTTCTACCAGGACCTATCCAAAGCCACTCTTCAATGGCGAAAATCCATGAACCCGGTCACCACCCGGCTGCGGGCAGCAGGAGTATCCTACAGGTGGGGAACGCCACGAACCCTCCTCGTCTCACACAAAGGGACCGTACAAAAGCTGAGCTCTGGGACTGATATTCCTGCATTCCTTGCAACACTGGACATACCGAACGAGACGACCGCCTCAGCAGGATTAAACCGCGCCCACGGATGGGACCCATCCAGTGTGGTACCATTCGTACCAAGGACCGCAGCCGACCATCCGCCTGACACCTGACTGGCAGGGCAGCCACCAGCTCCAACCCAAACCCATTGGAGAGACTTACCGATCCAGCAGCCTTAGGCTGCAAAGTTGTTCAGTTGTAACATTTTGATTTTGGTTTACAGTTGTTGCCTTATTTTTTAGTTTCTTAACGTAGACTCACTCATACGAGGACACAAACACTGACCTGGGTCTCCTAGGAATAGAGAGACCAGGCTCACTATATCTTGATCAGGTACCCACGAAGCAGTACCACATAAGGCACCAGTCCGGTTCCATAAAGCCACGTATAACTCGCTACTTCACTGCAAACACCCCCCGCCCCCCCGCTACCCCCTTGGTCAGGGGCAACACTTCCACCGCACGGCTAAGCCATGCACGAAGGTAGCCAAAGGTAGTCACCCCCACCACAATATCGGCACCCAAGTGCAGGAAAACCACACGATTTAACCCTAGACCCGTGCATGTTTCCAAACTTGCCCACTAATGAGCGGACACGACCGACTTGTAAACCCCTACATTACCTTAGGAACATGCACCTCATGCACCACCCTACCGGGGCTTGAACAGACCAATATACCATGTACCATACTCGCCAATAGCCCACTAGGGACCCACCCATGTTAAACATAAAAAAAAATGTGCATAATCACGATCACTATATATGTGTAACACGTACAATATCATACTGTCTACTTTGCTAAAAATGTCAATTATACATCTCTGTTATGCAATGCACAACAAAAATAAAGAATTCAAAAAAAGAATCAGTTGGCTAAAATGTGTCAGGAAACCCAACTTAAGTGGAACGTTCTCTTGCCCATAGCTCTATTGCGAATCCGCAGTACACCTACCAGAAGGATGGGCCTCTCTCCTTTTGAAATCATGTATGGGCGACCACCTCCCGTACTTGGTAACTTAAGGGGGGATTTGAGTCAGTTGGGAGAAGGAATTACCCGGCAGCAGGTTGTAGAGTTGGGTAAGACTATGGAGGAGGTACAGAAATGGGTACAAGATAGATTACCTGTGAATATTTATCCCCCAGTTCATAGTTACCACCCAGGAGACCAAGTGTGGATTAAAGAGTGGAATAATGTACCGTTAGGGCCCAAGTGGAGAGGTCCTTATGTTGTTCTTTTGTCTACCCCTACAGCGATAAAAGTAGCCGAAGTGACTCCGTGGATACATCACTCCAGGGTTAAACCAGCAGCAGTCGATTCTTGGCAAGCTACAGCAGATCCAGAGAATCCCTGCAAGATCCGGTTAAAGCGCACGACTCAGTCGGAGTGACGAGGAACCTTGTGGATTACAAATTTTATTGTTTCAGAGATTTGGTAAGTGAGTGAGAAGGCCATAATAAAGCCTGTCCGCTCACCAACGAGTGTATAAGCCAGGAAAAGTCCTGAAGGGACCCCTGTGAAGACGAGCAGAACTCCATTCCCTGCAGCCCTTACATCCTGGAAGCTGAGGTGCCTTCGCACGGACGAAGACTGAGGATGACGACGAAAGATGTATTCTTAATAATGTTTTTATATGTGTATTTTTATATTCAGGAAGGTAGAGGTACCGACACTCCTAGCTGTGAGGTATGCATTAAGACTACAAGAACAGGTAACCATATTTCCCAAACCCTAATTTGGCATTCGCAATACGAGTGTAAAGGAGATGTATCAAGATGTAGATACCTAAATATAGAATATAGTGTGTGCCATTTAAGAGTAGGAGAACCTAGGTGCTTCAGTCCAGAGTATCAACCTCGTACAATTTGGTTGACTCTCAGGAATGGAGATCCTCAGGGGACCCTAATTAATAAGACGGTATTAGAATCCGTACATTCTTCGGGTGTTCTGCTATTTGATGCGTGTAAGGCGATATCAAGTGGTAGAAAGCCGTGGAATGTATGTGGGGATGTTAGATGGGAGAGGACGTATGGGTCTAACGATAAATATATTTGTCCCAGTAGTAAAAATAAGTATGTGAGCCCTAGATGCCCAAATAGAGATTATAACTTTTGCCCATATTGGTCTTGTGTGGGGTGGGCAACTTGGGGACAGACAGTAGACAAGGACATGATTGTGACTAAGTTGCCTACTAGTCCATATTGTAAGTCTATGGAATGCAATCCAGTCCATATACTTATAAATAACCCCGACAAGTTCTTAGATAAATATGGTAATTTATTTGGGTTTCAAATATATGGGACGGGTTTAGATCCTGGGACAGTATTGTTTATAGGGATAGAGACTGATACGGTATCCTCCCAGACTCATCAAGTATACCATTCCTTTTATGAAGAGATGAGCATAGATAATAAGATCCCCCATAATGCTAAAAACCTGTTTATTGATTTAGCTGAAAGTATTGCCGGTAGTCTTAATGTTACCAACTGCTATGTGTGTGGAGGTACTAACATGGGAGACCAATGGCCTTGGGAAGCAAAGGAGGTAATGTCCGGTTCTGAGGCAGTTGACCAATTAATATCTACACAAGCCGATTATCATATGAGTGTTAGAGGTAAATCTGAGTGGAGATTAAAGACCTCCATCATAGGTTATGTTTGCATAGCGAGGAAAGGAATGATGTATAATACTTCTGTAGGAGAATTAACTTGTCTAGGGCAAAAAGCTTATGATGATGATACAAAGAATACAACTTGGTGGTCGGCTTCAAATGTCTCAGAACCATCTAACCCGTTTGCTAGATACGCCAATTTAAAGGATGTGTGGTTTGATTTATCCATCACATCTAACTGGAGAGCCCCAGAAAATTTGTACTGGATCTGTGGTAAGAAAGCCTATTCGGAGTTGCCACAGGACTGGGAAGGGGCATGTGTGTTGGGTATGCTCAAACCATCCTTCTTCTTGTTACCTATTGAAACAGGTGAGACTTTAGGTGTTAAAGTGTATGATGTGAATCATAGGAAGAAAAGGGGACCCATAGAGATAGGCGCCTGGGAAGATAATGAATGGCCTCCCCAGCGTATTATAGATTACTATGGGCCAGCCACGTGGGCAGAGGACGGTACCTTTGGTTATAGAACCCCAATTTATATGCTCAACCGTATTATAAGATTACAGGCAGTGGTTGAGATCATTACTAACGAGACATCACAAGCGCTCAATCTTCTAGCGAAGCACAATACCAGGATGAGGACAGCAGTATACCAAAATAGATTAGCCTTGGATTACCTTTTGGCAGTAGAGGGAGGTGTATGTGGGAAGTTTAACATGAGCAATTGCTGTCTTCAAATAGATGACGAAGGGCAAGCAATAGCTGAGCTTACTAGCCATATGGTTAAACTAGCGCATGTGCCTACTCAGGTATGGAAAGGGTATAATCCAAGTAGTTGGTTTGGTAGCTGGTATGAGTGGTTTGGAGGGCTTAAGGCAGTGGTAGGTGGAGTCCTACTAATTTTAATGTTGTGTCTACTCCTGCCGTGTCTTATACCCTTAGTAGTTAGGTCTGTGCAAAGCCTGATAGAAAATATAGCAGAGAGGAAGGCTGCTGCACAGATAATGGCAATTTATAAATATAAGGCTCTAGATCAGGGAGAACCAATGCAGGAAGATGAGTGTTGAAGATTCACATCATAGATAAGTCTGGTCTGGTTCAAGGTAACTTGTGGTGTATGCAAACCAAGGTTAAGTGATGCCTCAAGTAATTGTGAAATATCAAGAGGCATCAAAGGGGGGAATGTGGTGGAATCTCGGTAAAAATAAATTTAGTAGGCCGAGATTACCACGTGGCATGTGTACGTGCATATGCTGACGTATCGATCAGTTGGTTGCACGAGGCAAGATACGATCAGTAGTGTACGGAGCATGTGCAAGAATACAGGATATAGTATTCCCCTCCTCCATTGTGCTGGACAGGCCATGCGGTCAAGCAGGAAGTTAATTCTTATTTGTATTGATTGGTCAAGAGAATGTGCGGGTGGAGCTTAATATGGGAGGAGTTATGTGCCTATATAAGGAGCCTGCACTATTGTCCGGGGCTCAGAACTTGCTGTATTTTGGTGACATTAGTCCCTCTGAGTCCCGATCGGTGATCCAATAAAGAATCTCTTCCTTCCTGAAGAAACCTGTGTCCATCTCTCTGTGCTTGGCTTCCGTCAGTTTCTCCGGTATCAAAACAAACAGCAATATTTCTGGCCGCTGCTACAGCAGCGGCTGCAACAATACCACATTTTTCAGGCATGTGTACATGCCTAATTTTTAGGCCCACTGGTGCAGCACTGTGGCTTCAAAAACCAAACCAAAAAAAAATCCTCCAAGATGGCACCAATATACCAGTGGTCTAAGCATCTTCCCACCTTGGCCTAAAAAGGGGAGGTGATTCAACAATTAAAAATCTCTGCCATTTACACGTCCACTGATAGGAGACGCGGAAGGTATTAAACTGATATGAACAATACTAAACTCACCACTCCTATCTGGTGGCACATTAGCTTGCCCGCGCAGTGCCCCAAATTTCAAGTAAGAGGACCGACCAAGCATCTTCTTCCATCTCCCTGTTACATAAATCAATGCCATATCCATAGAAATTGTACATAATATCCAGGATAGTTTTACAGGGCCAAATCTTGTCGCCTGTTGAAAGAGGTGACCTTGCTCGGGTCCCAGGTGTGCGGTTCCTAAAATGGCTGCCATATACATGTCCACTGATAGGAGACGCGGAAGGTATTAAACTGATATGAACATTTACTAAACTCACCACTCCGAGTGCTGTTATTTATTTAAATTTTTTGTGGTGAGGCTTTACAGGACAGAGTGCTTCTCCACGGGACATGTTAACTCGCGGGCAGCTGGCTCATCAAGGAACGAGAGCAGCTTAAACGAGCAGCTTGAACGGTGTCCCAATAGCTTGCATTTAAAAACCTGTTAAATGTTATAATAACGTCAGATTGCTTTGCAGCAGGATATCCTTCCAGAAGAGATGTATTTGACAAAATGTTGTAATACCTTTAGTAAAAATTAGTGAAAAAATAAATCACAAGCAGGGTACAAATGGCTAATTAAAGCTAAGGATTTCAGGATTAACCATGTTTTAGAGAAGGAGATCCCACCAAAAAAAAAACCCTTGTTCGATTCTAGAAACCTGGTGTGTATGGTAATCTGACCCAAGTCAATGAGGCAAAACTGCAGATGGAGGAAACATGCAAACTCACAAGTTACATTAGCACCACCACTCAAAAAACACTGAATAAACAGACGCAGAACTGTAGCCGTCTCTATATTTTAAAGTAAATTAAGTCATACAATTCACCACCATCATTTTCTAAAAGGGGAAAAATTACTATGGGTCACTTTACCACCAGTGAAGTTCAGCCCACCCCCGGCTCCAACCAATTGACTGAAATCCTCCAAGATGGCACCAATATACCAGTGGTCTAAGCATCTTCCCACCTTGGCCTAAAAAGGGGAGGTGATTCCACAATTAAAAATCGCTGCCATATACACGTCCACTGATAGGAGACGCGGAAAGTATTAAACTGATATGAACAATACTAAACTCACCACTCCTATCTGGTGGCACATTAGCTTGCCCGCGCAGTGCCCCAAATTTAAAGTAAGAGGACCGACCAAGCATCTTCTTCCATCTCCCTGTTACATAAATCAATGCCATATCCATAGAAATTGTAGAGAATATCCAGGATAGTTTTACAGGGCCAAATCATGTCGCCTGTTGAAAGAGGTGACCTTGCTCGGGTCCCAGGTGTGCGGTTCCTAAAATGGCTGCCATATACATGTTCACTGATAGGAGACGCGGAAGGTATTAAACTGATATGAACAATACTAAACTCACCACTCCTATCTGGTGGCACATTAGCTTGCCCGCGCAGTGCCCCAATTTTCAAGTAAGAGGACCGACCAAGCATCTTCTTCCATCTCCCTGTTACAGAAATCAATGCCATATCCAGAGAAATTGTACATAATATCCAGGATAGTTTTACAGGGCCAAATCATGTCGCATGTTGAAAGAGGTGACCTTGCTCGGGTCCCAGGTGTGCGGTTCCTAAAATGGCTGCCATATACATGTCCACTGATAGGAGACGCGGAAGGCATTAAACTGATATGAACATTTACTAAACTCACCACTCCGAGTGCTGTTATTTATTTAATTTTTTTGTGGTGAGGCTTTACAGGACAGAGTGCTTCTCCACGGGACATGTTAACTCACGGGCAGCTGGCTCATCAAGGAACCAGAGCAGCTTGAACGAGGTGACCTTGCTCGGGTCCCAGGTGTGCGGTTCCTAAAATGGCTGCCATATACACGTCCACTGATAGGAGATGCGGAAGGTATTAAACTGATATGAACAATACTCCACTCCTATCAGTAGGTCCGTCCCATTGTGATTTATGCCCCCCACCCACCGCGCAGGGATGGGGGCCGGGGGGGAGGAAAGTAGGCCCCCCCCCATTGTGATTTATGGCCCCCACACGCCGCGCAAGGGTTGGGGAGGACAGTAGCTCCCCCCAGTGTGTATCACGGGCTTTGAGGAAAGGTGTCAATCCATACCTGCCAAGTGACCCTATGTAGGGGGAACAGTCTCTATTCTGCTCTGTGTCAGTGTGTATCATGGTCTCTGTGGACGGGGAACAGTCTCTATTCTGCTCTGTGTCAGTGTGTATCATGGTCTCTGTGGACAGGGAACAGTCTCTATTCTGCTCTGTGTCAGTGTGTATCAGGGGCTTTGAGGACAGGTGTCAATCCATACCTGCCAAGTGACCCTATGTAGGGGGAACAGTCTCTATTCTGCTCTGTGTCAGTGTGTATCATGGTCTCTGTGGACGGGGAACAGTCTCTATTCTGCTCTGTGTCAGTGTGTATCAGGGGCTTTGAGGACAGGTGTCAATCCATATCTGCCAAGTGACCCTATGTAGGGGGAACAGTCCCTATTCTGCTCTGTGTCAGTGTGTATCAGGGGTTTTGAGGACAGGTGTCAATCAATATCTGCCAAGTGACCCTATGTAGGGGGTCAGTCCCTATTATGCTCTGTGTCAGTGTGTATCAGGGATCATTAGGATAGGTGTCAATCCATATCTGCCAAGTGACCCTATGTAGGGGGAACAGTCCCTATTCTGCTCTGTGTCAGTGTGTATCAGGGGTTTTGAGGACAGGTGTCAATCCATATCTGCCAAGTGACCCTATGTAGGGGGAACAGTCCCTATTCTGCTCTGTGTCAGTGTGTATCAGGGGTTTTGAGGACAGGTGTCAATCCATATCTGCCAAGTGACCATATGTAGGGGGTCAGTCCCTATTATGCTCTGTGTCAGTGTGTATCAGGGATCATTAGGATAGGTGTCAATCCATATCTGCCAAGTGACCCTATGTAGGGGGAACAGTCCCTATTCTGCTCTGTGTCAGTGTGTATCAGGGGTTTTGAGGACAGGTGTCAATCCATATCTGCCAAGTGCCCCTTTGTAGGGGGAACAGTCCCTATTCTGCTCTGTGTCAGTGTGTATCAGGGGTTTTGAGGACAGGTGTCAATCCATATCTGCCAAGTGACCCTATGTAGGGGGAACAGTCTCTATTCTGCTCTGTGTCAGTGTGTATCAGGGATCATTAGGATAGGTATCAATCCATATCTGCCAAGTGACCCTATGTAGGGGGAACAGTCCCTATTCTGCTCTTTGTCAGTGTGTATCAGGGATTTGACTATCTTTATTCAGATTCAAAAAATACAATTCCAGGAAAAATTTAACAAACATTTACAAGAACATGTTATGCACATCATAGAAACAACGTGAACCTCTTTAACCCCTTAAGGACCAAACTTCTGGAATAAAAGGGAATCATGACATGTCACACATGTAATGTGTCCTTAATGGGTTAAAGCCACAAACTTAAGACAAAAAATACGTACACACAATGTGTAAGGGTTTGAAAGAATATTCTGAATCCTTACATGTTTACTTTATCGTTTGTTTGATTTTTGTGAACCATATATAAACTACAAGCAGCGTGAAAACTATAAAAACTCAAGTGGCCATGCTGATCAAAATAAAAAGTATGCTTTACACAGCGTATAAGGGTGATGTCACAGCACAACGGGAATCTAACAGGGGAAGAGGTGAAAGTCATCCTCCCCCTCCCACGACCCCGCCATATCTGCCAAGTGACCCTATGTAGAGGTAACAGTCTCTATTCTGCTCTGTGTCAGTGTGTATCAGGGTCTCTGAGGACAGGTGTCAATCCATATGTCAAGGTGTCAATATGTCATATGTCAGGTATCAATCCATATCCATTGTGATTTAGGAATGTTAGGTGATTTCTGCCCTTTATGGATTAAAAGCAGACTCTGCATCAACTGTGTAATTTTCCATGGGAGTTTTGCCATGGATCCCCCTCCGGCATGCCACAGTCCAGGTGTTAGTCCCCTTGAAACAACTTTTCCATCACTTTTGTGGCCAGAAAGAGTCCCTGTTGGTTTTAAAATTTGCCTGCCCATTGAAGTCAATGGCGGTTCGCCGGTTCGCGAATATTTGCCGAAGTTCGCGTTCGCCGTTCGCGAACCGAAAATTTCGGGTTCGCGACAACACTAACTATAACACACAATGGAACTTTTCTGGGATGTCCTGCAATTAACCTCGCATACAAAACCCAAAACGACTGACTCAAACCGTGAACTATGGTAGGACTCCGGGACATTACTCCGAACCATCTCATCACCACACCACCAAAACTACAGGGACATAACTCCGAGGTTTAACCCGTGGAGGGAGCCTCCGCTGCCATACAGGACTATAAGGCTGGGCCGAACTCAGAGTCACTCGCCTCCATATCACACCTCAAAGGCGTACAGAGAAGCACGAGAGACTTGAATGGAACAGGTTGTATGCCCATAAATACACTGTATATATGTGACATATTGTTGTATGCTTCACTCAGTAACACAAGCTCCCTAAAGCCCCCAGAATGCACGACAGTGGTGGTTGACCAATATATGATCACTACCGCTCCCACCCTCCCCTCACATCTTCCCCCACACAGTGTAACGATCGATCCCATGCTCAGCACTAACCAAGCACAACGTATGCAAGTGCCTGTTTGCCCACCGACACATGCACGCCTCACACCAACTATACAGCACACACACTCCGGCAGTCCCACAGGCTGCACTATCATCAACACCCCTCACGTTTCCTCAGCTTTACACCCACACTATCACACACGTACACGTTAGAACAATTGTTCACAGGTACGTCCGGGTATATAGAGAATTCGGACGGGGGAAGCCCACACCCCCAGATAACTCTGGCAGAGTGTAAGACCAGAGACCTTGTACATATCGGTTTATGTTTATGTTTATATTTGTTTTCTGCTAAAAAGGTGCACCACAAAAAGGCGCCACAGACAAGGTTGCACCACATTACACGACTGCAACTGCCCAAGACCCGGGAAAGAGTGCCTCCGCCTCATCACAAGAGAACCAGCCCTAGCAACAAAGTAGGTGACCACACAAACTCACAGCTACACCCCTAGAGCCACACCCATAAATGACCCTAAAAATCATATCCCTTAACGTCAAGGGCCTGAACACCTGAAAGCACGCAAAACTGACATAGCCCTTGTCCAAGAAACCCACATCCCCTGGACAGCGACAATAACATTGAGGGACAGACATTACCCCCAGACCCACAAAGCAAGAGCATTACACAAATGAGCTGGAGTGGCAATATTAGTACAAAAAAACTGCCCACTCCAAGTGACAGGGACACAAACTGACCCTGAGGGCCACTATATTGCTATAACAGGCACAATACACAGCACAAAAATTAGGATAAAAAATGTGTATGCCCAGCCCCTGGCATAAAAAAACCGCCCAGCCCCGGCATACTGGGACAACCTCACAACAATAATCAATGCAGACGGGGATGGGATAATAGTGGTGGGGGGGCGACTTTAACGCTGTACCAAGCCCAGCTATCGACAGAAGCACGAAGACAGGCTCGTCCAGGTCCCAGGGGAGAGGTGCACAAGATAAATTACTGCATACGTTCCTCACCAACACACAACTCCTAGACGCCTGGAGGCTCCAGCATCCAGACAAACGTGACTACACGTTCTACTCAGCGCCCCACAGAACAGACTTGAGAATAGATCACATATTTCTCAACGGTGTATGATGTCCAAACTAGCACATACCGACATTGGCAGCATCACCTGGACAGACCATGCAGATATCACAGTTACATTAGACAAACTCAAGTACTCATGGACATGGACCTGGCGTCTCAACACAAGCCTACTAAACAGCGACACCATTTGTGAAGACACACGCACCCTCATTAGAGAATACTTCACACAAAACGACAGTAGACCCAGAGGTAGACCCAGTAGCGCTTTGGGCATCCCACAAAGCGGTCCTGAGAGGCCACTTCATAAAAGTAGCAATACATAAAAAGAAATGCAACACCCGTGCACTACTAGAACTTCAGGGAGCCCTAGGAAAAGCAGAACAGCAACACAAACATAATCCCACACCCGAAAAATTAGCCAAACTCACCACCCTGAGACACTCAATCAGGGGGATCCTGATTGAGTGGGTCACACACTGTATCCAGAGACCCAGATGACTATTTTACGAAAAGTCCAACAAAATGGACCCCGAGGAGACCACAAACCTATCACAAAGTTACACACAAACAACCAGGAACTAGCAGAGACTCCCAGAGACATAAATAGGGTATTCACGGAGTTCTACTCGAAACTCTATGACCAGACCCAACATCCACAAGATAGCACACTCTTACAAGAACCAATTACCCAAAATAGAAGTGGAAACAGCCATAGCAGCGTTGAAGGGGAACAAAGTCCCAGGCCCCGACGGTTACAACATAGGGTATTACAAGAAATTCAAAGATGAACTAGCCCCCCACCTCACCTCCCTATATAACCACTTTATGTCAGGCGGCGTGTCAGACACAGACATGGCACTGGCAAATATCACGCTCATCCCGAAACTGGGCAAAGACACCGAACTAGCGGCAAACTACAAACCCATCTCCCTGATTAATTCCGATCTCAAAATACATGCAAAGATTCTGGCAGCCAGGTTGGCACCAATGCTCACATGCCTAATACACCCTGACCAGGTAGGATTCATACCTGGCAGGCAACTCTATGAAAATACGCATAGAGGGGCGGTGTTAACATGGTACATGCAGAAATCAGAGGTGCCCTCAATGTCCATCTCCCTTGACGCGGAGAAGGCCTTTGATAGGGTGCAGTGGCCTATCAGTGGCTCGTTCAATATTCTAACGAAGGCGGGCACTGATCGCGAGATGCGGTCACGTGTCCTGCCTAGCTCTAAGAGCGCGCCGCACGTCTCGGGTGCGCTCTTAAAGGGACAGTGGGAGCCGAGATGTAAAACGGTCTCCCATTGGCCCCTGTCATACCACATTCCCCATACACTCACGTTTTGGGGGCGTGGATATGACAGGGGCCAATCAAATTAAATACTAGGGTATTTATACTTACCTCTCCCTTAACTCCCTGCCTTATCGTGGTTTCTGTTTCAGTTCTGTTTCAGTTCTGTCACTTCTCTGTTATACGTCGAGTCCGGCCATTCTAAGGTCCGGTAAGATGTATCTGCTTTATATTGTCAATTGTTGAACTAAATCTTGTGTGTTAGGGTAAACTACCATGACAGCTACAGAGTAGCCTGCCCGGCTACATTGAACTCCTTAAGAATATGGGATCAGGTTGCAACCAAATACTCATTAAGCAGGTTCCCCTCCCCAATGTCCCCCGTACTTAGAAAACCGATCCTTACCGCCAGGAATGAAAGCAGGGGACTTTGCTGGGCTGAAGAGAGCGGGTCTCCAGAGGTATTGTCACCTGTATAAAAATAACCAAATAATCACATACGATCATCTTAAGGAACAAAACCCCCTAACGACCAGAGACCTCTTCCGCTACATCCAGACACGTGACTTTGCTAGCTCCAAAGAGGTCAGGGAGATAGCCACCCTCCCTCTCACCTGGTTTGAAAATATCTGCTACCAGGAAAAACACCCCAAGGGACTTATCTAATTATTATACTCTCACCTTAGCGGGGAAGCCAAAGAGTGGGGAGAGCTCTGATACACGGACCAGTGGGAGGCGGACCTGGGGGAAACACTAGAGGGCTCCGACTGGCAGGACATTTGGGAAGCTACAGCCCGATCATCTATATGTGTCACGCTCCAGGAGCAGTCATTTAAAACGCTCTTCAGGTGGTACCACACCCCAGTTTTTTTTAAATGCATCCACACCCAGGAGTGCACCAGAAAAAATATCCAGCACTCTATAGATGCCATTTAGACTACGGAATAAACAACATCAAAAGCAATATTAATTGACACAGTTCTTGGTTGTTGGAAGTCCTTACTATAAGAAGCCAATCTATTACCTTACTCAAAAAAAAAAACACAAAAGAAAAAAACATATGGATTGAGAGGTTTTAACCCAGAGGAACTCCTGATTTGTCCTCTAGGGAAAATAAGCAGAAATTCAAAGAACCCACAAAAATAAATAAAAAATAAATACACACTTCTGATAACATGCAAATCTATTGAAATGGCCACGAAAAAAAAAAAATGATTCACAGTGTGAATCACAGTTGGCCAAATACATTGGTACTAAACTTATAATTACCACTACTTCTACCTCCACCCAAGCAATGTGCCCAGGGCTTATATACACTTGTAGTCAGGCCGGGGCTGGCCATGGGCCTAGACCAACAGGTGATATCAGAGGATTTCCCCTGCTGGACCAGGTAGGGCCGGTGCTATCCAAGCGCCCAAGCTGAGCAACATATCCACAGGCAGAGATCATACCTCCCAGGTGCATATATCTGGAGCTGAACATAAGCTCCAGAAAATGGTAAGTAGCATTTTTCTTATTTGACCTCACCACTTATAGAATATACTACACTATATTCTGTCCTTATATTTTCCATACTGACTCACCACCATACAAGTTTCCAGACACCCAGAAGATGTAGCCTCTCCTGACCTAGACCTAGTTACTGCCAGATAGAAGAGACTCTGGTTTGGGAAGTACCCGCTGCCATACCCAGATCTAACAAGCGCTAGGAACCTCACCATCGCACGTATACACACATACATGTAATGATGTATATATTTTAAGACTACCTCCTATTAACATACCTTGTATGTGTATGAGGGTGGCTTGGCTTCCCTGGGTCCTGCTGGCCAAGGCTGATGGGAGTGTGGGGATGGAGAAGGTTTACTCCTTACTGCTTCCTCCCCTCCTCCCCTCCTTCTCTGCCTCCCTTACGCCTCTGTATGTATGTGGAAGGAGCCTCCCAGTATTGTCAATACTACAGGGGCTTGGTCAGGCTGTTAAAGGACAATGGTGCCTGACAGGGCCCCTGTTCACCAATATCCAACCAGCCTTAAGTGCATGGGCCACCCAATGCATGGGCCTCCCAGTATGTAGTTCCGTCACTGCCTCACACACTGCATTTCTCACACATTGCACCCTTCACACACACACCCTGGATTCTCTACGCACATTACATTAACTGTATGCAAACACACACTCTTTACAGCCCCCACATACTACATCACCTATACACACACATACAATACAGTCCCTATACTATGTCCCCTACACACACACACACACACACACACACTCTCTCTCTCTCTCTACAGCACCTAGCCACACATATCACACTACAAACACAACATAACTGAAACCGAACTAGTTACACAAAATACCACATCACAATCAGCTCACTCTATACACACACAATTCCACCAGGGCCGTCTTTAACTCGGTTAACACGGTCTTTAACAACTCATGACTAAACCCGGAGGGCTGCAGCACCTGATGCAATCAGGGGCCCCCGGCCCTTTAAGATTACTCCGGACCGGGTCCCTGTTATGTTGCCTGTTGCTGTGTGTAAATCTGGCTGTGTGTGTATCTGTTTCTTATTCAGTGTGTGTATCTGGCTATGTGTGTCAGTGTCTACATCTGGTTATGTGTGTGTGTGTGTGTGTATATCTGACTGTGTGTATCTGGCTGTGTGTGTGTGTGTGTGTGTATCTAGTTGTGCATGTCAGTGTGCGAATCTGGCTGTGTGTGTGAATCTGCCTGTGTGTGTGTGTGTATCTAGCTGTGTACTTCTGTGTGTTTCTAGTTGTGTGTGTCAGTGTGTGAATCTGGCTGCGTGTGTGCGTGTGTGTGTGTGTGTGTGTGTGTGTATCTGGCAGTGCATCTGGATGTGTGCATTTGGCAGTGCATCTGGCTGTATGTGTGTCTGTATATGTACCTCTGTATGTCAGTTTGTTTGTGTATCCATTTGAATGAGGCAAAAATGTGATTCTTTGTTTCACTAATTTGCATATGCCCACCCAGAATCATTTGCGGTAGTAACATCACTGCAAATTTGTGATTTCTGTGGGAAAAGCAAGTCTTATGGCTTGACTGGTGTGCAGATTTTTGTTTAACATAATATTAACTATCCACAGACTTCAGGTGGAAGGGGTTTCAATCCCAATTTTTTCCCCACCATAATCTTTTTGGTTTTTGCTATGTATATGTACAGGTGATACTTCAAAAATTAGAATATCGTGCAAAAGTTAATTTATTTCAGTAATGCAACGTAAAAGGGGAACCTAATATATGAGATAGATGCATTACATGCAAAGCAAGATAGTTCATGCCGTGATTTTTCATAAGTGCGATGATTATGGCTTACAGCTCAGGAAAACCCCTTATATACGCCTACAAGTTCACTAAGAGGTAAGGGTAACATGCATATTTAATCAGTACGTCCTGTCTCGTACTTCGTTATCCCATCTAGTCTAGACCTGGCTGTCAGGGTCTTAGGAGTCCAATAGTGGTAATCCCTCCTGGCTTTCTTCGCCTTAGGTTAGTGGTCCCGCGAGGTCAACACCCATCCTCATTCTCGGAGGTACTACACCCCTCGGGCCAAATCATAGTTAGTCGCCTCGCATGTGGCATAGAGAGGGCCTCACCTGTCACCCCCATTCTATCTTATGCTTTACTGGTCACTGAGAGGGCGACACCCCGCCACAATGTTCGGTGACCACGAAATCCCCTCGCCCAACGCATAGATAGAGCCTTTCAAGCCGTTTGGCATCTAGCAGGGCCTCACCTGCACCAACCTAGTGTAATTGTTTCGCCGCCTTGCGGCACTAGCTAGCATGTCTAACGCTTCACTACAAGACGATGACTTATCACTTGCCAGCACCCCAACCAGGTCTAATTCTCAGCCAAGACAAACCTGCACAGCGTCCAGCTACAGATCCTAGACAATTCCCAAAATTACAGCCAAACTAAACAGAAGAAACATTCCCTTTCCTGCCACAGCCAGGAAAGTCAAACTTTTCAGTTTGCTAAATACACAAAATGATGACGAAAGACCTGGCCCTAGTTCTGAATGTACCATTTAAAGCAGTTTGGTAGAACTACATAGTATGATAACCAGGGCCGGCCTTAGGCATTTGGGCGCCCTGTGCAAAAAATCTTCACAGCGCCCCTGGAAAATGCCGCCCAAGGCAAATGTCTTGTTAGCATTGCGGCTAACAGACATGCCGTGTGAGCTATGCGGCCGCAGGGCGCCCCCTGCACCATTGCGCCCTGTGCGGCCGCACAGCTCGCACACCCCTAAGGCCGGCCCTGATGATAACCTCTCTGGTGGCTTCTGTAGCTACAATTAACAACCGGTTAGATAACCTGGAAGCCACTAACTAAACCATCATTCCGGAGGTCCAACTTCTAGTAGATCAGTCTGAAGCAAGCACAGGAGGTAACTCTACTCCTGTTCCTGCCAAAAGAACTAACACTATTAACCCTGTACATTTGATTCCACAAAATTTAAAACAAGACATACTAGAAGGCAAATATATCAATCTCCTCATTGCTTCACAGGATATAATTGAAAACAGGTCTTAGACATTTGATGATATATCCATGGTAATGAAGTCTAGAGACTCCAGACTTAAAAGGAAACTGAATATTCCAGAATTTGTGTTATCTTTCGGTTTATATAGGGATGTTATTTGCTCCTCCTTCCCACACCGTAGAGAAGAACTAATTTATATCTGCACAAGCTGGTGGATCTAGCTTACAAATATGGAGGCTACGCATTCTACGACTACCATAAGTCCTTTTCAGCCAGATCAGCTGCGTCACTGGCTCAGTACAACACTCCTACTGACTGGGGCCAGTTAGACACAGAATTGTTCTGCAGACATTTTGCAGGGCTTAAAACACCAACTTGTGCAATATGTTCATCAGCTTCTCATACGGCAAATTTCTGCCCTAGTAATGTGGATTGTCCTTCTACTAGTAACACCAGTCCAGACTATCATCCAAACACGACTCAGAGAGAAATGAAAAACAAATTAGGGAGGCCTATTGTTTTTCTTGGTAAAGCACAAGTGTGTAACAACTTCAAAGCGGGGGGATGTAGTTACAGCACATGTAGACTGCTCCACGTTTGCTCAATCTGTTTTAGAGCACATGCAAAAACGAGGTGTCCGAACAAACTGTTCCGTAAGAAATCGCTAACCCCAATAAACGTACCCAATTTACAATGTTACTTGACTGATTATCCTTCTTCACATCTGGTTGACTTTCTCATCTCTGGTTTCACTAATGGCCCCCAATCTACAATCAGCACTAACAGATCCAATTAGTTTAAAAGAACTTCTCAATAAAGAAGTCGAGAACGGTTTTATGATAGGACCCTTCACAACACCACCGTTCACCTCTTGGAGAACAAACCCTCTAGGCATAGCCATGGGTAAATTTCACAACAAAATGAGACTAATTATTGATTTCTCAGCTCCCCACTCTTCCACTACCCCAAGTTTAAATTCACTAATACCTTCAGAAGACTTCTCGTTACAGTACGCAAAAATAGACGATGGCATACAAGCCATTATCAACTTTGGCAAGGCAGCCTGGTTAAGCAAAACAGATATCACAAATCCTTTTAAACTTCTACCAATTAGTCAATCACTCTAGCATCTGTATGGCGTTAAATGGGAGGATAAATACTATTTCGCGACAAGGCTGACTTTCGGTTCCAAAAGTAGCCCAAAAATTTCCGCTGTATTCGCAGAGACCTTAACCTGGCTATTACTTAACAAAACCAGATGTCCAATAGTGATACATTACCTTGATGACTTTCTCTCTATTGGACCTCACTACCACACACCATACAGTCTATAACACACACTTTCCCTTTTCAAGGAATTAGGTGTTCCGGTAGCCGAAGACAAAATAAATGTATTTTTCTGTAGAAACTATGGTTGCATTCACAACTTTTTGCCACTTCTCTTTAAAAGTAGCATACATTACGATAAAACTATACTTGACAGGTATACATTACATGTTAACACTTTACCAAAATAAAACACCAATCTTATCCACATACCCCCCAATAAAACATACTGAAAGTTATCCAGAGGCTAAAAGCCCAAAAATCCCATCCAAGACATCTTTAAAGAAATCTCTGAGTTATTAGATAAAAATCCTTTCAAACATACCACTAATCTTGTAATCAAGTCAGCGGCATATTTGGCCTTTTTCGAGTTTTTGAGACCCATAGAATTTTCGGTAGAGAAAATGCCTGAGCTTAACGCATGCCTTAAGCAAAAATACTTAACAAAAGTGAACGACCATTACATTCTCGCATCCCCCACTCTAAAAAAAAAAAACAAGCAGGCCCCCCAGTAGAAAAAAAGTATTTCCTATCGGATCCAACTGGTGCCCAGTTCAGGTGCTGGACAATTTGATTCAAAATCAGACCATAAAAAAATCCAGAACTTCCTCTGTTATCTCTACAAGGGAAACCACTTACCACTAAACAATTCATGCTATTAATACACACACTATTACTGAGACTAGGCCTCAATCCAGCCTCCTTCTCAGGTCACTCATTCCGAATTGGGGCTGCCACTGCAGCTTCTAGTAATAATCATGTTCCGACACATATCATAAAGAAAATGGGTCGCTGGAAGTCTTCTGCATACAACAGGTACATTCCAAACCCAGAAAAGGAAATCAGACTTGCTTTCTATAATGTCAAAATAACATTGCTTGTGGAAATAAATAAATTATTTTGCATATTTTTGCCCCCTTTTTTTACAGTCCTAACCACTCGTCGGCTTCAGCACACCTCAACTGACTCCCGCTTTTATCAAATCTACATTCAAATTAATTATACGCCCCATTCCTTATCCCGTACACAAGTGTAAGGCATATGCCTGAAATTGTGAGAGGGATTATTTGGCCTATATAATTCCAGTAACCCCCGGCTTACCTGTCATCGTCGATTTCGGAAATCCACCACACCCTCTGTTATTCATATTAATCTATCCAGGTAGGCCCTCTTTTTTACAGGCCTAACCTCTAGTCGGTTTCGGCACACCTCAACCGACTCCTGCTTTTATCAAATCTACATTTAAATTAATTATACGCTCCATTCATTATCCCGTACATAAATAAATTATATATACATACACACACACATATATACATACACACACACACACACATATATATATACACACACATGTCAGTGTGTGTAAGTGTGTATCTATGCATGTGACAGTGCATACATCCCAACATTTCAATGCCAACACTGCACACAAATACACTGCAACATTTCAAAGCTAACACTGCACACAGATACACGCCTGCATTCCAACATTAACACTGCACACAAGTACACCCTTGCGTTTCAACAAGAACACTGCACAAATACATCAATTCATGTGTACCTGTATGTATCCGAGTGTGTCTACATATCTGTGTAAGCGTGTATCTGCTAGTGTGTGTATGTGTATGTGCTAGTGTGTGTGTATATGCCAGTGTGCACGTGTCCAGGTGTGTGCATGTATCAGTGTGTTTATGTGTATTTTGTGTATGTATATCTGTGTTAGTATGTATGTGCATACATCCCTGCAAACACAAACATTATATAAAAACACACCCTTTCACTCAAACACCAATACTACACACATGCACATCTGCATTTAAAAGACAAAACTATCCAAACACACCCCTGTATGTAATTACAAACGTTACACACAAACACACCCCTTTATTAAAACGCAAAAATTATATACAAACACCAACTCTACACACAGAAGCACACCTGCATTTAAAAGCCAACACTACATACAAACCCACACCCCTGCATTCTAACACAAACACTAAACACAATTCCAATGGTAACAGTACATTCAGGACCAGCCCGTCCATAGGGCAGTCTGGGGCCATGACTCCAGGCCACCCTTAAACAGGGGCGGCATTTTCCTGCCCAACCATTTGGAACCTGGACCACCTCTTCTGCATATATATATATATATATATATATATATATATATATATACACAGCAAAGGCGGCTCCCTAATCATTAACGCAGACTGTCTGTGACTGAGGGCCCGACACCAGGAGTTGCCCTGTATGCCATGGGGTGCAGGGCCCCTCCACTCAGTCTGCCCTGACTGAGAGCCTCCAGTCTGCAGCTCTGCCGTGTGTGAGCTGCAGACTATGTGATGGAGGTCTCACGAACTCAAACTATGTGGTCGTCAGCTCACACCCGGCGAAACTGCAGATTGGATAGCGATCCCACTGGATCACCAGGGATATGGTATGTACCTACCCGCCCCACACAGCCTGCATCCCCCCACAACCTGCCCAACCACCACAACCTGCACCACCCCACTCAGCCTGCACCCCCCACATTCTGTTCACCCAACACAGCCTGCACTCTCCTCCACAACCTCATCACCCCACACAGCCTGCACCACCCCCACACAATCTGCCCACCCCACACAGCCTGCACCACCCCCACACAATCTGCCCACCCCACACAGCCTGCACCACAGCCTTCACACCCTGCAGCCTGACGACCCCCACACCCTGCACCCCCCCCCACAGCCAGCACCATCCCTAACAGCCTGCCCCACACCCTGTTCCCCCACAACCTGCACTCCCACCCTTTAAAGCCTACCCCATCAACCTGTCCCCCACATCTTGCACCCTCACACACCCTGTAACAAACCCAGCACCCCTAAATCCTGCATCCTGCACCCCCAAAGCCTGCCCCAATCCTTAATGCCTGCCCCTCCCACACACTGCCTGCCACCTCACCATGCTCCCCAAACCATTTGCTCCATCCCATACAGCATGGACCATCCTTTACAGCCTGCCTCCCCCACAACTTGCACCTCCACACCCTGCCCCGCACACCCTGCACTGGGGGCCCAAGCAAATGCTTGCCAAGGGTCCAATCAATATTAAAGACTGCTAGAGGTCTTCGGTCTTCAGCAGAGTTCTGTGCAATACCCTGGAAGAGCATTGAACCAGCATGACATATGCACCGTCGTTATTCGGCAGGTGCCATTTTAGTTTACCTTAAATAAAACACTGACACCGAATTTATCTGTTGGATTATAACGTCCACAGCTTTATTAATTATTAAATATGTAAATAAATAAATTAACAATTTAGGGTCATTGTCCATCTAACATTATATTACTATCCCCCCGTACAATACCCCTGACAATGACCCTATCTTTTGAACAATAATTAACATTCACTTAACATATAACCAGAAACACACGGCCTACCAGAGAGGCCCCAAAACCATCTGTTAACTGTAGGGGTGTACCCAGACACCCCTACCCCCTAGGTTCGTAGCCACCGAAGAGCTTGAACCTACCAACATCTAATCCATCTGGCCTACTCCAGCCTAGGCCTTGGCCTGTCCATTCCCAATTCCATCTAACTCCTGGCTTTAACACGCCCTGTTCCCGCCGCTGTGACCAAACGGGATCAAACTCAACTATAGGGAGGGAGGGTGGGACAAGTGACAGGTCAGTGCAATTCAGATTAACTGGCTCCTCACTTAAGATGGCCGCCTATTTACACTACCTGACTCCTCCCCTACTTAGCCCCGCCCTGAACATCCCAAACCTTTCCACCTGCCTACTTCCTGGCCTTGTCAAGGCCCACTCCCCTGTTTCACTGTTCCATGGGCTTCATGACATATGCACCGTCGTTATTCGGCAGGTGCCATTTTAGTTTACCTTAAATAAAACACTGACACCGAATTTATCTGTTGGATTATAACGTCCACAGCTTTATTAATTATTAAATATGTAAATAAATAAATTAACAATTTAGGGTCATTGTCCATCTAACATTATATTACTATCCCCCCGTACAATACCCCTGACAATGACCCTATCTTTTGAACAATAATTAACATTCACTTAACATATAACCAGAAACACACGGCCTACCAGAGAGGCCCCAAAACCATCTGTTAACTGTAGGGGTGTACCCAGACACCCCTACCCCCTAGGTTCGTAGCCACCGAAGAGCTTGAACCTACCAACATCTAATCCATCTGGCCTACTCCAGCCTAGGCCTTGGCCTGTCCATTCCCAATTCCATCTAACTCCTGGCTTTAACACGCCCTGTTCCGCCATAGCACATGACTTGATCCCTTAAGGACATGTGCGCCCCCCACCACCCTGAAACAGGGCCAAGCTAATCCCTTCCTGAAAGCCTAGATTGAGCAAGTCACAACCCACGTCTGACAAGTGTACCCCGTCTCTCCTAAAATAGCCCGGAAGCATGTCCTCCAGTTCCCTATGCCGAACTACAATACCCCCCACTCGACGCACAAAACTCGCCATTGCCCTGTTAACCTTGCCCCTGCATCGAGCCACTGCAGCTGGATCCCTGGCGTGCCGCCACGTGAAACGGGGGACCATTTCCGACCACACTACCACCACGCCAGGGACCAGGTCCAACAGCCGATCCACGTCTCTCTTCATCCGTCTAACCAACTCCCTTTGCGGAATCAGACCCAAATCATTCCCACCCCCGTGTAATAAAACTATGTCCGGAGCAGACCCCCCGGCCAACCTGCTAAACAACAAACTACTAAGGCTTTGCCAGCTAAACCCCCTAAAGCCAAACCAAGAAATCGACACTTCTCCTTGAGTAAAACCCAGCTGTGCTCCACTTCTCCGAACAGCAGCCCTCTTCTGAGCCCAATAGACATACGAGTGGCCCCAGATCCACACTTTCCATCCTGCAAAGAAAAACACGTTAATACCAAACAGATGGATTCCACTTCCATCACAGCATCCCATCGCCCTGCTCACACCAGCCTATCTGGTCTAACGTATGATCTAAAACGCAAGGATTCCCACCTCCCTATGCGTTTAATCCTCTCGTCCCCCAGTCCCAGCCGTGCGGCCTCAGTTGCCGCCCCAATTCTAAAGGAGTGAGTCCCAAATTGCCCTGGCTCTAGGCCCAGCTTACTTACCCCCATCCTAAACACCCTCGCGAACTGGAAGCGCGACAGGGCCGAGCCATCCTGGTGCACCAAGAAGCAACCATCACCCCCCGGGCGCAATGCCCGGTACTCCGACCCCTTTTCAACTGGGCACACCCCTGACCCAGGCAACCCGAACAACACAACTGCGCAACCTTTGCCAAAAATGTCCGTCTTCGAACGGCGTAACTGAATTCGCACCCTGTCCTCGCGAACCTCCACATCTGTGAGCTGAAGACCCCCAAGGCCCTTCTTGTTTGCGCTTACCAACTCCCCGATCCGAAAAGCCCCGAAAAAAGCCCACACAAATGCCACCGTGAACAACGACACCTCAAATGAGGAGCTGCAAATACCCGGAAGAACGCCCACCAGCTCCCGCAACAATTCAAAGGACACTGGTCTACGCGAGTCTACCGTTTTCTTCCCCCTCTTGAATCCCTTCACTGCCTGACGGACCAGGAAGTGTTTGGTATCATCAACCCAGCCATTGAACTTAAACAGGAAAGCCAAGGCAGAGAGATGCCTATCCACCATGGCAGGCGACGCCTGAGCCGCGAACAGTCGACAGAGTAACCACAAAAGTGCATCCAAGCGTTGCCCCTCCGTAGGGGCGCTACTCACCTGAGCCACCGTCTCGTCCCACAGTTTCCAAACCTTTACGTAGGACGCCCACGTGCTCGGCGCCAGTGACCTCCTCACACAGTCTCCAAGCAGGCCGTCCCGAGTTGCCACATCACACCCGGGCACTCCTGACCCTGGGCCAGCGCGTCCGGCGCAGCCTCCCGGAAGCGTTCCCACTGAAAACGAGACAGTGAGTCAGCCACCACGTTCTGGAGCCCCGGGATGTGCCTAGTCCTGAACACTATGTTGAATGACATACAACTAAGTACTAATTGTCGAAGCAGGCGTACTACCGGGGGCGACGAGGCGGTCAAGCTATTGATCGCTTGCACTACCGCCATGTTATCGGAGTAGAATACCACCTTTTTGTCAGCCAACTCCGTACCCCAGAGTACCACCGCTACAACGATGGGAAACAACTCCAAGAACGCCAAGTTCTTAATCAGAGGACTCACCTTCCACGGTTCCGGCCACGCCTCCGCGCACCACTTACCTGCCAAGTAGGCCCCAAAACCAACACTGCCGGAAGCGTCCGTAAACAACTTCATTGCTGCCGACGACACCGTCGGTTCCCGAAAGAACACTGTCCCGTTAAAGTTGCCCAAAAACTGTTCCCAAACCCCCAAATCGTCCTTCATCTCGGCCGACACCCGAATGTAGTGCGACGGCCGCCGCACCCCACTCGTTGCCTGCGCCAACCTCCGGCAAAATATCCTCCCCATGGGGATCACCCTGCACGCAAAATTAAGGCTCCCCACGAGGGACTGGAGCCCCCGCAAGGTCACCTTCCTTGCCCCCTTGACCACGTCCACTAGCTGTCGCAGATGCCGCAGCTTATCCCTAGGCAGCCTGCATTCCCCGAGCTCCGAATCAATTTCGAGACCCAAGAAGCTAAGGCACGTGGTGGGGCCCACCGTCTTGTCCCCCGCCAACGGCACCCCAAAGGTATGCGCCACCCGCTGAAAAACTTTCAGTACCTGAGCACACCGCTCCGAGTCCCGTGGGCCGACACACAGAAAATCATCCAGGTAGTGCACTACAGCACCCCCGGCCGATTCCGTGCGCACCACCCATTCCAGGAAGGTACTAAACCTCTCGAAGTAAGCACAAGAGATGGAACAACCCATAGGCAGACACAAGTCCACGAAGATTGCACCCTCAAAGTGACACCCCAACAGGTGGTGACAGTCCGGGTGTATGGGCAGCAGCCGAAAAGCCGCCTCCACGTCCACCTTGGCCATCAGCGCCCCACGCCCCGCTCTCCTAACCAGCTCGACGGCTTTGTCGAATGACGTGTAGGAGACCGAGCATAGGTCGGCGTCGATGTCATCATTCACCGAAGACCCTTTCGGGTGCGATAAATGATGAATCAGACGAAACTTTCCCTCTTCCTTCTTGGGAACCACCCCCAATGGTGACAACCTCAAATTCGCCAAGGGCGGAGCCGGAAATGGCCCTGCCATCCTCCCAGCTTGCACCTCCTTGGCCAACTTCTCCCGCACAACCCCCGGGTGTTCCCTGACCGACCTGAGGTTCTCACAAGGTGCCCCCGGCCCCGTGGCTTTGAAGGGAATTTTGAAACCCTCGGCAAATCCCGCCCGAAGGAATTCTGCCACGGCCTGATCAGCGTATTGCCTTAGCCAAGGCAACATCGCGCCTACCTTCACTGGTGACACCCCCAGCGGGAGCTGTGTGAGCGGCCGCTCCCGCTGCTCCTCCCCCTGTGGCCGACTTACCTTTCTTGAAGCACCTGTTGACCCCGTGGTTCCCGCCGCACCCTGAGCATTCGTGCCGGAATCTACAAGCGGATCCCCACTTACACTGTCCTTCGTTGAAGGCCCAGCAGGCACCTTTCTTTTGACCTGCCGCCACCGCCCCCCCGGGAGCGGTGCCGGCAGTCCCTGGAAAGGGCGCACTCTTTTGCGCCATCATTAACCGCATCCAAAGCGGCAGGTCCATTTGGTCCCAGCGCATGGAAGGGTTGGCCGCCAGTCGCTGGCGGAACTGCTCGTCATACCTCCACCATGCCAACCCTCCATAGGTGCGGTATGCGTCCCCGATTCCGTCCAAGTAACAAAACAACTGGGAGCAGCACTCCGGCCGCTTCTCCCCAATAACACTGGCCAAAATGCAAAAGGCTCGCAGCCAATTGCCGAAGGTTTTCGGTATCTTGCGATACCTCCGCCTTTTCTCCTCCTCCTCCTTCTTGGCGTCTTTTTTGTCCTCCTCTTTTAAATCTAAGAATTCCTCCAGGGGAAGAAGGGAAAATATTTCCACGAATTCCCCTTTCGCAATCTTCTCTTTCACCTCCCCTTTCAAATGGCAACCCAACGGCCCCGCGAAGGACACATGTACATTCTGACGTGCTGCCTCCGTAATGTCCCCCCCCGTCACGTCGAGTACCCCGTCCCCCACCGATGATCCGTCAGGCTTATCAGTGGGACGCGTTTCCTCCCTAGTACCACCTGTCACTCCTGAGGATACCCCCACCAACCCCGACCCACTGCCTTCACCTGCTGACCAAACCCTATCGAACCTAAGTGGCTCCCTATCCTCTGACCACGAATCTATAAATGATTTCAAACAATGTATGAATGTCCCCGGGTGTGGTGTAGAGGTAGACTCACCGCTGATGCCCCTGGCCGCCGCAGGCCGCGGGGTTGCTGTCCCTCCATCCGCCATTTCTGACACTGGAGCTCCCAGTAGACGCCGACTCCTGCCCGCCTGGTCCCTCCTCGGAACCGCTGGTGAGTTACTCCGCGACCTGTAAGGAGAAGACATCCTGGGTAGTCTGCCCGAGTAGCTCCCTACCCGCCCTTCCTCCCTACGCTCTTCTCCGACTGCCCTGGATCCTCTCCACTGCTCTTTCCGACCTCCCTTGCTGAGCTCTCCCCGTCGCTGCTCCCTGAAGCTCCTCTCTGAAGATCTCGATCCACTGTGCCTTCTGCTCCGCCTCCCCTCCTCTGACCTGGACCTCCTTCTCCTCTCCCTGACGCTGAACCTGGACTCACTGCGGCCTAGCCGTGAATGGCTCCTGTCCCTGCTGTCCCGTCCTCCCGACCAGCTCCTGTCACTGCTGCACCTGGCGCTGCTGCTGCGCCGCTGGCCGCCCCGGCCCTTTGCGGCCGCTTCCTTTTCACTAGGCCGTACCTGAGGGCAGCCGGATGGGCCCCCCCGCTCTATACTGCCATCTCTAGTTCCCCGGTATCGTGCTGACACCACAGGCTCTCCCACAGCCGCTGCGCCTGGCCCCCCACCGGCCGCCCCGTCTGACTCTGCCCTAGCCCCTAAGGATAGGCCGCCTGTCGCTTTCCTAGCTCCAGAGACCCTCTGAGCCGCCCGACCCGCTCCGCTGTCCTCTACTCCTAGTCTACTGCTCTCAGTCCTGGCCCTCCCTCCGGCCGCCCCTTCGGATCCCTTGCTGGCCTGGTCTCCCCGCACTGCCTGGCGGACCGCTGGTGCTGTAGTAACCCGACTAGTATTCCCACCTTGCCCCTCAGTGATACCGCTGGAGGTTGACTCACCGGGACGCTCAGTCCGTTGCCCACTGGCCGCGTGGGTGAACCCATCCGCAGCCGCATGGTCCACTGGAGGTGCCGCAGTCCCTCTTTCCGCTGTCCCGCCGGCCGCCATTACGCGGGGCGCCTTCTGACTTCGTGGCCTCCGTTTTGCGCCCACAGTCGCCTGCCCGGCGGGTCCGCCCGAAGGCGCCTGCCGCATTCCCTCCGCCGTCGCCGTGCTCGGTCCGGCCTCCGAACCGCCAACCGCTGAAGGGCTCCTCCGCCGCCGGGCCGCTGGGGCCTCTCCCGGGCTCAACCTCTGTGGCGGCCTGGTCCTCCGCGCCGACCTCCTCTCCGGTCCCTCCGCGTGGGTGGCAGCAGCCCCGATCTGTTCATGCAGCCACGCCAGCCCTCGATCACGAACCGCCGCCCGAACTCCGTCCAAAATCTCCTCTAGGGACGCCATTACCTGCAGAGGGAGAAAAAGAAAAAAGAACTCCGCCGACCAGCCACAAGTGACAGGTCAGTGCAATTCAGATTAACTGGCTCCTCACTTAAGATGGCCGCCTATTTACACTACCTGACTCCTCCCCTACTTAGCCCCGCCCTGAACATCCCAAACCTTTCCACCTGCCTACTTCCTGGCCTTGTCAAGGCCCACTCCCCTGTTTCACTGTTCCATGGGCTTCACACTCACTTTAATGGGTTACGTTACAATATGTATGTCTCTATGTCTGACACCTGCTTTGTAAGTGATTTAGTGGAATCCTCAGTTCCTAAACCTGCCTTGAGCTGGGTTGAGATTTATGGCATAATTGTTTCATTTTTCTGTGCATATGCGCCTTATGTCTTAGTCCACCTATTAAATATAAACCAGATTCAAAACTCACTACATCTCTTTTAGGATTAACTCTATGAATTTCTATCACTAATATAGTGGATGTGATATGCACATTGTCAAATACCATTTCAGCCTCAATGTTCTCTAACGATACTTTTTTTTTCTTGCATTGGCTCCAGCAATGTGATAGATTTAAGAGGAATTACTTATTTTAATGTATATATGAGTAGCTGGACAAAAACTTTACCTGTAGTGATAAAGCTATGTCAAATAAGTAAATGGGGGGAAAAAACTATGTTTACTAGTGTATTCTTCAGAAAAAAATAAGACTTGCTGAATGCAAAAGCTTTTTTTCTGGCTATGGACCATCCTTATCACTGTTCTAACCTTATCAATCATATCTATATATGATTTTTCTCATCCAATGCTGATAGTGCAGGAATTTAAGAGAGAGGTTTTGCTCCCATGTAAACCTGGACGTCAGAGTCCTATAAAACAGCATTATAAAAAAAAGTAAGCACACACAAAGTCCAAAGATCTGGAATCTGTCTCTTTCTTAATAGCAATAGTATTTACACATGACAATACAAGACTCGGCAGTTTTGACATAAGAAAGAAACCCGAGACATTAGAGAACTGTTTAATGTTTGGGAGTGCCTACTGAAACTTTATGGACAGACTAATTGTGACAGTAACCTGCAGCAATAGTGGGTGAAGAAAAAAAAAAAAAATCACTTTGTTAAATGTGATTGGTGCCGTCTCTTGGAGTCATGAAGAGGGTTACAAAGGGGTCTACCAGCTTGCCAGCTATAATGTATTCTAAGACACACACCTGTGTACACATGTGAATACCATATACATGCAGAATTTATTAAAGTTGGTGGAAATCCAGTGTACAAATAAACTTGAGTGTAATATACAGCTGATTATATATAATAATAAGAAGAAATATGAATTCAGGAGCTGGTTCCATTTTTCCTGCAATATAATAAATCTCTTGCTGTCCAGTAATTATACACAAATTAAACCTCTTTGGCATCAGTAAATATTGGTTTTATTATTTTAGTATCCAAGATGTCCTGCAGCGACCAGTTTATTGGTTTTATTACATTCAGTCTCTGTATCATGGGAATCAAAACAATAGTTCTGGCCCACAGTCATTTAAAGATTCAGCTATTGTCTCTGAATTTGCATATTTAAGCTTGGGAAATTCGGGCTACTTAAAGAATGTAAATGAAGTGCTTTGAGGATTATTGTAATTCAGATATTTAGTATTTGTCTATATCCACTTAGTAAATGCTATTTTTTTTTTCATTCCATTACCCTTGAGCTGCGAAGTTGAGATTCTTTCATAAATACATGAAAATCTTTGGCACCTAAATAGTCAAACAAAATAAAAAATAAAAAAGATTAATGAACAACAATGTGGAATATTTCTCTTCTCCCTGAAGCAAAAGCCAAACAGTGAAATATATAATAAGAAATCCAAAGCATGCAATTTCAAATTCAATCAGGTTGCTTGCAATGATGACATTCATGCAGATGCACAGATCAGGCAAAATATTATACCGTAACATATTTTTTAGTTAGAATAAAATTTTGTTTTTTTTAAATTGAATTCAAGCTGTTCATGCAACTTTGCTGTGCCTTACAACAGGTACTCTGAACATTAAAATTGATCCAAATTCTTTCGAAATGCCGTTTTATATAATGAAGACATTCTAATTAGGGGTTTATTCACTAAACATCAAATTGTGGTGAATTGAAAACAGAAATGCAAAATGTAGACAACATGAAAAACATATATATATATCTCCAACTCAGCTTTAGGCACTTGTTAAATGTTGCCTAAATGTTCACTTCTCAAAAAATTCAGCGTTTACTGAATAAATCTGTGTGTGACTGTTTATTAGTTAAAGGGAACTATAGTGCCACACTCTCTATCGCACCGCCTCCCCATGGTGCAGAAAGTGTTTAAAAACCCTTCAGTCACTTACCTAATTCCAGCGCTAATGTCCTTCGGTGCTGATTCAGGCTCCACCTTTTCTCAATCAGCTGGCTGGGGGAACTAATGCACGTGCGTGGCAATCACTGCGCTTGCATTAGGACTTCCCCCATAGGAAAGCACTGTATACTAGAACTGGAGTTAACGCTGGCAGGTAATTATTGCAACTTATTAAAAAGCTGTAATAATTATCACTGCAGGGTTCAGGGACTTGGAGCACTGCACCTAGATCACTTCAACGAGCTGAAGTGGTCAGGGTGCCTATAGTGTCCCTTTAAATATACATGCAGTATGTATGGTTAGATATCAGTCTGCGTAAATAAGATACATTGTTATTATTTTAAATTGCATTTTAGCTGCAAAAATTGGTATTAGTAAGTCACCTAAAATAACTGGTTAGCCAAAGAAAATGTATATTAGTCTAAAGTTCAAGTCAGGTTAAGGTGACATGTATGTTTCAATCATGCCCCACGATTAAAGGAGCCTTAGCTGTAATTGTATCCCAACACCTAACCTTAATCAAAACCCTAATTAAGAAAATCAAACAAAAACATTTGATATAAGATATACATGATGCTAAATTTTGCTTTGGAGCCAAGAAAAGCCATCTCGGGGTGCTGGAATCATTTATAAACCAACTGACATTTAGTCTCATGGTGTGTTACGATATCTCCAGAACACAAATATTAATTTTTTTTTCCCCCCATAACACACACACACACACACACACAACATATTTATGTATTCTATTGGCAGGATGGAAAACTTAACAACTCACATCACAGAAAAAAAAAAAAAAGTAACCATGGCCAAAGTCTATACTGAAACTAATAAAGCTGCAAAACAACCAATGAACTAGAATAGAGGATCATCTGTGAAACGTATAAAGATTTATTCTGTTTATAGGACATAGTGCATTTGCGAAAAGCTGGAAACGTGTGCTATGTACGAAATTGTTTGATTTTTGTGATTAGCATCCTTGGAAGTTAAGTAACTAATTCTAAAAAAAAACGCTATTTAAAAAGCCTGAATGTGAGTTTGTCATACTCATCACAGGTCCACTTGAAGGTCAATGTAACAGTTATTCTGAACATTAACTATACGCCTTCTTGCACGGTAGTCACATCTCCTGTGGAATTTTGGATTCAATAGTCACCCAACCAGCAGATAGTTTTCTATTCATCTTTACTATCACTGAGGACTGAGACATTTATTGGGAGAGTGCATGGCACCGTAGAAGAACCTAGGCAGTTTAATATAAGTACTATTCAATGTCATTCATGGAGTCATTCGTTTCAACGTATCCACAATCAAGCTCATTATACTGGAGGTACATTGGGAGCATATTCAAGCTGCTTTGTTTTGCTTGCATTCATTATAAAAACCTGATACAAGATTGTATGTTCATTTAGGATTAAAAATGGGCAATCACAGCTAACTAGTTCCAATCTCCATTAAATTATTGTGTCGGCACAGTGGCCTGACCTTCAGCGGCTAAACTGTTTTCAAATGGTTTAATCCTGAAGTTGGTCCTTTGTCACCCAACAACTCTCCCCCCTCTGACCTTTCCTTTAGCTGCCATACAGCCCAAGATGATTTACCTTGGTGACGACTGAGGGCATGACCTGATACTCTTAGTCTGTTAGTGGAATCCTTGTGAATTAGTATGCATTATTGCTCACAAGGGCAATGCAAACTGTCCTGGACTGACAGGTGACCAGAGGAGGAGACAGAGAGAATGGGAGCCAGAGGGGCCCAGTTTGGCGTGAAACCATTCTAAAACGGTTTGGTCCCTGAAGGTTAGATGACTCACAGTGAATGCCAACCCCATAGCCAATTCATTGAGAGTAAAGTTGATATGACAGCTAGAATCAGGTTTAGTGTTCCTTTAGGTGCACAAGATTTATTATCTGACAAAAAGCCACAAAAATACTGTGTTTTGGTCTTGAGGCCTGAATCATGTCACTAATATGTACATGAGTAAGGCCTCACAGCCGAGACATCTTATTTGTTTTAAATGAAATTATAATGATTAGAACATTGCTACTATAAAAAATAAAAGTTTTCATTTATTAAAGCTCCTATAACGTACAAATAAGTATATACCATATTTCTGTGCATTTCCTGGCTTACCCTTGCTCCATGTGGGCAGCCATCTGCAAATCATCTTTGGCTAGAAACACCACTTATCCAAGTGAATACATATATTATATACACATTATGGAATATTACTATAAATATTATATAAATTATAAAATATATTTTAAAAAAATTAAAATATTAAAAAATTATAACTACCGTATATACTCGAGTATAAGCCGAGTTTTTTAGAACATTTTTTGTGCTAAAAAAACCCAACTCGGCTTATACTCGAGTCAATAGTCTGTAGTATGGCAATTTGCATTGCCATAATACAGACTGGGGCTGTCAGAGCTGTAACTTACCCGTCCTGCAGCTCCTGTCAGCTCTCTCCTCCTCCGCGCCGTCCGTTCAGCACCTCGGTCAGCTCCCAGTGTAAGTCTTGCGAGAGCCGCGGCTCTCGCGAGACTTACACTGGGAGCTGACAGAGGGAGCTGCACGGACGGCGCGGAGGAGGAGAGAGCTGACAGGAGCTGCAGGACAGGTAAGTTACAGCTCTGACAGCCCCCTCTCCCCCCCCCCACTGAACTGCCAATGCCACTGGACCACCAGGGAAGGAGAGCCCCCCTCCCTGCCATGTACCAAGCAGGGAGGGTGGCCGAAAAAAAAAAAATTAGTAATAATAAAAAATAATAATAATTAAATAATAAATAATAATACAATAATAATAATAATAATAATTAAATTAAATAAATAAAAATAATAATGAATAATAATAATAAAAAAAATAATAAAAATTAAAATAATTAAAAAAAAACACCCACCCCCCACCAAGGCTCTGCAACACACACACACACACACACACACCACTCATACACACACACTGCACTCATACACTGCACTCATACACTGCACTCATACACTCACACTGATACACTCACACTGCACTCATACACTGGCTGCACTCATACACACGCTGCACTCATACACTCACACTGCATTCATACACTCACACTGCATTCATACACACACACTGCACTCATACACACACACTGCACTCATACACACGCTGCACTCATACACACGCTGCACTCATACACACACGCTGCACTCATACACACACGCTGCACTCATACACACACGCTGCACTCACACACACGCTGCATTCATACACTCACACTGCATTCATACACTCACACTGCATTCATACACACAGACTGCATTCATTATACACACACTGTAAATAAATATTCAATTAATATATATTTTTTTAAGGATCTAATTTTATTTAGAAATTTACCAGTAGCTGCTGCATTTCTCACCCTAGTCTTATACTCGAGTCAATAAGTTTTCCCAGTTTTTTGGGGTAAAATTAGGGGCCTCGGCTTATATTCTGGTCGGCTTATACTCGAGTATATACAGTATATAATTTTCATAATATTAAATAATTTTAAAAGTTTTTCCAAAAATGTAAAATCATTTGGAGAGTTTATCAAACAATATAAAAACAAGGCATGAGGACAAGGAGGTTAGCAGGTATAAAAGAAGGGGTTTAGCAAGGACTGCACTAGGGGGACAACTTTTAAAATCAGTTTAACCTCATAATCTAGGACGATGTCTAGTGACTCCAACCCCTATAATTGAGATTATTTTGCTATGGTGACTGGAGTCATAATGTTCTATTATTACCTTGCAGGGAATCATGCGAGCACGGAACTACCGCACCACGGCCAGGTACACGGTATATCAATAAAACAGGCAAACAATTCAGAAAAGTGTTAGAGAGAGGGAATAAACCGAGGTCAATAACAGAAATATCACAATCTAACAAGGATTGCACTAAAGCGTACTGAATCAGAAGCCAAAATCTGGAAAAGCCAGAGCTGTTTGAATACCATTATCTTTGTACTGATTGGTCAACTTCATGCCTGCAACCCCAAAAAGCATGTGAACAGAGTCCCCGTACTAACATGGACCAATTAGAGCTGGAAGTGACGTGTCTCCCCCATTGCCTCTTAAAGGAAAACTCCAGTGCCAGGAAAACAATCCGTTTTCCTGGCACTGCCGGTTCCCTCTCCCTCCCACCCCCCAATCCCCAGTTCCCTCTCCCTCCCACCCCCCAGTCCCTGAGGCAGCGACGATGTCCCTCGTCACTGCTTCCTCCTCCGCGCCGCTCCTCCTACTGACTCCATCAGCCGGTGAGCGAGACTGATCCCGCCCACCAGCCGAGGGGACCTAATGCGCATGCGCGGCAATGCCGTGCATTCGCATTAGCGCTCCCCATAGGAAAGCATTGAAAAAGATTTTCAATGCTTTCCTATGGGAAAATGATCGACGCTGGAGGTCCTCACACAGCGTGAGGACGTCCAGCGACGCTCTAGCAAAGAAAATCTTTGCTATAAATCAGGAAGTTCCCTCTAGTGGCTGTCTAGTAGACAGCCACTAGAGGTGGAGTTAACCCTGCAAGGTAATTATTGCAGTTTATGAAAACTGCAATAATTACACTTGCAGGGTTAAGAGTAGTGGGCAGAAGTGGTCTGGGTGCCTGGAGTGTCCCTTTAAAGAGCATGCTCTGAATGCGAGCAGCATTCACCTCGCTAGAATTCAGGCTGCGTGAACAGTTACTACATTCGGCACGCAGCTTGTTCGGCTTCAGGAATAGGTAAGTATCACTACACATTCTAATATTAGCAATACACAAAACATTCACAAAAATACACAAACTTACACACACTTCATACAAAAACATGCCTACATTAACACACAAGCACACATACAACCCGGCAAATGGTAGATCTACAAATGACAAAGTATCGTCAAAATTGTACGATAATTAAGATCTATATTTTGCCCACCCCTGCCGTATAAGGTGGCCCAAATTGTTTTGCACCAGGACCTTCTTTACATTAGTTCTTACAGTAAAATAAAGTACAGGCTTAAGTGAAGCAGGAGTAGACTTGTTCCATTCCTGTGTACGCGGCATTAAGAAGACAAGTGTCTCTGGAGGAGGGTGGCACCAAATGAACACAGGATGCATGTAACTGCATTCAACCACAATATATGAGTAGCACCATGACTAGTGGTGTATAGGTCTTTGTAGTGAGGTAAGCTATAGTAACGGGAAAAAAAATTTCCTTTAACAAAAAACACATTTTGTGCTGTGGGACATTTTTTGCATTTTTAACACATTTACAAATAAACAAACTAATATATTTTTTCTTACTTGGGGCACAGATACAATTGCACTAATATTGTTTAAAGACAGCTGACAAATAACAGCTAAACAAGTATGACAGCAATGTGAACCCTGGCTACCTCTTCAGTGAAAAAGCTATAATTAAATAACACTGTGCATATTTTATGAGGACAACAATTTAATTAATTTCTGAAGAAGGGAGGATAAAGGCTGCTCTATAGGAAAGTGACTAATACAAGTCCATGTGTAAAAAAACAAAACATGCATTTATAGTAATTTTAAAATACATCTACACAGTGATATTGAAAGCAAATATAACAAAGGAAGACTTAATTGGAAATGTATTGTACTGTAAAATCTGTACAATTGTCACACATTATAATATGGATGAGATTTATCAAAGTGGTGTGATCAGAAAACTGGTTCAACTTTAAGTAGAGTAATCACCAGTTTACTGTAGATTTCATTTGTTTCCATGGAGACTATTCTACTTATAACATTGTGTACCACTTTTCACAACATGACACAGTAATCTCTCCCAATTAATATTTTGGCCATATGCTGCATTTTTGTCTACTGGTTTCCCTTGAATCTTGCAGTATTTGCTGGTTTCAGGTTGCTGTTAATTCCGAATCGAAAAATAAATGCTTGGTCAATTGTGAACTTATACACGGTGCCTGATTCTGCCTCCACATACCAAGATCTTAAAAATAGCTAATACAAGTTAAATTCCTAGGGCGTATAAACCCTCCATCTTCTTACAGCTGAAATGTTTGGTTTTGCAATTTCCAGTCCTGCCCATTCCCATGATCAATGGGAAATAATGGGCAATAAATACATTAAAGGAACACTATAATGTTAGGAATACAAACCTATGGTGTCCGTGTCCTTAATTTCACAGGTCCCCCTCCTCTACCCAACATAAAATGGCTGAAAATATATTTCCCCTTACCTTTATAACAGCTCCACTAGCGGTGAAGTTAACCCTGTAACTGCAAAACTGCAGTTTTACATTGCAGGGCTAAATAGACAGGGACACTTCACCCACACCACTTCAATGAGATGAAGTGGTCTGGGTGCCTATGCTGTCCCTACTTGCATATTTTTCATTTTGAATAAAAACATTTTAATACCTGCAGGTGATGCTATTAGATATGAACAGTTATTACCTGTGTGTATAGTAATAATATCATCACAGTAATGCTAATTTGAGTAATTATAGTTTTTAGAAATCAGGCAAAAGTGGTCAGCTTTAATTTGCAACAGACTAGACCTAGCTGGAACCATGTTCAAATGTAATTCTTTTATTGTGAAAACTTTGAGTTCCTTGTCTTAACAGCCCAACAAGAGTAACTTGGGCTTTAAGACATCTAGGACTCCAGGACCAAAAAAATGCTAGTGTATATAAAGCACTTGATTTACTACCTCCCTGTAATTTACACAAAACAATTCATTTGCTCATTTGCTCACGGCCTCTACAAGTCCTGCTCCTGTATGCCACAAAAGATGTATGTTTCTTTTCCAAGCTGTACACAACCCAGAGCATAGAGGAGATAACCAGAGATGATAGAGTGAGACAGTGGTGGGAGGGAGGCAGCAAGTAATACTATGGGAGGATATGAAGATAATCGTGGTAAGTGATGTTGCGAACATAAAATTTTCCGTTCGCGAACGGCGAACGCGAATTTCCGAAAATGTTCGCGAACGGGCGAACCGCCATAGACTTCAATAGGCAGGCAAATTTTAAAACCCACAGGGACGCTTTCTGGCCACAATAGTGATGGAAAAGTTGATTCAAGTGGACTAACACCTGGACTGTGGCATGCCGGAGGGGGATCCATGGCAAAACTCCCATGGAAAATTACATAGTTGATGCAGAGTCTGGTTTTAATCCATAAAGGGCATAAACCACCTAACATTCCTAAATTGTTTGGAATAACGTGCTTTAAAACATCAGGTATGATGTTGTATCGATCAGGTAGTGTAAGGGTTACGCCCGCTTCACAGTGACAGACCAAACTCCCCGTTTAACGCACCGCAAACAACCGCAAACAGTCCATTTGCACAACCGCAAACTCCCCATTTGCACAAGGTTGGATACCAAGCTAGCCATGTCCCGTTCCATGTCCTCACTGATGTCAATGAAGGTCTTATCCTCCACCCAGCCACGTACAACACCAAGGGTCCCCGAAAGCTGACAACAAGCACCCTGTATTTTTTTTTCAAATGTACACTACTGTTACACTAGATATGAGTTGCACTGGTGTGACACTGTGCCCTGGCAGGCCCTGAAACGCACACGTGTGAAGGAAACTGACTGCTATTATTTCACAGTCAAATTTCTAGTTTTTTTTTTATTGTACACTACTGTTACACCAGATATGAGTTCCACTGGTGTGACACTGTGCCCTGGCAGGCCCTGAAACACACACGTGTGAAGGAAACTGACTGCTATTATATTACAGTCAAAAATGTGTAAGCTATTGTGCAAGCTATTGTGACACCAGATATGAGTGGTGGCACTGGGCAAGTGGGCACAGTATACGCTGTGAGCCTGACACAGACGCTGGCAGGCAGGCAACTGCAATTAGATTACACACAAAAAAATGCAGACTGATGTTCTAGCCCTAGAAAGGGTTTTTTGGGGTGCTGTCCTTACAGCAGAGATCAGATGAGTCCTTCAGGACTGTAGTTGACATTGAATACACTAGCCTAGCTATCGATTTCCCTATTAAATCAGCAGCAGCTACATTCTCCCTCCTCTCACTAAGAATGTAGCTTCCGGGGGGCGGGGCCTAGCTGTCATGGAGGAAAAACTCACTTCGTGTGAGCTCCCTCAATATCTCACTTTAAGCAGCTATCGACAAGCGAATTTCACCCCAGAAGGGGATGACCCAGCAATGTTGCTCCTATCTGACCGACCCAACATGCTTAATAGCGGTCAGCAACTCAACAGAGTCTTACTTACCTCTGCGTGGCAAGTGTGGCCTGGTGCTCACCGGGCGGGAGAGACGGCCGATCTCCCGATCCTGGGATGCCCAGGAGCAGCTATTCCCGGCAGGAGCTCTGTTACCCCCCCCCCTCGGACCGGTGGGGGTTATCCCGGTCCACGCATGAGAGGCTGTCTGGAGCTAATGGACGCACAGAGCACAGCCGCCTGGGCTGACATACTCATCTGCGACTCTCCCAATATGGCGGCAGCCGCGTGTCCTCCTGGTACCAGCAAAGCATGGCAGGATATTGAGTCTAAGCTGGACAGACTCTTTAATCAATTTTGGAAGCAAATAACAAGCAGGAAGCCCCAACAAGCTCCACCACAGCCCCAACAAGCTCCACCACAGCTAAGCGAAGCAGTCCCCATTAAAATCCACCAACGCAAAAGGCGTTGAAGACGGGACCGGAGGCACAAACAGAAATGCAGAGCATGCCCCACGTCAAGCACTCGCCTCCACCTTAAGCCTCGACAATCCCGCACCGGACGTGAAGCACCACCGGGACAGATCAGACCACCCGACAAAACAAGCTTCCACCACCTCAAGCCGCGAACCCGGTACTCAGCCAGAGACTTGCCTTTGTTGTTCCAGGTATCAGGGACTCCCAGGGTCTGCACCTGGCGCCCAGAAGGGATCGGATGAGCACAAGCAGTAAACAGCAGCCTGCCAAGCATGTCCCACTATAGCCGATCCTCCACACCATGCCTTTGATCACATGAACTGCTCTCTGCACATTAACTAATCGTAAAGTAGCAAGCGTTTAAACATGTCATTATTTCACCTCCTAAAGAGTTTATTGTCGTAGTTCCTTACATGCCTTTACCTTAACCGTTCATGTATTATGTTATTCACTTGTCTCATCTCATGGGGCAACTCACACTTGATTTATAACTAGTGGTGGAGCTACTGATATAAATACACAGTTGATAACGTGCAAGCTACACCCTAAACATGACAGCCATCTTTCACAACAATGTACTGCTATATACTCATACCCTCAGTGCAACTAGCCATGATATATGCACGGTCAGCCTAGCATGCTCAAATATAACACACTTCTGTCTAAAAAAAAAAAAAAAAATTATACAAAAAAAAAAGAATGCAGCTTCAGAATTAATCTAAATTCTATGCTGTCTAGGAGGTGGGAGGGTCTGGGAGGGAGGGTCTGCTGCTGATTGGCTGGAATGTGTCTGCTGACTGTGAGGTACAGGGTCAAAGTTTACTCAATGATGACGAATAGGGGCGGACTGAACATCGCATATGTTCGCCATCTGTGGCGAACGCGAACAAGCTATGTTCGCCAGGAACTATTCGCCAGCGAACCGTTCGGGACATCACTAGTGGTAAGGTATATTGCTGACAATTGACACAGTTGGAGGGGAATTAATATACTCTTGGTATAATAAATGGAAAAGTCTCTTGAAGGAAAAAAAAGAAACGCCATGAGCTCGGGGTGGGGGTTAACATGATTAAATCATATTAGATATTATTTGATATGCAAAAATTTTTTTCATTTGTTCACATGGATATTTACTACAGTGAGAATTCAAAGAGAATTTCAAATTTAAATTGTTTCAGTTTTGCCATTTTAACCTTAAATTTGTAATACGCTTTGAATTCTCACTTTAGTGAATGATTTCCTCTGTAATTAGATAAATCATACCTAGGTCATAAATTAAATATGGCACACGATTCTCTGCTCATCTTATTAAGTGAACTGACCCACAGCAAGATGGCTTTTATTCATTGAGCAGCTTGTCACTGCACTGACAAGGAGAACACCTGTTAGTATAAAGTCAGCAGAGAGCATGCTACAGGTATAAAGGGACAATGAAGTCTGTGTATCACTAGGATTACCAACAATATATCTGTGCTTTAAACTAATACAATAAACATTATACTTACAGTGACACTTCCATTAATACACAATGCACATTGTAATACCTTTGTGGAATTTTAGGACGTAAGCATTTGTGTCCTATGCAGGGGGTAAAAAAAATAAAAAAGACCATATTCTCATTAGGACTCGTAAAATACACTGACAGACACAAGAGACTTCATTTTCAGACTGTTAATCAAACAGATCAGCCTTTTGGGTCTTTCCTGTCTGAAAGGAATAAGCTAAACCATTTGTTTATGCTTCCATGGTGAACCAGGAAATTAAATGTCTTTTTTTTATATCTCCTGCCTACCCAACTTTGCTCCTATCCAAAAACTTAGTTAACAACTTAGCATAGCTAAACAGTAAGCATGTAATCTACTGAAAGAGAAAGGTATTTCCTTATTTCAGTTGACCTCAGGGATGGGTATTTTCGCATTCCAGAATTTTGTGGTAAATAATCTGAACCTACCGTTTCAAGATTTACTGTTGGGTCTTAGTACCACTCCCCAGACATCTTTCAATTGTCTTAGTGACTCTAATTCAGGGGTGCGCAAAAGGTAGATCCTCAGATGTTTTAAAACTAGACCTACCATACTATCCTAACAACATACTATTCTAACTTACCCTTACCTTTTGTGTCACTATACCCCACTACCTCTAGAATGTAAGCTCATTGAGCAGGGCCATCAATCCTCTGATATTGTGTCCAACACGTCTGGTTACAAATACGTGTCTGTTAGTCCACCCATTTACAGTGCTGCGGAATTTGTTGGTGCTTTATAAATAATAATAATAATAATAATAATAATAATTCAAAAGACAATCTAATGGTGTCAAAGCATCAGGGAGTTGTAGTTTTACATCTGTTGTTCTACCTTTTAGGCAACCCTGCTCTAATTTCACATCTACAAACTCAGGGAATGTTGAGAAAGTACAAAGCTATCAACTCTTCTTGCCGTGTTCCTAAAACACTGAATATGTGATAAGTTGTGCTACAGAACGTTAAGTGAGCGTTAAGAATTGTTTAACATTTTAGAACATATTTTAATGGATTAACGATAAAGCTAAAAATGGGTCAATTCCAGGCTGGAGCATCCTTTTAAAATAGAATATTTTTTCTTTTAATAAAATAATTGTAAATAAAATGATCCATTCATTTTTCTGGGAAAATGGTCTCAATAAAGCACTGCTAACTGAAAAAAATAATAATAGATAATATCTGCTTATTAAACTTAGTAAACCATGTCAAATATTTCCTTCTTTATCTTACATTTAAGGAAAGATTGGTTTATCTAATATACCAATTTAAAAAATGCATGGTCATTGCAAAAGAATTATTGTTTATTACAAAGTCAAATTTCTCTGCCACTATAGATTGAGATATGAACCTGGATCTTAAATCCTAGTGAATTAACACTAAAGCCAAACTATTCAGATCTCAATCTCTACATAAAAACATGTTTATCAAATTCAGTTATCTCAAATACTAAAATGCAAAAACTCCTGCCAGCATATAATGTATTTAACTAACTGTTTGGATACAACTTATTAAATAACAAAGAACACTCTATTAGCATACCTGAGAACTCTTGGGATGTGAATACGAGCCCCAGGTTTCAACAGCAATATTTTGTATTAAAGTACATGGCTCAAGCTTTCCAATTCATGAATGTCATAGATAAGAAAAAACTATGCATGCATACAGGAGACCCATCTAAATATATCTTAAAGGACCACTGTAGGCACCGAGACCACTTCAGCTTAATGAAGTGGTCTGGGTGCCAGGTCCATCTAGGATTAACCCTTTCTGCTGTAAACATAGCAGAGAAACTGCTATGTTTACAAATGGGTTAATCCAGCCTCTAGTGGCTGTCTCATTGACAGCCGCTAGAGGCGTTTCCGCGCTTCTCACTGTGATTTTCACAGTGAGAAGACGCCAGCGTCCATAGGTAAGCATCGAGAATGCTTTCCTATTGACTGGCTGAATGCGCGTGCGGCTCGTGCCGCGCATGCGCATTCAGCCGATGATGGGGAAAGGAGGAGGAGAGTCCCCAGTGCCGAGGGAGCCCGGTGCTGGAAAAAAGCACCGGGAAGGGGGCCCCCGAGGGTGAGGGGGACCCAAGGACCCTATAGAGCCATGAAAACAAGTATGTTTTCCTGGCACTATAGTGGTCCTTTAATATTTTAGTGGGTTTATGTGGACTGGCAAACCAGCAGCAGGGTCCCATCTATGTTGCTATGTTGAGTGGGACTTTGAACAATTCTTACAGCGCTTAAGATTAGATGTGGTCCCATCTCTGAGTCATTAAAAGCAGCTTCCACTACTGAACTATCTTTTACACTTAAAGGACTAACTGGAACACCATACACAACAGGTAAATCAATCTATTAGCAATGGTTTGACTACTTTAATTAGGGAGGGAGCCAGGGCACTCCTGGTACTGTAACCACTACAATCGCTGTAATATTTATGGTGCTTGGAGTGTTCATTTATACCAGAGTCAGAAAAGTGTCACCAACACAAAAGTGGGGTGATGTTCTAAAAGTGCAGCAATCATAGAACTCAAAGGAAAGGTGAAGCAATCATAGAAGTCAAAGGACTCATAGAAGTAAGTTCTCTGGTTTCCACAGTGATTTTTATAAATAGTATTGAATAGTAATAATAATATGGCCAAAGGGCTAACACAAAAAATAAAATGTGGGTCCTGAAATAGTGGGTTACCTTCTCAGGAACCAGCGTGTTGGCTGAGAAGCGGTGCAGAGAGTTAAATATGGAGATGGATCCAAATTCCTGCACAGATATTTAATTCTACCTGTTATCATAAAAATAAAATAAATAAAAAAATGAAATGAAACTGATACAATGCTCCCTATTAAAAAACACCAACTATTAAAAAGCACCAACCCCCAATAACATCCACAAGGTAAATCAATGACTCAACCTACACAGAGGCAAAACTGGAGCGGGTTCAATAGTCAAATCAAGAATAGTTGCTCAACACTTGTTTAATTATTCAGTCTACTTGCCAACTCGGGAGTAAACAGGGCACAATTGGTGTTTATAAATAACACCTTAAAACAAAAGGAGTAAACCTAAAAAATATAATGTTATGGTTATAACAAACAAAAACATACACAGGAACCAATAATTAAACACACAATTTTACCTGTAATCCAAGCAAATAATTAGATATTTATGAGTAGTGATGTACCGAACTGTTCGCCGGCGAATAGTTCCCGGCGAACATAGCGTGTTCGCCACGGCGGGCGAACACATGCGCGGTTCGATCCGCCCCAATTCGTCATCATTGAGTAAACTTTGACCCTGTGCCTCACGGTCAGCAGACACATTCCAGCAAATTAGCAGCAGACTCTCCCTTCCAGACCCTCCCACCTCCTGTACAGCATCCATTTTAGATTCATTCTGAATCTGCATTTTTAGATAGAGGAGGGAAAGTGTAGCTGCTGCTCATTTGATAGGGAAATTGATAGCTAGGCTAGGGTATTCAGTGTCCACTACAGTCCTGAAGGACTCATCTGATCTCTGCAGTAAGGACAGCACCCCAAAAAGCCCTTTTTAGGGCTAGAACATCAGTCTGCTTTTTTTTTTTTCTGTGTAATGTAATTGCAGTTGCCTGCCTGCCAGCTTCCGTGTCAGGCTCACAGTGGATACTGTGCTGTCTTGTCCAGTGCCACCACTCATATCTGGTGTCACAATAGCTTAAGCTTGCATTTAAAAACCCCAAAATTTTTTTCACTGTAATAGATTGAATAGCAGTTAGTTGTCTGCAAGCGTCTGGGTGTCAGGCCTTCAGTGTGTACTCTGCCAACCTCTGCCAGTGCATTTTGCCACTCATATCTGGTGTCTCTGTAGCGTGCCTTTAAAAAGAAAAAAAGTTTTTCACTGTAAGCTAATAGCAGTTAGTTGTCTGCAAGCATCTGGGTGTCAGGCCTTCAGCGTCTACTCTGCCAACCTCTGCAAGTGCACATTGCCACTCATATCTGGTGTCACTATAGCGTGCATTTAAAACCAAAAAACTTTTTCCACTGTTATAGATTGAATAGCAGTTAGTTGTCTTCAAGCGCCTGTCTGGCCTACAGCGTGTACTCTGCAAACCTCTGCCAGTGCACATTGCCACTCATATCTGGTCTCACAGTAGCTTGCACGCATAGTACCACTAATCCAAAAAAAAAATGACAGGCAGAGGCAGGCCACCCCGCAGGGGTCATCGTGGTTGTGGTGCTGTGATTCCCTTTGGCCCTAAAATAATGCCCAGTTTTCAGAGGCCACGTACCCTGAACTTGAAAAGTTCTGAGAACATAGTTGATTGGCTAACACAGGACACCCAATCTTCTACAGCTTCCGCTCGGAACCTTGACGCACCATCCTCCTCCAGCTTAGCTTCGGGCACCTCTCAAGATACCACTCACCCGCCTGCCACCACCAACAACACTAGCACCACAGCCGCTTCACTTGGTATGTCAGAGGAGTTATTTACACATCCGTTTGAAGAAATGAGTGATGCGCAACCATTATTGCTAGAGGATTTAGATAACAAGGATATGTCTCAGGCAGGCAGCATTACACACATGGACGTACGGTGTGATGATGATGATGTTGTACCCGCTGCTGCTTCCTTTGCTGAGTTGTCAGATACAAGTGAAGCGGTTGATGATGACGATGCGTCCATGGATGTCACGTGGGTGCCCGCTCGGCAAGAAGAAGAACAGGGCGAAAGTTCAGATGGGGAGACAGAGAGGAGGAGGAGGAGACGAGTTGGAAGCAGGGGGAGGTCATCGCAAGGAGCTAGTGGCACAGTCAGACAGCATGCATCGGCACCCGGGGTCAGCCCGACAGCACGCCAATCAACGCATGCTGTGTCCACCACCAGAATGCCGTCATTGCAGAGCTCAGTAGTGTGGCATTTTTTTTGTGTGTCTGCCTCTGACAACAGCGATGCCATTTGCAACCTGTGCCAAAAGAAACTGAGTCGTGGGAAGTCCAACACCCACCTAGGTACAACTGTTTTGCGTAGGCACATGATCGCACATCACAAACGCCTATGGGATCAACACATGAGTACAAGCAGCACACAAACTCAAAGCCGCCATCCTCCTCCTGGTCCAGCATCTTCAGCCACGTCAACCACTGCTGTCCTCCTTGCCCCCTCTCAACCATCCGCCACTCCGTCTCTCGTCTTGAGCAGTTCACGCTCATCTGCCCACAGTCAGGTGTCTGTCAAGGACATGTTTGAGCGTAAGAAGCCAATGTCACAAAGTCACCCCCTTGCCCAGCGTCTGACAGCTGGCTTGTCTGAACTATTAGCCCGCCAGCTTTTACCATACAAGCTGGTGGAGTCTGAGGCGTTCAAAAAAATTTTAGCTATTGGGACACCGCAGTGGAAGGTACCCGGACGAAATTTCTTTGCACAAAAGGCAATCCCCAACCTGTACTCGATTGTGCAAAAGGAAGTAATGGCATGTCTGGCACACAGTGTTGGGGCAAGGGTCCATCTGACCACTGATACCTGGTCTGCAAAGCATCGTCAGGGCAGGTATATCACCTACACTGCGCATTGGATAAACCTGCTGACGGCTGCCAAGCATGGAATGCGTGGCTCTGCAGAGGAGTTGGTGACACCGCCACGACTTGCAGGCAGGCCTGCTGCCACCTCCTCTACTCCTCCTACTCCATCCTCTTCCATAACCTCCTCGGCTGAGTCCTCTTCTGCTGCTGCGTCTTGCTCCACATCAACGGCACCCCCCCAGCTCCCCAGGTACTATTCCACATCCCGGATACGGCAGTGTCACGCCGTCTTGGGTTTGACTTGCTTGAAAGCAGAGAGTCACACCGGACCAGCACTCCTGTCCGCCCTGAATGCACAGGTGGAAAAGTGGCTAACTCCGCACCAACTGGAGATCGGTAAAGTGGTTTGTGACAACGTAAGAAATTTGTTGGCGGCATTGAAGTTGATCAAGTTGACACATGTGCCGTGCATGTGTCAACTTGCAGCTTGTCCTTGTGGACAGTGTCAATCCATATCTGCCAAGTGACCCTATGTAGGGGGAACAGTCCCTATTCTGCTCTGTTTCAGTGTGTATCAGGGTCCCTGAGGACAGGTGTCAATCCATACCTGCCAAGTGACTCTATGTAGAAGGAACAGTCCCTATTCTGCCCTGTGTCAGTGTGTATCAGGGTCTCTGAGGACAGGTGTCAATCCATATCTGCCAAGTGACCCTATGTAGGGGGAACAGTCCCTATTCTGCTCTGTGTCAGTGTGTATCAGGGTCCCTGAGGACAGGTGTCAATCCATATCTGCCAAGTGACCCTATGTAGGGGGAACAGTGCCTATTCTGCTCTGTGTCAGTGTGTATCAGGGATCCTTAGGATAGGTGTCAATCCATATCTGCCAAGTGACCCTATGTAGGGGGAACAGTCCTTATTCTGCTCTGTGTCAGTGTGTATCAGGGTCCCTGAGGACAGGTGTCAATCCAAATCTGCCAAGTGACCCTATGTAGGGGGAACAGTCCCTATTCTGCTCTGTGTCAGTGTGTATCAGGGTCCCTGAGGACAGGTGTCAATCCATTTCTGCCAAGTGACCCTATGTAGGGGGAACAGTCCCTATTCTGCTCTGTGCAATATAGAATAGGGGATCATCTGCTAGATACAGATAAAATGGAGAGACCTAGCGTTTAACTGTGTGGGAGTAAGTGAGGTGTTAAAATTTACAATTGGCCACTCACAAATTATCAGATGTAAATCAGCCTTGAGTGAAATCTTTTTCTTCTGATTCTTCACACTCCCATCAGTCAGAGTATTTGCTCAAAAGAGAAAGTATATGGAGAAAAATAAAGTGCAATTCCAGAGTAAAGTATAAAAAGAATTTAATAACTTACATATAAGTTAAAAGCATTGAATATATCACCACTGGGCGTCCTACGCGTTTCGTCCTAAGATGGGACTTCCTCAGGGACTTGGTGCATCAATCACAACAGAAAATGTGTCACACATTTTCTGTTGTGATTGATGCACCAAGTCCCTGAGGAAGTCCCATCTTAGGACGAAACGCGTAGGACGCCCAGTGGTGATATATTCAATGCTTTTAACTTATATGTAAGTTATTAAATTCTTTTTATACTTTACTCTGGAATTGCACTTTATTTTTCTCCATATACTTTCTCTTTTGAGCAAATACTCTGACTGATGGGAGTGTGAAGAATCAGAAGAAAAAGATTTCACTCAAGGCTGATTTACATCTGATAATTTGTGAGTGGCCAATTGTAAATTTTAACACCTCACTTACTCCCACACAGTTAAACGCTATGTCTCTCCATTTTATCTGTATCTAGCAGATGATCCCCTATTCTATATTGCATTTGTAAAGAAGACAAGAGGAAGTCTTTGGGGACTTTGTTCTGGAAACTTAACCCCACGAAGGGAAGTTTCATTTTGTTTATATACCATCACTGTTTTTTTCACTGGGGTTGTGTGCACATATTCTGTTTTGTTTGTACCTATTCTGCTCTGTGTCAGTGTGTATCAGGGTCCCTGAGGATAGGTGTCAATCCATATATGCCAAGTGACCCTATGTAGGAGGAGCAGTCCCTATTCTGCTCTGTGCCAGTGTGTATCAGGGTCCCTGAGGACAGGTGTCAATCCATATCTGCCAAGTGACCCTATGTAGGGGGAACAGTCCCTATTCTGCTCTGTGTCAGTGTGTAACAGGGTCTCTGAGGACAGGTGTCAATCCATATGTCGAGGTGTCAATATGTCATATGTCAGGTGTCAATCCATATCCATTGTGATTTAGGAATGTTAGGTGATTTGTGCCCTTTATGGATTAAAACCAGACTCTGCATCAACTGTGAAATTTTCCATGGGAGTTTTGCCATGGATCCCCCTCCGGCATGCCACAGTCCAGGTGTTAGTCCCCTTGAAACAACTTTTCCATCACTTTTGTGGCCAGAAAGAGTCCCTGTGGGTTTTAAAATTCGCCTGCCCATTGAAGTCAATGGCGGTTCGCCAGGTTCGCCGGTTCGCGAACGTTTGTGGAAGTTCGCGTCCGCCGTTCGCGAACCGAAAATTTTGTGTTCGCGACATCACTATTTATGAGCTTTAATCAAGGATACTCTTTGTTCAGGAATAAAAAATCTGTATGACATTTCCCCTTGTTCTTCCTTGTACATTAATTGCTAATAAAATACAAATACTTCCTACCAGCTGGATGTAGTAATCAAAGAGCAGGTATTTTTTATTTTGCTTTTGCCCGGAGCAATGTACTAAACCAATATCAAATAAAGATGTGTCTTCTCCCATATTTCATGGATGAATCACATTGTGACAACACATCAAAGCCACAAATCGGATTAATCCTTTACCAACACATACCTACTAATTAGTTACGCTGGGCAGAGTTATGATACTACAATACAACCAATTTAGACAAATTGTATAATACCACTTCTGCTAAGAATGAATAGCAAACCAATAACATATTCCACACAATGAACTTTATATCGAATATCAGCAGTGTCTTTAAATTACTCCAATGCTGGGGTTCCCCATATGTCATACACATATCTAGAACACAAGTCTCTCAACAGTTTAGATACTGTTTAGAAGTTAAATTATCATGCTACTGCTGTAGTTAGGTCTTTGTACAAGCCCAGACAACATGGTGCGTAGCAAGGGATAATTCAAGTTACCTTCAATTAGGGAAAGCATTGTACTGTAGTGTAGGGAAAGCATTGTACTGTACATCAGGACCAAACAGGAGAGGAATTTGACAAAGTACTAAAAGGATAAAGCAGGTAATGGTGATGAACACGGCATATGTCAATTCACAGGTAATCGAGTAAAATTCAGACACAGGGAATGGAATGAGAAAGCACTATAGAGCGGCCATGCTAAGATTCATGTCCTCGTGTGGTCTTTTTTTTATGCAAGAAATACTGTCTCTTGTTTAACCGCAAAATGTAACATTTCCATCAAAGTGCACAATTCAAAATACATGTGTAAAGCAGAGTCCCTGAAAACAATCAATATGGCAGCACCATAGGTGTAAGCCAAAGTATATCCGAATGGAAAGGTAATTTGTCCTCCATATACATGTTTTAGAAATACACCTGCACATTTCAATACTTTTTAAACCAAAATGTTTGTATTTAAAAAAATAACTAAGTTTATGTGATGCATTTAAACAAAAGTTCTTTATGATATAATATTCAATAAGAGTTGGCCTTTTATAACAATAAAAAATAAAATCTGGATGCACGCCCTAATGAAATGAGCTGCACAGACGTACAGCAAGTGATCAAGTGGCATGCAACATTCTATTGGGAATGAGTTCAGGTGATGATGCCAAACACTGAAGATGACGGTAATAAGGTTGTAGCTGACTCTAGTACAAGATTGTTTAGTACAAACCGGCCAGACATTTCTTTCAAACTCTTACTGTTCACAGCATTTTGCTTCCATTATTTTTACTGTAATGTAAAATTACTATTTACCGTCAGAAGAAAAAATTAAATCAGCAACAAATGTTAAATGGTGGTAAAACAGTATTTACTTAAAAGTTACCTACTTTTTTCCTCCCATAGGTCATAGCTCATCTGATTGAGGCAACTGGACCTACAGTTAGAGACAGGACTGTGAGCAGATACGTTCCTTTCACTGCTCCTCCAGTATATGATATGTATATTTTCACTAGCAATAAATAATGATGGATCTAGGTAAGGGAGGGCAACCTTCAGTACTCTAGATGTTGTCAGCTGCATCTCCCCCAAAGCTTTGCCAGCAACATGTGTGTTATAGAAGATGTGGTCCACAACATCTGTAGTGCCGAATCCAATCCATGGGCTGTGCAGAACCTATATTTTATCAATATTAAATGAGACATTGGAAAAAATTGTTAATGAAAAAATTGCATATGTATCATCTTCTAAGTCAGACTTAGAGCATAGAATGTCAACTGAAAATTGTTAACATATTCCCAGAATATAATAAAAAAGCTGAACATATAATAACATATAATATTAATGCAGCATGTAAGGAAACATTGATTGCAGTCATATATAATAGAATTCTAAAATGCCTCTAAAAGTATTTAAATATATCATAGTAGCCAATATGTGTTCTCCCCTAAAACCAAGTGTTTACATAAAAGCTAATAAAGATTATCTTATGCCCACAACTGACCAGTCTGTAAATAGAAATAGTCTACAGATAAGTCTTGGATAGTCGTGCAGATGGAAATATGTATTAAGTACATGAAGGTAATGACTCCAAGATAAGTTAGCATCAGAAATGTCCCTTTTAACATATGACCAGGTAAGGGCTTGTAAGCTTTGTGTTTTCAAATAATTAATATTTTTATCAAGAAAGTAGTTTATAGGCCATGATTTAACCAAGTTACTTAAACATAGGTGTTTTCATCAATTCTCACTATTCAAGTCAAACACATATACAGACTCCATAAAATCGAAATTGTCCTCTGCTGTAATAAAGTATAGCAAACAGCTGGCTACCTCAACAGACAAAGAGGAAACCAAAAAGTCTAAAACAAATGTTAATTGAATATATGAATATTATACTGGTTTTGCCCCATGAAAAAACAAAATAGATTCCAGTATAAACAATTCAACTTTAAAGTTGAATATTAGAAGCATAATGTAAACATATATGAAATGTGGGTCCCTTACTCAAAAGGCAGACTAGACCCATAGAGCGATATTTAGGTTTGGCTCATCTCTCCTTAACCATGTCTAGCAATGTTTTAGACAAACAATTATCTATCCATTTCACGACTAAGAGGTCAAGCATGAAATAACACAGGTGCAGGATTAACAGTTTATTTTGTCTACCACAATACTAATCCATCACATTGTGTTTACAGCTCCTAAATGTCCCCAAAGGCAAAAGAATGGTAGAAGGGGTGTGATCACCGCTGGACAAAAAGCAGAGAGGTTCTAAGACTTCATGATAGATTACTGGTAAAACTTGTACAAATATCAGTTGTGGGCGATGATAATCAAAAGTAATTTGTCTGGCATGTGTTTTTCCAATTCTGAATAATTTTATAAAAACCATGTGCAGATTTTCTTTTACTTGGATTTTAGCCATCTTATACTGACTACATAGACAACAGGTGCAGGGGGTGTCTGTGTGTGTGTGTGTGTGTGTATACAAATATTTTATTTATATAACAATTTATCATATATACCCCTGATGAAAACATGTATGCATTTTTATTGAAGTATATGTAAAAAGAAGCTAGCAAAAGCTGCAGACTCTTCTTCCCCAACCCAGACTTTCTGTGGCTGTCCAATCACAGACTTTCAAATGCAGCTCAGTGTGAATTCTCATTGCTCAGTGCTCTGTACAATTACCTGCCTCTTGAATCTAGGTACACTGATATAAATAAACCAGGAAGTAACATCACCTCTAGAGATGTCCCGAACAGTTCGCCGGGAACTGTTCGCCGGCGAACATAGCTTGTTCGCGGTCGCCGTGGCGGGCGAACATATGCGATGTTCGGTCCGCCACCTATTCGTCATCATTGAGTAAACTTTGACCCTGTACCTCACAGTCAGCAGACACATTCCAACCAATCAGCAGCAGACCCTCCCTCCCAGACCCTCCCACCTCCATGACGAATAGGGGGCAGACCGAACATCGCATATGTTCGCCCCGCGTGGCGACCACGAACAAGCTATGTTCGCCGGCGAACAGTTCCTGGCGAACTGTTCGGGACATCTCTAAGCACCTGTTGTCTGATTGACAGCCAGTGGGGTGTAACAAGGTATATTTATAAAAGTGTAAATCTCTAATGAAATCTGCAGTTTTTATAAGATGAAAAAAGAGAACACACTCTTCACAGATAAGGCATTTCAGCAAGTTTTTATATGTAGACTTTTGTTTAAAAAAGTTTCACTGTATGTGTATATATATCCAGATAAAAATCCAGGTATGGCCTTAAACTTTAATGTTATGAAATAACCGATTTTCTGAACTAAATTTAAGTTCACAAGAAGACTTGTGTGCTTTCCTGCTAGGTAATTTATTGCTGTGAGGCTTGATGTGCACTTTGGCAAGAAATTTTGAAAAGTGAATGTGGACTCTCTCTCTCTCTCTCTCTCTCTCTCTCTCTATTTATTTCTTACTTTTTATTACTGACCCCAAGTTAGATTCTTTCCAGATTTGAAAGTAGTAGTTAATAACAACAGCCTCATGGAATTGAAGATTGTTTCATTTCTTGTAGAAACCTGGATGTGGATGCTACAGACCACTAATAAAAACACAAAATGTAAATATTACAAAGTGCTGGGATCGCCTATTTTGTTTTAATTCCTACCCACACCTGTAAATATTTCAGGTCTCCCCTAGACATTTTGGGATTTTACTCAGCCAGAAATCAAAACCCCACAAAAGAATATGATAGTACATTTAAGAAACATGTATGTTGAATCTGTGAGCAGGTAGAACAGTCAGAAAATAAATAGTGGCCAATAAATATAATTAAAACCAAAGAATTGAGTATGCAAGCCAAATCATGGATAACAGACTATCAGAGGGAGGAGGGTTGTCTATATATTGTTTGGAGAGCAACTACAAATAGGCAAGTTTGAAACTACACTAGCATTGTATCTGCATCCCCAAAATTAGTGTGCACATGGACACATTGAAGAATTTGCCTCTCTATAACCATTACAACAACAGTATTGAAAAGCAATGAAATGATCAATAAAAAGCATACAATAGCATATGCACCATGTCAAACTTATTGTGTGCAAAAAGTAGCCTCTCCCTATTTTTAAACTGTGTTTTATACTTACAGTGCTCTGTACAGATTTCTGAAGCTAAAAGCACTTCACTTCACTCAGACATGACTAGTGGTATATGAACATGTATTACCACATAGGGTAAAATGTGCTGTACTGAAGTATATAGAAACCACTAGGGCACTCACTAAAGTGAGAATTGGCATTAATTCAAAGTGAATTTCAAATGTAAGGCCAAAGTCGTCAAACTGGAAGCATATCCGACTTGGAGACGTTTTTCAATTTAGCTATTTTGGTCTTAAATTTAAAGTTAATTTTGAAATCAGCTTGAAGTCTCAATGTAATAAATAATCCTGCCTGTGTGTCTGGTGTGAAAACAATCAATTCCTGCCAGGAAATCAAAAGTAAATGCTGTGACTAATTAGATGAATTCACATGAGTAGCACATGCATCCTACATACTGCCAAGCAGCACTCTCAAGCCTTGCTGGAAGAATGCAGAATTTAAAAGTGTCCTGACAAACCATTAGGAAGTTACAACCCTAAGATAAGGCAAACCGTATGTTTACATTTCCCAGCTGGAGTTTGAATAGGTACTTGACTTCTCATCACATTATTACTAGCATTTGGATTGAGACTTGTCAGGGGATTCTCTCACTGTTTATGGAATAAAAGTTTATATTTGTTAACTTTGTTTTAAATGAAAAATGGTAATTTTAGTGTAGGTGTGACTGCAAACTATCCTAATAATTTGAGTTTTTCATGAGGAAGCATTTAAAATTGTGATGAACATCTTTAACCACTTATCCCCTTAAGGACACATGACATGTGTGACATGTCATGATTCCCTTTTATTTAAGAAGTTTGGTCCCTAAGGGGTTAAGGACCAAACTTCTGGAATAAAAGGGAATCATGACATGTTCATGACATGACATGTTCATAGTGCAAGTGAGGGCTTATCATTGAGCACTGGTTACCCTGCATAACACAAGCACTTCTATGCACTTGCTTTGTGCTTCTAGCCAGGGTACACGTGCCAGAAATGTAATGCATTGCTATCCCATGGTTTTGTGCTGTTGTTGTTGTGGTTATTCTTAAATCACTTTCTGTATTGGAATGCAAAACATGTTGCAGAAGTAGTGGTAAAGTACAATCATTTCTCAATGTTGGGGAGAAGAAATATACATGTAGAATTCTAAGTAATCAATTCACATTTTCGAAAGCATAAACAAGGGAGGGTGGTGTCAATATATTTTATAATTTACAAATTTTAAATGTTGTGTTTTTGTTTTTTTTAACAGATTTTAGGGCCCACTGTATCCATTTACCCGTGGAATACAAAGTTATTAACATTGCCTCCATGTCTCTGGCTTTTACTGGCAGAGTTGAGTACTGGTAGCCTCAATTCACAGGGTGTGAGCCAAACCACAATCAGTGAGTGGCCTTTTGCTTGTCATGTAATGCCTTTTGACAGTGTTGCAATTGTGGAAATGAATTGTGTGTTTAAATGTAAAAAATGAACAGATTACAGATATACAGATTTTTGTTGGAGGCCTCCCAACTGTTTCGCTTTTAAGTGGGAATGCCTTGATTTCAGGGTTCTGTCCCGCCACCCTGAGTTTGTTTCCTGGGGATCCACATTCAGGGACATGCCTAGATGTTCTAACTAGTTCATCCAATCATCGTTCGTTATAAGTGAGATGGTGCAAACAGTAGGACTTGACAAGCCAAGCAATAATAAAGGGAAACCATCAAGCTGTTCAGACATACAGTTGTTCAGCTCGTCTGAATCTAATTAATGAAAACAAATTTGGGAAAATTAATCAAAAGAACTGAACGGGCATGAAAATGGGATCATCTGTCTTCTGAAAAATATATACCGTATTTATTGGCGTATAACACGCACCGGCGTATAACACGCACCTCATTTTTAGAAAGAAATTCCAGGAAATTTCCCCCCTCCCATAGTATCCCCCCCCCCCCTCATCCCATAGTATTCCCCCCTCATCCCATAGTGTTCCCCCCCTCCCATAGTATTCTCCCCCCCTCCCCTCCCATAGTATTTTCCCCCCTCCCATAGTATTCTCCCCTCCCCTAGTATTCTCCCCTCCCCTCCCATAGTATTCTCCCCCCCTCCCATAGTATTCTCCCCCCTCCTCTCCCATAGTATTCTCCCCCTCCCCTCCCATAGTATTCTCCCCCTCCCCTCCCATAGTATTCTCCCCCTCCCCTCCCATAGTATTCTCCCCCCTCCCCTCCCATAGTATTCTCCCCCCCTCCCATAGTATTCTCCCCCCCTCCCCTCCCATAGTATTTTCCCCCTCCCCTCCCATAGTATTCTCCCCCTCCCCTCCCATAGTATTCTCCCCCCCTCCCCTCCCATAGTGTACTTCCCCCCTCCCCTCCCATAGTGTACTTCCCCCCCCTCCCCTCCCATAGTGTACTTCCCCCCCCCTCCCCTCCCATAGTGTACTTCCCTCCCCTCCCATAGTGTACTTCCCCCTCCCCTCCCATAGTGTACTTCCCCTCCCATAATTACTTACCTGTCCTGAAGTGTGGGCCGGCTTCACAGCTTGCACCGCGGTACAGGAACTTTAATTTCATGTTCCGGTTTCCGGCGGGACTGAAAGGAAGTGTGCACACTATTGTGCACACTATTGTGCACACTTCCTTTCAGTCCCGCCGGAAACCGGAACATGAAATTAAAGTTCCTGTACCGCGGTGCAAGCTGTGAAGCCGGCCCACGCTTCAGGACAGGTAAGTAATTATGGGATATCGGCGTATAACACGCACCCACGATTTTCCCCCTATTTTCAGGGGAAAAAAGTGCGTGTTATACGCCGATAAATACGGTACATAATATGTATACATAAAAATATTTTTGAATTTTCAGTACACTGAAGTTCACGTTTTCCCACGATTTGTTTCACAAATTAAGTGAAAGAAAGTAACTAATAGAGGGGAAAATATGTTATACATTAATTTATCATATTTATTAAATATATAATCTAAAAATATAGAAAACATTTTTCTGCTCCTGCACTTATCAGGCAGGAGTAGTCCCAGAAGATTGGAAGTTAGCAAATGTTGTGCCCAATCACAAGAAAGGTAATAGGGAGGAGTCAGGCAACTATCGGCCAGTGAGCCTTACTTCAGTAGTTGCAAAAGTGATGGAAACCATGTTAAAGGATAGGATTGTTGAACATCTAAAAACACATGGATTTCAAGATCAGAGACAACATGGGTTTACTTCAGGGAGATCATGCCAAACTAATCTTATTGTTTTTTTGATTGGGTAACTAAAATTATAGATCAGGGTGGTGCAGTAGACATTGCTTACCTAGATTTCAGTAAGGCTATTGACACTGTTGCACATAGAAGGCTTATCAATAAACTGCAATATTTGGATTCCAATATTGTTGAATGGGTAAGGCAGTGGCTGAGTGACAGGCAACAGAGGGTTGTAGTCAATGGAGTATATTCGAAACTTGGGCTTGTCACCAGTGGGGTACCTCAGGGATCTGTACTTGGACCCATTCTCTTTAATATTTTTATTACTGATATTGCAGAAGGTCTTGATGGTAAGGTATGTCTTTTTGCTGATGATACTAAGATATGTAACAGGGTTGATGTTCCAGGAGGGATAAGCCAAATGGCAAATGATTTAGGTAAACTAGAAAAATGGTCAGAGTTGTGGCAACTGACATTTAATGTGGATAAGTGCAGGATAATGCATCTTGGACGTAAAAACCCAAGGGCACAGTACAGAATATTTGATAGTCCTAACCTCAACATCTGAGGAAAGGGATTTAGGGGTGATTATTTCTGATGACTTAAAGATAGGCAGACAATGTAATAGAGCAGCAGGACATGCTAGCAGAATGCTTGGTTGTATAGGGAGAGGTATTAGCAGTAGAAAGAGGGAAGTGCTCATGTCATTGTACAGAACACTGGTGAGACCTCATTTGGATTATTGTATGCAGTACTGGAGACCGTATCTTCAGAAGGATATTGATACCTTAGAGAGAGTTCAGAGAAGGGCTACTAAACTGGTTCATGGATTGCAGGATAAAACTTACCAGGAAAGGTCAAAGGATCTTAACACGTATAGCTTGGAGGAAAGACGAGACAGAGGGGATATGATAGAAACATTTAAATACATAAAGGGAATCAACACAGTAAAGGAGGAGACTATATTTAAAAGAAGAAAAACTACCACAACAAGAGGACATAGTCTTAAATAAGAGGGACAAAGGTTTAAAAATATCAGGGGGCGGGGCCTGGACGCCGAGCTGAGTGGACACCTGTGGGCTCAGCTCCTGCTCTGCAGACCATTAAACGACGGTGAAAAGGCACAAAACAGCCCAGAAAACATAAATATGGGCGACCACACGACAGGCAAAGATAAGCTGACTACACAGATGTCACACAAGCAACTTTTAATGCCGGATCGCCGAGATCCGCGTCTGAGGCCTAACATGGCGGGAGACCCGATATCCGGGGGAGGCGGCCAAACCCCCGACATGGGGCCCGCACTGCGTGGCTCTACAGTCCTCCCGTCACCCCCCCTATGGACCGATGGGGGATATCCCGGTCCACGCTTGGGACTCATGCTCAGCTACCACACGAGACATTCATACCGAGCAGAGAGCCACACGATGCGCCCAAGATGGCCGCCGCACAGCCCTTGCAGCAGAAAAACCAGCACTGGAGAATACAATTTGAGCGCCGGTTCGAGCAAATATGTCAAGCATTCTGGAGGCGCTTACAACTCAGACCTCCCTACAAAGTCTCACCTGCTAAAAAGAAACAAGCAGCAGTGGCAGTCCATCCACCCAGGGGCAGGGGGCCCATTCAGGGGTGCGCACACCCAGCCACTCCGGCAGCCGGAAAGCTTCCCGAAACAAAGCGACTTCACCTCAATCCAACCCCACGCGGATAATCATCCAGAAGAAAAGATCCATGCTCAAACCACAATCAGCACGGCGGATGGCAAAGCGGAGGTCCCACACAGACACCCAACTCGGACCGCTAAGCTCCTGCATACCCTGCAGTGCACGCGGGCCACAGCTCCTCAAGAGAAACACCCGGCCATGCCACACGCTCCCACGGACAACCCTCACCCTCCTTGAGAAACGGCACTCTGACAGAGGCTCCAGAGAACAAGCCATCGCTGCAACGCGAGAGAATCACACGATCGGAGAGGGGACCTGCACCACAGCTGGAGGCCGGAGAGGCACAGTAAAGCAGGACTCTTGTAACCCATATGGCAGGGCTTCGAGGCTATTAGAAGAGGGCATAGGTTAAACGGGGCTAGAAACAAAGGAGTTTCAGATCCAGGCATAGCGGAGTTAACTAGTTTACATTGCATATTTGTTTGCCTACGGTCACTCACATATATTTACTGCATAACCTAATGTCAGGTAAATGTAAAACCAGGCATAGCATAGTATGATACCAAGCTTAAATAGCATGCATAGTACAGGGGTTAGTTAACATCCCACTGCTGAATAATACTTTAACTCCTTAACCATTTACTTGCCTTCAAGCAGTGAGTTTATTGGCACAATCTAAGTTTTCTGCTATCCCAATTAAACTCAACTTAATGTTTTTATTATTTTAATAATTGTTATGGCAAATGTTACACTCGTTTGTTTACCATTTCCAAGACCAACACAACTGCCACCATACTTAACCTTTTATTGCAGACCATGAGTACATATTCTGTGTTTAAAAAAAAAAAAAAAAAGTGCAACTTATTCATGTCATGATATTTTGTGTCTCACTACACCCACTTTTGCTATCGTGGCATCGCAGGCCTGTTTGTAAACCCTATTGCACGAAAATAAAGAATTTATAAAACAAATAATATCAGGAAGTATTACTTTACTGAGAGGGTAGTGGATGCATGGAATAGCCTTCCAGCTGAAGTGGTAGAGGTTAACACTAGTGATGTTGCGAACATAAAATTTTCCGCTCGCGAACGGCGAATGCGAACTTCCGCAAATGTTCGCAAACGGGCAAACCGGGCGAACCGCCTTTAGACTTCAATAGGCAGGCGAGTTTTTAAATCTACAGGGACTCTTTCTGGTCACAATAGTGATGGAAACGTTGTATCAAGGGGACTAACACCTGGACTGTGGCATGCCGGAGGGGGATCCATGGCAAAACTCCCATGGAAAATTACATAGTTGATGCAGAGTCTGGTTTTAATCCATAAAGGGCATAAATCACCTAACATTCCTAAATTGTTTGGAATAACATGCTTTAAAACATCAGGTATGATGTTGTATCAATCAGGTAGTGTAAGGGTTACGCCCGCTTCACAGTGACAGACCAAACTCCCCGTTTAACGCACCGCGTTGTCCATTTGCACAACCGCAAACTCCCCATTTGCACACGGTTGGATACCAAGCTAGCCATGTCCCGTTCCTTGTCTTCACTGATGTCATTGAAGGTCTATTCCTCCACCCAGCCACGTACAACACCAAGGGTCCCCGAAAGGTGACAACAAGCCCCCTGTATTTTTTTTTTTAAATGTACACTACTGTTACACCACATATGAGTTGCACTGGTGTGACACTGTGCCCTGGCAGGCCCTGAAACGCACACGTGTGAAGGAAACTAACTGCTATTATATTATAGTCAAAAAAGTTTTTTTTTTTTTAAATGCAAGCTATTGTGACACCAGATATGAGTGGTGGCACTGGGCAAGTGGGCACAGTATACGCTGTGAGCCTGACACACACGCTGGCAGGCAGGCAACTGCAATTAGATTACACAGGGAAAAAAAAGAAGCAGACTGATGTTCTAGCCCTAAAAAGGGCTTTTTGGGGTGCTGTCCTTACAGCAGAGATCAGATGAGTCCTTCAGGACTGTAGTGGACACTGAATACACTAGCCTAGCTATCGATTTCCCTATTAAATCAGCAGCAGCTACACTGTCCCTCCTCTCACTAAGAATGCAGCTTCCGGGGGGCGGGACCTAGGTGTCATGGAGGAAAGACTCACTTCGTGTGAGCTCCCTCAATATCTCACTTTAAGCAGCTATCAACAAGCTAATTTCACCCCAGAAGGGGATGACCCAGCAATGTTGCTCCTACCTGACCGACCCGACATGCTTAATAGCGGTAAGCAACTCGACAGAGTCTTACTTACCTACGTGTGGCCTGGTGCTCACCGGGCGGGAGAGGCGGCCGATCTCCCGATCCTGGGATGCCCAGGAGCAGCTACTTCCCGGCAGGAGCTCCGTTACCCCCCCCCCTCGGACCTGTGGGGGTTATCCCGGTCCACCCCTGAGAGGCTGTCTGGAGCTAATGGACGCACAGAGCACAGCCACTCAGGCTGACATACTCATCTGCGACTCTCCCAATATGGTGGCAGCCGCGTGTCCTCCTAGTACCAGCAAAGCATGGCAGGATATTGAGTCTAAGCTGGACAGACTCTTTAATAAATTTTGGAGGAAATAACAAGTGGGAAGCCCCAACAAGCTCCACCACAGCCCCAACAAGCTCCACCACAGCTAAGCAAAGCAGTCCCATTAAAATCCACCAACGCAAATGGCGTCGAAGACGGGACCAGAGGCACAAACAGAAATGCAGAGCCTGCCCCACGTCAAGCACTCGCATCCACCTTAAGCCACCACAACCCCGCACTGGACATGAAGCACCACTGGGACAGATCCGACCACCCGACAAAACAAGCTTCCACCACCTCAAGCCGCGAACCCGGCACTCAGCCAGAGACTTGCCTTTGTTGTTCCAGGTATCAGGGACTCCCAGGGTCTGCACCTGGCGCCCAGAAGGGATCGGATGAGCACAAGCAGTAAACAGCAGCCTGCCAAGCATGTCCCACTATAGCCGATCCTCCACGCCATGCCTTTGATCACATGAACTGCTCTCTGCACATTAACTAATCGTAAAGTAGCAAGCGTTTAAACATGTCATTATTTCACCTCCTAAAGAGTTTATTGTCGTAGTTCCTTACATGCCTTTACCTTAACCGTTCATGTATTATGTTATTCACTAGTGTCATCTCATGGGGCGACTCACACTTGATTTATAATACACAGTTGATAATGTGCAAGCTACACCCTAAACATGACAGCCATCTTTCACAACAATGTACTGCTATATACTCATACCCTCAGTGCAACTAGCCATGATATACGCACGTTCAGCCTAGCATGCTCAAATATAACACACTTCTGTCTAAAAAAAAATAAAAAAAATAAAAAGAATGCAGCTTCCGAATGAATCTAAAACGCATGCTGTCCAGGAGGTGGGAGAGTCTGGGAGGGAGGGTCTGCTGCTGATTGGATGGAATGTGTCTGCTGACTGTGAGGTACAGGGTCAAAGTTTACTCAATGATGACAAATAGGGGGCGGACCGAACATCGCATATGTTCGCCGTCTGTGGCGAACGCGAACACGCTATGTTCGCCAACTATTTGCCAGCGAACCGTTCGGGACATCACTAGTTAACACAGTAAAGGAGTTTAAGCATGCGTGGGATAGGCATAAGGCTATCCTAACTATAAGATAAGGCCAAGGACTAATGAAAGTATTTAGAAAATTGGGCAGACTAGATGGGCCGAATGGTTCTTATCTGCCGTCACATTCTATGTTTCTATGTTTCTATCACTTGATCTGTGAATAAAATCAGCATTTAGTGACTGTCTCCTAGCCCGCAATCCTTGGATTGATAGGGGATAGGTTATAAAACACAAATTTGCACAGTCACTCGACTGGCCAAAATTCCGATTAATTGAATACGTTGTTAATACCAATACAAATCTCAATGTCTCCCTGAAGTGGTCCTTATTAAAAGGGAAAGCAGTGAATGAAGAGCTGCATATAACTGAAAAATGGGAGGGAGCCACAGCAGAGTGTATATTTAAATTGGAACACACAGTGTAAAATGTTGTCTTCTGAGACCCAGTGGGTTAAGTGATCGTTGTGATAACCATTTACTGTAATCACTATAACATGTAACAATGCCAATGTTCGTAAACTTGCTTTGCCAATAACTTTCCTTCTTTCCTCTCTCTGATCTGAGGCAAGAGGTTGTGATTAGACAGGAGATTTGCCAAAGTGTTCTGAAATGTAGCACAAATATGTAAAGGGGGTAGTCTGCAATGAAACGTATCTACTTGTTCTACTGGTTTCCATGTTATTTGCCTCACTATATTCCTACATGGCTCCATTTTTCAGGTCAACGCTTGGAAAAATGAATGTCACAGTTTAAAAAACAAAATTATAAAAAAAAAATACATATATCAGCAGTTTCATTTGAAAAAAAGTTTTTTTATTTAAATTATCTTGTTTATTTTATACTATGCTGAATAGAATAGCTGTGGGCTTGAGGAGTAGAGTGAAGCTAGAGCGCTATAAATCCAGTTCTTTAAGGGTGCAGCATAGATGGCCACAAGGGATAAGGCAGGGTAAAATGTTTCATAGACTGTAACTCTTTAAGAGTGGCTTTAAAAAAAAATAAAAAAATGGAAGAGATGATGGAAGAGATTGAGTGAGTGCAAAGCATTTACCCAATGTTTCCATCTTAATATTGAGGCTAACAAAGAATGCAGGGGGCAGCTCCAGGTAAGTATAACTCTCTTTTGCTGCAACCTGTGTTGCCCCACCCCAGCCAGAGATATTTTAATGTTCTATTCTGTATTGCAGATCTCTATAACGTTAAAAAAAGTTCCCAAAAATGCGATAATATTGCATGCAATAACAGGTGATTTGTGGTAAATTTGCATAAAAAAACCCAATGGATTCTCAATGGATATTACATTTCACATTCCTATGCAACAGTTACATACAAAGACTTACATTTGCAAGTAGTTTCAGTGTATATGTTTCCATGTGCTTAATATTTTCATATATTCCTTCTAATTATCACAAAATGTTTTATACTCCACCCTATTTAAAAAATAAATTGATAAAATCAGGGGGTCTGCTGTGGGCTTCAGGAGGAGAGTGAAGCTAGAGGCTATAAATCAAGTTATTTAAGGGTGCAGCACGGGTTGCCACAAGGGATAAAGCAGGGTAAAAAGTTTCATAGACTGTAACTCTTTAAGAGTGGCTTTAATAAAAAAAAAAAATATATATATATATATATATATATATATATATATATATATATATATATATATATATAGGCAGATAGTAATACCGGCTCTGCTTGGGCTGGCAGGAGAGATGAAGGGATCTATGCTGTCGGTCTCAGCCAATGTGCATCACTTTGGGGCCCCTGGGCAACTGCCCAGCATGCCCATGTGTAAAGACAGCCCTAATTTTCTTGGAAGAATAAACGCTGTTGAGGAAAGTGGTAACCCATAGTCGGGCATTGGTGCAATAGAATAACTATGCTAAAAAGTACTTTATGAATTAGTCATATTTGGCCACATCATTAGGTAAACAACCCCATTATCACCCCCAATCCCTCTTGTAAGAGGAATAAAAATCAGTCTTTCAAACAAGGATTGTTGTGGTGTTGCTCTCATCAGGTGATCTCCATAACAATGCTGGCCACATGTGCATTTTGCAGTCACTTAATCAAGAGGCTTACAACTGATCACCAGATTTCTAGGTACTCTCAAAAAAAGCCTTTGTTTAAAACACCATTATTAAATAAGGATAATTTTAAGGACTCTCCAGCCAGATCATCTGACACTAACAAAATAATCCTACATCACAACTAATGTTATTCACAAAGAACCCAGTAGCTTCTGTTTGAAAACGGTTATCTAGGTGAAATGAACCTGAAGATATGGGATAATTCTGTGGTCTCCACAAATCTTCCATTTTTATTATTGACCTGGTTAATCCTAAAATACTCTAAATAATGGCATGCTAACTAGAGTGCCCAATGTGGAACTTCTACAACTGTCCTACAGAACTGCAGCAAATTGATACAATGCAATTCACAAACTTTGGCTTAATGGCTTTTGGTATAAGTGCATATTCTATCCAGTAGAATATATATTCTTTACTATTACTTGATTAAATCCTCCGTATTGTATGTTATGTTGAACATTTTTAAAGTTCTGTGATTATAAAACCTATGACCAAGCAATCTTTTTATCAGTTGATCAGATACCTTAAAGTGTTAATGCTCATCAAAGCTATAGAACAGGGAAAACGGAGTACAGATAAATATAATTGCTGTTGTAATCCATCTGAATAACAATAGACAACTGTATGTTTGTGTTAATGTGCTGTAAAGCAGTTTGAAGTTTCCATGGGTGAGAAAAGGCTGGCCAACACTTTTCCCAGGCAGATCCTCTAAAAAGGTAGGATTGATGTGGATTAACACATTAGAAGATAAAGTAGCTGAAATGGTGAAAGGTGATTGCAATATAGATAGCATGCATTATCTGTGAGTTTGCTGCTAATCTACCTAGTGAAAGAATAAGCTACTTGCTTTGTAGTCTTATGAACATAAAACATAATGAAAAACAGTGGTCTAGGAGTAATAAAATACAAACCATGTGTGTGTGTGCATATGTATGTGTGTGTGTATATATATATTATGAGAGATTTATTTTATATTTTCAGCCACTGGCGAGTGTAAAGTACACCCTAGAGGGTGGATATTCTTCCCTGGTTAGTGTACCATAGATCATCTACGCTGGCAGGGGTGAGAACTTTTTATGGCCTGGAAAGTAGTGTTGGACTTGAAATGTTGAGCCCTCAATGAATATGCATGTATGTGTATATAATTTAAAAGAAAAACTTTCATGTATACTGGCTTAGTTGCTTCTTGTGATTTGTAGTCTCCTATACTTGCCAATGGGAAAGAAGCAGTTGGGAGATGGCTAACAGGGGGCAAAGCTTGTGAAGTATGCAGCAGTGAAAGGATGTGAATCCCTCGTAGCACATGTGCCCCCTACCCAGTGCACACATGAATGTCTGGATGACTGACCGCCTCAAAGAAGTATGGCATGGTCAGATCCAATCCTACTAGAAGTGGAAATGGAGATACCGGAAGTGCCAAGGATGGTTATCAGTAGGCTAGTTTTTTTGTGTGTTTTTCTTAGGAACTGGGCCACCAGTATATGGGCACTGTCTGTACATTGACAAGGAGAATTTGGGTCTGTGATATGACATGGCCCAGAAAAGAACCTTGTTCCAGTGTAGGCAGAGCTAACCAGGGGTCTCTGCAGGACATTTCTGTGTGTACAGGTGTATTAAGAACTGGGATTCAAATTTATATCTATTTACATCTTGGGCCAAATTTGAAGTTCTCTAGAATATATAAATAAAAATAGCAACCTATTTTTAACGTAAAATGTTTTTTTTCATTATTTAAAATACCCATCTAGTTTGAAAAAATATTGATCTATATAACATAATGGTTGTACTTCTTAAAATGAGAATGGACAGCCTACACCATTACATCAGATCATATAATCTATTTGCAGTCATATTTAGCTTGGAGAAACTTGGCGTGCTCAACAAGTGTAGTACCCTGCTACTGTAAATGTAGTGTTCAGTTTTTATGCTCTATTTATTAAAGGAACATACAATGTACAAAAGGCTCCTGTGTCAACCTCCTTCTGGCCATTCACCTGTAATGTCCTGTACATACTCATATTCACTTATATACAAAGAAAAAAATACTGGTGCTACTAAAGGACTACAGCACAGAGAAGCACCGGAGCCACATTAATGCTGGCTGTTGAAACTGTTGAAGGAATAGCCACAAAAATAGTGGGAATATCAAAGGCTGAGAGGGAAAATGAAAGAGGGAAGGGTGGGAAAAGGGTTGGAAGGGGAGGAAAAGTTGTAGAGTAAAAGTTATATCAAAGGCTTCAAAGATGTCAAAAGATCGATATCTTTGATTCCTTAGTTTTCCCACACAGAGAGGATATGATGAAAGGTAAATGTTTATTTAAGAGACTCTTGGCTGTGCTGATCTTAAAGATGTCCAAGCTGTGACCAGATAATAGTCTAGATGTCCTGTGACCAGTCTATGACCAGTAGATATTTTAGATATCCTCAAAGGTGTTCATAAGAGCACTGGGATAAACCTCAAGACATGGATGAAGTAAAACATGAATCCACCACTTGTAGATAAACAATCTTTAGAGGTCTTTGTCATTCTCTGAAACTGGGATAACATTAAAGCATAATCCTTATTTCAAAGTGCAGTGGTTTTAGGGGAATAAGTCAACGCTTCTCAGTGCTATTAAAATATATATTTTATATACGGTATATATATATATATATATATATATATATATATAAACATTAGGTCTTGCATGTTGTTAACACCATATATCCCAAGATTTCAAGGCTTAAGTTACTTGCCACTTCTAGTCTAGAGGGTCCATAGTACACCCAGCAGGGGTTGAACTTCCACCAGCAAAAGCAGACTTTTCACTTGACAATGGCTAGTGGGTAAGTGGAAATTTTGAGACTTGTGTATGTATATTTACATATAGTATAATGAAAAATTTAATTATTTTCACTCTGCACATTAATTTTATCCTCAATATGCATGTTTTATTTTTGGAGGGGTCCACTGCAGTTCAATTATTGATAAGTTGTCTCTATGACAGTTAGGACCATCCCAACAGCTCCAAGAAGAGTGGCTTTAAACCAACAAAGCGTGTAATTAGGACAATAAAGAAGAGATGATTTCAAGGAAAATTCAACCTGGCTATTTGTGCTTTTATTTCAACAGGTGATTTTAATTTCAGGGTGATTAGTGCAAAGCCATTAGCTGGGATTGGTGTTTAATGACAGTTGCCATTGTGGATGAACAGACATTTGGTGACCTCCTTCAGCTACACCTGAGGCTGTTATAAAACTTTTCACAATACACAGGCAGAAGGACTAAATAACTGTAGTGATGGTTATAATGATAGACCAATACATAAGTAGAAGTGGATCAATATATACCATAGTCTAAATCCATGAATATAAATATTTAACCTTTTATTTTTATGTGGAATATTCCCTTTTTATTGGTTTTGTTTTTATTACTTTTTTTTCTTTTTGTGTCTGTGTGTTTGTATCTTTAGGAGTAGATCTTATAAAGTGCCTATGGGACACACTTGTATTGTATTTAATTTTTGAGGATAGTTTACATGTGGTAATTGTATAGGACAGGACCTAGTGCTACTAAATAAAAACACCATAGTCTAAATACATGAATATAAATATTGAACCTTTTATTTTTATGTGGAATATTCCCTTTTTATTGGTTTTGTTTTTATTACTTTTTTTCTTTTTGTGTCTGTGTGTTTGTATCTTTAGGAGTAGATCTTATAAAGTGCCTATGGGACACACTTGTATTGTATTTAATTTTTGAGGATAGTTTACATGTGGTAATTGTATAGGACAGGACCTAGTGCTACTAAATAAAAACACTTACAGAATTCTGAAATTCGAAAACCTGCATTATTATCAGCTTTTTTTGTCTGCTTGCGTAGCGTGCTATACTTAATGCAAGCAGGATATGCATTTCATGCACACACATTAAAATCACCAGTCACTCCTTGAAGAACTTCTCTGAATTCCCATGGGGGAATTATTTAGGGGGGAAATCATAAACATTCCTTTTTTCCTCTCTATTTTTCTATATTCTGAATTACAATTATTTAGTGCCAACATGTTCTGCATCACTGTAAAATGGGTACAATAAGACTGATAAGAAGGTGAAAAGGACCCTGTCCAAACAAACAAACTCATGTTTAAAATGATCCCAACATTTTGGGTAGTCAAAGTGTTTTCTGAGAAGGAAATGTTCATAAAACAAAATAGGTTCAACATTCATATAGAAAAAAATGTATAATGTAAACTTGTGCTATATTTTAATAATGGGGCAATTCCAATTTTTGTTTTGCCCCTCTTTTTGTGTAAACATGCCTCAATTAGATATTGTACATAAAAATGACAAAGGACACAACTGCAATACAAAAACAAATGAACCCCTTAAGGACACATGACATGTGTGACATGTCATGATTCCCTTTTATTCCAGAAGTTTGGTCCTTAAGGGGTTAAAAGGGCACTCTGGGCTGGCCCTGGACTACAAGACTTTATTCAGAGATGCTGGTGCCCACTGGACTTAGGTAAGTTGTCAAACCTGTCGGACTGCTTACACTGTGAGGACACCCCCTGACACCACAACCATTTCAGTGTGCTGTAATTTTTCAAGTCCTTTAAAAGTTATTTTCATGAATTGTAATTTGATAATGTTTTTAATTTTGATTGGCTTCTGAACGGCTGAACCTGTTACTCATGGTCATTATTTTATATATCAGTTCAGACACTAAAGTGTAGAAAATTTTGTTTTTAGGGTGACTGACCTTATAGGTAAATTAAAGCAAATTTTGTGTACATTTATTTAGTAGCTCTGTCTAAATTATTCTATACATTTCTCTGTCTAAGTGATTCCGCACAATTTAGATTGTGCCTCTTTCCACCTGCTACATTGCCTGGAATTGTGTATTTCTGCGGATTTTCTGGAGTACTTTCCAGCTGTTCGGTGGGAATTTTCTATGTATCTGTAAATATTCATCATTTATCTGCTGCTGACCACCTGATAATTGCCCTTGGCAATTCACTACATTTGGTCAGTGCTTTCTCTTATTGAAACTGTTTGCATGTATATGAGTCCAATGTTGTCTTCTTTGATGTAAAACACATTTCTGCATATTTACAGAACTTCCATGACACAAGTTCCTTAGTGGGCCTTAAGTGCATATCTCCATTGCCCTACAATTCCAGAACATGCATTAATTGATACAGTCTCAGACCGTTCCCGGACCATCGCTTTGTCATTTGGTCCAAATTGATGCTTCATACATGTTCATTGCTTGTATGGACCGTTTCTTGATGAGAGAGAAAACTAATGTGTGGAATATAGGAAAATGGTGGCTATTCCATTTTGTCGTTTAGCAGCTGGAGTACATACAAGAAATAATTTGTAACCTAAAGTAATTTAATTTATATAATTTAATAGTAGTGTGTGTGTGTGTGTCTTTATAAGCAATTTTAGTAGCATACTGTATAGTATTTTGTAGTGCCCAAAGCAGTCTTTGCTGTTTGTTCTTATTTTGCAGAGAAAATGTATTTTTTTTGTTTGTGTTAGTGTTTTTGTTTATCAAGGTGGTAGTGTTTGTGTGCGTATGTATACAGCTATTTATCTGTGTTAATGACATCTGTATGCATCAGTAGATCATTGCATCTGTGTTTGTATATACATTGCTGTGTTTGATGTGATTCCAACTGAATGTATGTGTGTTTTTTTTTGTTTTCACTGCATCAGACCATTCATGTTTATCCTCCTCTATAACTGTGTGACGTCTAGGATTTGAAATAAATAGTATTAATGGTGTGTGTGTGTGTGTGTGTGTGTATATATGTATATGTGTGTGTGTGTGTGTGTGTGTGTGTATATATATATATATATATATATATATATATATATACACACACATATATATACTCACAATGGTTTAGTTATTATCTTATGGCTTCTCCCATATGTCAATTTCTCCATTTAGAGGTTAACATCCATGTTTATCTTCAAGCTCTGTATTGCTAAATGTCATAAGGTCTCAGCTAATCAAAGGAGATGGATGAATTGAGAAAGCTGCCTTAAAGTATTTTCTGCATTGTCTACATACTTCTTTTTATAGCTACTAAGCATAGATGAACATTGAAAATAAACATGCCCACCTGTAAGGCTAATTCGTAAAATTGAATTTCTTTTAGCCAGTTTATATATTTTAAGAGCATTGTTAAGCTCAATCTATTAGCATGTGAGTTTTCACACACCTATCATATATAAATGTATAAACACTCTAAGAAAAACAGGAATTGTAAACCATGTGTTGTTAAGGCACAGTTTTGAAAATATTCATTTAGACATTGCTTAAAGGGGGACTGTTACATCCCAGGATTTTCCATATTATATTTACTTGTCCACTAAATTAAACAGGCATGTATTTATGGAGTATGAGAAATATCATTAAATGTAGAAAATCACACTTCTTTATACTCCAAAAGGGTGCCTCTATTTTAGCTCCCTGTCATTCATTGTGATAACTCTGCCCTTTGCAACTGTCGGTTAACATAGAGCATAAATAGAGAAGCGTATGTTTCTATTTCTCCTCTTCATTTGAGATGTTTGCCTAAACTGAATTATATTGTGATGAAATAATCTAAATCTTTAATATTTTGAAAGAAAGTAGAGCATCACATGAACAAATGAACAGAAGTTAAAGGAGCACTATAGCGTTACTAATACCAATGGGTATTTGTAATATAGTGTGTTCTAGCCATTTAGTTGACGTCTCCCCCATCCCCTGAGCGCATAAAAAAGATATTTCATTAACTTTTTCTCCCACTCCGCAGTGGTCTCTCCGTGGCCCGTCCCGTCTCCATGGCTGAGATCAATGAGATCTCAGCTGCGCTACTCGAATGCTCTCTGTGAGATCATGTGAAAGAAATAGCAGAGTTTTAATGTATTTGGACCGAATCTCCTGTAGTAATTGACAGAGCATTTAAACCTTGCACTGATTCATTGCCACTCCTGCAGAATGGCAATGTTTGCAGCTGCAGGCTTAAATCTACAAGGACATGGTCCGTAGGCCACTTCATTGAGATTAAGTGGCCAAGGTGCCCATAGTGTCCTTGTTAAGGCAATTTTCAATGGTGTGGTTTAGTCTGTAGTTATTATATTACCAAAAGGGGAAATGTCTGAAAGGGTTGACAATATCCTTATACATAAACATACTACACACATTTTATACATGCAGATGTATGTGCATGTATTTGTAACTATCTATCTCAAATTTTCCACTAGCCATTGGCAAGTGAAAATTTAGACCTTGGGAATAGAAATTCAACCCCAGCCAGTGTGTCATGGACTTTCCAGTCTCGTAGTGGCAAGTAACTTTTTTTTAAGGCTTTGCTATTAGCATAGGAAAGTTTACGTCAGTCATGTATGTATATAGTATGTGTGTTTGTGTGCTCTGTTGGTTAAGTACAGTCCTTCATCTTAACTAAACCGGCATATTCACAGCAGCAGATACTGATACAGATGTGATAGATTTAGGATAGACGTTTCTCTGCAAGCCTGTGCTTGTCAGTTCTACAGAAACTCATCCAGCCCAAGATAACCCATCTACAGTGACTCACAGACTCTGCCCTTCTCTGTTGCATCAAGTGAAATTACATGCTCCAGTACTGCAATGTGGTTTGTTTTTTCTTCCCCTCTTGTACGTTCGCTCATTGGTCAGTTAACTTTTTTATTTTACCTTTCTCATAGCATATCCGTACCCAGTGCACTATTGAGGTGATGCAGAGGCAAAGTGTCTAGAGCAGGGATAGGCAACCTTCGGCTCTACAGATGTTGTGGACTACATCCCCCATAATGCTCTTACACACATAATGCTGGCAAAGCATCATGGGAGGCGTAGTCCAAAACATCTGCAGAGCCGAAGGTTGCCTATCCCTGGTCTAGAGAGTGCAACATGCAATGTATTTCGACATACCTGCTTGCTACCAAACAAGTCATGACTGCGTTCAAGCAGATGGAAGACACATGCCGACGTATGAAGCATCCAATCTTTGCTTACAAAGATCTCATGCCTTCCCACAGCTTAGTGTAATCAGAAATTTGATTTAGTGAGCTCCTTCTGGACCAATGACATGTCACACCTGGCATAACACGGAATTTGTGTGTTCCTGAGGGTGGTATGACAGCACATAGAGAATTTGTAAATGGCAAATCCAATGGACAATAAGAGACGGCTAGCCTTTGGCATGACATGTGATAAACCCTTGTTTGCTAAGCATACCGAGAAGCATGTTCAGCTGACTTGCCAGATGGGTAACATAATTCTTTAGGTTTGTTGGTCTATAATATATTATATATACGCACACTGGCACTAGGAAGCAAATGTATATAAAAAATTTAAATAAATAAAAAAGCAGTAACCATGAAATATGATTTTATCTGAGAGCGCTGAATTATTAATAAAGGATGTATAATGCTCTCATTTCCACTCTGTTACATTTTCACCATAAATCAACAACTGAATTACTTAGGAATTGATAAAAAATAAAAAAAAGTATGAATACGTTTGAGCAAGTATTAAGGTGCTGTTGAATCTTTTGTATTGTTCAACCACAAGTCACCAACAAGCAAAGGCATGTTTGTAGTTTTTGGTTAGGTTTCGCCTGAAGTCGGAGTTTCTTTAAGTGTTTTTTTTTTTTCTCCTTTCTATACCTGTCATGGGGGAGGTGTTTGCTTAACGCAGGTTCATTCATATGTCTGCTCTGGTTTATGGAGAGTTAAGTATTGCACCTGTTGAGGTGTGTCTGTCTTAAGGCACCTGTTTCATCAGCCAATCAGCTACAGAGTTACTCAAGAGCCCACCTGTTGTTAAGAATACCTGCACACAAGTTCTCTCACATAAATCTCACAATTCATTCTACAGGGAATGTCTGTCTGTGTTTAGGCAGAGTAAGAAAAGCACACAGCACAACACAGCAAAGGTTAGAGTAACTGAAGACCAAGGAAAATGTCTAATGAACTTGAGTAAGTACTACATCCTTATGCTACTTGATTTATTTTAAATGGTTAAAAATATATCCTGAAATATGAAGTGTATTTACTTTAGTTTGTTTTGGTTTTTTTTTGTCTTTATTTATTTATTTTTTATATACGGTAATTGATTTTTTTACATTTTGTTATATAATTTGTTTACATATATGTTTGGATGTTAATTTTATATATAATAGTTTTTATTACTAGCTAGAAAACCGCAAAACTATGTACCAGGACAAAGTTCTTATGGGGAGCTTTTGTAGATGAGCAGCATTTTGGATAAAATACAAGTAGATTTCTACTGATTGCTTCACATATAGCTATTTTCCCCGTAATTTCTCCAAATTCCCTTTAAAAATATGACTTTATCTCTCACAAACATTGGTTACTGAATCGCCAAACTAACTGTGCCACCTCCAACCTATTTAGTGACCATTTATCTAACACATAAAGATTTTATATGCAATAGCCTGTCTTATATCCATAAAGAGTAAGTGTATTTGCAAAGACACATTAAGTAAAATCTGAGACCAACGTGTGTGTGTGTGTGTGTGTGTTTTGTGTGTGTGTGTGTGTGTGTGTAAAATTTGTATTTAGCAATACAGTAAAACTTTCATTTTTATACAAACTATAACATAACACATTCTCTATTGTTTATTCCATTTGTCAGTATTAACATAAGAATACTCCCCATACACATTCTCAGTATGTTTTATTTATATACTGATTTAGGATATCTTTGTGCTGTTTCATAAAAAAAGATTTTGCTTCGTATATATTTGCAATTCAGAGCATAATGTTTGTGTGTGGTATCAGTTATTAATACAATTACTGGATTTGGAAGAATATATTTTGTTATGAAATTATAATATTTCCTAGAGGAGATGATAGCAGTTTAACTCTTGCTCCCAGACAGGTGCGTAAAGGCACATACTGTTGTGTGTCGCAGCTGGAGACTGTTTGCTTCTGATAGGTTGTGGCATATATTTGGCATTACCACAAATGGAATTTACTGTCAATATTTAGCAACATACTATCATATAGTGCATTATTTATCCTGTCTATCATAAGTTCCTATGTGTATTGTGTTGCCACTTGAGTTTACAGTATAAATAGTATAGGGGTATGAAGAAGTCAGATTCCTAGGGAAAAGTTGTGAAAAAATGCATGAAATCAAGTAAAACATTAATTCAGGGTCTCTGTATAGTCTCTACTTCTGCATTACATTGGCAATTTCTGGAGAAGGTTTGCATATAGTAGAAACATTGGTCACTGGTACTGATTCTGGTCTTTCCAAGCTCAGGCACAAAATAGAGAAAAGGCTGCTTCTGATAAAATAGATTGCTAAATAAATGACTTGAGTTTTAAACTATTTTTATTTGGATACGTATGAACTGAGCCAACGATTTTTACATGAATTCCAGCAATAAAAAAAAATCCTAATAAAATAACAGCATAATCCACATAATTAGTCTTTTTACCGACACGCACATCTAAATCTTGGTGTGGCTTTTTGATTGTATACTTAACTCCTCTGCTTCTGAAAAAAATATCTTCTTAAGACAAACTGGCACCATGAACACAAAAGCCAGATTCTTCCTAAAATTGTATGGTTTCGGTCTAAGTTCAACATAGAATAAATGGTTTCTGGCCTATTCTGATAACTATAGCCTTTCTATTCTTTTTGTCTAGACGTAAGAATGGTACATGCACTGGCTCATTATACTCCCAGAGATACAGATTTAGAATAAGATGTTTGTGCCACAATCATGTAAATACAATGTCAACTAAAGAAAACAGTGTGTGTGTGTGTTTGTTTAACCCCTTTGTGGAAAATGCTAATTAGATCCAGCTTTAATTACCCCTGGCAGCTTGAAGAATGGCCTTTTAACTACTTTATGCAACGTTATTCCTTTGTTCTTGTAAGGTGTATTGGAATAAAGGCCATTACTTATGCAAATTTAAAGTAGGAATACCCAACCTTAAGAATAATGTTGCAAGGTGTAATTTCATGTGGTACTTCTGCTAGTATTTTCGTGTTTGCAATTTTTTTTTAGTTTAGTGTTTGTTTGTTTTTGTTCTGTGTTTTGTAAGTTTGTTTTTTGTTGGGGTGTTTATGTGTGTTGTTTTGTTATCTGGTCCTTATAGTAAAGAAAGTTTGAGTTATAAAAACACAGCAGATTTTTTTTGTTTGTTTGTTTGTTTCTAGACATGTTCTTTGTAATTAGGAAAGGGTAGGATATTTTGCAAAATGTTGTAGTGTTGATGGCATGTGTTTAGGATTATCTTGATTCATGTGCTACTGAATTCTCTTATCAAAAAGTAAATTTGCTGACGTGTAAGTAACTGGTTTAGTTATTATCTTGTGGTTTCTCCCATATGTAAATGTATCCATTTAGACGTTATCCATGTTTTTCTTCAAGCTCTGTATTGCTAAATTTCATAAGGTCACAAGGTTTCAGCTAATCGAAGGAGATGGATGAATTGAGAAAGCTTCCTTTAAAGTATTTTCTGTATTGTCTACATACTTCTTTTTATAGCTACAAAGTATAGATGAACATTGAAAATAAACATGCCCACCTGTAAGGCTAATTCGTACGAAAACACGCTATGGTTTAGAAAGTGGTGCTCTTGGCATAAAACATCAGCAATATTTGCTATTAGGCTTCTTTTATTTATTTTTTATTATAATTAATTTTTTTAGCCAGTTTATACATTTTTAAGAGCATTGATAAGCTCAATCTATTAGCATGTAATTTTTCATATGCCTATCATTTAGAAGTATTGCAGTCATGTTTGTTTTAGTTGCATAAAACCAAGGAAGCCCTCAGCAAGATGGAGTGGAGAGAATTATATTCAAAAACCTCCATTCAGTAATTCAAGGCCTGTTATTTGGCATGAACTCTGGATACAGACCATTAATTCTCTTCACTGACACAACAGTGCATGAGCAATTACTGCTCTGATTGCATGGACAAACACAAAGTAACCATGGCTAACAAAATGGATTCAGACTCCTCATACAGCAATGATGGTTAATATTGGGACTGCAGGTGTTATCTGAGATGTGCATATTCTGTCTAGGCAGGTTACCGTTTTGGCAGCCCACCCATTACTTTTTGTATAGGGATGGTAAATGAGGTCAAGCTTGGTACAGTTCTGGGACCCATGTCTAACCCCTGGGCCCTATGCAACTGCCCCAGGGCGCCTCATGAATAATTACGCTATGTTCACAGAGTGCTGCCAACAAACAAAGCTGGTGAATATAGAGCTTGGGAAATAATTCATTTTATAATTGTATGTTTTATCTGTGATATAAATTTAAGCAGAGATTCCTCCAGTGACTCACTTAATTGATTTGCCTATGTTTGTCACGCGGTTATATCCACGCTGATGAAAGAGTGTAAAAACAATAAGGTTGTGGGTTATTTTTGTTTTTTGTTTTTCTAGAATATTTTTTTAATGTGGATATCCTTACAGTAGTGTTTGCCATTTCATACAGGACAGGATGTTTCGAAGAGTTTGTGGGCTATTGGCTGACTAGTTTAAAAATGTCTGTATCGGTGCTCTTAAATGTTCATTTAAAACGTGTTGGGCCATTGTATTAATTGTATTGTGTATTAAACAAAAGGAAAACTTTGATAGGTCCTTTACAAATAAATCCAACGTTTTGAGTAGAGGATTTCAACCCATTGCATGGATCATTTCAAAGGCAGAAAATAAAATTGTTTATAAAAAAAGTATTGAGAATATAAGCACACAAAAATTATAAGAATGCAGACAGCTGCAGGCAGACAGGTCCACCATTTCGTGAGAGCAGTCATGCGCATTGCAAAATGGAAGTTAAACCATTTCACACTCTTTGTGGTTTTGTTTTTCTCAACCATAATGAAAACAAGCAAGGAACGTGCACATATTTTGTTTGCTGTTTTTCTACAGGAATAATGTAAACATTCACAAAATTGTATGGGTATTCTATAAGGGTAATAGACTTGTTGGATGAATTTTTACTCTATAATATATAGGCATTTGTAGATAGATCTGAACCCAAATTATGTTCACAACCAAGTTGCAAGTGATTAAAATGTCACAAGGGTTGCTATTCGCATGGGAAAGTAGCTCATTTCAAATATAATCTGCAGGAGGTTCTGGGAAAATGTCACCGGCCCAGGTACTGGAACAATGCTGATTTCCAGTGATCATTTTGGGCTTTTCATTTAATAAGATCTGAGGGCTTTATTACGTATAGTATATAAGAAAATATATGTATGTATTGTCTTTATTCTACATACTGTACCTCCATCCAAGTATTCCTAGTTCTATTGTATCTGTGTATTTCCCAGAGCGGGCTCTAGAATCCAAGAAATTACACAACCTCTTTACTGTCCAATCTTGAAAGTCATCAATATGGGGAGCAGAGAGCCTTCTGATGTGTGGTTTGTGGTCGAAACCTTGAGTGCCAGGAGCAAATTTTTTTTTGTTTTGCTTTGTACAAAGCGTGTTATAAAAAAACAAACAAAAAAAAAACCACAGTACAAGGTGAGGAATGAGAAGGCGGGACAGAGCCTAGTCTTAAAACAGCACTCCGTTCCTGGAGTCAGGGCTCATGAACAAAGTGTGACTCAGCAGCATGTACAGAGCTTGTTAATCTTCAACAGACAGGTGAGCTGATCAAGGAAGGCACTAAGTTTAATGCAAGAAGAGCGATAGTTGTCAGGTATCAGGGACATATAAAATAGTTGGACATGGAGGTGATATAGGAATTTTAGATTTAAAAATGAAAATAGCCAGCTGGCAGTTCTTCGTCAATTGTCGATCTACAACTCATGTCTAGCTAGACTGTGCCAGATAAATGCTTTGTTCATCTGGAAAGGAATTAGATTAGGGGTAGGCAACCTTCGGCACTCCAAATGTTGTGGACTACATCTCCCCTGATGCTTTGCCAGCACTATGACTGTAAGAGCATTATGGGACATGTAGTCGACAGCATCTGGAGTGCTGAAGCTTGCCTACTCCTGAACTAAACTATTCCGTATGAATGAGCTTTAAGAGTGACCATCTATGTATTGTAACCTAAAGGTGACCGTGACAGCAATGAAAATACGCATTACTAGGGAATTTCAAAGAATGTTTTTTTTTTTTTTTGTGTTTTGGTTTTTTACTTATCTACTGCAGTTTTTGCCCAGAGGTGAATCATGACATTCTCACTAATAACATTTTATGAATAATTTGAAGAATTAAAGACTAATTATAGTCTTACCTTTTCATATGTATGTAACATACTCACTTTGAATATACACAAAGTGTAATTTTCTTAAAATATGTATAGGAAATAGGCAATATCTAGAATTTATTGTCCAATACTTTAAAAAAATATATATATTTTTTTTTTAGTATTCTAATATTTATTTTCTTTGCATTGTTTTATTCTTGTTAGTTTGGCTTTTTTTTTTTTTTGTATCCCAGCTAAATGGTTTTAATTGTATTTGCTATGAAATGTACATACATATACATTGGTTAAATCTTCTATATTTGTGCATGACTTTATGTGTTACACATTTAGGCTACTTATAAAGTGGACTGATTCTCAAAATGTACAATTAGTACATTTAGTCAACTTCTATATTAAAGACATGATCAACATTGTTGACAGGTCAGTGCTGCACACCAGTCTGAGTGATAAAGTGGGATATTATTCAGTATTTCAAGCTAAGTGGAGCCCATGACAGAGCCTATTTAAGACCGTTTCTATTCTTGTTGCTAAAGTAACTGAGACAAAAGGTGCTACACCCAGCTTGGCAGGTAATAAAACTTGCTTTTTGTGAGTAGCAGCCCACCTACAATACATTCAGGCAGCGCACACCCTCAGCATTCAGTTTCTCCATCAATCATAAATCCCCCTATGTTTTACTGGTCACAATCAAGAGCAATGATTATTTGACAATGGGACCAAAGACTACTAATTACAAAGTAATGGACTGTCTCCCTTGGGAATACCATGTACTAACAGCAGTAACCAGACTGATGAACAGCAGGCCCGTCTGGCTATACAATTAGTATATAATTGTGTGTTGTACATTTATAGGTCACTCATGAGAAGACCTTAATTAAAAAGTGAATGATATATTGTATGACACTTTAACTTGCATAAAAAAAGGAGTATGCCGTTTCTCTGCTTGTGTTGAAATGCAATTACCACATCCTTCGTTCCAAACATGGCAGTGAAATTCATTTTCCCTGATATATCATTTTAGGGCTATATGTTTACAACTGCATTCTTGCCAAAAAAGTAATGCATATAAGATGGATCACCACAGAAATATAACTGCTGATTGTTCCACTTCTAAAAACTTTGCCTTGTCATTGCTTTTTATAAATAACCCTCTTAAGTGCACGAAGTATAGAATCTTTGATACCTGTTGAAACCTCGGGGTTGACTCAGCCTTTTAACAATAATAGGAGAACCTCTTAAGCTGGCTGATAACCTGTTCACTGTAAGACCTAATTAAAATCTAGATAACTCTACATCAATCAAAAATTCCCAACCGCATTTTATCAAGAACATTATGCATGGAAGGAAAATGTCTGCTAATATTTCAGGACCTTTCTAAAACTGTTCTGGACTAAGTCATTAAGTCATTAAAAACCAAAGGACACAGAATCCACTTCTCAACACATTTTATTTTGTATTTTACCATACATGAGATTGCACTTTCATTGTTAAAATGTTTCACTATTTGAGAATGGAAATGGTTAACTCATCCAAAACACATTCCTAACCCCGCATTATGGCCTTAAAACTGATAAAGGTAGATAGGATTATACAAACATATATTATTTCTCAATAGCTTTAGCTTTCACATATTGGAAACTGTTTTAATTATTTTTTTTTCCTGGAGAACAAAAGCAGAGAGTTAGGAGCGGTTAAAAGCAAAGAAAGGCCAGCTTGCCACAGTCTATAGAGTAAACGTAAGGAGAATCTGAATGGAAGAAGGAGGAAAGGTATTGAAAGAACGTTGTCAGGTGCCTTTCCACTTGGGTGAACTTGTAACCTCCATGAGCTAGGCAGGCTAATGAGAGAAGGCAGTATTTATATCTCTTTGAATGCAGGGTTTAGGATATAGTGTTATTATTTCTTCTGTGCTCCACATACCTAAGAGTTTGACGTATAGGTTTATAGTAAGGGATTTACGATACCGGTAGACCTGTATAATGTTTGATTACTTTTATTTACAGCTCTTCAGCAGTGCGTAAACAAACTAAACCGTAATGAATTTTGAAAGAAAGTGAACATAATTTTAATTCACACCAGCAATATCTGTCTAAATTATTAAATGGACACAATTTTGTGTCATTTTTTTTTGTTTGTTTGTTTATTCTTCAGTAAATATTTTCTGTGAAATTTAAGCACTTGATGTATTTGTAAGTTTGTCTGTAGTGCCTTCAAAAGTCACCAGACAAAGATCCATGTGTCTTAATATCTTTATGTGTGTGTATATAATCTTTGAGTTGCTGTTTTTTTGTTTTTGTTCTTTTTCTTCAACGCTCAGCATTTTCCTGAATACTGTATTCATATGTCTCACAGAACCAATGCCTTAATCCACATTTTTCTTTTATATACATTGTCCACAGCTACCGACCAGTTATGCTCCTGCAGAATGACTGCATCAGTTTCCAGAAGTACTCTTCCTACACCAATGAGGAGGAAGCCTGGTCAAAATATTTAGAGAATCCCATGACTGCAGCTAGCAAGGCCATGATGAGAGCAAATGGAGATGAGGATGGTGTAACTGCATTGAGCTTTCTCTACGACTATTATAGGGTAACTATTCTGTGTTCAACATTAGAGTGGAAGACTTATTTCTGAATAATGATTAATTCAGGTAACAGACATATTATTTTACATTACATTGGAAAGAAATATGACCTTGCAGAGTTCACCTCACAGTACATTAACGTCAGGCATTTTCACCTTATCCTAATAAATACAAACATTATTAAAAAAAAAATATATAGGGTTTCCTTCATTAAAATTGGGTATATCTGAACATTTCAGACATGCTTCACATATTGTGTCCCATATCTACAATGAGGCAGTACTTCTGATACAGGAACTGGTGAAGGTATCTGCTGTAGTTTTAGATTTCAACCATAGTATTTTAATTTTTTTTTATATATATTTTAGGTCCCAAAAGAAAAGCGAATTATTTCTCCAGGTTCAACAGGACGCTGTGAGCAAGTAAAAAGGTGGGTTAATTTAACAGCTCCTTGAGATCGTTTAAAATATATGTGAACATTTATTTAAATTTTTTTTTTTTTTTTTTGCTTTAGTTTTTTTTACTCTATTTTTTTCCCTTCATTTTAGGAATTGTGTTGAATATGAAACTGACATTTCATCTTTTGAAAATTCAAACCAGCTTATGAAATTTATTTCTGATAATACATCCACTACTCAAGACTACACAGAGACAAATAAAAAAAACAGTTACTTATCTCTAGACTGTCTTATAAACCCCAGCAAAATGACTTTATCACAGAGCAACAGCAAGCTAGACAACAATAACCATGAAGATTTCATGCCAACGTCTTGTGATGTGTACGAAAAAAACCCATTGAACTCACTCTTCGAGCCATTACAAGTAGCAACATCGCAACAAAGATGGCAACCAGACAGCACATTCAAAGAAGAAACTCCCACAGAGGTAGAATAGTTTTCAAAATTCAAAGCATCAGCAGTACATAAAGATTTTTTTTTAATAATCATTTAGATGTTTCTCCTCCAATAACATTCCTCTGTTTTCTTGGCAGCCAATGATATTCAGTGAAATTCTAAGGGGTCAATCCGAATCCACTTGCTCTGAAGATTATCTCCCAGCAGAAGCAAATTGGTGAGCATCTTTAAGTGGAGAATGGCTAATAAGCTAAAATGGGCAATGCAAAAGCTATTTACAACTCTACATCATGTAGAGCAAACATTGTCCATGGATACAGATAAATAGATAAATCTTTACTAACTGATTATTAAGCTTGTGCTTAACTATTTACTAAGCCTGAAGATCAGCATACCAACAAATGTATATGTTCATGCATAGACATTCTGGGTAAACATTGGAGTTGCTCACAATTTTTGTTGATCTGTAGTCCTGGTACCTTTCCTTATTAAATGACAATTCTTGTCCAAACTACCATTATTTGATTTGCTAAACTCTCCATAGGACCTTTTAGAGTTTTTTTACATATGTTTTATTTATTCATGGAAGTAGGGCATACTGGAATGCTGTGCTTAGTAAAACAAAGTTTCACTATAACGGATTTAGATGCCATTGTCGGTTCTACCACATATAGACATACTGCGGATCATGCATGACCAGTTCATGTTCTACATGCGGAACTTCAGATTCAACAGTAAATTAAAGTATTAATTAATGCTGTTTTAACTCTGCTTTTGTCCCCTGTTATCTTTGCAGTGACTTTGAATATACACTGGAATCCCCTAAAGCTATCCAAGTGAAATCTGGAGATTCGCCAATGGCCTATCTCAACAAAGGACAGTTTTATCCTGTCAACCTCCGAACTGCAGAGAGCAGAAAATGTTTGCAACACTCTTCCAACAAAGTAAAGGTATATGCAATGTTTCCTATAAAATGAAACCTATTCTTTGTACTCTATTTAGTCATTGTGGTCTGACAATAATCAAGTTTTTGAAAAGTCAGAGCATATGCACTTATTAAGGTGGGGCAAACTGAGTTTAGACAACTATAGGGTGTGTTGCTGTGCATGTTACAATAAGCCTGAATTGTACGAAGTCTGGCAAATAAAAGCTCTGGCACATCTTTAACTGAACTTTCAATTTTCCATCCTATATACCTGAAAACCAGTATTTGAAGTTCAGCTATTTATGTTTAAAGGACGATCATCAAACCTCGAAACAGTTAATGACTCACAGTCGGTCAACACAACAAGACCAATTAAGAACTTTGTGTATATAGAACCACACATTGAACAAACTCTGGTATAAAAATGACCTACTGGATTTAACAAATGTAGCTAATTCTGAAAGTTTAGCGAAATGATATGACTCATTGAAAATACAAATCTTATTCTTCAGGGCAAACAAAATGAAAAGTGTACCAGTTTTGTTTGCATATCATTATATGTCTGCCCTGATAAACTACCTCCTATTCAGTTTGGGCTGAATAGAAGTCACTTTTCATGTGTACATAGCGAGCTATTTACGTTTTCCTATTTGAATTAGGATTGGATTGATATAGATCCTTAGCTCCTTGTGCTTACTCTTCCATAACATGCCTTTTTACAGCGGGATATGTGCATTGGAGTAGTATTCAGAGAATCCTTTTATTTTATTTTTATTTTTTTGAACGTATGTTCACCTATAATATGTCAAACTAATTCATAAAGGTGTCAAGTATTTTCATTCTGAGCATGTGCTAAGGCAGAGATTTATATTATTTCCTTTGGATGAGCAATCTGTGGGACATTGATATTTATTTGTTTCAAAATCAGCTTTCAGTATTTACTAGATTATAAGCAAATTTAAGTTTTTTAAAGCAGCTTACAATCAATGGTGAAAACAAGGAACGGTCATATTTGTGGTCTTCAATGTCAATAACTTAATCTTGTATTCCGTATTAATATGCAAATGTTATTGGATACTTCTAAACTCAAAGTTGGGCATTCCATAACTCCTCTAACTATGGTTCATTGCCAAACCATACAGGTTGTTATACTTAGCGTCTGTCTTTCCATTCTTTAGAGTGTTGTGATGGTGGTCTTCGACAATGAAAAAAACCCAGAAGAACAGCTGAAACGTTGGAATCATTGGCATTCAAGACAACCAACTGCCAAGCAAAGGGTCATTGATGTTGGTATGTTTAGCTATATTTGATACATCAAATTGTCTTACAACATACATATTGATATATCTTATATTCTTTTCTTAAGCTGATGAGCAATGATCTGTAGATATACTGCCTTTTCAAGCTTTCTTAACGTTCTCCTATCATCTTCAGAAAACATGATATTATTTTAGTTTGTTTTATTACCTAATAGCTAATCAGATTATGTTGCATATTCTTTCCTAGATAGAAACATAGCACTATATCCTTCTGTGGTTTTACATATAAGCATATTTCTTACATTATGTGAATGTGCCTTACAGCTGACTACAAAGAAAATTGTAACACAGTCGAAAGCATCGAGGAAGTGGCGTACAATGCATTGTCTTTTGTGTGGAACATCAATGAAGAAGCAAAGGTATGAATAACTGAGAACCTGCCTGATCTTTTAGCTGTTTTTACTGCTTAATTAGAGATTTCAAACGAAAGTAAAAAAACACAGGTAATCCTGACTACCTTAGCAACACTACACACAACTAACCTTATTTGAGGATTGTGTCACACAACTGTTGCTCACTTAACACTTCTATCTACATAAAGAAAAGCACTTCAAAGGGAAACCTACAGTGACATCTTAAACCTAACTGACCTTGTGCATGAGGAAAAAAAAACACTTTGGAACAATGCGTTGCCTAGATGAAATCCGAGATTAGTACTTGGCAGAGGGAGAAACTGTTGGGACACTTTCCATGTAACCATTGTTCCCAGGAGAATTGGGATAATTTAGGGTGGGTTTACTGCCTGAGGTTATTTTTAAATGTTAAAATCTCTAGGGATTAAGTCAATGGAGGGAAGCCAGCAGCAGTTAGAAATGCTGACATGGAAACCGTTAAATTCATTGACATTGTTTGGCATATGCTTGGTTTCCGTGATGCAGTTTATAAAGAGACCATTTAGTGAGAGTTGTTGTGTGTGGCTCTTTTTTTTTTTTTTTCTGTCTTTCTAGTAACTATCATACACCTATCCACACTATAGAACACAGACAGACGTTATTTTAAACAATGTTTAATCACCCGCATTAAGTCATTTTTAGCTTAGCTAAGATGAACCATATTCCCTTAGCTTATGGAATGCTGGTAAATTGTAAAATAATGATGGTCAATCAGATAATGTGGCAACAAATCTTTAAAAATATAGTGAACAAAGCAAACTTGGTAAGGAAATCTGAAATTTCGTAGAGACCACAGAAAAATCTGCAATCACTGCAGATTTCATACCTCATTTGTTTGTCACCCTAATTACTGATAGAGGCGAATAGTTGCTTTTTATCTCACGTTATTGCTCTTCTATGATACATTGTGCTCTGTTTTTGTTTGTTTGTTTGTTTTACATTAATTTATATGTTGAGTTATAGAAATGTCATGTACCCATTGTTATACATTTACTTCATGTGAAACCATACATCTTTCTGTTTTCAGATATTCATTGGTATCAACTGTCTGAGCACAGACTTTTCTTCTCAAAAGGGTGTGAAGGGTGTGCCTTTAAATCTCCAGATTGATACCTATGACTACGACACTGGGGTAAAGAGGCTCATTCATCGCGCTGTCTGCCAGATCAAGATATTCTGTGATAAGGTATGACTATGAAAGATTCTGTTTTCTTTCACAAAACCGTAGGAAAAAGTGTTTTGTGTGTATAGAATAAATGTAATAGAATGTTGGTTGTCAAATATATAGTTTATTCATTAAATAATATTTGTTTTTGTTTTTTTTACAGGGTGCAGAACGAAAGATGAGGGATGAAGAACGCAAACAGTTTAGGCGAAAAGGAAAGTGTACAGACCCTAGCAACAAAGGTATGAGTTAGAAATATCTAAATTTCTATCTTTTTTCTAAAACATGTAAACACACATGTACTAACAAATTATAAGAATGTGTAATGTCACTCATATCTGTGATCTCCTAGATGTGCCTGTTTTGTATTTGCGGTTTTGTTAGTGGATTGAGGTGATAGGCGTCACGAAGTGCATAAATTGAGTTGAGATTAACAGATATTCTTTGTCAAGCCAAGTGTACTTTCCTGCTTTGCTTTAGAATATCTAAAAGAGGTTACTTCTGCACAGTATTAACAACATGTGAACTATTTATTTTCAATCCTAATGTTTTTTTTTTTTTTTTTTTTTTAATACCCCCCTTCTCATTTAGATATAAAGACACCAGTGCTCCCAGGTTACAGGGGGACAGACATCACTTATCTGAGACCGGTGACAGATATGGAATCTCAGCCTGTTTTGTTCATCCCCAACGTCCATTTTTCCAATCTACAAAGATGTGGGATAGTAAGTATATTGTTTTAAAGTATATTTCAATATTTGTTTTGCAATAAGACAAAATAACACATTCCACCTATCTAGCTGTTGTTTAAAATGTTATTGATTAAAACAAAGCACTTGGCAAAATTACCTGTCGTGTATACTCCATATTTCAAAATACCTGTCGTGTGTGTGTGTGTGTGCATATACATACATACATAGTATGTGCATTTGCTCTATTCTGCACCCCACTCATTAAAATTTTTTGTATCCAAAGAAAAAAAGTCATGTTTTGCTGGTTCAACAGCAGCTGCAGGAATCTGACAAGACAAACATGTCTTTCATTTAAAGGATTTAGCTCTAAGGCGTCCAGAATTAGTGACAATACTTGCCCTTCTAAACACAGACACCATGGAAGCTGTATAGAATGTGATTTACCCATATCATTATTTTAGCATTTGTGGAATTGATCTGATTTTTTTTTTTCTTTTTTTCTTTAAGGTACTTCCTGCTTTTACAGATAATAATGACAGGTAAGATTTGTGGAAATGTAAATTATGTTTTTGAAATTGCACTACACGGATGTATTTGAGATTTCCAAAGTATGTTTTCAGGCTATAAACATGTCATCTAGAAATTATAGTAAAAATTGAGCACTAGATGTGATAAGTTAGATATTCTATTTGCTTTTTACATGTCTCTGGTTAGTGCTGTCTAATCTGAATACTATTGGTCTGTTGACATGCTAGGTCTCCAAGCAAACGCATAGTTTTCATCATGGCTTTGCTTATGGGTTACTTGATTAAATTACTTTTTTTTTTTTTTTTACCTTTTTGCCATTTTGGTGTATCTCTGTAGCAGAGTACATAAATGCAGTTTCTGCCCTTAAAAGCTTTTGGAAAAAGAGAGAAATTGATCTTCTATTTTTGTCACAAGGAATCAGGCAAGGATCTACTACTTAAATGGTAGCATTCTTGAAATTTCACCTCCATATGTAGAATTATTCAGACTTTTTGATATAAACTTCCATTTTGAAAAACATCATATCTCTTATAGGAAATTTAAAAAAAGAAACTTTTAATTTTTAGATACTTTTTAATATGTATTTCAGATGAGCAGGCATTATTAAAGATTATATAAACTTTGTCCATTTATATCAAGTTCTTCTATTTTTCCAGGTTGGCAATGAAGAGACGTTGCTCTTCATTTACAGAAGGTTTTGATGTTCCACCGTCCAAGAAGCTGCCAAATGAAAGTTCTCCAAGAGGTAACATCTCATCTTATATTTCTAGAAGAATTCTACAAAATGCATCCTGCATAATTCTCCTATAGGAAATAATATATTTACACAGTTACTTAGTAGTATAGCCTAACCAAGATTCAAGTCCAAGCTAATCCTTTCACACATCTGTTTCTGAGGTTGGGACCTTTCCAAATTAATTTAAGGAACAATTTAAAATAAAGAATTATCTAAACAATAATGTAAAAAATAAACCGGGTAACTTGTTTTCAGGAATTAGTTTTACTTTCTAAATCGGAGATTCCTCTTGAATAAGTCAAGTAGACTTTGAGTATTCTATATTTATCTGGAAAGCTTGATTATGGTATATTGAATTTTACTAAACTTGTACTTTTTTTTCTTTCTTTCTTACTTTCTTTCAGTATTATTATATGTAAGAATGGATTCAGAAGAAGTGTTCGATGCCCTAATGTTAAAGACCCCTGACCTCAGTGGTTTAAGGAATGCAGTAAGTCGATGGCAATCTTTCTAGCAGTTTTTATTTAGCTTCTATGAAATGTACAAGTGGCAAGTTCTATGATTGTCTGTCATAAAGAGTATGGAAGAACATCACAGAAGCTGTACTTCATGAAAAACTCTAGATAACACCTAGATTATCTGCTTGACTTTTTGATTTGCTTACCTATTTTGGCAGTTAATGTAAACCTTGAGCCTGGCTATTTCTTACAGTATAAGACCTTCTTGAAATAATGTGATACAAATGACTACAATCAGTTGGTTCCATGTTATATTAATTAAGGGAATGGAACCATCCCATTGTGATGGGATTTTAAACTTTTGAAGAATTAGGCTCAAAGTACGACTTAGTGCCCACTGATAGAAAGCGGTGAAAGATAGCAGATGCTTGTGTGTTTTTTGTAGTTGTCTATAATTTGATTCAAGTACATGGTTAAATGCAATGTTACATTTCATACTAACGTATAACAACACATTTGACAGCTCTCAGAAAAATATGGTTTACCAGAAGAAAGGATCTCCAGAGTCTATAAGAAGTGTAAACGAGGGTAAGTACTATATGCTAAATATTCAATATATATATATATATATTCCAAAAAGCTGAATCAATCAAATCCCTTTCTTACTTAACATAGTTAGTATGAGTAAAAAAAATTGTATTTCCCCCATGTTAAATTAATATAGAAATTTACAAAAACAAATGACAGCCATTTTGAAGAAAAAAACAGTATTGGTGATCTAATTAAAAACAATCACTGTGGTAAAGTCATGGTGCCTGTTTGGCCTTTAGAAAATAATAAAAAAAAAAAAACTATAAATATACTCATTCTGTTGAAAATAATGATACAATCAGTTCTGCAAGCTCGTTGACTTTGTGAAAGAACAGCTAATACACTGTTGTTACTGGCACTTGTCCAGAGATATGTCCCTCCCTAAGAGATGAATTGATGGCTGGCTGCATTACACAATAATCTTTGCAAAACAAGTCACGCATCTCAAAAAAAGATGTAGAAAAAAAACCGATTTAGTCTCAATTGTGCACTAGTGACAGTGTTTGAATATTTACTTAGTAGTTTTTGTAATTTCTTTTAGAGGTTTTTATATTTTTTAGTATATTCAATCTCTTTTAATGTTGGGTTTGCTAAACTGGGCAATCTATGTCTTTATTGTTAATACTGAATATTTATTTTTCTCTTTAAAGAATATTGGTTAATATGGACAATAATATCATCGAGCATTACAGCAACCATGTGGCTTTTCTGCTGGACTTTACGGAAATAGAAGGATGCATACAAGTGACACTTAAGGAAATCTAGATGTAAAATCACTGGACCCTGTACAAATCAAAGCTCTCCTGAGCCAGGAGATGAGACTAGGTTAAGCAGACCACACCACTCCGTTCTTGCACTTGGCACAAGTTTGAAGAGAACATATCAACAAAGTATTTTGAACCTTCAACTTTCATGGATTATATTGTGGGTCTTTGCCATGAACGAAGATCGCTCTGTCCAGAAGGGTCTTTTATAAAGCTTTCAATTACTTTTTTTTTTTGTCTTCTGACAATTGTGGACTTTTGCCCTGCATTGCAAACCGAAATGTTACAGTTGCAATTTCTGCAACCATACTTCTCTGAATATCTATGTCCTTGCTTTTACCTTTATGGATTTACCATAACTTTTACCTCCTATTATTGCATCACACAACCGTATAAGAGGAAACCCCTGTTTCAAAAATATTTATGAAGCCTATAAACAAAAATATATTAAAAGAAGAACTCTACATCACAGTCTGGTTCAGGAAACTTTCCAAGGGTACATAGATATTCTAACCAATTATCCACTTTAGTAACATGCATTTGGAGAGGGCTGAGTTATCATAGCCCCTTTTATTTCTTTAATGCAGCTATACCATATGGTATACCTCTTAACCAGGCCAGTTATGAGCATGTGCACTAACTAATGTACACTAGAACAGTAATTTCCCCCTGACTTTGTCCTTCTATATAGTACCAAAGAGAACGGACAACTGTGATGTAAAAATGTTAAATATTTAGCTGCTATTTTACTGACTGCCCCAGAATTCAAACTTAAATATGTACATCAGAATTTGTTTAACGGTTCTACATTGCAGTATAATGTGAGACAATTCTGCAGAAAATGTAAAAACTGTCTCTCCACCCATCTTTGCGTGATAAAGTTTAAAATCGGGATTACGAAGTTCTAGATATTTATATTTTGTCCTACTTCTTGCCATGCCTGAAAAACATGTACTCGTTTTTCAGCACACTTCACTTTTTCTACAACACGACTGAAACATTTATCTTGTTTCAAACAGCATTGTCATTTTCTATCAACATTTTTCAACGAGCATGGGTTGTGTTTTAGACGCACATTTGTTTATTTAAACAGCTGCCAGTTTTGTCTGAAAAGGCCCATCGAAGTGAAACAAAAAAGTTACAGTTTTATACATTTCTGTTTTTAATATCTTATTTTAAATATATGTTTTTTGTAAATATTGAGATTTCTTTTGTATGTGTTTTAATATGCAAAGAATTTTTTGTTCATTTAAAAAAAAAAAGTTGTTCACATTTCTGTGTACTTTTATTTTTTTTTCTAGGGTATTGTAGGAAATGTGTGGGTGCGTGTTAAGGGTGTGTATTGAATAGGAAAAAAGTATCCACTAAATCTGCTCTGTTCTTTACAAGCAGAGTAGGATTAAGGACCTATTATTAGACTTTATGTTGAAATATACAATTTTCACTCCTCTAGCAATGAAAGAGTATATTGTATTCTCGCCACTGAGCTTCAAAAGTTATAAGTTTGTGTGAGAGGTGTGCAGCATGACAAATGTGTGTTTTCCTAGAATTTATCCTGAAATTTGAAAAAGACATGGTGCACAAATACTTGAGTAAATAGCAGAACCTTAAATAGTTAAAGGATCGCTATATGGTCATAAACACAAACATGTATTCCTGACCCTATAGTGTTAAAACCACCATATAGGCCCCTCATGCCTCCCTAAATATAGCAAAAGCTTACTTGTATTCAAGCCTGAAGCTGTAGCTCTGCATGCTGTTTGCCTCAGAATAAGCAAGCTGTCTGCTGACCTCAACAGGTGCAGGCCTGATCCAATCACAGCGCTTCCCCATAGGATTGGCTGAGACTGACAAGGAGGCAGATCAGGGGCAGAGCCAGCACAATTCAAACACAGCCCTGGCCAATCAGCGTCTCTTCATAGAGATGCATTGAATCAATGAATCTCTATGAGGAAAGTTCAGTGTCTGCATGCAGAGGGAGGAGATACTGAATGTTTGCATGCAGTTTAGGCAGCCATGACCCAGGAAGGATCTCTAACAGCTATCCGAGGAGTGGCCAGTGAAGTTATCACTAGGGTGTAATGTAAATACTGCATTTTCTCTGAAAAGACAGTGTTTACAGCAAAAAGCCTGAAGGTAATGATTCTACTCACCAGAACAAATTCAATAAGCTGTAGTTGTTCTGGTGACTATAGTGTCCCTTTAATGTTGTACTTACAGCAAGGGGTCTTACAGTCTAACCATAACTATACATAAATGTGGGATACTGTGTGATTTAAAAAAAAAAAAAAAAATTGAACACAGTCAATATAACCTTTACTAGAACACAAAACAAAAACCTGTAAATCCGTAAGGAACATGATTAGCACAAAGTGAATATTACATTTTGTTTCCTGCACAACACATATGTCATACCCTGCTTTGTAGATGACCGTGACAAGATAACGTTTATTGCATTATTATCTAAACAAAGTAGAAATGCAGTTTACGGGTTGAACCTGACTTTTTTTTTTTTCTACCAGTCATGGAAATTCTGACCTTACCAGTGTTTTTGATATGGAAGAGCAGTTACCACAAGAAGGAAAGCTTAAAAAAACTATTCTAGTTTTTCTTTTTGCTTGGAGGTTTATTTATAATTTTAATATATGCTCAAATCATAGGATGAAAGCTGTGGCAATCACCACTCCCCACCAAACCAATACTTCTCATAGAGATGCATTGAATCCAGTGTTCAACTATGAGGAACATTAGTTGCATTTTGCATCATCAACATTGTATGCGTAATGATGCCAAATGTGAAAACCTTCCAAAATCAGAGGTCTTCAGTGAGCGAGCTCCTCTAGTTGCTGTCAATTTGACAGCCACTAGGACATGGCTTATTCCCCACTTTGCATTGCCAAACAAAAGGAATAGGATCTATGTATTATATCCACTACATTAAGATTAAGTGACCTTTAACTGCCTGTATGGTTTTATAACAGCTCTGTCAGGTCTTTAGTATTTTACTCGATTTGCTGAGTCACTGTTACTGCTATTCCCGGCCTTGCCTCCAGTTACCAATATAGACATTGTACAGGAAGCCAGTTGGCTAGCTACACTTGGAATAAACCACCTTGTCTGTTTGCTTTATAACCCAAATCCATCTCTTTCACAAACACATGGTCAGCTAACATGTCATTGTTAAAGTTTACTTATTGGTACACTTTTTAAAACCTCACTTAGCGACCCATGAGAATTTAAGAACCATGAGCACTCTGGCAACCTCTCCCAGCCAACACAATGGGCCTGCATACAGAGTTTCCATAAAGGTTAAATTGCCATGGTGCCTGCTGTCTATATGTACAGGCTACGAAACGCTGCAAATACAGAGTTTAAGCCCTAAGCTACCAGAAGTATAACTCTACCTCAGGTCATGTCATCAGCCAAGAGATCTGATTGGCTAATATGAATTCTGTACACATTTGGCATCAGATTACAGCATGCTGGAGCCTGACAGCCAATGGTGATATGGCCACCCTCCAGCGATGTCCTGCACTCCCTCCCCCTACGGAGGGGAGAGTGATGATCATGCTGCAGGGAGAATGTGGCCTCAGTGCTAAATCAAGGTGAGCATTATCTTTAATGTTTTAAAGGAACACTATAGTCACCTAAATGACTTTAGCTAAATAAAGCAGTTTTAGTGTATAGATCATTCCCCTGCAATTTCACTGCTCAATTCACTGTCATTTAGGTGTTAAATCACTGTTTCTGTTTATGCAGCCCTAGCCACACCTCCTGGCTATGATTGACAGAGTCTGCATGAAAAAAAAAACTGGTTTCACTTTCAAACAGATGTAATTTACCTTAAATAATTGTATCTCAATCTCTAAATTGAACTTTAATCACACACAGGCAGCTCTTGCAGGGTCTAGCAAGCTATTAACATAGCAGGCGATAAGAAAATCTTAATTAAACAGAACTTGCAATAAAAGCCTAAATAGGGCTATCGTCTCTTTACAGGAAGTGTTTATGGAAGGCTGTGCAAATCACATGCAGGGAGGTGTGACTAGGGTTCATAAACAAAGGGATTTAACTCCTAAATGGCAGAGGATTGAGCAGTGAGGCTGCAGGGGCATGTTCTATACACCAAAACTGCTTGATTAAGCTAAAGTTGTTCAGGTGACTATAGTGTCCCTTTAATGATGGCTCGGTGGGCAGTGCAAGATGGTGGGGCAGTGTGAGCTGAGTGGGGCAGCGGGAAGGAACAAAACAGCAAGGTTTATTCTAACCAAAACCAGTGTTTGATGAAAACACAGTTTTGTTTTGTTTGGAAGAACCATTTAAGATTCATCTCCTGTGTAAGAAATACTGTTGGGTTAAATAAAGTGTTAACGTACAAAATCTTACAGGAATGTTTATGGGAGTGCATGGTTATTAGCTAAAGTCTGAATTGCTGGGGATTGACACCTAAATCACCAAACTAAGTAAAGTTTATATGGACAATTTTCCAGATTGACAGTTAATGCCTAAATTAAATTTAGCAAATTCGGATGTGAACTCACTACAATTAGGTTTTTTTTTGTCATTAAACTGCCCAATCCTTTGCACCTTTTAATGTTAACACCCCAATATATGTTTTTAATGTGGTGTTATATGAATGTGTGCTGCACTGTATATTATAGCTAAACAGATTCTATCAAGATGGACCTCCCACATAAATAGAAATGAATGTGGCGAAGGGACATTTTAGAGTCCTAAATTAAACCTTATAGGAAACAAATTTCCAGACTGACTTTTTTTTTCCCCCATGACCATCTTTCAGTACAAGTGAACAAAGGCCACTAGTATGGGAGGGCTAGCAAAAATATTGTAGACTGCAGCCCTAAACCATTCTTCTGAACATCAAAACAGTTTGGTTGACTGTTTGCATAGTTATACAGAAATGAAATTGTTTAAAAAAAAAAAACCCTTTAAACAATTACTTGAATCCAGCACCAATGTCCCTAGGCATGAGATCAGTCCTCCTCCTCCAACATGAGCGCAATCTCGTATGCGTGGCGAGTACTCAACAAGCTTTAGGCCTTTTCAATGGGAAAGCAATGAATCAATGTTGGGCATCCTCATGCAAAGAGTAAGGATGTCCAGCGTCGTTTCACTGAGTCAAACTATGTGAAACTGCAAGAAGTACCTCTAGTGTCCGGATAGACAGCCACTAGAGGCAGTTTTAACCATGCAATAAATACATTGCACTTTCTCTAAAACTGCAATGTTTTACATTGTGGTGTTAAGGGAACATGTACACTGCACACAGATTACTTCAATGAGATGAAATGGTCAGGGTGCCTATAGTGTCCCTTTAATTCTTTTAGTATATTGAATAGGAGACATTATTTCCCACTAACTTTTGGCAGCATTATCTTTTTTTCACACCAGTCAACAAGAGCAGGATATTAACTTTCTTGCTTGGTGGAAGAAAGCAGATAGTACGTATATTTGCTGTATGCAAAGTTGACCAGCCTGTTGGCAGCAGGGTCAGCCTTGACAGAAGTCAAAGTAGGTATATTCCTGCATACAAATGCTTACAGAACACTAGTCTAGTAATAATTAATTATTGCTTTGCAGTTGGAGTGCACATTTGCAGAGGACACAATTACATAGATCTCACATCACAGGACTCCTGTTTCTTGAAAGGTCATTTTGTATGGTGGAATAAATGTCAGTATCTCTAGGAGAGAGATGGTATAAAAAGATCATCTATAAAGGGATCGGAACTAATTTTTGTGCTACAAACACACTATATTTAACATAGGTGGATGGTGAAAAAGGAATCTCTCCAAAGAGTGGTTTTACAAATGACTGGACTCAATTAATGGGTATATGTAAACGGAACAAAATAGACAACCCTTCAGAAACACATTACATATGTGATTCTGTATGCTACATGCATGCCATGACACTTAGTAAATATATATATATATATATATATATACTGACACACATTAAACATTATCCATGCAATATACTAATTAACACATTTAATCCATGTAATCACTCATCACATAAAGCACGTATGTAGTTATACATTAAAAATGTGGGGCGATACAGCCCTGGGCAGCATTCCACCAGTCTGTCACCAGCCCTTTTATCAGTACTGATGCCTGGAGAGGGGCTGTGGAGACAGTAACACTGATTATTTTCTCATCCCAATTCCAAAAAGGAGCCCTAAGCGACACCTTAACTCTAACCATAAGCACGTAGCAACCATAAGAGCACCATTTCTGATAAGCTTCCTGTATCTTTTTTTTTTTTTTTTATATCACATTAATATGATATCTTCCGAATTATGCTATTATTGTGCCTAATTTGATGGCCCTATTTTTCCATGAAACACTTTTCAAAATATCATGGATAACGACACCATATGTGCGTCACAGTTTCACACACTTTTTTTTGTTTGTCCAGATATTTTTCAATGATTATATTCTGATGAGCCAAACCACCAACTGTCAGAGGTCCCAAACTAAATGTCATTTTCTGAAAAAAATGCATCGGCTGAACCACATTTTCTGCAGTGCACAAACAGTGCACAAGTCTAATATACATATATAGTTTTGTTTCCTGGCACCAATTACATAAATGTAATTTAAAAAAACATAATTACTGTGAGTGTCTTTTATTTTTATATATTTCTGTCATGTTGCATTTTATAGCTATAAACATATTTAATATAAAGACCATTTACTTTTATGTATATATGACAGTGTTGGTATATTATGTTTAAATGTAACTATATAAATATATATAATTCAATATACGTGAGTGTGTGAGTGCCTGTATTTGTGTGTATTTAGTCCTGTCTTAAGACAAGTGTGAAAGAATACTATGTCATCATGGCTAAACCCTGTTATTTTGAAACCATCCATTAATAAACATGTAAGAAAAAATAATATCCAGTGTCCCTGGAAAAAAAAATAGCGAATTCCTACATGAACAAGTAAAACTGGTTTGCAACCAGCATGAGGCTTTTGCACGATGCAGTTCAGCACCTAAGGATACAGAACACTCTAAGTCTTCTGTGTCCCTCATTAGCTTTACCTTCAATAAAATCTCTTGTTGACTGTCTGTCTCCAATGTTCCCTCAAGGGGCAGTAAGAAATGAGGCACCTCCACTTGCTTGAGACATATTTAAAGTTCCTTTGAAAGTAAAGAATGTGGTTTTATTGTAACTTAGGTTGAATGTATGACCATTATAATTTACAGAATCACTTGTATTATCTATACTGTCTGCAGCATTCACACTAAATGTTCGTAAGTACTACATTTCTGTTCGATAACACATCTGAAGATGACTCCAGGTACAGCTAGTAATTGCTAAGGTGAGAATTACACCATAGAAAAGATATGACAATGACAATACATCATATTCTGCCATTGTGATAGTTTGGCTTCATGCTGATAAAGATGACGTCTTAAAAGGTTACTCCAAGCATCATAACCTCTTCAGCTCACTGTAGTGGTAATGACACCCAGAGTACCCTAGCACCGTTCCTCAGTAATATGGAAAACCATTTTGCCAGTGTCTAATGCACATCTGGCTTCTGAGCTGCAGAAGCTGGATGCCCATTCTGACAGTCATCAGCTGGACACTCTCAGCCAATGAATCTTTTAGGTGCACAGAATTGACATTAGTCAAACAAACATTTGACATACAGTCTCCAAGCACTAGGATCACTTCAAAACACTGCCATAGTTATGGGGCTTGAAGTATCCCTTTAATAGAGGGAATTGGAGGCATTGGAAGAAAAATGCACCAATAGACTTATAATCAATAAATATATACATAATACAAATACACATTCACATTTACACGTATTGCCATACTACATAGATACACTTACATATTCACTCAAACTCCCATTCAACACTTATATACACCTACATTCACACTTGATAAATCACAAATTACAGATTGTAATAAATAAAATCTCCAAGTTCTAGTTGCATATAAATATTATATAAAATTATATTAAAAACATTTTTTTGTTCAAATGTTTGAGTATTTTAGTCATACTAAATCATACAAAATTATTAGTTATTTATATTATGTATTAGTTGTCTAAAAACCCTATCTGTGCTTTAAAATATTCGAAATGCGTGGATGCACTTAATATGAAAGTGGAAAATTGCAGTTGAACAAGCAAATATGGAAATTATACATTCTGGTTACAAAACTCGTAACCTTAGTCTTTCAGGGGTTAAACACACTTTGGGATTTATTTCTAAACTTTATATGTTTACAAAAAACTGTGAAAAGGGTACTTCAAATCATTGTAAATATAAAAACAAAAAAGCAATATAAGCAAGCAGCTACAACACGAATGTGAGTTTTTCCAGAAACACCACAAACGTGCAAAAAAACTAATTGAAGTCAGAAAACACACTACAATTGAATGTGCAGTGCTTGATAGTAATATATAAAATACATTTTACTTTCATTAAATGGGGGGTGTACATTTGTGAATGACTACCACTTCCCTCACACACCCCCACCACCACCACCACCAAAATAAAAAATATAGTGCAATACTATAGTGGAGTGTCCAAACCAAGTATAGGTAATGTAAATTCCACACTCATATTTGGTGGATCCCATAATACCGGTAATTGTCTCTAATTTAGATGATGTGTGTACTTTTAAAGTGGCATTTTACCTTCTTCTTCAGCTTGTTCCCCTAAATGCTCATCAGGAAAAAAAACAGAGAACCACAACCGGTGCAGCAACTTCAGAGAGAGTGTCATTGATACGAGAAAAAAAAGGAAAAATACTCACCTTATTTGGAGCCTAAAAGAGATACACAGAGAGGTACACAGAAGGACTGTGGTCGAGAAAAAAGATACACAAAAGGGCTGGGGGTACAAAGAGACACATAGAGGGCTGGGGACAAAAGACACACAGAGGGGTTGGGTGCGACAGAGACACACAAAGAGGGGCTGATGGAAACAAAGAGACACACAGAGGGCTAGGAGAGGTGACACATACACAGTCAGATGGTCTGGGGGGGGGCACAAAGAGACTGACATGGGGCCAGGGGACAAAGAGACACAGAGGGGCTGGGGGGACAACAAAAAGAACACACAGAGTGGCTGGGGGACAAAGAAACACACAGAAGGCTGGAGAGACAAAGAGATATACAGAGGGGCTGAGGAACAAGCAGACACACAAAGGTGCTGGGGTTGACAAAGAGGCACTCAGAGGGCCGGGGAAGGGAAGTAAGATACAGGGCTGAGGGAGAAAGAGACACACAAATGTTGTTTTGTGTAAGGGGGGTTATGCAAGTAGCTGGTCTTGCCTAGGGCAAAAATAGTCTAGCACCGGTCCAGTTTGTAAGTGACAGTGAACTTTAGAATTTAGGAATAATCTTTGACTTTGGATGTAATTAGAAATAGTTGGAACCATGGGCGTCAGCAGGAATTTTTCCGGGGGGGGGGAGAATTTAAATGACATCCATGTTTGGCCCCCCTTTGACAGTGTCATGAAGGGGAGGGGCATAGTCATTATCACATAAATCCAGGGTAAATAGCGTTTTCACAACTATGGTTTCAGGAATACACGTATGTATTCCTGACACTATAGTGTTCCTTTAATCAAATTAAAGGAACATTCTGGTCACCATAACAACTTCATCTAAATGAAAATGCTAGGATGCCAGGGTGCTCTCTTTCCTTTGAGGGGTTAAACATCTCTCAAACAATTTGACCCCAAAGACTTCCTCCAGCTCCAGATCTCCAGGTCGCTCAGTGGTATACGGCTTCTGAAACGGAGTGTCAGGAATTGCAGATTGACGACAGGCATGGGTGCCACTGATTAGCTAGAGTCAGCTGATGCTCCAAGCCAATCGCTAGTTCCAGGTTCATAAAAATGTTTTACTTTTTTATGAATGGGGAGATACTGTTTGGCTCAGAGTGCCAACTGAACGCTCTAGACAATCAGCGACACCCCTACCCAACAGCACTCTGCTTCCTGACACTCGGTAAATAAAAGACACATTAACACTGAGATTTTTTATTTTACCTGGGAAGAAGAGAAGGTCCAAAGATTCCCTGCTAGGCCCAGGTTCCAGAGCCTCATGATGTGGTGTCCAGAACAAAGTGGAGGGATCACTTTACTTGTCCTTCTTGCTCAAATCTCCTTTTCTTCATTTGACACAGTTTTCTTATTCTTCTGACACTGTCTTCTCTCTTCCCTGGCTTCTTTTGCTCCTTTACCTTTCTGCTACTTTCTGCTGCTTGCGGATCTATTCTGCTCCTTCTCCTACTTTACCTTGGTGCTCCCTCTGTCCCTTCCAGCTCCTTGCTGACCCTTTCTGCTCCTTGCTGTCCTTTCCTGCTCATTTCTGTTCCTTATCCTTCCTGCTCCTTCTCCTACTTTACCTTCCTGCTCCTTGCTGCCCTTTCTGCTCCTTGCAGTTCCTTTCTGCTCCTCCTTCTACTTTACCTTTGTGCTCCTTCTGATTATTTCTGCTCCTTTACCTTTGTGCTCCTTCTGTCCCTTCCTGCCCCTTTCTTCTACTTGCAGACCCTTCCTGCTCCTTGCTGCCCCTTCCTGCTTCTTGCCGCCCTTCCTGATCCTTGCTGCCCCTTTATGTTCATTTCTATTCCTTTCGTCTCCTTCTCCTACTTTACCTTTGTGCTCCTTCTGCCCCTTCCGGCGCCTTCCTGCCCCTTTCTACTCCATGCTGCCCTTTCCAGCTCCTTGTTGGCCCTTTCTGCTCCTTCTTCTACTATACATTTGTGCTCCTTCCGATTTTTTCTGCTCCTTTACCTTTGTGCTCCTTTTGTCCCTTCCTGCCACTTGCAAGCCCTTCCATCTTCTTGCAGACCCTTCCTGCTCCTTGCTGACCCTCCCTGCTCTTTCTTGCCCATTCCTGCTCCTTGCTGACCCTTTCTACTCCTTGCTGCCCCTTCCTGCTCATTTCTGTTCCTTTCTGCTCCTTCTCATACTTTACTTTTGTGCTCCTTTTGCCCCTTCCAACTCCTTGCTGCCCCTTTCTGCTCTTCGCTGCCCTTTCCAACTCATTGCTGCCCCTTTCTGCTCCTTCTCCTAATTTACCTTTGTGCTCCTTCTGTCCCTTCCTGACTCTTTCTGCTCCTTGAAGACCCTTCCTGCTCATTTATGCCCCTTCTTCTCATTTCTGTTCCTTTCTGCTCCTTCTCCTACTTTACCTTTCTGCTCGATCTGTCCCTTCCTGCTCATTTCTGTACCTTCTCCTTTCTGCTCCTTCTCCTACTTTACTTTCCTGCTCCTTGCTGACCCTTCCTGTATGCTGCCCACCAGGGCCGGACTAGGAAAAAAATTTGGCCCGGGCATTTTTCAATCACAGCGGCCCCCTGAGAAGGGGGCAGGGCCAGAGAGGGTTGTGTTTTGTCATCACTAATGACAAGCACACCCCCTCTCAAAGTGAGCATGTTGGTTCAATGCGCAGAGCCCCGCTGAAGAGCTCTAGCATGACAGAAAGGCCCTGTATGTGTTTTGCAAAGCGCAATCAAATTTAATAACATGCTTGCGCTGTGTTTGCTTTTAACCTGTCTCTGATGTCTCAGTAAGTGGGATACCAGAGGACGAAAAGGCCAGGAAAGGGTATGGTGTTAGGGGCTGTAGAGAGTCTGTGTATATGGGGCATAGTGGGTATTGGGGATGTAGCGAGTGTGTGGATACCGGCTGTAGTGTGTGTAGGGGTTGTAGAGAGTGTGTGTTTAGAGAATGTAGCATGTGTTTGCTAACAAGGAATGTAGTGTGTGCATAGGGGATCCAAAGTTTGTAAGTCAGGAATGTAGTGTGTGTAGGTGGTGCAGTGTGTGTGTGTGTGTAGGGGATCTAGTGTGTAAAGGACCCAGAGTGTGTATAGGAAATTGTGTGTGTGTGTGTGTAGAGGATTTAGAGTGTATATCAGGATCTACTGTGTGTATGTGTGTGTGTAGATTAGATGATCCAGAGTTGGGTAAGGGATCTAGCGTGTATCTGGAGCGTAATATGTGTAGTGGTGCAGTGTGAGGGGTGCTGTAGTTTATATATATATATATATATATATATATATATATATGTTTGTATGTATTGTATGTGTGAGGGTCCCAGTGTGTTGGGTGTGCTGTGTGTATGTGTGAAGGGTGCAGAATGTGTGTGTGAGGAGTGCAGTGTGTACAAGAGGGGTGCTGAGGGTGTTCTTATCTGCCATCACATTCTATGTGTCCAATTCTCTTTGTCTGTTAACTCACTGAGGGCTATTTTATATATTATATGTGTGTGAGGGTGCTGTGTGTGTGTCTGAGGGTGCTGTGTGTGTGCGAGGGTGCTGTGTGTATGTGCGAGGGTGCTGTGTGTGTAAGTGTGCTGTGTGTGTGTAAGTGTGCTGTGTGTGTGTAAGTGTGCTGTTAGTGTGAGGGCGCTGTGTGTTTGTGAGGGTGCTGTTTGTTTGTCTAAGAGTGCTGTGTGTGCATAAGTGTGTTGTGTGTGTGAGGGTGCTGTGTGTGTAAGTGTGCTGTAAGTGTGAGTGTGCTGAGTGAGGCTGCTGTGTGTGTCTGAGGGTGCTGTGTGTTTGTCTAAGGGTGCAAGTGTTCTGTGTGTAAGGGTGCTGTGTGTGTGTCTGAGGGTGCTGTGTATGTCCAAGGGTGCTGTTAGTGTGAGTGTGCTGTATATGTGTGCTGTTTGAGGGTGCTGTGTGTGAGGGTGCTGTGTATGTCTGAGAGATATATGTCTGGAGGGATTGTGTGTGTGTGGGGGGCAAGATGTAAATATATGAAATGTTTCTTTTTTATATTATTAAAAAAAATAAACTTAATATCCCCCCTCCCTTCTTACCTTTAGCCTTCGGGAGGGGGGCGGGGGGGCGGGGGGCGGCGTGCTTCTGTGGAGGAGTCCCTGGTGGTGCTATCCCATGCTGCAGTCCCTGGTGGTCCAAGTGGTAAGTGAACTCCACCCTGCAGTTCCTGGGGTAGAGTTCACTCTCGCGAGATCTGAGTGTTGCCGTGGCAACCGCAGAAATGCTCAGACCTCGCGAGAGGAAGCCGGCAAAGATGCAGGGTAGAGCTCCACCGGGTCCTCTCTCCCTCCCTCCCCAGCCAGCGGCAATGTTACAGTCCCTGTGGGCCGGTGAGGGAGATCTTTGATCTCCCCACAGGCCCATGAAGGCACAGAGCAGGGCTGGCACACTGATAGTGTCAGCCATGCATGGGCCGGCCGGGGAGATCCTGTGATCTCCCTTGCCAGCCTCGGCCCCTGGCCATCGCGGCCCACCGGGCCTGCTGCCCACCATCCCTGACTTACCTGATCACTTACCTGATCTGTAGGCTGTCACCCCATGCCTCACTTCCCCAATCTGTTCTGTAAACTTTTCTGAATACATTTTTGCAGATGAAGGCCTTGCTCTGAGCTGAAGAAAATGCACTATTGAAATCTAAGTAGTGAGTTGGGGTGTGGCAGGGCTCTTCTGACAAAAAATATGGCTTACTAATAGCAATGAATGTACTTAAAATATAATTTTAAGATCCACTTACCTGGCATCTGAAGCCCCCAACTGTGGCAGGTCCAACACCACTGTCAAGTTGGCTCTTCTGTCTGTTGAAATTCCCTGCACAATGTCCCACGCTGTCTTCTGCTGGGCAGACTGCTGTAATAGCAAGCCAATGTGGCAGTACCAAATTTCTGTAGAACATGCCACTGGCCTCTTCTGAAGTAGTCAATTTGTCCCTGAATATATGCATATTAGACATTATATACATGGAATAACTAGAGGCTCAGTTATTTTTCATGGTTTCAACAATTAAGAAGTCCATTTGTAGTGTCTGTGTTTACCACTTCTCCATTCCCCTGACTTGGCTTTGATATAGTGATCTTGTGATTTTGATATCCCAGCTCATGAAGTTTTGGTTCCTTCTAAATTTCTTTACATTTGATTTAGTCTATTAACTTGGCCACTCTAAAGTCCAAAATACATTTTGAAAATCTTTTACTTTTTCTCCTTTCTTAGTTAGATTTAACCTTTGTTTGTTTGGTATAGAACAGGGGTGCCCAAAAGGTAGATCCCCAGATCAGCTTCCATGATGCTTTTGCATTGTAAAGGCATTCTAAATACATGCAAAGCATCATGGAAGTTGCAGTTCTATAACATCTGGGTATCTTTTGGGCACCTTTTGTATAGAATCCTGATGGCACACTAGAGATGAAGAACCCAGAATAAGAGGCCTTTATCACAGTCAAATCATTTAGAAACGTTATAGGAATACAGTAACTTCACGCCATTCGCGATTCTTCACTTCTGTTTTTTGAACGAGCTTATCTCATAATCTCATCTCATAAAAACGGAAGTGACGAGTCGCAAATGATGCAACGTCATTTCCGGGTAGAAAACGGTCCGGGAATGGATACAGAACAACTGTGGAGGCTCGTCCTACGGGTGGCTCCCATTGGGCTTTATGGAAGAAGGGTCATTTATTATTTCAGGTTCTATGTGTGTTACCATCTACACTATAAATTGGTTTCTTGTTTCTTTTCATTTATGTACTCAATGTATACCCATTATATATAACATTTTAATAAGGGTAAGAATAATTGCACTTGCACTGGTTTTTAGCGCTCCACTCTATCACTTTGATCACATTTGTATTTTTATCTGTGTATGGGTATACACATTTGAGTGAACTTTAAGCGCTTAATTAAAGCGCACTATTTTTTACTCTTAGGAGTAAATATTTTGTTTTGCAAGTAAATAGAAGTCAGTCAATAGGGAAAGAGAAGTTAAGTTGGTGAGCTAGGTGAAAAAAACCTGGAAGGAGGTGACTAGAAGTGACAAACGCAGCTACAAGTGCAAATACAAATAACATAGTAACAGTCATTACAAACTAATCTAGGTTGAAAAAAAGACTCATGTCTCTACTGACTTCCTGTCAGTCTCTACACTGACTTCCTGTCACGGTCTTTACACTAACTTCCTGTTTTCTCGTGCTCACTTACAAAGCTCTCCATAACTAAGCTCCTGGTCACATATTTTCCCTCATTAGCAGATATTTTCTTTCTCTCTGCCAGTGACCCGTTACTATACTGTTCTCGCAGCCACACCCCTTAATCCCACCTGCAGGAATTGTCCAGGGATGCCCCTCCTTATGGAATACCCTCCAATAGAATAGCCATCTCATTTCAGAAAATCCCTAAAAACACAATTCTTTAGAGAAGCCTATCAGCTCTCCCCTTAACTCCTAATCCCTTATAACTTTCCTCTGCCACCTCCCATCTACTGTGCTCCCTCCTCCTAAATGCCCCTCCCATCCTCGGGTACATTCAGATCACTTGGTTCATTAACTTCCCTTTGTGTATTTGTCCCTCATCTCTTTAGATTGTAAATTTGTTTCAGCAGGCCACCTTCCCTGCTAACTGCAAAAGGCTCAATGCTAATTAATGTAACAAAAATCGAGGGCGGCGGCAACCTAGATAAAAGGATCAAATCCTTTAATAGAGCTAAAAGAACAGAAACACAAGAAAAAGGTCTGTGCCTAAGATATACACAAATAATATTAAATGTCTATTTATAGCTATTTTTAAAAAAATCTATTAATAGATATCAAAACAATAAAATAGTCCCAAAATAGTGTTGAAGAAAAGGCACCCTGTTAGGTAGCAGTACAATGGAGGACACTATCAACCTTTAATACTGGACACTATCATTGTATTTTAACTACTTTTTTAACTACTTGTGTATTTTTTAAACAATGTATCTTTAACCACTATTTCTTTGTCATTGTAACATACCTGGGTGTGCTTGTTCTTTACTATATGTGTGTGTGTATGTATATATATTCTGTATATATATGTGTGTGTGTGTGTGTGTGTGTGTGCTTAATCATACATACATACATATATTTTGTAGTTTGTCTCGTTCTGCGTGCTAAAGCTAGTTGTTCCCTGCCCTATTCATCATTGTTGGTTTGTTAACTTAAATGTTAACTTAAATGTTATTTAACTATCTGCTTATCTGTTATTTCTGTTCCCTCCCCCCCCTTATTTTATTGATACCCACCCGAATGGTCTTGCTTGACCAATCCTCACCTCCTCTGTGCATCTCCATTTCATAGTTTTATTGCAGGCCTTTTTTGACCCTATCCTCTCTGTCTTCTACAGTCTGAGTTTTAAAAGTTCCCTACTGCAAACCAGAACATTGCTGCAGGGCTGCACCTCTTCTGTGGAACTCCCTTCCCTTCTCTTCAAGACTTTCATCCAGTCTCCACTCATTGAAAAAATCATTGAAAACTCACTTCTTCAAGAAAGCATATCATCTAAACTGTTAGCAGGTTTTTATCCCCCACCCCATGACTCCTCTCTTGCAACTGTCAAAAACTATATACTAAGCCCTCAGTGAATACTTTTCTAGCAACCTACTTCGTACCCCTACTTTTACTCTTTGTGTCACTATACCCCACTCCCTCTAGAATTAACGCGCATTGAGCAGGGCTCTCCACCTCTTTGTTCCTGTACGTCCAGTTGTCTGGTTACAATTACATGTCTGTTAGTCCACCCATTGTACAGCGCTACAGAATCTGATGGCGCTATATAAATAATAAAATAATAATAATAATAATACGTGCAGCCTCGATTCTAAGTCATGTCGAAAGTTATTGTCTAGAAGGGTATGTAGGTTTCAAAATTCCTTAATGTAGTCCATACATAGCATAAAAAGACAAAAAGCAGAAAACTCCAATAGTGCAATATATCAACTCAAACAAAGTGGATAGTGAAATAACGATGGGTTACTCGCATTTTGTGGTCTATAGCCAGCTCCAGCATGTAGAGTGTACAGTGATATAATCCCCATTTACAGGATATGATGTAGGTGTCCTCGATGGGAAAGGTGCCAGAAACCCAGAAAAGAATAAAAACAAAAAACAAATAGTGTTTTCTGTAGGATACAAATTGGCTTAAAATAAATAAAAATGTATACTCACAAAGGTATGATCCCCACCTAGGATTCTTTGGAGTGAATAAAAAGTAGAAAATGCCAGGAGGTATAAAACAAATAAAATACATATAAGGTAATTGGCAAAGTACACAAGTAGAGTGACCAGAAATCCTTAAATAAATAAAATACAAAATCGTAATATAAATAACACATTTAACCAAAATAAGTTGAAATCCTATACATATTATGTACAGATTTATTGTAAGCAGACGCAGACGTGCATTTGCATATAATCAATGTTTCAGTCCAACTACCTTGATATATTAAGAAATGTTTGGTAATGGGACTGAAATGGTGAATGTATGCTATTGCACAGCAGTAAAAAAATTATGTTATCTTGCTCATTTTGAAGTAACGAGTGTGCTCTTCACTTTGGCCGACAACTGGATGATCTCCCATAGGAAAGCATTGGGAGGCTATTGTGTATGTGTGGCAAAACGCTGTGCTTCACCGCACCAATCAGCATCTCCTCATAGAGATACATTGCATCATTGCATCGCTACGGGGAGTGTTCAGGACCTCCATGCAGAGATTGTAGATGCTCAACATAGGTGCTGCACACTGTGCAGCACTGGACTAGAAAGCATCTCTAGTGGTCGTCTGAGTGACTGTCACTAGAGATGTGCCTAGGCAGCAATGTAAACACTGCCTTTTCTATGAAAATGTAGCATTTACAGTGCTCAGCCTACAGGGACAGGTTATAGACACCATAACCAATACATTAAACTGTAGTAGTTCTGGTGACTATAGTGTCCCTTTAATATCACGTCTTTCTCTCACCAGCCGACTTTGAGTTACAGGGAGAGCAGGAGACACAAGTGAAGTTTGTTTGTCTTTCTCCCCCAATACCCTTTCACGTGTGTCTCAGTCCCAGCCCCTTTGTTTCTTCCCCAGGCCCCAGCACCTCTATTTGTATCTTTCCCCACAGCTCCTCTGTGTGTCTCATTCTCTCCTTCCCCACTCCCTCTGTGTGTCTCTTGTTCGTCTTCCTCAGCTCCTCTGTGTGTCTCCGGTTCCCCTTTCCCAATCTGTCTGTCTCTTTCCCACACACCTCCGTGTGTCTTTTTTACTCCCCAGCCCCGCCATGTGTCTCATTACCTCACAGCCCTCCATGTGTCTAAGTAGCTCCCACATGTGTCCCATTAGCCCCCCAGCCTTTCATGTGTCCTATTAGCCCCCCCTCCCAGTCCTCGATGTGTTCCTATAGCTCTCCCAGCCCTCCATGTGTCCCTATGCCCCCTCCCAACCAGATTTTGAAAATATAAAAATGGGACACCCATTAGCGATACAAAAATAAAAAAAAAAACAAAAAAAAAAACAGAGAAATACATAAGTCTTTAACCTCTTCTTGGCCAGAAGTGGCTGCTACAGCTCATCCCCTTCCTGGTACTCAAATGAGTGTATTTTCATTTACATTTTGTAGGAGCATGATCATCAGAGCACACACATACCCTAGACCAGGGCCATCGTAACAGCATAATAGCCCACTGGGCAAACCAGACCAAACCAACTATAAAAGGCTAAAAACAGGATTATCAGTAATATCATTATCATTATCAGCACATTTTTTAAAACAAGAGAAGTCAGGCTAGGTAGAACAATCAAAAGATAAGGACACTACAAACACAATTCTATCAGGTCAGGTATAGAGAGAAGTCAGAGTGCTGTGGAATAGAATTGCAGATAGATTCAACAGATAAGTAGTTACCACCAGGTAGTTAGAGTTAACTGTGCAGGTTAATTAGGGCACAATTACAAAATTAGCCAGGGTAAATCAGGGGTGGTGGCAACCTTGCCAGGGTTAGGGTTTGGCTGACTCAGTATCCAGCCAGTGAGTTTGTGCAGCCTACTAAGAAGTAGACCGGGATATCCCCCACGGGGCAAGTGGCACACCGCAGCGTCGCGCCGAGCAGGTGATCGGCCGTTTCACCCGTCCCGCAGCAACGTAGGCCGCAGTGGGAACTCCATGGGAAATTCAAGTTGGCAAGTCGCGTAAAGTCTCATGAGTTTTTCCCCAGAGTGCCAGACATGGTATGGAGCTGTGGAAGTCGTTTGTAGCGAACTGGCTTGTTGTAAAATAGTCGGAGTATGTGTGTCAAGCTGGGAGCTCACTCCATGTGCGGCCAGCAGCCATGATGCCCAAGCCCCGCCCCATTTTGACACTTTTAACATAGCCATTTTAACGCCAATCTCTGCTAAATATTGGAGTAAAATTGTGTTTTTTCTCTATTTTTTCTCTATTTTTTCTCTATTTTGGCATATACACATACAGTATCTCACAAAAGTGAGTACACCCCTCACATTTTTGTAAATATTTTATTATATCTTTTCATGTGACAACACTGAAGGAATTACACTCTGCTACAATGTAAAGTAGTAAGTGTACAGCCTGTATAACAGGGTAAATTTGCTGTCCTCTCAAAATAACTCAACACACAGCCATTAATGTCTAAACCGTTGGCAATAAAAGTGAGTACACCCCTAAGTGGAAATGTCCAAATTGGGCCCAAAGTGTCAATACTTTGTGTGGCCACCATTATTTTCCAGCACTGCCTTAACCCTCATCGGCATGGAGTTCACCAGAGCTTCACAGGTTGCCACTGGAGTCCTCTTCCACTCCTCCATGATGATATCACGGAGCTGGTGGATGTTAGAGACCTTGCACTCCCCCACCTTCCATTTGAGGATGCCCCACAGATGCTCAATAGGGTCTAGGTTTGGAGACATGCTTGGCCAGTGCATCACCTTTACCTTCAGCTTCTTTAGCAAGGCAGTGGTCATCTTGGAGGTGTGTTTGGGGTCATTGGAATACTGCCTTGCGGTCCAGCCTCCGAAGGGAGGGGATCATGCTCTGCTTCAGTATGTCACAGTACATGTTGGCATTCATTGTTCCCTCAATGAACTGTAGCTCCCCAGTGCGGCAGCACTCATGCAGGCCCAGACCATGACACTCTCACCACCATGCTTGACTGTAGGCAAGACACACTTGTCTTTGTACTCCTCACCTGGTTGCCGCCACACACGGTTGAAACCATCTGAACCAAATGAGTTTATCTTGGTCTCATCATGCCACAGGACATGGTTCCAGTAATCCATGTCCTTAGTCTGCTTGTCTTCAGCAAACTGTTTGCAGAATTTCTTGTGCATCATCTTTAGAAGAGGCTTCCTTCAGGGACGACAGCCATGCAGACCAATTTGATGCAGTGTGCGGCGTATGGTCTGAGCACTGACAGGCTGACCCCCCACCCCTTCAACCTCTGCAGTAATGCTGACAGCACTCATACGTCTATTTCCCAAAGACAGCCTCTGGATATGACACTGAGCACTCAACTTCTTTGGTCGACCATGGCGCGGCCTGTTCTGAGTGGAACCTGTCTTGTGAAACCGCTGTATGGTCTTGCCCACCGTGCTGCAGCTCAGTTTCAGGGTCTTGACAATCTTATTATAGGTTAGGCCAGGCATAGGCAACATTCGGCACTCCAGATGTTTTTGACTACACCTCCTATGATGCTTTGCCAGCATTATGGGTGTAAGAGCATTATGTGGGATTTAGTCCATAACATCTGGAGTGCCTATCGTTGCCTATCCTTGGCCTAGGCCATCTTTAGTTTTTTCAGATCCTCAGAGAGTTCTTTGCCATGAGGTGGCCAGTGACCAGTATGAGAGAGTGTGAGAGCGATAACGCCAAATTTAACACACCTGCTCCCCATTCACACCTAAGACCTTGTAACACTAACAAGTCACATGACACCAGGGAGGGAAAATGTCTAATTGGGCCCAATTTGGACATTTCCACTTAAGGGTGTACTCACTTTTGCTGCTAACGGTTTAGACATTAACCCCTTCAGGACCGGACTGTTTTGGCCATGTTGAACATTAAGGACCAGGGCTGTTTTAACACTTTTGGGGTGTATGTGTTTAGCTGTAATTTTGCTCTCTCTCATATACTGTTCCCATACAAATTATCTATTGGTTTTTTTTCATTACAAAAAGGGCTTTCTTGATTTGCCATTTCTATCATGTCATATAATTTAATTGAAATAATTGAAATAAAAATAATAAAAAATATGGTGAAAAATTGAAAAAAAAAAGAGTTTTTGACTTTTACATTGAAAAATCTGCTAATTAGATTCAATATTTTGTCCTGAGCTTTTTTTGCAAGTTATGGGGCTATAAGTACAAGTAAGATATTGCTGTTTCAAAATATACATTTTTAAAATTGATCAATAGTGACATTGTAACACTGTTATCTGTCATAAATCTCTGAAAAACACTCCACATGTACATAATTTTTTAAAGTAGACAACCCAGGGTATTCATCTAAGGATATTTTGAGACTTTCTATACAGCCATTTTACCACCAATCTTTGCCAAACTTCGCATAGGTAGTTTATTTTTTATTAAAAATAATTATTATACTATATGATTATACACAGGGGAGTATTGTGATGTAGCAATCCCCAGAGTGAATGTAGTTCTCCAATCACCCAAATATGTGCCAAGAAGGGGTAAACGAATCTCAATTTAATGGGAGCCACACTTGGCCTTTTATGACAATCCCCATGCAGGGACCTCGTGGGGGATTGATTTGCAACTTCACAGACCAATAACAATAAGGTTACAAGGTACGACACTCCCACACAGAGCACACAATCCCTCCCCTCTGCTTGGGAGATAATTGGACCAGTAACTGTACTAATTCTAATCCAATTATCTCCAAGCACAGAAATAACAAACTTTTTAAAAACACCCCAAATGTACCCTAAAAATACATAAAACACCACAAATGTTACATCCACTGATAGCCCTGATCTGGGTGACCAACATATCCAACTATCACCCAGATCAGTTCAGGGGTTCAGGAATTTCCTGGCTGGAAGTCTTATTTTTGACCGACCGTGCACATGGTCCCATGCCCAAAACAGTTCCAGAGAATTAGTGCTAATGGTCGGTCTCTCTGTCTGGAGTACAAAAGTACATACTTCACATGAACAGAGCCTTTTAAAGTATTAAGCCAGGTCTATTGCCAGGAGCCATAGTCACAGGATAGGAGACTGGCAAACAGGCCCCTCCAAAAACTTGTGGCAAACTCACAGGAAAAGGGGAGTTTGTCACAGTTACCATCATGAAAGTATATATTTTTATAAAATAGACATGCCAAGGTATTGTATATGGGGTGTTTTAACATCCTTCCCCCAACCATTGTGCTAAAATAATTTCAGAGAACGTGCATGGTGGTAATTGAATTCTGATTTTTTGTTTTACCCAGCTGGTTATATGTTACTGCCAGAAAACATCCTAGTTTGTTTTCTGCAAAGTCCTCTGAGTACACCAGTGCCCCCCATGCATTGGTTTGCCATAATTTTACAGTAACCATTTTGGCTGAAAATAATTTGCTTGCTTTGCTAGGCACATGTTGAGTGTGGATTGTTTTACATCCCCCAAAGTTGAATTTATGGTTTGAAAGTATATCTTTTTATAAAGTAGATATGCAAAGTTATAGAAGATGGGGTGTTTTGAATTTTTTCCCAAAACCATTTTGCCCCAAAAATTCAGAGAATGTGTGTGGTAGTGATGTCGCGAACATAAAATTTTCAGTTCGCGAACGGCGAACGCGAACTTCCGCAAACGTTTGCGAACCGGCGAACCGGGCGAACCGCCATAGACTTCAATGGGCAGGCGAATTTTAAAAGCCAGAGGGACTCTTTCTGGCCACGATAGTAATGGAAAAGTTGTTTCAAGGGGACTAACACCTGGACTGTGGCATGCCGGAGGGGGATCCATGGCAAAACTCCCATGGAAAATTACACAGTTGATGCAGAGTCTGGTTTTAATCCATAAAGGGCATAAATCACCTAACATTCCTAAATCACAATGGATATGGAATGACACCTGACATATGACATATTGACACCTTGACATATGGATTGACACCTGTCCTCAGACACCCTGATACACACTGACACCGAGCAGAATAGGGACTGTTCCCCTACATAGGGTCACTTGGCAGATATGGATTGACACCTGTCCTCAGTGACCCTGATACACACTGACACAGAGCAGAATAGGGACTGTTCCCCCTACATAGGGTCACTTGGCAGATATGGATTGACACCTGTCCTCAGAGACCCTGATACACACTGACACAGAGCAGAATAGGGACTGCCCCCCCTACATAGGGTCACTTGGCAGATATGGATTGACACCTGTCCTCAGGGACCCTGATACACACTGACACAGAGCAGAATAGGGACTGTTCCTCCAACATAGGGTCACTTGGCAGATATGGATTGACACCTGACCTCAGGGACCCTGATACACACTGACACAGAGCAGAATAGGGACTGTTCCCGCTACATAGGGTCACTTGGCAGATATGGATTGACACCTGTCCTCAGGGACCCTGATACACACTGACACAGAGCAGAATAGGGACTGTTTCCCCTACATAGGGTCACTTGGCAGATATGGATTGACACCTATCCTAAGGATCCCTGATACACACTGACACAGAGCAGAATAGGGACTGTTCCCCCTACATAGGGTCACTTGGCAGATATGGATTGACACCTGTCCTCAGGGACCCTGATACACACTGACACAGAGCAGAATAGGGACTGTTCCTTCTACATAGGGTCACTTGGCAGATATTGATTGATACCTGTCCTCAGGGACCCTGATACACACTGACACAGAGCAGAATAGGGACTGTTCCCCCTACATAGGGTCACTTGGCAGATATGGATTGACACCTATCCTAAGGATCCCTGATACACACTGACACAGAGCAGAATAGGGACTGTTTCCCCTACATAGGGCCACTTGGCAGATATGGATTGACACCTGTCCTCAGGGACCCTGATACACACTGACACAGAGCAGAATAGGGACTGTTCCTTCTACATAGGGTCACTTGGCAGATATTGATTGACACCTGTCCTCAGGGACCCTGATACACACTGACACAGAGCAGAATAGGGACTGTTCCCCCTACATAGGGTCACTTGGCAGATATGGATTGACACCTATCCTAAGGATCCCTGATACACACTGACACAGAGCAGAATAGGGACTGTTCCCCCTACATAGGGTCACTTGGCAGATATGGATTGACACCTGTCCTCAGGGACCCTGATACACACTGACACAGAGCAGAATAGGGACTGTTCCTCCTACATAGGGTCACTTGGCAGATATGGATTGACACCTATCCTAAGGATCCCTGATACACACTGACACAGAGCAGAATATGGACTGTTCCCCCTACATAGGGTCACTTGGCAGATATGGATTGACACCTGTCTTCAGGGACCCTGATACACACTGACACAGAGCAGAATAGGGACTGTTCCCCCTACATAGGGTCACTTGGCAGATATGGATTGACACCTGTCCTCAGGGACCCTGATACACACTGACACAGAGCAGAATATGGACTGTTCCCCCTACATAGAGTCACTTGGCAGATATGGATTGACACCTGTCTTCAGGGACCCTGATACACACTGACACAGAGCAGAATAGGGACTGTTCCCCCTACATAGGGTCACTTGGCAGATATGGATTGACACCTGTCCTCAGGGACCCTGATAGACACTGACACAGAGCAGAATAGGGACTGTTCCCCCTATATAGGGTCACTTGGCAGATATGGATTTACACCTGTCCTCAGGGACCCTGATACACACTGACACAGAGCAGAATAGGGACTGTTCCCCCTACATAAGGTCACTTGGCAGATATGGATTGACACCTATCCTAAGGATCCCTGATACACACTGACACAGAGCAGAATATGGACTGTTCCCCCTACATAGGGTCACTTGGCAGCCGTCAGCAGGTTTACCCAATGCGCAGTGTAGGTGATATACCTGCCCTGACCATGATTTGCAGACCAGGTATCAGTGGTCAGATGGACCCTTGCCGCAACACTGTGTGCCAGACATGCCATTACTTCCTTTTGCACAATCGAGTACAGGTTGGGGATTGCCCTTTGTGAAAAGAAATTTCGTCCGGGTACCTTCCACTCCGGTGTCCAAATAGCCACAAATGTTTTGAACGCCTCAGACTCCACCAGCTTGTATGGTAAAAGCTGGTGGGCTAATAGTTCAGACAAGCCAGCTGTCAGACGCTGGGCAAGGGGGTGACTTTCTGACATTGGCTTCTTACGCTCAAACATGTCCTTGACAGACACCTGACTTTGGGCAGATGAGCGGGAACTGCTCAAGGCGAGAGACGCAGTGGCGGATGGTTGAGAGGGGGCAAGGAGGACAGCAGTGGTTGACGTGGCTGAAGATGCTGGACCAGGAGGAGGATGGCGGCTTTGAGTTTGTGTGCTGCTTGTACTCATGTGTTGATCCCATAGGCGTTTGTGATGTGCGATCATGTGCCTACGAAAAGCAGTTGTACCTAGGTGGGTGTTGGACTTCCCACGACTCAGTTTCTTTTGGCACAGGTTGCAAAAGGCATCGCTGTTGTCAGAGGCAGACACACAAAAAAAATGCCACACTGCTGAGCTCTGCAATGACGGCATTCTGGTGGTGGACACAGCATGCGTTGATTGGCGTGCTGTCGGGCTGACCCCGGGTGCCGATGCATGCTGTCTGACTGTGCCACTAGCTCCTTGCGACGACCTCCCCCTGCTTCCAACTCGTCTCCTCCTCCTCTCTGTCTCCCCATCTGAACTTTCGCCCTGTTCTTCTTCTTGCCGAGCGGGCACCCACGTGACATCCATGGACGCATCGTCATCATCAACCGCTTCACTTGTATCTGACAACTCGGCAAAGGAAGCAGCAGCGGGTACAACATCATCATCATCACACCGTATGTCCATGTGTGTAATGCTGCCTGACTGAGACATATCCCTGTTATCTACATCCTCTGGCAATAATGGTTGCGCATCACTCATTTCTTCAAACGGATGTGTGAATAACATACCAAGTAAAGCGGCTGTGGTGCTAGTTTTGGTGGTGGCGGCAGGCGGGTGAGTGGTATCTTGAGAGGTGCCTGAAGCTAAGCTGGAGGAGGATGGTGCGTCAAGGTTCCGAGCGGAGGCTTTAGAAGATTGGGTGTCCTGTGTTAGCCAGTCAACTATGTCCTCAGAACTTTTCAAGTTCAGGGTACGTGGCCTCTGAAAACTGGGCATTATTCTAGGGCCAAAGGGAATCACAGCACCACGACCACGATGGCCCCTGCGGGGTGGCCTGCCTCTGCCTGTCATTTTTTTGGGGATTAGTGGTACTATGCGTGCAAGCTACTGTGAGACCAGATATGAGTGCCAATGTGCACTGGCACAGTTCTGCAGAGCACACGCTGTAGGCCTGACACACCCGCTTTAAGGACACTGACTGCTATTAGCTTACACTGGAAACCTTTTTTTCTTTGTAAAAGCACGCTATAGAGACACCAGATATGAGTGGCAATGTGCACTGGCACAGGTCTGCAGAGCACAGGCTGTAGGCCTGACACACCCGCTTGAAGACAAGTAACTGCTATTCAATCTATAACAGTGAAAAAAGTTTTTTGGTTTTAAATGCACGCTATTGTGACACCAGATATGAGTGGCAATGTGCACTGGCACAGGTCTGCAGAGCACAGGCTGTAGGCCTGACACACCCGCTTTAAGGACACTGACTGCTATTAGCTTACACTGGAAACCTTTTTTTCTTTGTAAAAGCACGCTATAGAGACACCAGATATGAGTGGCAATGTGCACTGGCACAGTTCTGCAGAGCACAGGCTGTAGGCCTGACACACCCGCTTGAAGACAAGTAACTGCTATTCAATCTATAACAGTGAAAAAAGTTTTTTGGTTTTAAATGCACGCTATTGTGACACCAGATATGAGTGGCAATGTGCACTGGCACAGTTCTGCAGAGCACACGCTGTAGGCCTAATAAAAACCTGCTTTAAGGACACTGACTGCTATTAGCTTACACTGGAAACCTTTTTTTCTTTGTAAAAGCACGCTATAGAGACACCAAATATGAGTGGCAATGTGCACTGGCACCGTTCTGCAGAGCACACACTGTAGGCCTGACACACCCGCTTTAAGGACACTGACTGCTATTAGCTTACACTGGAAACCTTTTTTTCTTTGTAAAAGCACGCTATAGAGACACCAGATATGAGTGGCAATGTGCACTGGCACAGGTCTGCAGAGCACAGGCTGTAGGCCTGACACACCCGCTTGAAGACAAGTAACTGCTCTTCAATCTATTACAGTGAAAAAAGTTTTTGGGTTTTAAATGCACGCTATAGAGACACCAGATATGAGTGGCAAATTACACTTGCTGAGGTTGGCAGAGCACACGCTGAAGGCCTGACACCCAGACGCTTGCAGACAACTAACTGCTATTAGCTTACAGTGAAACCCGTTTTTTGTTTTTAAAGGCACGCTATAGTCACACCAGATATGAGTGGTGGCACTGGGCAAATGGGCACAGTATCCACTGAGCCTGACACAGAAGCTGGCAGACAACTAACTGCTCTTCAATCTATTACAGTGAAAACAAGTTTTTGGGTTTTAAATGCACGCTATAGAGACACCAGATATGAGTGGCAAATTACACTTGCTGAGGTTGGCAGAGCACACGCTGAAGGCTTGACACCCAGATGCTTGCAGACAACTAACTGCTATTAGCTTACAGTGAAACCCTTTTTTGTTTTTAAAGGCACGCTATAGTCACACCAGATATGAGTGGTGGCACTGGGCAAATGGGCACAGTATCCACTGAGCCTGACACAGAAGCTGGCAGGCAACTAACTGCTATTCAATCTATTACAGTGAAAAACAAATTTCTTTTTAAATGTCAAGCATAAGCTATTGTGTAAACAGATATGAGTGGTGGCACTGGGCAAATGGGCACAGTATCCACTGAGCCTGACACAGAAGCTGGCAGACAACTAACTGCTATTCAATCTATTACAGTGAAAAAAATGTTTTATTTTTAAATGTCAAGCATAAGCTATTGTGTAAACAGATATGAGTGGTGGCACTGGGCAAATGGGCACAGTATCCACTGAGCCTGACACAGAAGCTGGTAGACAACTAACTGCTCTTCTTCAATCTATTACAGTGAAAAACTTTTTTTGGTTTTAAATGCAAGCTTAAGCTATTGTGACACCAGATATGAGTGGTGGCACTGGGCAAATGGGCACAGTATCCACTGAGCCTGACACAGAAGCTGGCAGGCAGGCAACTGCAATTACATTACACAGAAAAAAAAACAAAAACAAAAAACAGACTGATGTTCTAGCCCTAAAAAGTGCTTTTTGGGGTGCTGTTCTTACAGCAGAGATCAGATGAGTCCTTCAGGATTGTAGTGGACACTGAATACCCTAGCCTAGCTATCAATTTCCCTATCTAATCAGCAGCAGCTACCCTTTCCCTCCTCTCACTAAGCATGCAGCTTCAGAATGAATGGAAAATGGATGCTGGGAGGGAGGTGGGAGGGTGTGGAAGGGAGGGTCTGCTGCTGATTTGCTGGAATGTGTCTGCTGACCGTGAGGCACAGGGTCAAAGTTTGCTCAATGATGACAAATAAGGGGCGGATCGAACCGTGCATGTGTCCGCCCGCCGCGGCGAACGCGAACACGCTATGTTCGCCAGGAACTATTCGCCAGCGAACAGTTCGGTACATCACTAGTGATCAACTGGCAGGGACGAGTTAATTTTTATCAGGACTGGATAAACAGGGGTGGGATTTTTGTAAACTTTTTTTTAAAACTTTTTTTACTGTTAACCCCTAGCTAGCCTAACATCAAATTCTCCACTAACTTCCCCCCACCCCGGCTAGATAAATATGTAATTTTAAAATGTTTAAATTAATGAATTAAATAAATTTAATCCCTAGGGGTAAAGAAAAAAAAAGTTAACCCTCAGGGGTTTAAAAAGAAATCAGATCACAGTAAAATACTGTGATATGTATTTTGATCACTGTAGTCAGTGAGCAAATGGCAGTGAAGGGGTTAATTTTAATAAAGCAGGGGAAAGGGGGTGGGATTTAACTGTAACTTTATTTATTTTTTTGCAGGGAGATCATCAGCACTGATCCGTCTCCATGCACTTCACACTAGCCGTGGAAGAGCAGGGAGGCGGATCAGGAGTCCTTGTCAGAGCGATCACAGCTGCAGGGACAGCGCGATCGGGTGCTCTTGGTCTGCCTTGGATACCAAGGCAACCCGGAGAAGCATTAACCCCATGATCGCCGTGATCGCCGCAATCTGGGGTTTACTTTAGTAAATGACAGAAATTTTCCATCATGCGTCCTTAACGGTAGGACAAGCATGACTGAAAATTTCCATCTTGTGTCAGAAAGGGGTTAATAGATTTTTAATGTTATTTGTGTATATCTTAGGTGCAGCCCTTTTTCTTGTGTTCCTCTTCACTTACTGTTCCCGTATGTCAGGTAAGGAAGCACCAGGGACTTGCTGACATCAAAACAACTTTAACTTAAGGAACTTCAATTAAGTTGCAATTATCCCCTTTATTTACATTATAAGGTTGTTTGGGCAGTGCCCTCTTCAGCTTGTTCCTGTATGTCATCCATGTATTGTTAGAATTTAATGTTTGACTTGTTTACCTATTGTACAGCGCTGTGGAACAAATTGGCGCTATTTATATAATTAGAATAGTAAGTCCATTGAGTTCACCATTTAAAATATGTCTTTTTATCTTGGTCACCCAGAAGAAGGCAAAAAATGCAATCTGAAGCTATTTTCAGATATGCCACAAGAATGGAAATAGGGAAAACAGTTGTGGTAGGGGTTGAGAGAGCGAACACAAAGATATAGAGTTTCCCATTTTATTTCTCCACTGGTATATGTTGTCAAAACTGTACACACACACACACAAATGCTTTGCAATTTATTCAGCACTTAAGGACGTTCATAAATAGAAGACAGTATTTTTAATCTTTAGCTACTCATCCTTTTTGGGCATTCTGCCAAATAATTGGAAGACACAGGTGAGCCATTGTTAAAAAAAAAAAAAGGGAGTGTGATCTAAACTCTACAATTATAAGTGTCTCTTAGTGTGACATCAATATTTTGAAAGATTTTAATATGAAAATGTATAAATAATTCATCAACAATCACATTGCATGTGTGAGTCAACATTCCTTCCTATAAGAAATCTCATGTCAACTACTACTTATCAGGCTCTAACCTTAATAATAAGCATGATTCATTGAATGAACACTTAAGCTGAATATATAAAAAGTATAGACCTGGACACTTTGTTTCCTTAGCATATATGAGCATGAGCCAGTTTCCATCAAATAAAGATTTTATTTAAAAAAACATATATTATAGCAAGTAATAAAATACTAGGAAGCAGGTATGATGTTTTTAAGAAGCCCAGATAATGATAGATGGTATCATTTCACCATATAGCTCATTACTTAGACCATGATCACGGCTTCCTCCAGAATATGACATTTGGACAAGAAATATCCATGATGTCACCCTGAATAATCACATGCAGAGTTTGTTTATTGAGATTGTAGACAGTGTTCATTAATCAGATCCTATCCGCAAAAGAATTTAACTACTCATCCAGTATCCGAAAATTTTAGGTTTTCTATAAAATAATATTTACATGTATTTTTTCTTCAGTATACATACATTTCTAGTTCAAATCCCAGCAGGGTTGACTCATCCTTCATCCTTCCGCGGTAAATAAAATGAATACCATTAAATTGGGTAATAGTAACAACCCCTGGATATTGGGCTAAGGTAACATCCCCAGGAAGTACTTGAAAAACAGAGTAATCTAAGTGTACCTTTCCTGGTTAAATACTTTGTTATTATTTAATAAAAACTAAAAACTCAATTTTGGTCGGACAGAAAAAAAACACAAATAATAACATTCCAGATTAGAAAACACACAAGTTAATAACATTTTAAAATGTTATGTAGATTTTTTTCCCCCATTAATTCCTGACAATATATTTTATATTTTATTGGCAGTTTATCAACTCCTGATAAGCCTTTTATTGGTAAGGATCAATTTAATTCTCGCCATAAGCTTATCAGAAGAGAATAAATATTGTTACGAATATCAAATATGAAGCCTCAATTTAACATTGAAAATATAGGTTTTGATGATTCAATTCCATTCAACAATCGAATAACAATCTTTAAATCAACTTATTGGCAAAGCCAGTGGTTCCCAAACTGTGTGCAGTGGCGCTCCAAGGAACACAGGGGTGCCACAAAATGTTTCCCTGGTGCTATCATCATAGCACTGGGCAGAGGCGGCTCTCTAATTAGGCGATTTAGGCGACCTTCTAAGGCCTGGCGCTGGCTGGGGCCTCACGGCTGTCAAATTCACCTTATGACAGACTGTGTCAGGTCCTCGGTCAGTGACTGAAGACCCGACATCAGGAGGGGGCCTAGCGCCTTGCTCAATATGCCACCGGGTGCGAGGCCCCTCCAGTCTGCCGGGAGAAGAGCACCCATCTCAGACACTGGTCTGCAGCTCCGCAGTGTGGAGAGCTTCAGACCGGATATCATGGCCACCGGATCACCAGGGAGCCCACTGGACCACCAGGGAGCTCATCGGACCACCAGGGAGCTAAAAAAAAGGTATTTAATCCATCCCACCATCATTCCCATCCCACCATCATCCCCCTCACACCATCATCACCACCCCTCACACCATCATTACCCCCCTCAAGCACACTTTCATCACCCCCTCACACCATCACCCCTTCCCTCACACCATTACCATCCCCCCTTCCTCCCTCCCACCATCATCACCCCCCTCCCACCATCATCACCTCCCTCCCTTACACCATCACCCCCCTCCCTCAAACAATCATCATTCCATTCCCTCACACCATCATCACCTGCCTCCCCCATCATCACCACCCTCACGCCATCAACACCTCCCCTTCCTCACACCATCATCACCCCCCTTACACCATCATCACCCCCTACTTCACACCATCATCATTCCCCTCCTTCACACACTCATCACCCCCCTCCCTCACACTATCACCCCCTCACAGTATTACCTCTTCCCTCACAGTATTAGTTCCTCCCTCACACTGTCACCCTCCCTCACACTAACACCACCCCACACCATCACCCCCTCCCTCACACCATCACACATCCTCAAAGTATTACCCCCTCTCTCACACTATCACCCCCTCTCACCATCACCTCCTCCCTCATAGTATCACCCCCTCCCTCACACCATCACTGCTTCCTTTACATCATCTCCCTCCTCACACCATCACCCTCCTCCCTCACACCATCACCTCACTACCTCACAGTATTATCCCGCTCCCTCACAGTATTACCCCCTCCCTCACACCATCACCATTACCCCTCCTCAGAGGCGTAACTAGAAAACAGGGGTCCTGGTGCAAAAAAAAATTATTTCATTTTTTTAGTTATTCTGTCTATCACTGTTAAAATACACCTACCATTAAAATGATAGACTGATTATTTTTTTTGTCAGTGCACAAATGTTCAAAATCAGCAGGGGATCAAATACTTTTTCCCTCACTGAATATTAAATTATATTTATAATTTATATTAATACAGTTATATATTGTATTGATAAAATGTTTTGCATAAAGTGAAAATGCCAGAAGAGCTTACTGTAACATAAATTAAATCACACCATTATTATAAGTTAAATTCACCAAATGCATTAAATACATCATTTATTACGGGGATAAATTATGTATTCAATGTACAATGTATGTATTAGGCAGTATGTGGGTATGGATGGATGTATTAGGTAGTGTGTGTTTATGGATGTATGTATTAGGCAGTATGTGTGTATGAATGTATGTATTATACAGTATGTGTGTATGGATGTATGCATTAAGCATTATGTGTGTATGGATGCATGTATTAGGCAGTGTGTGTGTGTGTGTGTGTGTGTGTGTGTGTGTGTGTGTGTATGGATGTATGCATTAAGCAGTATGTGTGTATGGATGCATGTATTAGGCAGTGTGCGTGTGTGTGTTTGTATGGATGTATGCATTAAGCAGTATGTGTGTATGGATGCATTATGCAGATGTATTAGGCAGACTTAAGTAGAAACCAAATGACAAAATGTAGGCAAAAATAGCTGATGTAGAAGAATTCTCTTGTTCGGCTACAGTCACAGTTCAGCTGTTTTTGCTTTAACTTTGCAATTTGGTTTCCAACTCAATTCAGATTTTAATGAATAAACCTCTGTAACATTGTAGTTGCATTTATAAGGGGGCGGCAAAATGGATCTTTGCATAGGGAGGCAGAAATCCCCACACCTACCCTGTTCATTTTTATATTACCCATATTGTGAACAGAAATCAGAAATTGCATATCTTACATAGTAACTATTGATTTGCAAAGTGTAATCTGTAATTTGAAAAAAATAAAAAAGCTTGTTCATTTAAACTGATGCAAAAAAAAAAAAAACCCCACTAACTTTAAAGTTGTTATTATTAATTGAATTAACCACTGTTTGAACTTCAATATACATGGTCATAAAAAGAGGATTGTATGGGAAAGGAAGGTGGGTGACGGTATTGTGAAACTTATTGTTTTTGCTGTCTTTCCTTCAATCGCCAATGGTACCTACATCTAGCAACTGTCTTCCATATTTAGGGAATATTTAGGGAATGTGAGCTTGAGTTTAGTACGTGTTTTGTTTGTAGTCACTGTTTTACGTTGCATAAGAACATCTAAATAAAATAATCAATCCATCAAAACCTAAACAAACAAGTACTCTCAAACTATTGTTTCACTAATGGAGTCCTTCATTGTTCTCTAGTTAACTTAACGGGCATGTCAAGCCTTGTCTGTGTTCATTATTCTGTCCAGAGCTCACTGAAAATTCCCATGCACCCACCCAAAACAGACACAATAAGACTCACAATATAGCTTATCCCCCAAGTAAGCTTACCATAACATTCACTTATGCTATTTAACCCCTTAAGGACCAAACTTCTGGAATAAAAGGGAATCATGACATGTCACACATGTCATGTGTCCTTAAGGGGTTAAAAATGGTCATGCTCTTATATGATGCAATGAGTCAGGGTGGCCACATAAGTTAAATTTGAATATCCTTTCCCAATATTTTCAGAAATACTAACTTTATTTCATAGAAACATAAATTATTCACATGAGTTTCACCGATGTTGTGTCACTCCGTTGCATTGAGTGGGTTAATGTTAATTATGTATGAATAAAAGAAAAAAATGATATTTAAGCTTTGTCAGATATTAGTTACTCTAAGCACAAATGACAAAGTAAAATCACAATCTTGGAAATAATCGGAAGAAAATACAATAGTGCGCTTGATACATAATATTTGTCTTACAAAAAACAATAAACAATGCTTAATAAGATGAGATTTATGGTCACTTTACAGAATTCGGGTCATCTATGTTTAAAAAAATAATACACCAGGAGAAAAGGAAGAGACCTCACAGACTTTATACTATATAAGAATGATATCTTAAAATATTACAATGTATTGCACTTAAAGGGACACTATAGTCACCAGAATAACTACAGCTTAATGTAGTTGTCCTGGTGCTTCTCCCTGTCCCTCCAGGCATTTTCATGGAAACACTGCCTTTTCATAGAAAAGGCAGTGTTTACATTGCTCACTAGGGACACCTCCAGTGGCAGTCAATCAGACGACCACTAGAGGTACTTCCTGGGCACGGACATTCATATTCTCCATGCTCTTCATGGAGGCGCTGAACTTTCCCAATAAAGGTGCATTGATTCAATGCATCTCTATGAGGGGATGCTGAGTGGCCAGAGCAGCATTTTTCTGGTGATCTCAGCCAAGGAGGTAGTTCAGGGGTGGAGCCAGTGCAGCAGACCAATGTAGCACTGGAAAAAAAGTAACTTTTTGATAGACTTGTGGCTTCAATCAGAATCAAGAAAGGGGTACAGAAACACTGGATTTATTCTGCCGCAGATCTGGATTATTGTGACTTGGTTTACACAAAGCAGAAAAAAGCATAGAAAACCGAGGACATGTGAGATTTAGTAAAATGTCGCATAGCGAACAAGAGTCTATATAGACAGAGTCGACATTGGAGACCAGACACAAGAGAAGCGCCAATTTTGCAGAAAACTGGCGTAAAGAAAGAGAATTATCTGGCTAATGCTGAAGAAAATCAAGAACCAATGAGATGTCAGAGAAGGAAAAATAGAAACATAGAAACATAGAATGTGACGGCAGATAAGAACCATTCGGCCCATCTAGTCTGCCCAACTTTCTAAATACTTTCATTAGTCCCTGGCCTTATCTTATAGTTAGGATAGCCTTATATCTATCCCACGCATGCTTAAACTCCTTTACTGTGTTAACTTCTATCACTACAGCTGGAAGGCTATTCCATGCATCAACTACCCTCTCAGTAAAGTAATACTTCCGGATATTATTTTTAAACCTTTGCCCCTCTAATTTAAGACTATGTCCTCTTGTTGTGGTAGTTTTTCTTCTTTTAAATATAGTCTCCTCCTTTACTGTGTTGATTCCCTTTATGTATTTAAATGTTTCTATCATATCCCCTCTGTCTCGTCTTTTCTCCAAGCTATTGTAGCGGTACTTACCCTTTCCAGGGGCCGGCCGGGGTCCTCTGTTCGAGCCGCGCGGACCTGCTGCTGCATGAGCCGCGCGGCTCATCCGACGGCTGGAACAGGAAGGAGGGCAGTGACCGCGAGAAGCGGTCACGTGTCCCGCCTGACTCTAAGAGCGCGCCGCGGGTCTCGGACGCGCTGTTAAAGGGACAGTGGGAGCCTAAATTGGAAAAGGCCTCATATTGGTCCCTGTCATGCCACACTCACCAGACACTTACCTTTTGGGGGCGTATATGTGACAGGGACCAATCAAAATAGATGTTTAGGTATTTATACTTACCTTTTCCCTTAGTTCCTTGCCCTATCGTGGTTTCTGTTTCAGTTCCCTTTAGCGCTTGTTGTATTCAGTTGTGTTCCTTCGTATTGACCTTGGCTTTGTTTCTGACTACATTATCTCTTTATCCTTATCTGTTCTGTTTGCCGGCTTGCTGTTTTCTGTGTACCAGACCTCGGCTAGTCCTAGTTTACGCTGTCTCTTTGTGCCCTAGGCCTCGGATCGCTCCTGACTCTGTACTCCTCTCTTATACGTTGAGTCCGGCCATTCTAAGGTCCGGTAGACGTATCTCCCCTCTGTGTTGTCTTTTGTTGAGTTGAATCCTGCGTGTTGGGGTATATTTTCGTTACATTACGACAGGGCCATGGACCCCGCAGATTTAGCTCAGCAGATGGCTTCTCATGAGGCTAGATTTGTAGAGCAGGATCACCGTATGGTCAGATAGCCCAGGCTCTCCAGATATTCTTATCTAGAACTATTCCAGCAACCACACCTTACCCTCCTACACCCCTTCCTCCTGAAGTATCTACTTTGCCTAATACTTTTGCCTATTTAACACCTCCTCCTAGGTATGGAGGGGAATCTAAGACATGCAGAGGTTTCATTAATCAAATAGAATTCCACTTTGAGATGTATCCACGTTCCTTTCCCACAGATAGGTCTAAAGTGGGGTTCCTTATGCACCAACTTACCGATAAAGCACTTGAGTGGGCAAATCCTATTTGGGAGGCTAATGGACCTATGGTGCATAATTTCAATAGTTTCCTCACGGCTTTTCGTATAACTTTTGACACAACTAAAAGGTCAAAGAATGCCGCTAGAACATTAATGAGAATTAAACAGGGTTCTAGGTCTGTTGCTGACTATGCCATTCACTTTCGTACCCTTGCTTCACAGGTAGATTGGACCAACAATGGGCTAACTACTGCATTCATGGAAGGTTTATCGGACACTATATTGGATAAGGTAGCAGCTAGGGAGCTTCCTATTGCATTAGAGAACCTTATTGACTACCTCATTGATATAGATAACAGGATTCATGACAGGCTCTATACCAAAAACAGGAATAGACGTTTGGTTACACCTATTAACCCCAGAGTTGAAAAACCTGCGATTGTCAAAGTATCAGAGGAGGAACCCATGCAATTAGGGGTTGCCAAACTCTCTGATACTGAAAAATTGCATAGGAGAAGGGAAGGACTCTGCCTATACTGTGGTGGGAGAGACCATTTGATAAAAGATTGTCTCGTGCTTCCGGGAAACTCACACCTAAGACCTTATAGGGGAATGGCCTTGGGTGTGATATCCATGCCTCCTAACCGTTTGCTTCTCCCTGTTTCTTTGTATATGGGATAGCGTTGCATAGCTGAACACATACAAGCCCTAGTTGACTCCGAGGCAGCTGATAATTTCATGGACTCGGGTTTTGTTAAGAAAAATAACATTCCCATCAGAGAGAAGGAGATACCCTTGGCCGTTGAGGCCATAGATGGTAGACCATTAAGTTCCCCAGTTGTTACTCATGAAACGGTACCGTTACACATGTATACAGGGGTTTTGCACTTTGAAACCATTCGGTTCCAGGTCATCACATCTCCCTCTTCTCACATCATGTTAGGGTACCCATGGTTACGTACTCACAATCTCATTTTCGATTGGGAGTCAGGGCAAATAAAATCATGGAGCAAAGCCTGTCACGAGTCTTGCACTATTGAAGTCACCCCTTTGAATTCTATTAATGTTCCTACCACTCCTCCTTTGTCTACGGTTATACCCCCTCAGTACTTATTTCTCAAGACTGTCTTCGATAAAAGGGAGGCTGACAAATTACCGCCTCACAGACCCTATGATTGTGCTATCGATTTATTGCCTGGCACTATACCTCCAAAGGGCAGGGTGTACCCTTTATCTGTTCAAAAAAAACGTGTCATGGAGGAGTATATTAAGAAATCACTAGAAAAGGGGTTTATTAGGAGATCTTCATCTCCGGCTGGAGCGGGGTTCTTCTTTGTATCAAAGAAAGAAGGTGATTTAAGACCGTGTATCGATTATAGAGGCCTAAATAAAATCACTATCAAAAATGCTTACCCTATACCTTTAATCACGGAATTGTTTGACAGGCTCAAACATGCTACTGTATTTACCAAATTGGATCTTAGAGGTGCATACAATTTAATACGTATTAAGAAAGACCACGAATGGAAGACGGCATTCAACACTAGATCTGGCCATTACGAGTATACTGTTATGCCATTTGGTCTATGTAATGCCCCAGCAGTATTTCAAGAATTTATCAATGATGTCCTAAGAGATTTTATTCACACACTTGTAATTGTGTACTTGGACGACATATTAATATACTCTACAGATTTACACACTCATCACAGACATGTTACAACAGTTCTAAAGACCCTTCTTGCTGATGGTCTTTATTATAAACTGGAAAAATGTCTATTTGACCAATCCGAAGTCCAGTTTTTGGCGTATTTGATTTCTGCTAAAGGTTTCCGTATGGATCCCCAGAAGCTTTCTGCTGTCATAGAATGGCCTCTACCACAAGGTTTGAAAGCCATTCAGCGTTTTCTTGGATTCTCTAACTATTATAGGCGCTTCATTAAAGGTTTTTCCTCTATTGTAGCGCCTATCACCCGTATGACAAAAAAGGATGGCAATACTCGTGTCTGGTCTACCGAGGCACTTCAGGCTTTTGAATTTCTGAAGACTACGTTCGCCTCTGCACCTATTTTACAGCATCCTGTCCCCTCACTGCCCTATATTCTTGAAGTTGATGCTTCAGATATCGGGGTTGGTGCTGTCTTATCCTAAAGAGAGTCACCTGAAAAGCCATTGCATCCTTGTGGCTTCTTTTCTAAACAAATGTCCAAAGCAGAGAAGAATTATGATGTGGGTAATCGCGATACTCCTTGCTATTTGTGGCGAAACCAACCTCGCCACTGGGCCCTGGAGAAGCCTGTTTGCTAGCCTCCTACCTACTGACTATGGCCCCTAGGTTATTTGGGGCATATTGTACTGTATATTGCTGCTACTGGCCCTTTTAACAGCATCTATGGACATATTGGGACTTTTGGGACTACTGTCCCTTTAAGACTGTGATACATATTCTAGTGTACTGCCTGTAATATTATATGTGTATTTGTGTGTTAAGTTTAACCTGGGATATGTATGCAGCATTCACTGATTGTTCGGTAGAATCACTCCATTTATTATATTGAGTGAAACTACCGAACAACCAGACCACCCAGGAATAAGTGTGCCTCCAATTACAGTTTGCAACAATGTTGCAAACGGGTAATTGGCAATCAGTGTAATGTATGCTTTGTCCTCTGGGTGGCCGCCATTCGGGAAACAAACACGTGGCGGCGGCCATCTTAAACTACCGAACAGCGGTGTTTTGCCGTCGAGTGTCTGGAACTAAAATCGGACACTTGACTAGGCAAACACCGCTGAGACCTCCATACTTCCAGAAATTCGTATGGAAACTACCGAATGACCCGCCGTTCGGTAGAAAGAACCCCATAAACAAGGGAATTCATTCAAACCCTCTCCAGGCTCTATAACACAGGCAATTCGCCTGTTTTCATTCCCTTGTTTGTGACCGACCGCAGGGCCAAAATGCATGGAACTGTTTTCGGATACTTTACCCATGCGGTCGGTCAAATCTTTGGAACCCCATATCTCACGAACCATTCATCCGAATTACTTGAATTTTGGATATGTTGTCCCCCTGAATAAGGGCTATCCAGCGATGCTGGATTTAAAGGTGTACCCCCTGTTTTTGGGGTACATCCAGGAATTGGGGAAAAGTGTGTACTGTATAATTGGGTTAAGTGGTAATCTAAGGGGAGGAAATGTGTGGGAGGTACATCCATGTGATTGGTCAATATCATCCTCCCCCTGGGAGTGTCCTGTATGTACCTGTTTGTGAATAAAAGCCAGGCTGGATGAGCCAGTCCTGAGTTCCTGTTTTACCCTCAACTTGAGTCCTGTGTCTTATTGGGGGAATCTGCTACAAGGGATTGCTATGCTAGGCATATTCCCTTGCTATAATCACTGAGCTCTTGTAAGAGCTTGTTCCTGCTTCGTTCTGAAGGGAGATAGCTGCAGCCTGCGGTGCTTATGGTGTCTGGTGGAGTGCTTGGAGTCCTCTGGAAGCGCTAGGAGCATCTTTCAACGGAGGTACCCAGTCGGGGTGCCAGGTGATCCGTTACACTATTATTTTAGCACTCAAAGAATGGAGACATTTGTTGTAAGGAACTAAGGATCCCATCCTCATATTTACGGATCACAAGAACCTATCCTACCTTAGTGAGGCTAAAATATTGTCTTCTAGGCAGGCTAGGTGGTCACTGTTTTTGTCCCATTTCAATTATATTATCACCTATAGGCCAGGTGATCGCAACACTAAAGCAGACGCTCTGTCCAAACAGTTCGAAACTGCTGACAAACAGGAGATTGATGTCACTCCTGTCATTCCCCAAGACAGGATAATAGCTACAACTATTTTGTCTATTTCCTCGTCCCTCTTGCATACCATACAAGCGAAACAAGGCATGGCGCCTAGCGAGAGGTCTACTGATAAACTATTTGTTGATGTTCCCGAGAGACGGGATATCCTGTCGTTGTACCATGACACTAAGACTGCTGGACATCCTGGTATTTCCAAAATGGTGTCAGCTGTGTCTCGGTATTTTTGGTGGGATTCCTTGCGCAAGGATGTCACCGACTACATAGGTGCTTGTACTACTTGTGCCTGTATGAAATCTTCTCGTAGAGTTCCTTGTGGCCTGTTGCATCCATTACCCGTTCCAGAGAGACCTTGGTCTAACCTGTCCATGGATTTTATTGTTGAATTACCCCCTTCGAAAGGTAACACTGTTATCCTAATGATAGTAGATCGGTTTTCCAAGATGGCTCAGTTTGTGTCTCTTCGCAAACTGCCCACTTCTAGGGAACTGGCACTTATCTTCGCTAGAGAGGTGTTTCGGTTGCATGGCATTCCCATTTCTATTGTGTCCGATAGGGGTAGCCAATTTATTTCCAGGTTCTGGAAAGCCTTTTGTTCGGAAATGGGTATTACTCTCTCATTTTCCTCTGCATACCACCCCCAGTCTAATGGAGCTGCTGAACGTGCCAATCAATCTCTGGAGCAGTACCTTTGTTGTTTCATATCCAACCATCAGAACAATTGGTCTGACCTTCTACCTTGGGCTGAGTTTGGAATAACGCTACTCATGATTCTTCTGGCAAAAGTCCTTTTTACATTGTCTATGGCCAGCATCCCGTTGTTCTTCCGGCTGCTTTCTCCTCACGGGGCATGTCAGTTCTGGATGAGCATTTGGCTGGTTTGCGTAATACTTCGGAGCAGGTTCAGCGTTCTTTGGTGGATTCCGCTGCTCGCCAGAAGGTGCAGGCTGACAAGCATCGCAGGGCGGCTCCTTCATATGTCGTGGGGGACAGGGTTCTGCTTTCCACGCGAAATATTCGCCTCCGGGTGCCTTCTATGAAATTGGCTCCCCGCTTTATTGATCCTTATCGTATTTTGCATAAGGTTAATCCTGTTTCGTATGCCTTGAGTCTTCCTAAGAATCTGCGTATTCTTAATGTCTTTCACACCTCGTTGTTGAAGCCTTACGTACGCAATCGCTATACCCGGCATACTCCTCCTCCCCCTCCTGTCTCTGTGGAGGGTCATGAGGAGTTTGAAGTTTCTGCTGTTCTTGACTCTCGTTTCCTTAGAGGTCGACTTCAGTACCTAGTGCATTGGAAGGGCTATGGGCCTGAGGAGCACAGTTGGATTACCGCTGACGCTGTTCACGCTCCTCGCCTTGTGCGTTCTTTCCATTCTCGTTTTCCTGCCGCCAGGCCTGGCCCTCCCCGCCCGGAGGGCATGTCCTCAGGGGGGGTACTGTAGCGGTACTTACCCTTTCCAGGGGCTGGCCGGGGTTCTATGTTCGAGCCGTGCGCGGCCCTGCTGCTGCACGAGCCGCGCACGGCTCATCCGACGGCTGGAACAGGAAGGCGGGCAGTGACTGCGAGAAGCGGTCACGTGTCCCGCCTGACTCTAAGAGCGTGCCGCGGGTCTCGGACGCGCTCTTAAAGGGACAGTGGGAGCCTAAATTGGAAAAGGCCTCACATTGGTCCCTGTCATGCCACACTCACCAGACACTTACCTTTTGGGGGCGTGGATGTGACAGGGACCAATCAAAATAGATGTTTAGGTATTTATACTTACCTTTTCCCTTAGTTCCTTGCCCTATCGTGGTTTCTGTTTCAGTTCCCTTTAGCGCTTGTTGTATTCAGTTGTGTTCCTTCGTATTGACCTTGGCTTTGTTTCTGACTACGTTATCTCTTTATCCTTATCTGTTCTGTTTGCCGGCTTGCTGTTTTCTGGGTACCAGACCCCGGCTAGTCCTAGTTTACGCTTACTCTTTGTGTCCTAGACCTCGGATCGCTCCTGACTCTGTACTCCTCTCTTATACGTCGAGTCCGGCCATTCTAAGGTCCGGTAGACGTATCTCCCCTCTGTGTTGTCTTTTGTTGAGTTGAATCCTGCGTGTTGGGGTATATTTTCGTTACAGCTATACATGTTAAGTTCCTTTAACTTTTTATCCTGCAATCCATGAACCAGTTTAGTAGCCCTTCTCTGAACTCTCTCTAAAGTATCAATATCCTTCTGGAGGTACGGTCAATACTCCAAGTGAGGTCTCACCAGTGTACAATGGCATGATCACTTCCCTCTTTCTACTGCTAATACTTTTCCCTATACAACCAAGCATTCTGCTAGCATTTTCTGCTGCTCTATTACATTGTCTGCCTACCTTTAAGTATTTAGAAATAAATCCTATTCCTCAGAGGTTGATGTTAGGACTCTATCAAATATTATGTACTCTGTCCATGGGTTTTTATGTCCTAGATGCATTATCTTGCACTTATCCACATTAAATGTCAGTTACCACAATTCTGACCATTTTTATAGTTTACCTAAATTATTTGCCATTTGGCTTATCCCTCCTGGAACATCAACCCTGTTACATATCTTAGTATCATCAGCAAAAAGACATACCTTACCATCAAGACCTTCTGCAATATCACTAATAAAAATATTAAAGAGAATGGGTCCAAGTAACGAACCCTGAGGTACCCCACTGGTGACAAGCCTAAGCTTCGAATATACTCCATTGACTACAACCCTATGTTGCCTGTCACTCAGCCACTGCCTTACCCATTCATCAATATTGGAATCCAAACTTAAAGATTGCAGTTTATTGATAAGCCTTCTATATGCAACACTGTCAGAAGCCTTACTGAAATCTAGGTAAGCAATGTCTACTGCAACACCCTGAAATATTATTTTAGTTGCCCAATCAAAAAAAATCAATAAGATTAGTTTGGCATGATCTCCCTGAAGTAAACCCATGTTTTCTCTGATCTTGAAATCCATGTGATTTTAGCTGTTCAACAATCCTATCCTTTAACATGGTTTCCATTACTTTCCCCACTACTGAAGTAAGGCTTACTGGCCTATAGTTGCCCGACTTCTCCCTACTCCTTTTTTTGTGAATAGATATAATATACGCTAACTTCCAATCTTCTGGGACTACTCCTGTTAGCAATGATTGGTTAAATAAATCTGTTAAGGGTTTTGCTAATACACCACTAAGCTTTTTTTAATAACTTTGGGTGTATTCCATCAGGTACCAAAGTTTGTCTTTACTTTTGACAGTTGAATAGAACCTCTTCCTCTGTAAACTCACATGTAACAAATGACTCATTTGTCCTTTTTCCTAACTGAGGCCCCTTTCCTTCATTTTCATCTGTAAACACTGAACAAAAATATTAATTGAGGCAGTCAGCTAGACCTTTATCCTTTTCTACATGCCTTCCTTCTTTTGTTTTTAATCTAACTAATCCTTGTTTTAATTTCCTTTTCTCATTTATGTATCTACATAATGACTGTGCTATTATCTCTTCTGTGATTTGGAAGCTCTTATAACTTACTTATAAGAATGGTAACAAGCAGTGGAAGATCCAGCTATCTGAATCCCACAAATAAGATTGCAAATCGCAGGGTCTCGACTAACATTAGCTCCAAGAACAGTAGCATGAGCCACCAAAATTTCAGAGCGGGACAAGGAATAGTGTGATAAAACTAAGCATGATAAAAAAGGGATACAAAGAAGTTCAGGATCAAAAACACAGGGGCTGTAAAGGAATCAACCTTTTGTTACACACACCAACAATGCCATATTCCACATGCTTGGAGATAATATTTATGAGTTTCCGATGCCCAGGATTCCCAGAGAAGAGTTCAAGCTGTCTCTGATAGGCCCTGCATGTTCTCGGATCCCCTGAAACCATCCAAGCCACCAGACAAAGTCAAGTCAGATGGATGTGGGGATGGAGGTCTCTGGAGTACTAGCACTAAGTGAGTCACAGGAAGGAGGATGAGATCTGCCATGGACATTTCCAGCATGACATGAAATCAAGGTTGAGCATGCCGCAGTGGGGTCAACAGTAGTACTTGACAAAAGCCCTGTTGTTGGCTGAAATGTTGTTTTTGGTTTTGCTCCAATAAACCTGCCCACTGGATTGAACTTGAGTGCATGGACTATCATTACTTTTTTTGCAAATCACATTGTGAGGGTTGGCCAACCACAGGCCCGGTTGCACCCTGGGATCCAGGACAGTGCGGTATCCATATTGGTAAATTACAGTATTACAGAGACCTTATGATGCTTGAGGAGTTGTAGTGTCTGAGCGATCATGTAGAATAGCAGAAACGCAATTCTACCTTTCAGAGGCCAATGTTGGAGAAAAGCATTCACTGCCAGAGAGCCCGTATCTGGAAAACGAAGTATTGATCTGTTTGATGATGTAGGGCGAGATGAAAACAGTTCCAGACAAAGCAGATCTCTGACCTTTGAGAGGCGTAGGAAGATCAGCGGGTCCAGCATCCATAAGCTGGTGTGCCTCCAATGTCAAGAGAACCAATCCACCAAGTGGTTGTCCAAACCCAGAAGATATTTTGCCCAGCATATGATGTTCAAAAGTTTTCAGAAGTGGTACATATCTTTTGTGAGCTCTGAATGTCCTCCATTTTTGAAGTGGTGTTAAGCGTCGAAGGAATTTAGATGGTTTATTTCTGGGTGGAAATCTCTTGAGATCTTCTGGACCTGCTGATGAAGCCGGGTTGGCCCATTACATGCTGGATACCCCCTTCCTGCCTCAGTTTCAATCCCTCATTGATTAGAAAGGTGTCTGCATACGAGGTGATCATGGGCATGAGTGGAGATAATTGGTGTGGGGGTGACACAAAGTCGATGAGGAAACAAGAAACCATCTGGGGGATCTAAGTGTCTGTTGTGATGGTCGCCCACAGTGAAAACATTTTTTATTAGCCTACCAGCGATAGGAATATAAGTAGAAAGGGGGGCACTTACTAGAGGAAGTGCAAAGAAATGGATAAGGACGAGCGCTTATTTACTAAATATCTGATATACCAACGTATGGAAATGTTATAATAAAGTTAGCTGCTATACATTCATGCCATTCCTTCCAATGTCACAAACATAATATACAAACAAAAAATATTATATAGTATATTACTGTTTTAGATATTATCCATGTATATACTGTCTATACTATGTTTGATTTTCTTTTGTAGATATCAACCTATTTGACACTCAAGGGAACACTCCTCTTAATTACCTAAAGGTGATAAACTATTCATTTATTTAGTACTTACTAGAGGAATACCTGCCCTGTGGAGTTCTATGACCCCGGAAGGAGCACCTGGGGAAGAAAGTGCATTCATTGAAAAACATTGTTGTAGACCTGGATGGTTCCAAGTAGCAAGGCCTTGAGCCAGTGAAGGTGGATTGGCTTGGTGTGATCACCCAGCTCTGGAGTAAAAAACAATTGCATTGGAAAACCTTCTTCATGGACACCTGGGCCTTGTTCAAGGAAGTCTACACCACTACATGTCCAGTTTGTTTCCAAATAATTTTGTACCCAAAGAGGAACCCAGTAGCATTTCAAATTGTGCAGCTTGTAGATCATATTCCAGGCCTTTACGAGGATGAAAGGATAATGGTTGGATTTATTGGTAAGTGTAATGAGCAACGAGTCAGTTTCCAGTGTAAAGGTCATATGTCCGTAATGGTAAATGTCTGGAAAAAGTTCATTTCCAATGGACGTCTAAGCCAGTACTCATGGTGTGGTGGTAACCAATCTGCTTAACAAGGATGTTTTAGAAGACTTCGGTCGAGGAAGGAGCGATGATTTGTGTCCAAAATCTCCAATGGATTTTTGAAACCTACAGCTGCCTTGGTGGCAGATGTTATAGAATTCAAGGATTCAAGTGGTAGCTACTGGAGTATCCTCTTCAGAGTGACCGGCATAATAGGCATCAACTAGATTACAGTCCTGTGGAGCTTTGTCTCGATGGGGTATCCCATAATTGTCATGCCTGGACACTGGTCTGTCCATAGTTTGTCAGGGCACCTTTGCTTTAGTTTTGCTTTTTCCAGCATTGGAACTAACAACTTGAAAGGTTTGCTTCCTAGAGGTGGAGGCTGAAAAATGGAGTACAGAATATTATCCAGATGGAGCCGCAAGAGAAGGAGAGAAGCCTTTGGTCAGGGGTCCACCAAAGCAAAGCAGAGCCATATCTTAAAGCTCTCTGGAACAACCAAATCCTCTGACTCTGACATATTTAATGTTTTATTTTTGGGAGACTGAAATGATAGAAATAGTAGACCCAATTAAATCCATATAGGATGGATACAAATTTAGAATAATGAGCAGGACAGCAAACAAGAGACAAGCACTCTGGAAAAGGAGCAATGCCTGGGGCTATACCACATTAGCCATGCTCCAGGGGTATCAGATCAGGAAACAAGCAGTGGGCAGTGGAGTTAGCTGGGACAGAGGTCAATGGAGTAGGCAAAGCAAGCCCAAAGTGGAGCTTAAGCCTGTGGCCTGCCGCGAGTAGCGTGAGAGCGTTAACGTAACTGCAAGATGGCTGCTGCTGCCCAAATAGGGAAAAAAATATATGATTCTGAAGGTTGATGGGGATGCCTGGACACCCGGCCTGAGAAAAAGATGGGCTACCACGAGGGGTAAAGACCACTGACATGAGCCAAGGTAGGAGAGAAAACTGAGAGCGAGGAGTTCCTGGTGGCAGGAAGGAGAGCTGGAGGCGTAAAGTCGCAGGAGGAGTTTAAGGCAGCAAAAGGCAGCAAGAGGCTGAAATAGCTCAGTGAGGACAGGAGAGAAAACAGAAAAGGTAATCACTTTACTAATCCATATACTGTACATAGGAGACCAAAGGCACTAAATTGAAGCAAACTCATCTAGGAAGCTGCAGCAAAAAAAAAAAAGAGGATGTAGGAGTGGCCTGTTGGGGATCTTATTACCTTTCATGTGTTCTTTTGGTACAGTTCTTTGCTGCTGGGAGGTTACAGTAAAGGAAGTGATGCAAATATGCAGCCTCTTGTCCTAAAATTGGACCAATTCCATGGGAACATTTATTTTATTTAGTCATATGAAGAAAGGTTGGACTGAAACATTTAATAACTTACTGTAATAACCTATTGTTAATTGCAATATTCAGAGTAGGAGGATGCTTTTTATAAATGATGACGAATTCTGCATGAGATAAATAGAAACAATGGGTATGTATAACACTGGGTGAATGCCAAAATATTTTGACACACATCGACATAAATAAAATAATTTTATTTTTTATTGTACATTTTATTACTTTAATAATAGAGAGTACTGCCTCAAAACTCCAGTGCTTTTTGTTTGTCATTTGTATAAAACATTGATAAAATATTCCCAGTATGTACAGTACATGCATTAAACAAATAATAATTATTATTATTATTATTATTATGTTATTATTTATATAGCACCAACAAACTTTGGCATGGATTTTTAATTATTGTTTTGAAGGAGTGGAGACTAGGTGAGCATCTAATGGAGGAGGGAAGTGAGTTCCACAGGAACGGTGCAGCCCTCGAGAAGTCTTGGAGGCAACCATCATAGGTGGGAGTACAGACAGAAGAAGGACATTGAAAGACTCTGTGAGGTGAATTGAAAGACTGTCAGGGGGCATTGAAATTCTCTGTTAGGGACAATAAAAGGCTCTGTCAGGGACACTGAAAGTCTCTGTCAGGGGCATTGAAATTCTCTGTTAGTGACATTAAAAGGCTCTGTAAGGGACATTAAAAGGCTCTGTCGGAGACCTTGAAAGACTCTGTCAGAGGCATTGAAATTCTCTGTTAGGGACATTAAAAGGCTTTGTAAGGGACAATAAAATGCTCTGTAAGGGTCATTGAAAGACTCTGTGAGGGGCATTGAAAGACTCTTTCAGGGGCATTTAAATTCTTTGTTAGGGATATTAAAAGGTTTTGTAAGGGACAATAAAAGGCTCTGTAAGGGCATTGAAAGACTGTCAGGGTCAAAAAACTGTTAACTGAAAAAAGTTACTTGGGTTGGGCTCTTCATCCTTTATTTTTGTTAAATAGTTAAACTATTTATTAGAAATTATTTGAAATATATATATATATATATATATATATAAAATACAAAAATTTGGAAGAATATATAAATATATATATATATATATATATATATATATATAGAAAGGCCATTAGGCCTGAATTTGTGGAGTAAGTCCCCTACTTAAACTCCCAGCCCCTACTCATCTCTGCCGATCCAGTTGATTGTCTCCTAGCAACCAGCACTTCTGGTCCGAGCTTCCCACCAAACAGCTCCAGTCTCCAGCAGCAGAAGTGTCCAGCTGAAATTGTCCGGCCATTCTGCAGTCTGCCACCTGTCGCGGTACTCACGTAAGTTGGTGAGGGAAATAGCGTTTGGCTATTTCCCTCCGTTCGGGCCTAAAAACATAGGGGTAGGCTCCCTTTTTCTTTTACATTACCCGTTCACGTATACTTACCTGTTCGTGCATTTCCGCGTTCGTGCGACTAAATTAGTCGAACGCCGGCTATACTTACATTTCATGGGTCCTTCGTACGGTTTAAACTGACGACCTTCGTTCGGGTAAAACTCTGGTGCAATTTGTTACAATTTTGATATACCGTTCGTTCATACAAACGAACTATGTACATATATACTTACCCGTTCGGGCATTTAGTGATTCGTGAAATATTCTGTTCATCCCTCGCATACTTACCTGATTCATGCAATATTTCTATTCGTGCGGAATTAGACGAATGCACACTATACTTAACTTAAGCAGGTCCCCCGTATGGTCTAAAACTACCGATCCCTGTTCATGCAAATACTAGAATTTCGTGCACACAAACTCTATAAAACACATATTTATATATACTTCCCGTTCGGTTATTTAACTGTTTGTATTAAACCTGTCAGTATGAGTTATTAAATCCGTTTATTACTACAACCATTTACCACCAAACCTGTGGTTGCCGGTTTAACTATGTTTAAAATATAAAAAACCTCAGTTTATGTCACTTTATCTTAGTACTCGTTTATTTATTCCAACGCCAACATTACTAACATATACTAATTAATAACACAATCCTCTGGGGTAATACTGATAAACCCTACATTTTCATTCTATTTCGCTATGTTTTCTCCTTAGTTTACGCAATCATTAATTTTAGCCTCTGTTAAATTTTTTTGGCTCCACAGATTGCCTTGTTGGTCTTGTATTTCTGCATAAAGTTATCAAATTCAAGTTCTTGTATTTACAAATCCAGGTATAGTATTTACTCACTTCAGTTTCAACCATGTCAAGGCCTCAAGCAGCCTGCACTCTAAACTTGCCACAGAATAAATTGGTTAATTAAAACATACTGTCACAGCCTTCGCTAATTGTAAAATATTCAATGGGTTTAATTCATAGCTCCAGATTTATTCTAGGCCTCCTCCGGTTTCTCTGTAAAAAAAACACTTACGCTCATCCAAGTACCTGTACAACAAATCAAGGTATAGTTCTCTACTCATCACGGGACCTTTCATACAAGACCTAACGCGGTCTCTATTTATTACGATTAGCTCACGGTCCTACGCCCTTGTTGTGTTAAATTCTCTACATTTTTCTACTTAGGTCTACGGTCATACTGCCATCAGGCAAGAAACTACCCAACCTACCTAACCTGGTACCCAGCTACACTACCAGGTACTTACGTTCTTACACGTTAAAAGCACTCGCTACGACAAGGCCTCAATCAGCCTCCCCCTATAACATAAACTCGTCCCAGTCTTAGACTAATCATTCGGATCCCTCACCTCAGGATCTCATGTTGCGCTCCTATAGCCAACCCTTACTACTAAACATACGCCCCTACGTTACGCACAAACACATCAACATCTGTCTTAATCCTTAGGCTTCTTCTACGATACCAGCAGCGGCCAAGCCACTCTACTTAAAAAACACTCAAAGGTTCAAGTTTTCGGTTATAACCACCTTCAAGGTTAGTATCCACACATTACACCAGAATTACCATTTAACCCATAGAATGCAAGTGAACTGGCTTACAGGGTCTAGGCTCTGGCCCCTAGCTCACCCAAGTAAATTCTGGTCCTGCGAGGCCATCTCCCACCTCAACACGGAGGTACGGCCCCACGCCCAAATCATAGTTAGACGCCTCGTTTGCCCTTCTACAGGGCTGCAGTAAGGGCCTCACTTGTCACGGCCACACGTTTTTGATTCTCTTAACAGTCACCAAGAGGCCAACACCCCACCACCACCCCACCACCACGAATTTCCCCAAGCCAAATCATAGTTAGATCCTCTCACCGCCACTCGGCATTAGCAGGGCCTCACCTATCACCAATTCACAGTTAAGTTTTTCGCTTCGGCACTAGCATTACTGTCCTGTTCACCTAAAGGACCCCCCCTCATATCCCTCCCGGTTCTCCTACTCCCCTTCTAATATCTCATTCACTAATTCATTTTAGAATGTCTCAGGAACCAGCTCCCATCGATGAGTTACCCGAAGAGATCCCGTTTACGCCCATCAGACCAGAGTCTCCAGGCAAATCTCTCACCCCCTCAACTCCCATGTCCTTGAGAGCATGGACTATTCCTAAAATTACGGCCAAACTTAGGCTCAGGGGAATCCCCTTTCCAGCTACGGCTAGAAAGGCGGAACTTTACAGACTGCTCACCTACCAAGCCCCTGAGCCTAGGCCAGGCACTAGCTCTCAAGGACAGCCACCAAGCGCTGGCACGGCCACCCAGGATACCCTAGCAGCAATCTTGGCCAACCTGCAGACTTTGAAGAGCAGGCTATCTAAGGTGGAGAGCGCCATCGCCTCCCCAGGTAACACCCCGGGGCTCCCAGCCTCCACCCCGGCAGTCCCTGCTGTACCACCATGCCCCCCATACTCCCCTCTCCAGCACCAGCCACAGCTATATCTCCTTTCGAGTCACCATCTCACTCCGTCCCAGACTCCATCAGGAAAGAAATCCTAGACGGGAAGGATGTGTGTCTGGTGTCTCTGCTTATAGCCTCCCAAGACGTACTGGAGAACAGGGTATACAATTGCGGGGACATCTCAGTGGTGCTTAAGACTAGAGACCCTAGGCTTAACAAGAAACTATCCATCCCTCAGTTTGTGATAGCCTTCGGGATATACCGTGATGTCATCTGCACGGTGTATCCCCACAGAAGAGAGGAGCTAGACCTCTGGATCTGGATTTAGGCATCAAGTACGGGGGCCCCTCTTTTTACGATTATCATAAGTCGGTATCAGCGAAGGCGGAGACCCATCTGAAACAGTTTAATGTCAGAATTAACTGGTGTCAGATGGATACAGAATTATTCTGTCGCCACTTCGCTGGTCTCAGGCCTCCGTCTTGCGCCGTATGTAATTCTACATCCCATATGGCAGACTTATGCCCTTCCGAAGCCGATCCTACCACCTCCACTCCCACCCCTCAACCCACTTTCACCCCTCAGAGCAAATCAGCGGGTGGTCAGCGGGATAAGCTGGGTAGGCCCATCTCCTTTTTAGGTAAAGCTCAGGTGTGCAAAAATTTTAACGCATGCTCCTGCAGTTTCAGCATCTGTAGATTGTTGCACATCTGCTCCATATGCTTTAGGGCGCATACCAAGACCATGTGCCTGGCCAGATTGAACCCCTAACAAATGACTAACCGACATCATTGTCAACAACCAGTTTTTTTTACCTAAGAACACACCCTAGCAGGCATCTGGTGGAGTATTTGACCACGGGGTTCAGACAGGGTTTCTTCACGGGTCTTGTAGCCATCCCCTCAGGAACACTGGAATGTCCCAACCTCTTGTCAGCATGCCAAGATCCAGTTTCCACAGACACTCTCCTTTCCTCCGAAGTTTCTAACGGTTTCACCTCCTCACCGTTTTCGTCCTGGTGCACTGATCCCATTGGTGTCGCAGTACACAAGTATTCTAATAAAAAACTGCTAATTATCGATTTATCGGCACCGCACTCCTCTTTTGTTCCCAGCATTAACGCACTCATACCCGCAGACGAATTCTCACTTCAGTACATAACAATTGACGACGCCATACAATACATTATCTCAACTAGTAGTCGCCCCTGGCTCAGCAAAACGGACATCACAAATGCTTTCAAATTACTACCCATGCACCCCTCACGTTGGCATTTGCACGGTGTTAAATGGCGAGAAAAGTACTACTTTTCCACACGACTCACTTTCGGTTCTCGAAGCAGCCCCAAACTGTTCGATATTTTCGCTGAGACTCTATGCTGGCTGCTTCTGAACGTCCTCAGGTGTCACTCTGTCATCCACTACTTAGATGACTTCTTACTGATAGAACCAGGGGCACAAACACCCACCGCTATCCGCAGTACTTCAGCACTTTTCTCCACACTTGGTGTACCATTATCCCCATCGAAAGCTATCGGCCCCACAACTAAATTAACCTTTTTGGGGATAGAGCTGGACTCTGTTACCCTCCGAGCTAGCCTTCCCCACGACAAACTGATCCGCTTGAGAGGGGAGATAGACATGTTCCTGCGGACTGATGTATGCACCAAAAGGGAACTTCAGTCCCTTCTGGGATCCCTTAACTTCGCCATGCGCATCATTCCGCAGGGAAGGTCATTTATATCCAGGCTTCTCTGCCTGCTCCACGGGGTACCGGACTCCTGCCCAGTTTCATTGGACCCCCACGCCAAGGCTGACTTAGCTATGTGGGGGAAGTTTTTGGCAGATTGGAACGGTATCTCCATGTTTATCCCCCCTCTCTCCATTTCTTCACCTATCATTCACACAGACGCTGCAGCCAACACTGGTTTCGCAGCCATCTTCGGGAACCACTGGTTCAGGGGTCACTGGCCCGCTGAGACGGATGCCTTGCCAGGATTCAGGGAGACCTCAGCCCTATTCGAAATTTATCCCATTGTGGCAGCCGCACACACCTAGGGTCAACTCTGGTCCGGCAAGGCAGTAAAATGCTATTCTGACAACTCGGCGACTTGCGATATCATAAACAAGTTGCGCTCATCTTCCCTTACCATCATGCGGCTGATTCGCAAGCTGACCTGGCTGGCAGCAACCATCCAGTTTCACTTAGTTTGTTTTCACATCCCGGGTATCCACAACACGGATGCTGACGCTCTTTCTCGCTCTCAATTTCAGGTATTCTTCCAGGCACTCCCTACGGTTCACCACCAGCCATTCAGGACACCACAATTTCACGAACTAATCCTGGATTGAGCGCACTAATGCACCACGCTAGGACTCTCACTCACCAACCACTTACCATTTTTAATAAATTCACTGCAGAATTCGGTTTACAAGGTGACTTTTCTACCCAAACCATGGTGGCTTTTGCCTTTTTCTGCCACTTACATCTTAAAGGACCACTATAGGCACCCAGACCACTTCAGCTTAATGATGTGGTCTGGGTGCCAGGTCCAGCTAGGGTTAACCCAATTTTATAAACATAGCAGTTTCAGAGAAACTGCTATGTTTATAAATGGGTTAATCCAGCCCTCAAATCCTCTAGTGGCTGTCTCACTGACAGCCGCTAGAGGCGCTTGCGTGATTCTCACTGTGAAAATCACAGTGAGAGCACGCAAGCGTCCATAGGAAAGCATTGATAATGGGAGGAGAGGAGGAGGATGGGAGGAGGAGAGCTCCCCACCCGGGAGCACCCCACCCGGCGCTGGAGAAAGGTAAGTTTTAACCCCTATCCTCTCCCCAGAGCCCGGCGGGAGGGGGTCCCTGAGGGTGGGGGCACCCTCAGGACACTATAGTGCCAGGAAAACGAGTATGTTTTCCTGGCACTATAGTGGTCCTTTAAACTTTCTCACAACACCATTAAACTTTACCTCACCGGGGTTCAGCAATATAGCCTCACCAATTTTCCTAACAATACCCCCTTCTTGTCGTCATATCCCATTAAAAAGGTCTTGACAGGTATATTAAAGGTTTCTGTTCCACTCACCACTACAAGATTGCCTATAGATGGGCCTATCTTTAGATCACTCAGCAATCTCCTTGACGAATCCCCATTCGATCCCAACACAAACCTGGTGATTTAATCTGCTATTTATCTTGCTTTCTATGGTTTTCTCAGACCTAAAGAGTTCACCATTGTTTGCCATGGGGATATCATGCACAGTCGCAAAGCTTCACACCTCACTAATGTGGAAGATCACTACGTACTTACGCTCCCATCAACAAAAACGAATCACTCACAACACCATCATACCTCTCTTTCCTACCGATAACACCTGGTGTGCGGTAAAGGCGCTAGACCACCTACGGTCAATCCATCAATAGCAGTGACAAGTGACAAGTCAAAGAAAAAAAGAAAAACACACAATGCTAGCAGTGGCTTACTAAGGGGGGGGCGGGGGGGAGGGGGGTGGTCCACCCCGGGTGCCATCGCAGTTCAGGCGCTCAGTGAATGAGTAGGAGCACAGGGAGGGGATTCCCAGCCTGTGTTCTGAGTCATCACTGAGCACCAGGGAGGTTGTTATGGAGTGTACCAGCAGGGGGCGCAGAGTGTGCATTCTGCCAGGTTTCTCCCCCTGCGGCCACTCTGCCTGCACCTCCTGCACTGCCTGGGCTGGGATGGAGAGAGACAGCCCCTGAATCATGGTAAGAAAATATTATTGTAAATTCACCCTCAACCCCCCCCTCATTCACCCTGTCACCCCCCCTCAGTCACCCTCTCACCCCCTCCCTCAGTTACCCTGTCACCACTCACCCCTCCCTCACCCTGTCACCACCCCTCAGTCACCCTCTCACCCCCTCCCTCAGTCACCCTGTCACCCCCCCACTCAGTCACCCTGTCACCCCCCTCAGTCACCCTGTCACCAGTCACCCCTCCCTCACCCTGTCACCACCCCTCAGTCACCCTCTCACCCCCTCCCTCAGTCACCCTGTCACCCCCCCACTCAGTCACCCTGTCACCCCCCTCAGTCACCCTGTCACCAGTCACCCTCCCTCAGTCACCCTGTCACCCACCTCACCCTGTCACCCCCCTCAGTCACCCTGTCACCCCCTCCCTCAGTCACCCTGTCCTCCCCCCTCAGTCACCCTGTCACCAGTCACCCCCCTCAGTCACCCTGTCACCCCTCCCTCAGTCACCCTGTCACCAGTCACCCCCTCAGTCACCCTGTCACCCCCCTCACCCTGTCACCCCCCTCAGTCACCCTGTCACCCCCCCACTCAGTCACCCTGTCACCCCCCTCAGTCACCCTGTCACCAGTCACCCTCCCTCAGTCACCCTGTCACCCCCTCCCTCAGTCACCCTGTCACCCCCCTCAGTCACCCTCTCACCCCCTCCCTCAGTCACCCTGTCACTCCCTCAGTCACCCTGTCACCCCCCCAGTCACCCTGTCACCAGTCACCCCCCTCAGTCACCCTGTCACCAGTCACCCCCTCAGTCACCCTGTCACCCCCCTCAGTCACCCTGTCACCCCCCTCACCCTGTCACCCCCCTCAGTCACCCTGTCACCCCCCCTCACCCTGTAACCCCCTCAGTCACCCTGTCACCCCCCAGTCACCCTGTCACCCCCCTCAGTCACCCTGTCACCAGTCACCCTGTCACCCCCCTCAGTCACCCTGTCACCCCCCTCAGTCATCCTGTCACCAGTCACCTCCCCAGTCACCCTGTCACCCCCCCACAGTCACTCTGTCACCCCCTCCCTCAGTCACCCTGTCATCCCCCCTTAGCCACTCAGTCACCCTGTCACCCCCTCAGTCACCCTGTCACCCCTCTCAGTCACTCTGTCACCAGTCACCCCCTCCCCAGTCACCCTGTCACCAGTTACCCCCTCCCTCAGTCACCCTGTCACCCCGTCACTCTGGATTCAGTCACCCCCCCAGTCACCCCCCTGTCACCAGTCACCCCCTCCCTCAGTCACCCCCCTCAGTCACTCTGTCACCAGTCACCCCCTCCCTCAGTCACCCTGTCACCCCCTCCCTCAGTCACCCTGTCACCTCCTCCCTCAGTCACCATTCAACCCCTCCCTCAGTCACCCTGTCACCCCCTTCCTCAGTCACCAGTCAACCCCTCCCTCAGTCACCCTGTCACCCCCTTCCTCAGTCACCAGTCAACCCCTCCCTCAGTCACCCTGTCACCCCCTTCCTCAGTCACTCTGTCACCAGTCACCCCCTCCCTCAGTCACTCTGTCACCCAGTCACCCCCTCCCTCAGTCACTCTGTTACCCCCTCTCTCTGCCACCAGTCACCCCCTCACTCTGCCACCAGTCACCCCCTCCCTCAGTCACCAGTCAACCCCCTCAGTCAATCTGTCCGTCACCCCCTCCCTCAGTCACCCTGTCACCCCCTCCCTCAGTCACTCAGTCACCCTGTCACCCCCTCCCTCAGTCACTCTGCAACCTGTCATCCCCTCACTCTGCCACCTGTCATCCCCTCACTCTGCCACCCCCTCACTCTGCCACCTGTCACTCCCTCCTTCCCTCACTCTGCCACCTGTCACTCCCTCTTTCCCTCACTCTGCTACCTGTCACTCCCTCCCACGCTCTGTCAGCCCCTCCCTCCTACGCTCTGCCACCTGTCCACTCCTCACTCTGCCATCCCTATCCCACAGCACACTATGTGCCTTACAATGCCCTACACACACTACATCCCTATCCCACCCCCACACTATGTGGCTTACCCATACTACATCCCTATCACCCCTACACCAGGTCTGTCTCCTAAATTACTATCAATAAAGATTTGTATCAGGACAAGTAGATTGTCACGGCAGACAAGTAGATTGGGCAAACACTTTAGTCCCTGGACAAGTAGTTTTTTTTTTTTTTAATTTCAACACCCCTGCCCTCTCTGCCATATACACCCCCGCCATATACACCCCTGCCTTGTCACAATATCCTCCCTGCTATAAACCCACTACCTGGTCATAATTCCCACCCTGGCATATACCCCTTTAACATGTCATATAATACCCACACTGCCATAATCCCCTCCCTGCTATATACCTCCACCGTATCATAATACACACCCTGCCATACACCCTGGCCCTGCCTTGACATAATATCCTCTCTTCCCTATAACACCCAATCCCATTGTTCCCACCCGTGACATAAAACACCATGTACTCACCACCTCACCTGCAGTCACCTCCTTCAATCCACTGTGTGCAATGGCACACACTGTCATAGTATCCACCACACTGTCCTACCATGCCATATACTGATACCGGAGAAAATGACGGACGCCAAGCGAGAGATGGACACAGGTTTCTTCAGGAAGGAAGAGATTCTTTATTCGGTTCACCGATCGGGACTCAGAGGGACTAATGTCACCAAAATACAACAGGTTCTGAGCCCCGGACAATAGTGCAGGCTCCTCATATAGGCATATAACTCCTCCCATATTAAGCTCCACCCGCACATTCTCTTAACCAATCAAAACAAATAAGAATTAACTTCCTGCTTGACCGCATGGCTTGTCCAGCACAATGGAGGAGGGGAATACTACATCCTGTATTCTCGCACATGCTCCGTACACTAGTGATCGTATCTTACCTCGTGCAACCAACCGACCGATACGTCAGCATATGCACGTACACATGCCACGTGGTAATCTCGGCCTACCAAATTTATTTTTACAGAGATTCCACCACATTCCCCCATTTGATGCCTCTTGATATTTCACAATTACTTGAGGCATCACTTAACCTTGGTTTGCATACGCCTCAGGTTACCATGAACCAGACCAGACTTTTCCTATGATGTGAATCTCCCAACACTCCTCTTCCTGCATTGGTTCTCCCTGATCTAGAGCCTTATATTTATATATAGCCATTATCTGTGCTGCAGCCTTCCTTTCTGCTATATTTTCTATCAGGCTTTGCACAGACCTAACCACTAAGGGAATAAGACATGGCAGGAGTAGACACAACATTAAAATCAGTATGACTCCGCCTACCAATGCCTTAAGCCCTCCAAACTGCTCATACCAGTTACCAAACCAACTACATGGATTGTACCCTTTCCATACCTGAGTAGGCACATGCACTAGTTTAACCATATGGCTAGTAAGCTCAGCTATTGCTTGCCCTTCGTCATCTATTTGAAGACCGCAATTGCTCAGGTTAAACTTCCCACATACACCTCCCTCTACTGCCAATAGGCAATCCAAAGCTAATCTATTTTGGTACACTGCTGTCCTCATCCTGGTATTATGTTTCGCTAGAAGATTGAGCGCTTGTGAGGTCTCATTAGTAATTATCTCAACCACCGCCTGTAATCTTATAATACGGTTGAGCATATAAATTGGGGTTCTATATCCGAAGGTACCATCCTCTGCCCACGTGGCTGGCCCATAGTAATCTATAATACGCTGGGGAGGCCATTCATCATCTTCCCAGGCACCTATCTCTATGGGTCCCCTTTTCTTCCTATGATTCACATCATACACTTTAACACCCAAAGTCTCACCTGTTTCAATAGGTAACAAGAAGAAGGATGGTTTGAGCATACCTAACACACATGCCCCTTCCCAGTCCTGTGGCAACTCCGAATAGGCCTTCTTACAAATTTGCTGGGGCTTTCCAACTAGATGTGATAGATAAATCAAACCATACGTCCTTTAAATTGGCATATCTTGCAAACGGGTTAGATGGTTCTGAGACATTTGAAGCCGACCACCAAGTTGTATTCTTTGTATCATCATCATAAGCTTTTTGCCCTAGACAAGTTAACTCTCCTACAGAAGTATTAAACATCATTCCTTTCCTTGCTATGCAAACATAACCTATGATGGAGGTCTTTAATCTCCACTCAGATTTACCTCTAACACTCATCTGATAATCGGCTTGTGAAGATATTAATTGTTCAACTGCCTCAGAACCGGACATTACCTCCTTTGCTTCCCAAGGCCATTGGTCTCCCATGTTAGTACCTCCACACACATAGCAGTTGGTTACATTAAGACTACCGGCAATACTCTCAGCTAAATCTATGAACAGGTTTTTTGCGTTATGGGGGATCTTATTATCTATACTCATCTCTTCATAAAACGAATGGAATACCTGATGAGTTTGGGAGGTTACCGTATCGGTCTCTATCCCTATAAACAATACTGTCCCAGGGTCTAAACCCGTCCCGTATATTTGAAACCCAAATAAATTACCATACCTATCCAAGAATTGGTCAGGATTATTTATAAGAATATGGACTGGATTACATTCCATAGACTTACAGTATGGATTGGTAGGCAACTTAGTCACAATCATGTCCTTGTCTGCTGTCTGTCCCCAAGTTGCCCACCCCACACAAGACCAATATGGGCAAAAATTATAATCCCTATTTGGGCATCTAGGACTCACATACTTATTTTTACTACTGGGACATATATATTTATCATTAGACCCATACGTTCTCTCCCATCTAAGATCCCCACATACATTCCACGGCTTTCTACCACTTGATATTGCTTTACATGCATCAAATAGCAGAACACCCGAAGAATGTACGGATTCTAACACTGTTTTATTTATTGGGGTCCCCTGAGGATCTCCATTCCTGAGAGTCAACCAAATTGTACGGGGTTGATACTCCGGATTGAAGCACTTAGGTTCTCCTATCCCTAAATGGCATACACTATACTCTACATTTAAGTATCTACACCTAGACACATCACCTTTACACTCATATTGCGAATGCCAAATTAGGGTCTGGGAAATATGGTTACCTGTTCTTGTAGTCTTAATGCATACCTCACAGCTAGGAGTGTCGGTACCTCTACCTTCCTGAATATAAAAATACATATAAATAAACATTATCACAAATACATCTTTCGTCGGCTGCATCCTCAGTCTTCGTCCGTGCGATGGCACCTCAGCTTCCAGGTGTAAGGGCTGCAGGGAATGGAGTTCTGCTCGTCTTCACAGGGGTCCCTTCGAGACTTTCCTGGCTTTTAAACTATACGTCGGTGAGCGGACAGGCTTTATTATGGCCGTCTCAACACTCACTTATCAATCTCTGAAACAATAAAATTTGTAATCCACAAGGTTCCTCGTCACTCCGACTGAGTCGTGCGCTTTAACCGGATCTTGCAGGGATTCTCTGGATCTGATATAGCTTGCCAAGAATCCACCGCTGCTGGTTTAACACTGGAGTGATGAATCCACGGAGTCACTTAGGCCACTTTTATCGCTGTAGGGGTAGACAAAAGAACAACATAAGGACCTCTCCACTTGGGCCCTAACGGTACATTATTCCACTCTTTAATCCACACTTGGTCTCCTGGGTGGTAACTATGAACTGGGGGATAAATATTCACAGGTAATCTATCTTGTACCCATTTCTGTACCTCCTCCATAGTCTTACCCAACTCTACAACCTGCTGCCGGGTAATTCCTTCTCCCAACTGACTCAAATCCCCCCTTAAGTTACCAAGTACGGGAGGTGGACGCCCATACATGATCTCAAAAGGAGAGAGACCCATCCTTCTGGTAGGTGTACTGCAAATTCGCAACAGAGCTATAGGCAAAAGGACGTTCCACGTAAGTTGGGTTTCCTGACACATTTTTGCCAACTGGTTCTTAATAGTTCTATTCATTCTCTCTACTTTACCAGAACTCTGAGGTCTATATGCCGTATGAAGTCTCCACTTTATACCAAGCATATGAGTCAGTTGTTGTAGGCACTGATGAACAAAAGCTGGACCATTGTCCGATCCTATAGAGCAGGGTAGTCCATATCGGGTTATTATTTCTCGTAGCAGGAATCTCACAACCTCCCCTGCTTTCTCTGTACGAGTAGGACATGCTTCTACCCAGCCTGAATAGGTGCACACAACTACTAGTAGGTAGCGATGTCCACCAGATTTAGGCATTACTGTATAGTCAATTTGTAGATCGGACATAGGGAGTCCCCCCATATACTGAACTCCTGGTGGCTTTACTGGTCCTTGCCTTGCATTATTTTTAGCACACGTTACACATCTTCGAACAATGGCTTGAGTTAAGTTGGACAATCTTGGTATGTAGAAATATTTTCTGAGAGATTCTTCTGTACTATCTCTTCCAGAATGCGTCCCGTTATGATAGTTTTGGACGATTTCTACCGCTAGTGATGCTGGAATAACTATTCTCCCATCTTCTAACTGATACCATTTGTTCTCCAAATACTTTCCAGGTTCAGTCTTTAACCACTCCTCTTCTTGAGCTGTATAAACCGGAGTCCATTGAGACAGTGGAGTTGGAATAAGAGCAGCTATATGTTCCACATATTCCTGTCTTCCTGATTCAGCGGCACGCTTAGCTGCACTATCTGCCATCCGATTTCCTTTGGTTACATCACCATCTCCTCTCAGATGCGCTCGACAATGTATAATACCGACTTCTTTCGGTTCCCATACTGCTTCCAATAGTTGTAGTATTTCAGCTGCGTACTTGATTTCTTTGCCTTCTGAATTCAATAGTCCTCTTTCTTTATACAAAGCTCCGTGGGCATGAGTGGTTAAAAACGCATACTTGGAGTCCGTGTAGATGTTCACTCTTAAACCTTCAGCCAATTGTAACGCTCGTGTCAGTGCTATCAATTCTGCCTTTTGTGCTGATGTTCCTTTTGACAGTGGCCGAGCTTCTATCACCTTATCTATCGTTGTTACTGCGTATCCTGCATAGCAAATCCCTTCTTTCACATAACTGCTACCGTCTGTATAATATTGGACATCGGGGTTCTGGATGGGAAAATTACGAAGATCTGGTCTACTTGAAAATACTTCATCCATTACTTCCAAACAATCATGTTGACTTTCAGTAGGTTGCGGCAGAAGGGTAGCTGGATTTAAGGTATTTACAGTCTCTAAATGCACTCTTGGGTTTTCACACAACATTGCTTGATACTTGGTCATACGGCTGTTACTAAACCAATGATTTCCTTTGTAATCCAACAACGTCTGCACTGCATGTGGAAGTCGTACATAAAGTTCTTGACCAAGAGTGAGTTTATCGGCTTCAGCTACCAGCAGGGCGGCTGCAGGTACGGCTCTTAGACAAGGTGGAAGACCGCTGGCCACTGCGTCCAGTTGCTTAGACATGTAGGCAACAGGTCTTTGTCATGATCCCAAGTACTGTGTCAATACTCCCACAGCCATTCTTCTTTGCTCGTGTACATACAGGTAGAATGGTCGTGTGTGATCAGGTAGACCTAATGCTGGGGCACTCATCAAAGCCCTCTTCACATCTTCAAATGCCGTTTGCTGTTCTTGAGTCCATAGGAAGGGGTCGTGTTCTGTACCCTTGATAGCTGTATACAGAGGTTTTGCCAATATCGCATAACTGGGAATCCATATCCTACAGAAGCCGCACTTGTCTTCTATTCTTGGGTGTTGGTATTTGGCACACAGCTTCTTTTCTCTCTGGCCCCATTATTCTTTGACCTTCAGAGATATGGAATCCCAGATATTTGACAGTTGGCAGACACAACTGGGCCTTCTTCCTAGACACCTTGTATCCTGCCTTCCAGAGAATGTGTAGTAGATCGTGTGTGGCTTGCTGACATATTTCTCTTGTGACTGCTGCTATCAACAAGTCGTCTACATATTGTAATAATACACACTCTCCTGGGATGGACTTGAAATCCAGTAGATCTTGACTTAGAGCTGAACCAAATAGGGTCGGTGAGTTTTTAAACCCTTGGGGCAGTCTTGTCCAAGTCATCTGGCGTTTTGAGCCCGTTACAGCGTTTTCCCATTGGAAAGCGAAGATACATTGACTTTCTGCGGCAATTCGAAGGCAAAAGAAGGCATCTTTGAGGTCTAGGACTGTAAAATAGGTAGCCCCGCCCGGAATTAAAGCAAGCAGGTTATACGGATTGGGCACAACTGGGTGTATACTAACAACCGCATCATTGACTGCTCTCAAGTCCTGCACAGGACGATACTCATCTGTACCGGGCTTTTGAACAGGCAGCAATGGGGTGTTCCAGGGGGAAGTACAGAATTTTAGGATACCATACCGTATGAACTTATCCAGATAAGATTGAATATTTTTCTTAGCCTTCTGCGGGATGTGATATTGCCGTAGGCTCACTGGATAAACCCCAAGCTTTAGTTCGATTCGAATGGGTGGAATATTGCGGGCCAGTCCTGGTGGGTTGTTCTCTGCCCAAACTCCTGGTATGTTGAATAAGGATTCATCACTCTTAGGGTTTTGACTAGTCAACGCTGTATAAAGTCGCCACTCTTCTTCCTTTGGTACGGATAATGTCATAATACCTGAAGGTCCATTAAACTTTAAGGATGTTGTTCCGTCTGGTAGGAACGTAATCTGCGCTTGTAATTTGGATAGCATATCACGTCCCAGCAATTGGACTGGACATTCAGGCATATAAAGGAATTGATGTTTTACTACGTGGCCTCCCAATGTACAGAGTCGACTTTTAAGAACCGGTTTTGCAGCACTCCTTCCAGTTGCTCCTATTACGGTAATAGTTCTTCCAGATGGAGGAGCAACCAGATCAGTCACCACCGAATGTTCAGCACCAGTGTCGATCATGAATGCACTCCTTTTTCCCCCTATTGATACATCGACCATAGGCTCCGCTCGACCAAGGGGGATGGAGCCCGGTCGGTATCAATAGCTCTCCATTACCGTGTCAGCCAATCCGACAAAGTCCCTATCTTCTCTATCGCGGGACCTTTGCGCTGCGGGATAGTATCTATCTTCTCTTACACTTCCTCTGTTACCACTATTACTCCCTCCGGGACCTCCTCTACCTCTCGCTCTGCCTCTAAAGTTTCCATAACCTGCCCTGGGTGGGTCTCTCTCGTATTGCTCTCTTTTTGGACACTCGCTTCTCCAATGCCCTTCTTCTCTACAATACGCGCACTGATTCCTACTCAGGGGTTCCCTATTCCACCTACTATCGCCTCTATCTGGGCCCCGTCTATCTACGCCTGCGATCGCTACCGCTAGCATATCCGCCTTTTTACGCATCTTGCGCTCTTCCTCTTTCTTACTTTCTGATTCCCTATTCATGTACACCTTATTTGCTACCTCCATTAGTTGGGTGATGGACATTCCTGCAAATCCTTCTAACTTCTGTAGCTTGCGCTTAATATCTCCATAAGCTTGGCTGACAAAGGCAGAGTTTACCATTCGGGAATTATCAGTGTCTTCCGGATTAAAGGGGGTATACAAGCGGTATGCCTCCAATAATCGGTCATAAAAGACACTAGGTGCTTCATCACTTTTCTGAATCACCTCAACCGTCTTCGACATATTTATGGCTTTCTTCCCTCCGGCTTTCATGCCAGCAATTATAGCGTCTCTATAGGCTTTTAGTCGAACCATATCTGCGCCATTAACATTCCAGTCGGGATCGGTATTAGGATAATGAGTTGCGGCCCATGCTGCTGGATTTGCTTGGTTTAAAGTACGGGCTTCTTCCTCCAGCGCTTTAATAGCCGCTTGGTTTATCCTAGTCCTCTCCTCGTTATTAAACAATGTCATTAATAATTGCTGGCAATCAGCCCAAGTTGGATTATGCGTCTGGACTATCGAGGTGAACAGGTCGGTCATGGCTTGTGGCTTTTCAGTATATGAGGAATTGTGGGTCTTCCAATTCAAGAGATCGGTAGTCGTGAACGGGACATATACGAAGACTGGGTCAGCATACACCATTTGACCTAAGGCATTAAGATAGGCTGACACAGGATTCAAACGAAGAGGCATCTGGTAATGTTTGGGGCGGCATAGGGATCTCGGACTCAGGGGGCGTGTCCAAAATGGGCTTAACCGTGGTCCTAGTGGACAAACAAGTCCTGGCCACCATGAGGCGACATTGCTCCTCGTGGTATATTCGGACCCATCTTGGCAAGTCGTTTACGGCCTGCCTCCAACAATCAATGTATGGAAACTGTCCGTAAAGTTCAGGCCTACCTGATACAGCCACGTGTACACGCTGTACCAGATTTGGATCTAAACTGCCACGTGGCGGCCATGCCGCAACCAAAGTAGGCCATTCCCTAGTGCACAAAGTGATCAAACGGGCAGAAGACATTTTAACCCCAAAATCACATACTGTGAATCCCTTTTTAAAATTCTTTACCATACATCCTAAGGGATCCAAAATCGTCGACTCCGACGCGCCCATACTTATCAATGGAGCGTCGTTGACAACGAATGCTATACACACACTCTATTCAACAGTCACACCTGTTTCTTCCGGCAACAGCACCACGTGGTACAGTTACCAAGTGAAACGTACACAGTAACACAATAAAAACACTCAGGGAATTCCCGTACACACACAGCTGTTACACCAGTCACTAAGTAATCAATATTATGCCCTTTGGCGAAACTATACCGTCACCCACGCTATAATTCTCTATATATGAATTACCCGTCTATAACACACCCCAGTAACATCGTCTTTTACAAACAGCAGTTACAGTACGGTTAGCATAGGTCAAAGTACAGTTTAAGGTCACAATACAATTATTAGTGGTTATGGTGTTAGACATGCAATAGACGACAATGATTAGTACTTATATACAGTGTCAGTAAATATACAGGGTTATGGTACCGTGCACTATAATACAGCAACACACTATTAACACTCTCGCTAGACGGCAGAGCTCACGCTATCTAACAAGATATACACGTTACTAAACAATCTTTATCACATATACAATCCCAACTAATCTATTGGCCAGTACCTTGATGGACTACCTAAAACTATCTACATCCGTTTTGGTTAGCCACACTGCCCAAGCACCACATATAGCGAACTAGAGGGCGGAATTGACAACAGAACCCTTTTAGTCTTTCTACTCTATCAATAGTCTAGTGGGTTCCAAATTTACACGCCTTCCTATTTAGCCAAGATAGGTTGAGAGCTAGCGGACCGAATTTACACAGACGCCGCTTAGTCTCCCGGTCCCTCCGACCTAGCGAACAAATTGTACACCCTAGAACGCTAGTCTAGACAAGACACCGGTGTCCGGCTAGGGCTATTTACACAGAACCCCGCCTGACTCCAAACCAAATCAAACTGTCTTACTAAAGCGCGTTCGATTGAGCGGTGCACCTTCGCTCCTTCCCTCCGACAGAGTGGGCAGATTCCATACACAGATTAACCCCTTATGGGCCTACCGCACAATCGGTATACCCCTAGTGGGTCCGCCGTCTAAAACAGCGGTCGTCTTACCTCCTCGTTCCTGAACCTGAGTTCACACTCATCGACGGGGACACCCCAGCACTTACTACGTAGAGGCCGATGATCTCCTGGACAACAGACCAGTGGCGCCGAGATGAAGGGAGGTCCACGCAGAAGTTCAGGGGTGCAGCCGTAGAGAACGTGGGCAAAGATAGACCGTCTCACGCCTCTGCTTCTCAGCTACCGTTGAACGATGAGCTTCCCGGCCAATGCACCAAATGATACCGGAGAAACTGACGGAAGCCAAGCACAGAGAGATGGACACAGGTTTCTTCAGGAAGGAAGAGATTCTTTATTCGGTTCACCGATCGGGACTCAGCGGGACTAATGTCACCAAAATACAACAGGTTCTGAGCCCCGGACAATAGTGCAGGCTCCTTATATAGGCATATAACTCCTCCCATATTAAGCTCCACCCGCACATTCTCTTAACCAATCAAAACAAATAAGAATTAACTTCCTGCTTGACCGCATGGCTTGTCCAGCACAATGGAGGAGGGGAATACTACATCCTGTATTCTCGCACATGCTCCGTACACTACTGATCGTATCTTACCTCGTGCAACCAACCGACCGATACGTCAGCATATGCACGTACACATGCCACGTGGTAATCTCGGCCTACTAAATTTATTTTTACCGAGATTCCACCACAATACCTTTCTCCTGATAGTAATACTTACCCACTTATATACATCCACGTTGTCACATTCCCCCAGACAGATAGGACAGATATATACTGGAAGGCAGTGAGATTAAACATTTTTATGGACCATATAGGAGTTTGTGTACGCCCTGCAGTAAGCCGGCAGCCGGGGTATGACGTCATCCTGGCATCGGCATCACTACTGGTCGTGCAAGTGAGCTGTGAAGGAAGAGCACAGAGTCCCAGCCCAGCAGCAACCGCTTGTCACTCCCAGAGTAAGGTAGGGAGGTTGGTTGGACCTCTTAATAACTAAATGCGTGTGTATATCTGTGGTTGTGTATATGTTTAGTAGATAACTCCCTAATTTGGTGTCCTTAAATATGTCAATCCCACATAAGGATAACAAATAAGTGAGTTATCTACTAAACAACCTAAAGATTAAAATTAAGAAAAAGCCTTTTTAAATTTTGATCTTTTAGCTGTTTAGTAGAGAATTCCCTAAATTGGTGCCCTTATGTGAGATTCCATATGTAAAGATACCAAATTAGGGTGCTGTTTAGCAGATAGCTCCCTTATTTGGTGTCCTTAAATATGGCAATCCCACATAAGGATAAGAAATAGGGGAGTTATCCGCTAAACAAAGATCAAAGTTAAGAGGTGTCAGCCATCCCAGAAATCTAGGTGGCTAATGTGAATTCTATGCAAATGTGTTGTCTGATGCCAGCATGCACAACATGCTGTCGTCAGACAGCCAATGGCAGCACATTACCCCATTACCTAGTGAAAATTATTAATGCTTCCAGCCCCCACTGTTTATGTGCCTCCCCTATATATTGTTCCTAGAGTCACCACTGCTTCAGGGGCCCAGTTGTGCGCTGTGGTGCTTTAATGGTGCGACCAGGCTTCTGTAATAATATAATGGCAGCCCTGGGGGAAGTGAAATTCAGTCACTTACTCCCAGCTAACACTGAGACACGCAGGATGGAGGGCGGCACTGATTGGAAGAGAACTAGAGCCCAACTCCCAACAGCCTCAGCCAGCAGGTATTAAACAGGAGGATGGCATTGTGTCTGTGTAGTTGCATGTGTGTAAATGTGTGTCTGTATCTGCATGTGTGTCAGTGTGTGTATATATCTGCATACATCTCAGCATCTTGCCAACACTACACACAAACACATCCCTGCATTCCAGTGCAAACACTACATACAAACACACCTCTGTATTAAAACATCACCATTATATATAACCACACCACTGCATCTCGTCAACACTATACACAAAAGCATGCCTGCATTAAAATGTCAACACTACATACAAACACACCCATTCATTCACTCACACTTACTCCATACAAAAGCATGCTTACATTGAAACATGCAAGCACTGCTCAATGCTACATACATTAAAAAAATTGTGAGCGTTTTGTACATTTTAAAGTGCAGGGGGGGTGCCAAAACTAGGACCCGCCCCGGGTGCCATATGCTCTAGGTACGCCCCTGAATGCTAGCCAATCTTCTTCTCAAACAAAGAAAATAAAATATGATGATAGCTACTTGTCATTGGATTCACAAGTGCCAGAAATGAAGAATGTCCTGAAGCACAATGCGTACTTTGCAATAAAATATTGCCAAACAGTTCATTAGCACCTGCTAAATTACGTCATCATCTTGAGCAAAACCACGCAGAGTACAAAGATAAAGACATTGACATTTTTAAGCGAAAGCTAAAGGAGTATCAGAAGAGTAAACAATTTATGAGCAAAAAATTTCAACATGCTAATAAAAAAGCCACAGAGTCTTCTTACAGAGTGGGTTACCGCATAGCACTTGCAGGAGAAGCACACACAATTGGGGAATCACTAATAAAACCACGTGCAAAATAAATAGTGTCATGTATTTTAAGTGAGAAGTTGAGTAAAACAATGTAAGCTGTGCTACTTTCCAACAACACAGTTTTGCGCCGTATTCATGATCTTGCTGATGACATCCATACTGAACTAATTTCTCGACTGCACAAATGTGATGGGTACTAATTGCAATTAGACAAGTCCACAGATGTTGCAGGACTTTCAGTTTTGTTGTTTTTTGTTAGATATAATTTTCACAAACAGATTGAAGAAGACTTGCTTCTACGTGAAACTTTGAAAACTCATACCACTAGTGAAAACGTCTTTAACTGTATCCAGAAGTTCATGAGCCCACACAATATAAATTGGGACAAATGTGTAGATGTGTGCAGTGATGGTGCCAAAGCAATGGTTGGGAAAGTGGCAGGCGCTGTGACATGAATAAGAAATGTAGCAAAAAACAGCACGAGTTCTCACTGTATTTTTCATAGACATGCACTGGTAGCTAAAAATATTTCATTCTCACTGAAAACTGTGCTAGACTAATCGGTCCTGATTATTGGTTTTATAAAAAAAAGTTCACCATTACAGTCACGACTATTTAAAATTATATGTGAGGATATGGGTAGTCACCACTCTGCTCTGCTTTTGCATTTAGAAGACCGTTGGCTATCATGAGGTAAAGTCCTTGTTAAAATGTTTGAATTGCGTCAAGAGTTGTTTGCATATTTCCAGGATCATAAATTTGGATTATTTGATTGATTAACAAATACTTTATGGTTATTTAAAGTAGCATATCATGCAGACATATTCAATGTCTCGTAAGTTGCAGTTTTGGACCTCATCTGTTGAGCAAAATAATTTGAACTCTTTGCCAACACTTAATTATTTTCTTAAAGAATCAGAAATTTAACTTGAAGATGAAATTCGCAATAAAATTGTAGATAATTTTCACCATTTAATCACATCTGTTAATCAGTTTCTTCTTGAATGAAAACAATAATGACTGGGTTCGAAATCCATTCATAAAAGACAAGCCAGGCAGTTTTTCTGATGTGGATTTTGTGAATCTGATCGATATAAATTCTGACAGTCAACTAAGCCAAAAATGTAAAGAAGTTTCTCTTATTGCGTTTTGGGGTGATTTACGCAAAAAATACCAAGAGTTGTCCAAGCGGGCAATCAAAAGTTCTGTTGCCATTCGCCAGCACATACTTATGTGAAACTGTATTCTCGCTTTACTCTGCAACAAAAACAAAGTATCAAAATCGACTTGACGCAACTGCAGACATGCGAATACAATTGTCAACAATTAAACCAGATATAAAAAGAACAGAGAACATTACACACTGCTCATTGACAGGTTTGCGCTGCCCTGTGCTACGCCACGGCACACATTTTCTTGGGGGGGTTCCAAAGTGTTTCTATACCATGTCAAAGGGTTCCAAAGGGAAACATTTATTGGGGGTGTAGTGTATGTGTATAATGAATGCACTGTGTTTGTAAATGGTATAGTTAGGGGGTAAAGTGTGAGTATAGGGTTATAGTGTTTTTTATGGAGGTGAAGTGGTGTATAGGTGTTGCACTGTGGGTATAGTGAGTGAAATTATATGTATTTATCTATAGTGAGTGTGATTATATGTTTATATGTATAGGCGATATAATGTGTGTATAGTGGGGTCACACACAAACATATACACACATTGAAGCACACCGATACACATACATTGACACACACTGACCTACACACAGATATACACAAACTGACACACATAAACAGACACACAGATACACGCGTAAACATGCAGGTCACAATTGGGATATTTTTAGCCACCCTCCTGTCTCCATACTTTTTGGGTGTGTTACGAAGGCTTACCTGGAGTCCACTGGAATCCTGCTGCTGGCTAACGTTGATGAAAGTCTGGTGCTTTCCAGACTCTTTCTTCCACATCCTCTCTTCACTCTGTGCCTCCTCTCCCTACCCATGTGTCTCTCTCTAGCTGGGAGGAAACGGCTCACTTTCCTCCCGGCACTAGCAAAAAACAGGGTCCTTGTTGCCTTATTAAAGGGCTGCAGAGCCAACTGGCCCCCTGATCATAGATGGCCAGTTGATGGCCCTAAGTGCATGGGCCACTCAATGGGCCCTTTCTAGTTTGCGAGCATCAGCACAGCCATTGTGTTTCCGTTGCTGGCTGTATGGAAGGTCCCAGCAACAAACAGCTGCCGTGCACTTTCTAGGTTTAAAGATAGTCACTGCCATGTGAGCAGATAACCAATTGGAAAACTTAAATATTTACTTCAACCACCATGATCACGTCAGTGATTTGAAGTGGTCATGGTGGTAGGAATGTGAAACATAGAAGATCCAGAGTAATCTGCCATTTTGTGCCTGGGGCTAGTTACACCCCTGGTACACGTGTCTTTGTCAGCCTGAAATTTTGTTCCAGACTGGCAAATATTAATTCTGTGCAATTCGGTTCGGTCCGAATGAAAATTTGGCCGAATTTCAGACATTCGGACATTGGATGCTTGCGAATGTCCGAAGTGCCAAATTGCTGAATTTCCGAAGTGCCAAAATGACAAATTTTGGAATTGCCGAACCGAATTGCCGAATTGCCGAATTTCAGAAGTGCCGAGTTTCAGAAGTGCCGAGCCGAACCGAATTGCCGAATTTCGGAAGTGCCGAAGTTCTTCGGACTTCTGAGAAGTGGCAAAACGGGTAGGGGTAGGATTGCGGTTGGGGTAGGGTTAGGGATAGGGCTTGGGGTAAGGTTAGGAGTAGTGATATGGGTAGGGTTAGGTTAGGAGTAGGGCTAGGGTTGGGTTAGGAGTAGGGCTAGGGTTGGGTTAGGAGTAGGGCTAGGGTTGGGTTAGGAGTAGGGTTAGGGTTGGGTTAGGGTAGGGTTAGGAGTAGGGTTAGGGTAGCGAACAGGAGGATGACTATAAATATAAACATTATAACGTGTGTGTATCTGTGTGTATGTGTGTCAAGGTGTGCATGTGTCAGTATGTGTATCTGTGTGTATACCTGTGTCAGTGTGTGTATCTGAATGTGTGTATCTGTCAGTGTGTGTATGTGCCAGTTTGTTTATCTGTATGTGAGTGTGTGTATCTGTGTGTATTTGCCAGTGTGTATATATGTGTGTGTATGTGTCAGTGTGTGTATCTGTGTGTCAAGGTGTGTGTATCTGTATGCCAGTGTGTGTATCTGTGTGCCAGTCTGTCAGCGTGTATGTGCCAGAGTGCATCGGTCAGCGTGTGTATATGAGTGTGCATGTGTAAGTGTATCTTTCACTGTGTGTGTGCATATGCCAGTGTGTGTGTCTGTGTGTCAGTGTGTATCTATGTGTGTATAGGTCAGTGTGTGTTTATGTGTGTCTGTGTATCTGTCAGTGTGTATCTGTGGGTGTACCTTTGGGCTAGTAGGTGTTTAGCTGTGTTTGCATGAGACAGTGTGTGTATCTGTGTGTCAAGGTGTGTGTATTTGTTTGTGTATGTGTTAGTGTGTATATGACACAGTGTATGTGTATGTGTGTTTCTGTTTGTTAATGTGTATGTATATCTGTATAAGTATGTATGTGGCACTGCATGTGCAGACATCCCAGCAATCAAACACCAACACAACACACATCCCCTGCAAACACAATGATGGCAAACAAAGACACCCCTGATCTCCAACTCCAAAATTATATACAAACACTCACGCACTAATACTACACACATATGTACATCCACATTTAAAATCCAACACTACATCCAAACACAGCCCTGCACGCAAATGCAAACATTACATCGAAACACATCCCTGTATTAAAATGCTAAAATTATATACAAACACCAACTCCACCCACCTGCTCCTAAGTACTACAATCTGTTTACTATCTGAAGAAATGAGTGGGTATATATAGCAAAAAAAACCTAAATTTGCCAAAAAAGGAAACCATTACGCTCTGCTAATTGAAAGTTTCGTGCTACGGTGCAATTTTTTTTTTTTGGGGGGGGCCTCGTTCCACAATGTTAAAACACTATGTCAAAGGGTTCCACGGGGGAAATTTATTAGGTACCCCTGCTCTACAGTCTTCCCATCTCCCAACATTTTGTTATTAATGCAGTTTTGTTTTTTTTATATATAATTTCAATCAATTCCTCCATTCATGTGTTCTTAATTCCTCCCCTCACCCGTTCAGAGTACATGCATGCACTCTGAGCTGAGCCAAATAAATCGGTCGATCATATGCTTCTTTATGAAAAGCATTTGATTTGACCATGGAGAGGAAGTGTATAGGAATGTACAGTATTAACGACAAAGCCATCCTCTTAATAGTATTGACACTGATCAGCCACAACACCTCCAAATTTGTCTATTGAGTTAGTTGCAACAATTTGAGATAATTCTCTTTGATGAGAAGTCCTAGACATTTAGTTAATTGGATGCCCATATAGGAAAAAGCTGTAGTGCATCAAAATAAATTATATCTATTTTTCAGGGATTGTATTTAGCATCAATCCATTCAGCTGATTATGTGTCTTATTATTTTTATAATATAGGACACCCGGTTGTAATTGACCAGCAGGGACATAAATGTAGATACAGATTTTTCAGTATTGGTTCTAAGCAATAGTATGTCATCTGTGAAAAATTTTTTTTTGCTCTCCAATGCTGTTCATAGACCACTGATGAGTGTCTTTTAATATATTGTACTAAGGGTTACAGTCGGTGCCACCATCAGGGGGTAAAAATAATAACGGTTGTCACGGGCCTGGTGGCCCTGGGAGACCTGGCCGCCAGGCCCCACATGTAGCGGAGGAACTGCCGATGCTGCAGCTGTACCAGGGCCCTACGCTGATGCTGCCTATCGGGTTGCCCAAGCATTTAGGGCCACCCGATGGGCCCTATATCTTCGGGGGCCTGGTTAGCGCTGTGGCCGTGTAATAGCGCAACCGGGCCCCTTTAAAAAGAAATTGCAGCCGTAAGTGGTGCTCACTCCGCGCGGGATGGAGGCCGTGAAGAAGGAGAGCCCACACCAACTCCCATCAGCTCCAGCCACCCTCCTGCAACAAAAAGGTAAGAAACAGGAGGGTGGCTGAAAAATGAGCTGTGTGTGTATATGTATGTCAGTATGTATGTATGTCTGTATGTCAGTATGTATGTCTGTATGTATGTCAGTATGTATATATGTCAGAATGTATGTCAGAATGTTTGTCAGTATGTATGTCTGTATGTCAGTAGGTAATTCAGTAGGTATGTCAGTATGTCTGTCTGTCTATCTGTCTGTTGGTCTGTCGGTCGGTCGGTCTGTCTGTCTGTATGTATGTATGTATGTATGCATGTATGTATGTGTTACGATTGCCTCCAGGCTGGCTTGGAAATCCTGGTTCCCGAACTTGGAGAGTGAGAGCGCCACTCTGATCAGCATACAGTATTAATTCCTGGAAATGTAGAACATCCCACTAGCTGTAGTAAAGCTAGGATACACCTTTCCCTACAACACGAGTCGAAGCTGCGATTTGAGGGTAAAACAAACTGGTTTAATGGGTACTCTGGCACAGTAATTTATACAAGTTTTCAGGCCAGAGGACAACCCCCCTGGACCTGATGGTACACTGGACAATGCAATGTCCCAACCAATATGAGTAAAGTGCATTTTATGGAAACACTCCCCCCTGCCATGGAGATAATTGGTCCCAACGGTTACACTAACCTAATTATCTCCAGGCCCATGAAATACCCACGTTTTATTGCATATATGAAAACATCCCATTCGACCATTCTCCAGACAGCTTGGATCTGAGCGCACAAAATATACGAATTGCGCTCAGATCTCCCGAATGGTGTATAAAAAGTCACGAAATTAAAGTTTGTCTGTCTTTCGTATGTTTTTGCACAAACGGATGGGACAACCAGCAGCTTAGCAGGATTCGTGCAACCCAGTAGCTGATTATAGTTCCAGGGGTTTTATGATCAAGTCCCACTGAACATTCAACGACAAAAAGATGGCCGCCGCCTCGTGTTCTTCATTCGAACGACGACCACCTTGGGATAAGTGATTATACTGCGGTTAACCACAGAAACCGCAAGTTAATTAGAGACACATGCCAGACTATAGGTGGTCATCGTTTATCAGTTCTTTCGTCGGTTTGGGGGAACTACGTTCGGCTACTTGTATCCGATTGGTGACCAACTGGATTCCAGTCAATTAGGCTGCAGTTAACCGCAAACCGCAGCTCCCTGGAGGTTGATGGTCGGCACACTCCTCACGTAGGGTGGTCAGCCATTCGCCACTTTTGGTTGTTGAAGAGGTGACTGGGGTTAATTGGTGGCACACGACAAGGGCCGGGTGGTCGGCTGTTCGTATATACGAATGGGTAACAAGGCTCGTTCGTATAAACAGGGATAGAAAAGTATCCAGGTGGTAACAAAAGAAGCAATATTATAAAAGTATCCATTGTATCAAAAGTAGCAATCTTGTAGCAGACAGAGGGGGTCTCTGTAACAGTATGTATGTCAGTATATATATGTCAGTATGTATGTCTGTATGTATGTATATATGTGTGTCTGTGTGTGTGTCTGTATGTCCTTATGCATGTGTGTGTGTGTGTGTCTGTATGTTAGTATGTGCCTGTGTGTCACTATGTATGTCTGTGTCTCTATATGTCTGTTTCAGTATGTGTGTGTCAGTATGTATGCCTATATGTGTGTGTATCTTTGTTTATGTATCTGTGTCCTTTTGTATCAGTGCGTGTGTTTGTGTGTGCATTCCTGTGGTGGGATTTGGAGGTGGGCCATTGGGGCAGGCTTGGAGGCGGGCCTTCGGGGGCCCAGACCCTGAGCTGTGTTAGGGGCCCCAACATTTCTGATGGCGGCCCTGGTTACAGTGCCAATATGAATATCAAGGGGGATGGAGATTTTATAGATAGATGTCTTTATTGCAGATATTATTTAATTGGGAGATGAAACCTGTTTTCAGAATTTTAGCTGAGAGGTAGGAATCTAATGCCATAATGCTCTGCAAGAAGGCTCAGGGAAGCAAAATCTTTCTAAAGTTGCTCTCATATATTTTCAGTTTAACCGGTCTGTGACAAACCACCCAGTTACCATCTGCTTTTCTATGGTTTTCCTGTTTGTTGTTCCCCAAGACAATTATCACTACTCCTGGCTCACATCACCTTCCTCTCCAGGCCAACTAACCAAGAGTGCCCATTCCCCTGACTGTAACTGGAGTCAAGAACGCTGCAAATACTCCCAAATCTTCTGGAACTTCAGTTTGGCCGCGGCTAGTCTTAAGTCCTGCCAACTTTCACCCCAGTTTTCCCCTAATTCCCTACCAGCTACATGAGTGCCTTTTGGAGGGAAGATGCCTCAGACTATGTGGGACAATCGCTTCCTGGGAGCCATGGGGGGCTTCCCTTATTTCGTCCACAGGAACTGCTGACATTTGATCGGCCAAAGCACTAATTGTCCTGGATTTTGTGTGCAGTTGGTCAAAACTTTACCCCAGTGGCGATTTCTCAATTCTTCATGTATCAGGGCACTAATTTGCCAACATTGGTGCATGGATCAGAGCTATTCATGGATATATAATATGTGGCGTTCCTGTGGTGTTGTATTATGTTTTTGTGTTGTGCTCTCTGTATCCAAGAGATAATTAGTTTAGCAAGCAGCAAGTCAATTATCTCCCAGACACAGAGGCACCAGGGCGAGATCATTGTATTGTGAATATGGACCCCATGCTGGGGGGCCGTGTATAAATGACCATGCTGTGCCTAAAAAAAGCAGATCTAGTCCCAACATTAAGTCTCAGCTAAAGTATGGGGGGAAAGCTGTACCAACTATGAACACTACTTTCACTGGAAGGAGCTCTAACACTACAGGAAAGGGAATCATTGGCAATTGTGACAGGACACCCAGTCACTGAACATTTGTTGGCAAAGTCCCGATTCTCACCTTTTATACCTCCCACAACCAGACATCTTGGATTGCTAACCCTGTTGACCTCTCTTGACTCCTCGTTAATTCAGCAAACACCTTGTTAAGCCAAGTGTTTTACTAGGTGGCCCCATTCACATGAGCGAACACTTGGGAAATGAGTTAGCGGCCATGTTGTTGCATGGACGTCGAGTGCATGTGTCACGACTACTAGTGTGGTCCAGCACGCAGAAACTATGTAAACATATACATATACAAGGAACGGGAAATAAAAGGACAGAGCGTAAACCGGACCTTAGAATGGCCGGACTAATACGCTAGAGACAGAGAATGGTCAAAGGGAAAGCCGAGGTCAGGGAAGCCAGAAAATACACAATACCGTAAACACAAGCCAAGTCAGGGAAACCAGAATTTAGAATAACCAGGGAAAAGCCAAGATCAGGATACCAGGAAATCAGAAACACGAAAAATTAGCACTCTCAGGAAACCAGGAAACGGAAACCACGACAGGGCAAAATACTGGGGTGAGTTAGGGATTTAAATATCCCTCTCTATGCTCTGATTGGTCAGAGGGCGACCTCTGACCCCAAAACGTGCATGTGCGTTGACGTCGTGACGTCACGCACACATTGGTATAATTCCCGGGGGCGGGGCTAGTGATAGAAGCGACCACGCGGTCGGCGCCATCTTGGATTTGGGCGTGCTGCCCGGAAGACCTGGGGGAGGAGTTCCTGGCTCGCCGACGAGCAGGTAAGCTCGTGTTGTCAGCGAGGCTGTGCCGGTCGGGCACGGCCGTGAGACTCGGCGGGCCGGTGACCGCAACAGTACCCCCCACTCGAAGACCGCTTACCGGGCGGGAAGGACCGGGTGGTGAAACGAACGGACAAGACGGGGTGCATGAACCCGGTCAGTAGGAACCCAACAACGTTTCTCGGGACCATAACCCTTCCAGTCAACAAGATAGGACAAGATACCTCTGGACATTTTGGAATCCATTATAGAACGAACTTCGTACACCTCCTGGTCACCCACTACCAAGGGCGGAGGAGGTGTGGATATCCTGGTGTATCGATTGCAAGTAAGGGGCTTGAGCAAAGATACATGAAACGTATTGGCAATCCTCATATGAGCAGGAAGCGCCAAGGAATAGGTCACTGGATTGATACGTCGGATGACTCGAAAAGGACCTATGTACCGAGGGGCAAATTTCATGGACGGAACCTTAAGTTTGATATGTCGTGTGGAGAGCCACACCTTGTCACCTGGATGATAGACAGGATTGGCACCCCGTTTCTTGTCAGCTTGGACTTTTGCACGTAACAAAGCCTTTTGCAGAGCTGAATGAACGGAATCCCAAGTATCATGAATAGATTCTAAACGGGTGTTTAAAGCAGGAATGTCCGTGTCTGAGAATTCAGAAGGGAAAATAGTGGGGTGATAACCCTGATTTACAAAGAATGGACTATGATTAGAAGATTCATGAGTCGCGTTGTTCCTGGCGAACTCAGCCATGGGTAAGAGTTCATACCAGTTAGAGTGATTGGCATTGATAAAACAACGTAAATAGGCTTCTAAAGACTGATTAGCCCTCTCTGCTGCTCCATTTGTTTGAGGATGATAAGCTGACGAAAAGGAGAGTTCGATGCCCAATTGTTTACAAAAGGAACGCCAAAACCTAGAAATAAATTGGTACCTCTGTCAGATACTATGCTTTTGGGTACACCGTGCAACCGAAAGATCTCTCTCAAGAATATCTGAACTAGATCGTGAGCAGATGGTTGTTGCGGTCGCCGGTCCGCCGAGTCTCACGGCCGTGCCCGACCGGCACAGCCTCGCCGACAACACGAGCTTACCTGCTCGTCGGCGAGCCGGGAACCGCTCCCCCAGGTCTTCCGGGCATCACGGCCAAATCCAAGATGGCGTCGACCGCGTGGTCGCGTCTATCACTAGCCCCGCCCCTGGGAATTATACCAACGTGTGCGTGACGTCACAACGTCAATGCACACGCATGTTTGGGGGTCAGAGGTCGCCCTCTGACCAATCAGAGCATAGAGAGGGATATTTAAATCCCTAACTCACCCCAGTACTTTGCCCTGTCGTGGTTTCTGTTTCCTGGTTTCCTGAGAGTGCACATTTTTCGTGTTTCTGATTTCCTGGTATCCTGATCTTGGCTTTTCCCTGGTTATTCTAAATTCTGGTTTCCCTGACTCGGCTCGTGTTTACGGTATTGTGTATTTTCTGGCTTCCCTGACCTCGGCTTTCCCTTTGACCATTCTCTGTCTCTAGCGTATTAGTCCGGCCATTCTAAGGTCCGGTTTACGCTCTGTCCTTTTATTTCCCTTTCCTTGTATATGTATATGTTTACATAGTTTCTGCGTGCTGGACCACACTAGTAGTCGTGACAATGGTAATTTTTTAAGTGGAATAAAATGTGCCATCTTCCAGAATCTATCGATGACCATAAGGACTGTATTGAACCCGTTTGAACTGGGTAGATCCACAATGAAATCCATGGCTAAATGGGTCCATGGAGCATTAGGTACGGGCAGTGGTTGTAACAGTCCAGGGGGTGATCTAGGAGGAACTTTAGAAACGGCACATATTTGACATGCCCCCACATAATCTTTGATATCGTTCCTAAGAGTAGACCACCAAAACCTCCTGGAGATAGCAGAGGGGGTTTTATGGACTCCAGGATGACCTGCTGTGAGGTTATCATGGAATAAATCAAGTACCTTTTTTCTTAACGGAGGTGACACATACAGTTTATCCTGAGGTTTTCCCACGGGTGCCTGAGTTTGATCTGCTATTATGGCACAGAAGAGTGGAGAAGACACTTCGGAAACTGTGGTGGCAATGAGGCATTCTGGAGGTATGATAGGAAATATCTCTTGTTCAGGAACTCCATCTGTCTCAAACTGTCTAGAAAGTGCATCTGCCTTTGTGTTCTTAGTTCCAGGCCTATAAGTAATTACGAAATTGAATCGGGAGAGGAACAATGACCATCTAGCCTGACGAGAGCACAATCTCTTAGCGTCCCCAATATAAGCCAAATTCTTATGATCAGTGAAGATCAAAAGTGGCTCTTTGGAACCTTCCAAGAGATGCCTCCATTCCTTAAGGGCAAGTACAATGGCCAAAAGTTCCCTATTCCCTATGTCATAGTTCTTCTCTGCAGGTGTGAGTTTGCGAGAGTAAAATCCACAGGGATGTAAAGGAGTATCAGGATTTTCTCTCTGAGACAAAACGGCATCAACTCCTGTTTCTGACGCATCCACGTCTAGGATAAATGGCTTGGTTGGATCAGGATGGGTAAGGTCAGATGCTGAGGAAAATAAAGATTTTAACTGTTCAAATGCCTCTATTGCTTCTTTGGGCCAAGGTATGCAATTTGCTCCGTTTTTGGTTAAATTGGTTATAGGAGAAATTACAGAAGAAAACCCTTTAATAAATTTGCGGTAGTAATTCGCAAAACCTATAAAGCATTGTGTAGCTTTAAGGCCCTTGGGCAACGGCCACTGTAAGACTGCCTCCAGCTTGCGGGTATCCATCTGGAAACTGGACGGAGATATAACATATCCAAGGAATTGTATCTCCGTTTGGTCAAACTGGCATTTCTCCAGTTTACAGTAAAGACCGTTCTGTAACAGGGTTTTGAGTACTACTCTCACATGTTCGTGGTGTGTCTCTAGGTCTGGGGAATAGATGAGAATGTCATCCAGGTACACTAGAACGAACATGTGGAGGTACTCTCTTAGGACATCGTTAATAAAATCCTGGAATACCGCTGGAGCGTTGCATAATCCAAACGGCATAACCAGGTATTCGTAATGTCCCATTCTTGTGTTAAATGCGGTCATCCACTCGTGACCGTCCTTAATCCTGACTAGGTTGTACGCACTTCTGAGATCGAGCTTAGTGAAGACTCGAGCTCCTTTCAATCTGTCAAATAGCTCTGATATAAGGGGAATAGGGTAGGCGTTTTTTATAGTAATCCTATTCAAACCCCTATAGTCGAGACAGGGGCGTAGGTCTCCTTCTTTTTTAGAGACAAAGAAGAACCCAGCCCCGGCGGTTGAGGAGGACCTACGGATATGACCCTTTCTGAGAGCATCCTTTATATACTCTTCTAAACAAAGATTTTCTTGGGGGGATAAAGCATAAACTCCTCCCTTTGGAGGCATTGTACCTGGTAATAAATTTATGGCACAGTCATAGGGTCTATGTGGAGGTAACCCCTCTGACTGGACTTTGTTGAACACCTCCTTTAAATCCAAATACTGCAGCGGTATCTGTGTGGTCAGGGGAGGTGCAATAGGAACATTGATGGTACCAAGTAGGAGGAGCTTGGCTACTCACCACTGGGTTAGAGAAACGAGGAGCTATGGACAAGTTAGGACGTCTATTACGTTGTTTGTTTTTCTCTCTTTCTCTGAGCCTGTTATCGATATCTATCATGTACGCAATAAACTCATTGAGATTAACCGGAAGGTCTCTAGCTGCGGTCTCGTCCTGTATACTCTCAGCTAGACCTTCAGAGAAGGCAGCCACCAAACCACTATTGGTCCAGTCAACTTCGGACGCCAGTGTTCTGAACTCTATGGCGTAATCGGCTACAGAGCAACTGCCTTGTTTTGGCAGCGTTCTTCTCTCTGCTTTTAGGTTCAAAAGTAGCCTTAATTGCTGTGAGGAAGACACTGTAATCACAGGCTACTGCGTCTCCGCTCTCCCATAAGGGGTTAGCCCAGGTCAAGGCCTTTCCTGTTAATTGGTTCATCAGATAGCCAATTTTTGATCTATCTGTAGGGAATGAACCTGGGGAGGCTTCGAAGTGGTACTCAATTTGGTTTAAAAAAACTCTAAATTCTTTGGAATCACCTCCATAACGAGGGGGAGGTGAAAGGGTTATGGACGGTGGTTTATATGGCACGGGAACCACTACAGGTGGCGGAACCACAGGTGGTACAGGAGGGACCTCTAAATAGGCAGTCCTCTGGAGCAAGGTCTGAAATGCCTGGGCAAATTGGTCTAACCTGTGGTCCATATCCTCCACCCTACTCTCACAAGCAATCATATGTTTGCATAGTTCTGCAGGATCCATGGCCCTGTTGTAATGTCACGACTACTAGTGTGGTCCAGCACGCAGAAACTATGTAAACATATACATATACAAGGAAAGGGAAATAAAAGGACAGAGCGTAAACCGGACCTTAGAATGGCCGGACTAATACGCTAGAGACAGAGAATGGTCAAAGGGAAAGCCGAGGTCAGGGAAGCCAGAAAATACACAATACCGTAAACACAAGCCAAGTCAGGGAAACCAGAATTTAGAATAACCAGGGAAAAGCCAAGATCAGGATACCAGGAAATCAGAAACACGAAAAATTAGCACTCTCAGGAAACCAGGAAACGGAAACCACGACAGGGCAAAGTACTGGGGTGAGTTAGGGATTTAAATATCCCTCTCTATGCTCTGATTGGTCAGAGGGCGACCTCTGACCCCAAAACGTGCGTGTGCGTTGACGTCGTGACGTCACGCACATGTTGGTATAATTCCCGGGGGCGGCACCATCTTGGATTTGGGCATGATGCCCGGAAGACCTGGGGGAGCGGTTCCCGGCTCGCCGCCGAGCAGGTAAGCTCGTGTTGACGGCGAGGCTGTGCCGGTCGGGCACGGCCGTGAGACTCGGCGGGCCGGCGACCGCAACAGCATGGAACTAAAATCTGATAGACTAGCTCGCGAACATCGTCTGCTTCTTTTCCAAATGTCTCAGGAGAGTGCTCTTCGGGTAAAGTGTTTGCAGAAACTTAAGGAACATTCACTCCCTGGAACCAGAACCGAGCACTCATTTGTAGAATGCAGGAACTCCCGAACAGAGACTGGCTGTGACGGACCGCCTGGCACCACGACTGGGTACCTCTGTCAATCGCTGCTTCCTACTAATCCTTGAGTACCATAAGCACTGCACCGGACACCATAACCACTGCAAACCCCTCAAACCACTGCACCCTGGACCCAAGACCAGGACCCAGCTTCCAGTGGGTAGACATCTCCTAGTCCAGAGAGTGAAGCAGGCTGCTCTTACAAGAGCAAAGGTTGTGATCCAAGGGAGTATAGTGATTATAGCAATCCGTTTAATGGCGGCCACAACTGGCCTTATATGCAGGCCCCCATGGAAGGGGCACTCCTCCCTGGACCTGAGAGAAGACTACAGTAAAAACAATATATACGATTACATTGGCTCTCAGGTCCAGGACACTCTCATACAAAATAGGTCAATGCCTCCCCTATGCCTGGGAGATAGTTGAGTCAGCACTGTATTAAACTCAATTATCTCCAGATGGTCGTCCATAGGCATTGCAGGCCACCCAGATGAACACTTAGAACACTGCGATGGAAATTGATACAAAGTAGCAATTAGGCTTAACAAGCTCCAGGGTGGTTCCAGAAAACAAATATAAAATCCCACGAACCAAGTCTGTTCACAGTTTGTTTGTTTTTAAAGGGCCCATAGTCTTTTGGTAAGATGCTGGCCAGTAGGCCCCTCCAAGAATACGTGACAAGGCTCAGTTCGTCACACCGGCCACAACCTATTTCACTCTGGAACTCTTTTGGGCTACGACCACATGGCCAATCGGTCAAAACTTTACCCGGATGGTGTTCCTGTTCTACCAAATGGATCTGAGCGCTATTTGGACAACTTGGGTGCTCAGAACTGGGCTATCTGGGGATATAGGACTTCCTGGAAAAACTGCATGTGTTTTGGGGTGTGTTCTGTGTGGGTCCCTGTAATTAAGAAATAATTGAGTTTACGGTCTTAAACTTAATTATCTTCCAGACACAAGGATGCCAGGGAGGAGTTTGTGTTGAACTGTATGGAGACTTCCTGCTGGGGGTCTGTGTATAGATTGCATGTACCATGTCCCATTAAACTAGTTCATTCCCAGCATTAAGTTTCAGCTAATGTCTGTGGGGGAAAGCTATAATCCCTTAGCTGCTATAATCACTCAGCAGCTATAATCACTGAAGTCTTCGCAGCAAAGATCCAGAGAGGGGGAAAAGGACATCCTTGGAAGCGAGACCAGTGTCCCTATTCGGGTGGCTGCCACAGCGGTGATACAGCAGTGATCCGCCATACAATAAAATGCCTTTTTCGCATCTACAACAATGGTACCCATGGTATGAGAGAAATTGACAACCTATAATAAAGCTAGGAAATAACAAGTGTTAACCCCCATTTGGTGCCCTCAGACAATCCCTGTTTGCTCCGCTGATACAAATTTAGGTAAGGGGACTCAATTACGCAGCCAGGAGCTTAGCATAAAGTTTTGTGTGTGCATAAGGAGCTTAGCATTATAGGAAGAATATTGGCGATCAACATGGGTGGTTTCCTGGTTTCAATAAGGTAATGATATCTACTTCCAACATCTCCTTGGGTATGACACCAGAGTTTTTGATTTGGGTAAATAATTTGGTCAGATAGGTAGGCAAAAGTTTTGCATACTTATGACAATAATAATTGGAAAACCCATCCGTACCAGGAGCTCTATATTTAGCTAAATGGGCAACAGCTTTCATTACCTCACTGTAAACGTAAGCAGTAATTGTGAGATTATCACAATTCATTACAATTACTAAAACCTTGAGCAATAAGAAAATTTCCTACAGTTAGGGATAATCAACAAAATGATTACAGTGGAGAAGAGATTGCAAAACCTAAAGGAGTGGAAAAATCCTAGAGCCTCACCATCACACCAGACTGGCAAGTTGTCAGCTGACCAAAATTATTTTCCTATTATTTGTATTTTGGGACTGTTTAACAAGTTTTTGATGACTCCAGAAGGATAAGCCTTAACTGGTGCTAAATATGTCTTATGTTTGAACACAATGTGTTATACACAATAGGAATTGATTCCCTCTCATATAAGTTATTTCTAATGTTGGTTTCATATGTCACTTCCCCCCTACTGTTTTATGCAAACGTTAGTTCAGCTTTATCATAAATCTTTTTGGCATATTACATCATATTTGTCATTATTTGTCATCATTTCTGACAAATGTGTATGTACACTGATCAGCCACAACATTAAAACTACCTGCCTAATTTTGTGTAGGCCCCCCTAGTGCCAAAACAACACTTATGTGCTGAGGCATGGACTATATAAGACCTCTGTATGTGTCCTGTGGTAGCCAACACTGAGACATCAGTCCTGCAAGTTGTGAGGTTGGGCCAACATGGATCAGATTTGTTGTTCCAGCACATCTCACAGATGCTCAATCGAAATGAAATCTCGAAAAATTGGAGGCTTAAGCAACATGCTGAACTCTTTGTTATATTCCTCAAACCCTTCCTGAACAATTATTGTAGTGTGGTAGGGTGCAGACTGACCTGCCTTTGGCTAAGCTGCCCTATACATAGCAAACTGTGATGCAACGTGTGTTTTGATACCTTTCTTTCCAGCGTTAAGTATTTTAGCAATTTGAGCTACAGAAGCTCTTCTGTGTGATCAGACCAAACGGGCTACCCTTCCATCCCCACATGCATCAATGAGCCTCGGGTGCCAATGACCCTGACTGCCGGTTCACCCATTATCCTTTCTCGCACCACTTTTGGTATGTACTAAGTACTGAATACTGAACACCACACAAGATGTACCATTTTGGAGATTCTTTTACCCAGTCAACAAGCCATCACTATTGGACCCTAGTCAAAGTCACTCAGAATGTTTTGCTTGCCCATTTTTCCTGCTTCCAACACATGAAATTCAAGACTGTTTACTTGCTGCCTAATATTTCTCACCCCTTTTTATGGCTTCCAAATGTGTTTGAGGTATATTCACAAAACTATAATTTGAACAAATGTTTGTATACTACACTCCCTGTTTCCGCAATAATCTTCTGTGGAGGAGTCAGTGGCTCGCATGACGATAAAAAACCTCTGCACAGAGGTTTATGGGACAAATGAGAAAACTGCATGTCTCCCATGGATCACAGTCTACAGATTTCCAGTAACTATCAGTGAGAGACACATAGCCTGCATGGCACTTGCACAGTAGGTTTGTATTATGTTCTCACAAAAATAATCCCTGTAGAACCAGTATAATGTCCCCTATGAAACTTCAGTGAGCATGCATGTGTGTAACATTAAATACACACTTGCATGTTTATCAGTCTATGAAATATAAATACAACAATTGGCTGAGAAAGCTAAATATGTTGTGCATTATCTAGTAAGCACACTGAAATTCCTAAAAATAAATGCCAGAAGAGGGGAATCGAGATACCAGTATATAGAAATATGCCTTTTTTAACTCATTATTTCAATTTTGTTATTGTATTAGTTATATAGTGCACACTCTTGACTATCTATTTGAGCTGTTTGTGTGTGGACACACTTGGATGAAATTCATTTGAACTATGTTTGTAGTACGATCCCAGCAGCACGATCTCCCTCACTGTGTCTGAACAATGACAATGTGGGTTAAAACTAAATGTGTTTTTTGGTACATTGTTAATACCAATTATGTGATTTTAACCCTTTCAGGACCGGACTGGTTTGGCCATGGTGTACGTTAAGGACCAGAGCTGTTTTAACACTTTTGTGGTGTTTGTGTTAAGCTGTAATTTTCCTCTCTCTCATTTACGGTTCCCATACAAGTTATATGTTGTTTTTTTCAGGACAAAAAGGGCTTTCTTTACATACCATTATTTGTATCATGTGTTATACCGTATATACTCGAGTATAAGCCGACCCGAATATAAGCCGAGGCCCCTAATTTTACCCCCAAAAACTGGGAAAACGTATTGACTCAAGTATAAGACAAGGGTGGGAAATGCAGTAGCTACTGGTAAATTTCTAAATAAAATTAGATCCTAAAAAATTTATATTAATTGAATATTTATTTACAGTGTGTGTATATAATGAATGCAGTGTGTGTGTATGAATGCAGTGTGTGTATGAATGCAGTGTGTGTATGAATGCAGTGTGTGTGTATGAGTGCAGTGTGTGTGTATGAGTGCAGCGTGTGTGTATGAGTGCAGTGTGTGTATGAGTGATGTGTGTGTATGTATGAATGCAGTGTGTGTGTATATGAGTGCAGTGTGTGTATATGAGTGCAGTGTGTGTATGAGTGCAGTGTGTGTATGAATGCAGTGTGTATGAGTGCAGTGTGTGTGTATGAATGCAGTGTATGTATGAATGCAGTGTGTGTGTATGAGTGCAGTGTGTGTATGAGTGCAGTGTGTGTGTATGAATGCAGTGTGTGTGTATGAGTGCAGTGTGTGTATGAATGCAGTGTGTGTGTGTATGAATGCAGTGTGTGTGTATAAGTGCAGTGTGTGTATGTATGAGTGCAGTGTGTGTGTATGAATGCAGTGTGTGTATGAATGCAGTGTGTTTATGAGTGCAGTGTGTGTGTATGAGTGCAGTGTGTGTATGAGTGCAGCGTGTGTGTATGAGTGCAGTGTGTGTATGAGTGATGTGTGTGTATGTATGAATGCAGTGTGTGTGTATATGAGTGCAGTGTGTGTATGAGTGCAGTGTGTGTATGAATGCAGTGTGTGTATGAATGCAGTGTGTGTATGAGTGCAGTGTGTATGTATGAATGCAGTGTGTGTATGAATGCAGTGTGTGTATGAGTGCAGTGTGTGTGTATGAGTGCAGTGTGTGTATGAATGCAGTGTGTGTGTATGAGTGCAGTGTGTGTGTATGAGTGCAGTGTGGGTATGAATACAGTGTGTGTGTGTATGAATGCAGTGTGTGTGTATAAGTGCAGTGTGTGTATGTATGAGTGCAGTGTGTGTATGAATGCAGTGTTTGTATGAGTGCAGTGTGTGTATATGAATGCAGTGTGTGTGTATGAATGCAGTGTGTGTGTGTGTATGAAAGCAGGGTGAGTGTGTGTGATGCAGAGCCTTGGTGGAGGGTGGGCATTTTTATTATAATTGTTTTAGTTATTATTTTAATAATTTTTTTAGTTATATTATTTTTTATTTTATTATTTTTTAAATATTATTATTTTTTTTTGTATTTATATTTTTTTCGTCCCCCCTCCCTGCTTCATACATGGCAGGGAGGGGGGCTCTCACTCCCTGGTGGTCCAGTGGATGGGCTGTGTAGGAGGGGGGCTGGCAGGAAGTGTTTACTTACCTTTCCTGCAGCTCCTGTCAGCTCCCTTCTCCTCCGCGCCGGTCCAGTCAGCTCCCTCTGCAAGTCCCAGTGTAAGTGTTGCGGCCGCGCGGAGCGTTGCCACGGTAACCCTTACACTTACACTGGAAGCTGACAGGGGAGCTGACTGGACCGGCGCGGAGGAGAAGGGAGCTGACAGGAGCTGCAGGAAAGGTAAGTAAATGCTTCCTGACAGCCCCTTGTCTGTATTATGGCAATGTAAGTTGCCATAATACAGACATTGACTCGAGTATAAGTCGAGTTGGGGTTTTTCAGCACATAAAATGTGCAGAAAAACTCGAGTATATACGGTATGTATTTTAATTTACTTATTATTTGTATTTTATAATAATATATATATACACAATATATATAGTTATTATATATATTATGTATATACTTGTGTAATTTAATTATAAGTGTATTTTTATATTAATTGTATATATTAATATAAAAATACACTTAGTATGAAATTATATATAAGATATATAGATATATATTATATATATATAATATATGTCTATATATCATATATATATATATATATATATATATATATATATATATTTCCTGGCTAATCATGGCAGCATATACACATGGGTTAGCTCCTCCCCTACAGCCGATAGGACAGGGAAACCACCAAGGTTTTAAAAGGAGGCTCCATCCCTAAGGTCCTCAGTCTTTTTCCTGTCCTACAGCCCTTAGGACGTGAGCAATTTTCTCCCTTTACTTACGGACATGTATTTTTTTTATCTTCATTACTTTATTTGCCTGTTTTACTGTAGTACATTATGCAGTTGTGCTTTTATGCTGTGATGCATTTAAGCTTTGATATCTTTAAACTAGTGCATTATACAGCTGTACCTTATTTTTAAGATTGTGGTACATTATGCGGTTGTGCTTTTGCTAGGAAGCATTTAACCCCTTAAGGACCAAACTTCTGGAATAAAAGGGAATCATGACATGTCCCACATGTCATGTGTCCTTAAGCGGTTAAGCTGTGTTGCATTTAAGCTGTGTGTCATTTAAAACTGTTTCATTTAAATTTGCATTTAATACTTTTGCATGTAATACCGCAAGTCATATGAAACTGCAGCACATTTGGAAAACTGCAGTGCATTTGAAGACTGATATATTTTAAAACTGTGATACATTTTGAAAACTGTGTTACCTTTTATATCTTGAGGCCTTTAGACTGTGGTGCAACAGGAGTATCAAGACCAATGATTCAAAAGGTAAAGCACTGAAGGAAGAAGCCTTCTGGACGAAGAGGTGATTTTTTTTTTTTTAGGTCCCAGAACAAGAGCAGTTCCAGGGACAAGTTTCGCCTCTCTTCTGGTGCTAAGAGGAAAAGCACATGAAAAAGGGGCCAACAAGAGGCTAAATGTCAGAGTCTTCAGGATGGAGTCAATCAGATCCATATCTCAAGCAATCTGGAAGGATAATTTCCTTACCTCTATATATTTCAAGGATGCTTACTTTCAGTCCAATCTGCAGAGATCTTCGGCATTAGCTCAGAAGAGAACCTACCATTTGGCCTCAATGTGGCCCCAAGAATCTTTATTTGTGCTTATAGTGTTATTGAGAGTCCAGAACTCCACCTGGTTCCATTATCTGGAGGATCTACTTCTGATAGCCTTAGACCCTCAGAAGGCAGGCACACAGAGGTATATAGTTCTTTCATAACTCCTAAAGTTTGGCTGCTTGATGAATATCAAGAAAAGCAGTTCCAGACCAGCAAAGTGGTTGCCATTCCCGAGTGGAAATCTCTATGCTCTGCTTTTCCCTATCTCGGGAACAGTTACACAGATTGTAAAGGTTTTCTCTCCCAGTTTCTTCATTTCTGCTTGGTAACAGCAATAAAATAGATGCAACTACTAGGAATCCTGGTTTCCACCAGCAGACTTGTCAGATGGGCCCAATGGCATCTCTGGATTCCTTACAGATCCTTCCTATCTTGATCTAACAAGAGAAAGATTATTGGAGTCAGCCACTTACTATGTCCCCATCAGTGGAGTTACACCTTACCCTGGCAGCTGAAAGAGGGATTAGATCTCTGAGTTTCCAGTGAACAGAACCTCATTGGTCGATTATTAGCTCGAATTCCAGTTTTTATAAGATTGGTTGCACAGTGTTTGGACCATGTTGCACAATATTTCCATTCATTTGTATGGAACTAAGAGTCATTTTCAAGGTTCTTCTTCACTTCAGAGGCTTGCTGAAGAATGAGTGGGTCCAAATTTGCTCAAATATCAATGCAACTGTATCCTATATCTACCAAGATGGGTTTCACATATACGTATTGATGGAATTCCAGCCCATAATGATCAGGGCACAGAAGAACAACCAGTGGCTCAGAATACAATGGCTGTTTGCTGGAGCCGAATAACTGTGGACAAGGTGGATTGGCAACCATGTCCTGACGTATTCTAAGGGTTGACGCAGATTGTCTGATACCCTACATAGATCTGATGGCCACTTCTTGGACCTACCAGGTCCAGAAGTATTTTTTACATGCTAGGACCAGAATGCTCAGGTTCAGGATACACTGACTCAAATTTAGAATTTTAGTCTGATGTACATATTTTCCTGTTTTCGACTTTCCTAAAAAGGCAATGCAAAAGGTGACAGTGGAAGACCGTGTCGACTCTAATTTCTATGATAAATAAGATGATTCTGGAACCTCCAAGAGAAATTCCTGTACGTCCAGACCTATTACAAGGCCCCATGACACACCAGGATCCTCAAGTTCTGGTGTTGATGCGGGAGTCCATATTAGTATAGGCATCCCTGAGACGGTCATTGAGATCCTTTTACAATCCTATACAGGCTTTACTAAGCTTGACATGCTTTTGTCTGTTGGAATAACTCTTCGTTCAGGCCTTGAAAGGTTCTGTGTTATAACACTCTAGAGGAGCACTTAGCTGCACTTTGCTTCATATAGGCATTGATTGAAATCATGCCTCCACTGAGTGTGGTGAAGCCAATAAGTGACGTACCACTGGTCTCACGGGCCCTGACTGAACCATTATTCGAACCTCTAGAAGGAGCTTCCATGGTGGTAGCACAGAAAGTGCTGGTGGCTGGTACCCCAGCAAGGAAAATGGGTGAAAATGGCTTGATCCTGTGAACCCCCTTTCACTACTTTTCAACAGATATGGTCGTCTTGCATTTGGCACCTGAAGATCCTGCCTATGGTGACTGCTTATCTAAGTCATTCTCTACCTCTACTGAAGGGTACCGATTGAGCGTTGATATCCCTGGTGCTTTGCTTCATGTAAGCAACAATTGAACTCAAGCCTCCGCTGAGGGTGTTGAAACCAATATGTGACGTACCACTGGTCTCACAGACTCTGACTGAACTTCTAGCAGGAGCTTCCATGATGTTAGCCCAGACGTTGCTGTTGCTGGTGACTGGTACCTCAGCAAGGTGAATGTGTGCACTTAGCTGCACTTTGCTTCATATAGGCATTGAATGAAATCATGCCTCCACTGAGTGTGGTGAAGCCAATATGTGACATACCACTGGTCTCACGGGCCCTGACTGAACCATTATTTGAACCTCTAGATGGTGCTTCCATGGTGGTAGCACAGAAAGTGCTGGTGGCTAGTACCTCAGCAAGGAAAATGGGTGAACTCCAGGCTTGATCCTGTGTACCCCCATTCACTGAATTTCAACAGGATATGGTTGTCTTGCATGTAGCACCAGAGATCCTGCCTAAAGTGAGAGCCTTTCAATGCCATTCTCTACCTGTACCAAAGGATTTGGGGCATTCTCCACTAGTACTGTTACAGCATCTCGTGGGCTTCCATGGCAATGGTCGCTGCTGAAACTTTGTAAAGTTGGCATTTGGACCTCTTTGAACTAGTTTGTCCTGCATTACATATTGGACATTGAAGCAATTAATGAGGCACAATTTGGACGTCACGTCCGTTCTCTACCTGTGCTGGAGGGTATCAGGGCACTCTCCTCTCATGCTGTTGCAGCATCATGGGTTGCCATGGCAATGGTTTCTGCTGACACTTTTTGTAAGCTAGCATTTGAACCTCTTTAGACACGTTTGTCTGGCATTTCATACTGTTAGTTAAAACAGTCTATGATGCACAATTTGGTAGTCAAGTACTTAACTCAGTTCATTCTTCTATCTATGTTGAATTATTCTGATTATTTGATTGGCTATTCTGTCCCTCCCTTTGTAAGCTTGGGTATTCCCCATGTGTATATGCTGCCATGATTAGCCAGGAAAGTGGAAAATGTATTCATACTTACCGTAATTTTCTTTTCCTGGCTATTATTCATGGCAGCATATACTTCCCACCCATTAATGTCTCTATTTATGTACTGTAGAGCTTGTAAACTGACTGAGAACCTTAGGGATGGAGCCTCCTTTTAAAACCTTGGTGGTTTTCCTGTCCTATCGGCTGTAGGGGAGGAGCTAACCCATGTGTATATGCTGCCATGAATAATAGCCAGGAAAAGAAAATTACGGTAAGTATGAATACATTTTCCACTATATATACACACATATATAATTATATTTTTATTAACATAAAAAAAATAAAAAAAAAATATTTTACACATGCAGGGAGACTGCCTGTCAGCACAATGCTGATCGCCGCCGGGGGAATGACGGCGATTGGGTAAGTACATATTACCGTTATGACGGTTCAGGACCGATTTTTCCGATGACGGTCCTGAACCATCAGCGGTCGGGAAGGGGTTGTAATGGATCACCTAGCACCCCGACTGGGCACCTCCGTTGACGGACACTTCCTAGCTGACGCAGAGGACCATAAGCACCATACCGGACACCACAACCACCGCAGACTCCACAACCGTCTTCCTTCCACCCTGGATCAACCTCTGTCCTCCAGGACGTGTGGGAAAGACCTCTCCTCCAGGAGAGCGTATTAGGAACAGCTCCTAAAAGAGCTAAGGGATTAGAGCGCAGGGGAGTATACAAAGTATAGCAATCCCCAGTGTGAATATAGCAATTCCCTACAATAACAGACAAGGCTACGTATTGAGGGTTAAGCAGGAACAGAATGAACTGAGGATTTATTGTCTCTTTTATACAAGTTTTCCCACGAGGTTACCACCCATGTGGACCTTATGGAACACAGGACACAAAGTTACAAAGCCAATCAAAACACTCTTGTACAGTTAGGCACTCCCAGATAATGTACACAAACTCTCCCCTCTGCCTGTGATACAATTACCAAAAACAATGGACCAACTCAATAACCCACAGGCAGAAAACACACACTTTTCACAAAACACAGAAAACAACAACATATCCAAGCAAAGGTTATACATCCCTGGATAGCCCTGATCTGGGTGAACAACATATCCAAAAATCAGAGCAGGGGTTCAAATGTTTTGTGGAAGTCACATTTGACCGACCGCAAGCATGGTTTTCATGCCCAAAAGAGTTCCACAGATTTAGGCTGTGCGGCCGGTCTATCTTCTCCTCTATCCTGGAGATAATTGGCTTAAGTGGCTGTGGTAACTTAATTGTCTCCAGGTACAGGAAATATATCTAAGTCAAAAACAGTTACAAAAACCACATAAAAATACATAACTCTTATAACACAATGTTTAACCTATATGTCCAACATATCCCCAGATAGCTTGGATCTGAGCGCTCAATATGTCCGAAAAGCACTCAGATCTCATGAATACAGTTGCATCACCATGGGGTTAAACAGTAGTAAGGGCTGATGAGAGATTGAGGAAGGACAAAGCAGCCAGTTTCAACTGGTCTGGTAGTGTCCCTGGGACAACACCCTGCTGGAGAAAAATAGGACAGGAAAAAGGGGGAGGGGAAGAGGCACATTTTCCCATGGAAGTCCCTTTTTAGCATGTCTTTATGCAGGGCCCATAGTCTTGGGGCTTGAGCCTGTCAATCAGGCCCCTCTAGAAGCCAGTGGCAAAGGATAGTTCATCACAGGGGTTAATATCAGATGGGGTGATATGTGTAAGCACCTGGCATGTGTAACAATGTCTGATATTTTCCACCAGTGTTACAGTTACATTCTGGACACCAATACTACATTAATATATTTAATAGGTTTTACCTCATTAATATGCTGTATTTATTTGCATGCTCAAATCTAATAGTTTTTGCCTAAAAAACAAATGTTTTGCTGAATCCTGCACCAAAAACCTGCCTCCTTAGCCACATCCCCTCACTCCAGAAAAATACTTCCTTATCAAATGTGTGCACACAGCTCAGCCACTGACGGCACTGAATGATCTGAGTTAAAAAACAACCTGCATTAGAAGGTCACCTGGGGAGACATATAGTAAGAATATTACTACCTGTTTGCAGTTTATCTGACTGTCTGCAGCAAGGCTGTGAATTTAATTTAACTCACTCTCAACCGTGACAGTGGCTTTTTAAGTTCAGCCAGATACCAGAAATCTTCTATCTTCCAGGCTGCCTATATTAAATTTGGCACAGTTGTGTGTACAACCTGGACTATTCTCAATCTTCTTCCTGAAATTATAAATCAGAACACCACACCTAGCCTTTTTCATAAAACTGCAAATTGAGTTGTACAGAAGCTGGTGTAAGTCATTGTTTACTTGTTTGTCTGTAAAGCAATTCCTCTCGTCCTACATGATGATTGCTGCTGTGGGGGATAAAACGATTCTCTCAGCCATATCCATCAAAGCAGCACTATGGGAATGTCCCCGCCCCAACACTTGGACAGGTGATAAAGAAAGGATAAATGATTAGGTCCTTCCTCCCTCTCCTCCCCTATCTTTTTTCCTGTTGGGACAGGTTGCGTTCACTATTTTATTTTTTATATTCAGCTTATCTGGGGTCTTTTGGCTTCATGCCTATGGAAGTTCAGCCTCTCTACCTGTTGGAAGCCTCAGGTGACACCCTGAGGACCCTCCATAGTGACTGGGAGGATGTACAGCTGGATTGACAAGGTATGGCAGTGTAACATATTCATCCTCACCTTGTGGTATCTGCGGTTGTAATTGCCTTCCTGACAATAACGGAAATGCCGCTCAGCAGCCATGCGCCAGTATACCTGGCTCCTGCAACATGTTGGTGGACGCCGGCCGCTGCGGATCCACGCCATTTTATAGCCCCACATGCGGCCATGCTAATGACGATGTCTGGGGTCAAAGGCTGGTTACGGCCAATCGGATCTGTAGGAGGCCTATTTAAACACATTTTTACTTCTTCTCATGGTCCTGTTGTGGTTTCCCTTAGTTGGTTATCCGAGAGTGTGTTCCTGAGCGTTTATTTATGGTTATTGACTTTGACTTTGTTTTGACTTCCCTGAAATCTGGTATCCTTGACTTTTGGCTTTCTCTCATCGTTGTGTCTCCTTCTGTGTCCCTGAATTCGGCAAGTATTCTGACTATTCTCTAGTACGTTAAGTCCGGATATTCTGATGCCCTGTAAGACGTTACCTTTAGTCCTAGGTGTGATATAATTCTGCGTGCTGGATCTACTAGTAATCCTGACAGGCAGCAGCTTCTGACCAGCATGGATTTCTCATTCCTATTGGATGTTTTCATATTGAGGGCATCGTATTGTAGGCATTGGCGCATCTTGGTATCCAAATTTTCTCCAAATTAATCTCTTAGTCTTCCAGTCCGAGGCAAGAGGGGAGTGAGGATGTCATTCATAATGTTTCTTAAGGTAGCCTTTTTATTTCCCTCCATAATTTTAATTTACAGTTTTTTTTCTAATCTTAAAGTAACAGCTACTATAACTTAGAATTTTCATCTATATGTGTCTGACCTGTGAATGTGGACCTTTTTGTGGGAGAGTTGACCCAATTTTTTTCCTGCCCTAATTTTCATTTATTGTTTTACTTGTTTATTTAATAAAATAAAAAAGGCAACAGTGTCCTTTTAAAAACGGAACAATGTCCTCTAAAACCGGAACACGTTTCACCTCTTCACTGTGGCTTCTTCAACCGGAGAAATTATTTCAAAGTCCCTTGGTTCCTTATCCTTCTTAAATACCGCTAAAAACAGTGGGTGAAGGGTCAAAGCAGGTGTACCGCACACGTTGTTACCACCCACAGGTAGAGCGTGTGCGGTCCATGCCTCCCTCTCGCCTCACAGTTAAAGATGGCGTTCCGGTTTTAGAGGACATTGTTCCGTTTTTAAAAGGACACTGTTGCCTTTTTTATTTTATTTTACACTTTATTATAATAAACTTAGCTTTTATTTTACTAATTTATCCTGGTTCCAGAATTCGTTTTAACAGATGGGAGTGCAGTCCCAAACCTGCACAACGCTGTGGAATTGAGTCATTAATACTGACTCCAGATATTGTAAGTACTAACTTGGGAATCTGCTTTATATATTAAGAACAGTATCAGCAATATTGCGCAATCGTTTGTGCTTCCATTCCCCCCTACAGGACAAGAAATTTCGTTCTGATAATAGGGGTGGGTCCTTAACGGACCCAGAAGTGATACACACCAGAGCTGGGTCTATAGCTCTCTGTTTGCGAGTTTAAATATTATTGTATTAATCTCTGTAAAATTATATACAGTCTATACTATGTCAGATTATCTTTTATAGATATCAACGCATTTTTTTCTGGCATTCAAGGGAACACCCCTCAATTTCCCAAAGGTGAATAATTATACAATCTCCATAATACATAAGCGCTTCATTCTTTTTACTGTACAATTTTTCGTTTGTGATTTTAGAAGGTATTGCATGAATACATAGCAGCTGGTTTTTAAATATCTATATGTATGGACAAATTAGAGAAGTGGTAAATAAGCGCTGGTCCTTATCCAATTTCTTGTTTTGCACTTCCTGTAAAGAGTCATCTAATGTTTATACTTCCTTCATTGCAAATTCTATTTAATTTAAAATGTATTATTCCCTGCACTGTTAATAGCGTGCTAGACCCCACAGAAGCTGTATATGATTAGAGAGCAGGCAATAAGAACTTTTTTTTTGTCAATCTTTCTTTTATTAAGGCATGTGAGGTGGGTTACAGAATGGAGAAAGGGGAAACGTACGAGTGGTATGCAATAAAGGGTCAATACAGCAATAACATTGAATTACATTTCCGATATAGTAATGCCTCATTTTTGATTTTTTGTTGTTTAACGAAAACATATTATAAACAGGCTTATATTCCCCCACATGTCAACGATTTAAAGAGTTGGGTGAGAAGATGAGGGGGACAAGTGTGCATGCATGTTTGCAAAGGTAAACTTAATGTGCAGGTTACAGACAGGTTTAAGCTCCTCACACGTTATCATAACATGTGAGCTTAGTGTGCACATTATAAACAGGCTTAATCTTACTAACATGTCACGAGGGTTACGAACTGTAAATAAGTCTTACTCGCCTGACCAGTCACAGTGTGCTATAGCAAACAATAATACATAACAAATAATAGGGTGAGACGTACAATCTGTCACATGCAACACTCTCGCATGGCGGAGACACGCCAAGTGGGCTATAGGCTGGGCCAAGAGATATTGTGTGCACTGCGGTAGGATTAGGGCGTAAGATAGCAGAATTGCGAGACCAACATGGGTAATATAGAAATGAAGACTAAAGAAAAGATAAGAAACAAATAGTAAAACGAACATGGGAGGTAGACAGCATGGAATCATGGTCATATAACTGGCTGGTACCCTGGATACACTGGGTCTGGAGAGAGTCCGTGTGTGGCGTTTAGCCTATGCCACTTAGAGTCCAAGTATAATGAGGGCGCCTGAGAGCAGTCTCGGTTTCCCTCATCTGCTCACTCCGTGCGCGTTTCTGCGGCATGTGTGTCTCTGCTCCCCGGGTTGCAGCGCTCCCTCTGGGCTTCCTGGGTGTCCGTCGCCCAGGCGCCATGTTTCTTCGGCCCGAGGCCTTAGCAGGGGCTCGTGCCACATGTCCATTGACCCCATCAACAGGGTCGTGGGCCCAAAGGTCCCCTTGGGTGTATGGGTGGCGTGGAAGGATTTCCTCCGGATGAACCCCCAGCTCGGAAGAAGTGTGCATGGGCCTGTCGATGGCATGGTCTCCCCATGTGGTGTGGTGCGTTGAACGGGTAGCCCGGGATTTGCACAGGAGTGTGCCCTGGAAAGCCTCTTTCTCAGCTCCTAGTCGGCATTTGGGTTTAGACACGGCCCGTGTAGGTAGCTTCAGCCGCCTCCCATGCCTACTTGCGATGCATTGTCTTCTCAGCTTTATCAGTGGGAGCTTTGGAATAAGAACTTTTAAAGTAAGTTACATCTAATTTAAAGTGAAACCATTTTTTTTTTCATTCATGGTGTGTGAGTCACAGTCAGGGGAGGTGTGACTAGGGCTGCATGGACAGAAACAAAAGGGATTTAACTCCTAAATTACAGAAATTTGAGCAGTGAGACTGCAGGATCATAATCTATACACTAAAACTGCTTCCTTAAGCTGAAGTGGTTTTGATGAATATAGTGTCCCTTTAAGATCCCAAAAAGAATGCAACCTTGAGCTCAATTGCCTCCTCTTCACCAAAGAGTCATTACAAGTGTTGGGAAACCATTACTCTAGATGCCAGCCACAAGTGATTGGGAGCAAACTTAGACTCTCTTTATGTGCGAGGAAAATGGTATCATGGCAGGAAGACAATTCCATCGAACATCCTAGAGCTACAAGCAATTTGGTTAACCCTTCGTCACTTTGCCATCTTCTGGGTGAAGGTAAGAGTGTACAATACCTCTGTGGTCTCTTATCTGAATAATCATGGAGGCATGATGAGTCAAGCTCTAATAGCCATCCTTCATCCTCTTATGAATAAGGAGGATCCAGGAGAATGGTCATTATCAAATAAAGCTTTATGTCATGTTTCAAACCTATAGGGAAGGACTTAACCTTCTGGGAAGGACTTAATGGCAACCTTTAGCAACATGCAGGGGTGACTAAACAGTCCTTGGAGCTTCTAATTGGGATATACCTTACCTCCCGTCCCACTAATTTTTCTTCTATTCAAGAAGATTCAGAGGGAGAGAGGGAGAATTATTGTGATTACCTCATACTGGCCAAAGAGACCATGCAGGACAATACCTTTTGATAGGTTTTTGATACAAGGATTGATTTTTAAAACAGCTTTCATGAAGTGTATAATATGCTGATGATGTGCGCTTCTAGTTCCAGTAAGTGCAGAAACTTGTACTTTTAGAGTATTGAGTCCTACGCCCTTGTCCAAACATGTAAGAAGCTCAGTATATTAGCTGCAGAGGGGGATGACACATAATCTGAGTGTGAGGCAGCCCATTTGGAAAAAAACATTCCAGATTCTGTAGTAAGCTGAGAAAGCAGATATTTTCATTGTATTAAGCAATGTAGAGACCACAAGGGATGATAATGCCTTTTCTGCTAATCTTGTCCTTTCCAATGCCACGGGATGGAGAAATCGATACTATGGATGCAATACGAAACACTAAGACAGAAGATGAGGCTCTTTCAGTAGTTCCAGTGGTGGATGCTGCCAGAGGGACAGCAGAAGTGGAAGCCAGGGTCACGGCGATCCCTCTCTCCATGTGAAAGATGGGAGATCAAGATTCTGCAGGTGGGCAGGACTTAATCCTGCACCGAGATTGATACATTAACGGTCATTCTTGACAATGCTCAGAACCCAGTGAGACTTCACAAGCATGATCCATATACCAAAACTGCTTCATTAAGCTAAAGTTGTTTTATTGACTATAGTGTCTCTTTAACGTGACATCATTAGCTCCTTTTGTCATGGTTGAGATTTACCCATAAGGCAAAGAAGTCCCTACTTACAGGGTCATTCACTAAAGTGAAAATTCAAGTTGAATTTCACATTTAAAGGAACACTATGTCTGCTAAATGAGCTACTTACTTGGGGAAAATCTAGCGCACTCCCTTATCCACTAAACGGCTACGGTTTAGTGGATAAGGGAGTGTGCTGTATTTTATTTTTTACTGTACTTATTGGCCCCTAGCAGCACCCTATTTAAGCATGTTTAGGTGAGTGCAGCCAACCCCTTGTTTTCTCATATATATATATATATATATATATATATATATATATATATATATATATTGTGTACGGGATTATGGAAGGGGCGCACATTAAACTGTGTGTAATTTTAATATATGAGAGTCGGTTGAGGTGTGCCGAAACCGACGTGAGGTTAGGCCTGCAAAAGAGGGCCCACCCAGGTATAATGATATATGAAGAGGGTGTGGTGGGAGGGAATTTCCGAAATCGTCGCAGACAGGTGAGTAAGGGGATTTGCTGGGTTTAAATAGCCATAAAATCCCTCCCACAACTTCAGGCATACGCCTTCTATTTGTGTACGGGATTATGGAAGGGGCGCACATTAAACTGTGTGTAATTTTAAAATATGAGAGTCGGTTGAGGTGTGCCGAAACCGACGTGAGGTTAGGCCTGCAAAAGAGGGCCAAAAAAGTGTGTGACATTTATTAAACATAACAAATCATTTAGACATATTATAGAAAGCGAGCCTGATTTCTTTCTGGATTTGGAATGAACCGGTTGTATGCCGAGGACTTCCAGCGACCCATCTTCTCTACAAGATGAGTTGGAACTGGATGACTTGAGGCTGCTGTGGCGGCCCTAACACGGAATGAATGTACCGAGAAGGAACTTCGGATTGAGGCCAAGACTAACAAACAAGGAGCGAATGTGTAGCATGAACTGTTTGAGAGATGTGGCAAAAATTGTACGAGCAACCATTATAATCGGAACGCATTAGTATCTTGAACCACATACAATACTTACACATATCGTAAGCTGTAGAGTACGTTTGCTTAGTATTAGTGGACAAATCTTACCTGCATAGACTCTAACTTCAGGCATGATTGATACCTTTTTTGACCTGCAGAGGAAATCTGGACTGCGTGTTCTTTATCTCAACCGTTACGTTTAAGCAAGGTCCGACTTCAGGACTTCGGAAGTGGCTAAAGCGGAGGAAACTGCAGGGGAACTTGAGACGTCAGGGTTAGCGTTTATTAAAGATAATACGATACCTGGAGCTAGTTCTTGTAGCATGCTGTGAGGAGGAAGGAAACGTAATAAGTTTAAATTATGCAAAATTCAGAAGCCCATTGAGCTTTCTCGTGAAGTAGAGCTGCTAGCTAATGGGTACCAGTAGGTGAAGATAAGGACTATCCCGTAAGAGTTGAGGCCGTGCTAGTAGCCCTGTGTTTGAGAGACGCCCTACCTACGACTTGGGTCATGTGGACATGTATCATCTATGCGCGGCAGGGTATTAACTTCTTGTGGAAGAGCGTCAACCTGACCGCACACGTGCGATTACCTGCATGTAACCATAGCGAAAAAGGACTGAAACAGGCGCCTGATGAAACTGCCGTGATGTGAATCGAAGAACAGAATGCGAAGCCGTGACCCACCGTAGGGAAATGTTTGCACGAGAGAGGAACCTGAAAGAAGCTTTGACTAAATTCGAAGACGATATGTGCTCGTATAGCAAGTACCCTATAGCAGTTACTTGGTGAGCATGAGATCGTAAAAGATTGTACTCCAGGATGCGTAAGGTGTTACGCCTTAAATCAAAACATCCAGCATGACCGAAAGTAACTCCCGATGGACTACTTAAGCATACATAAAGAGAAGCGTGAACAACGACCAATGCGTGACTAATGAATTGACTGCGCATGGAGGACCCTGTGGATGTCAGGCGTGCAGACAAGTCCCTAATTAGTAGATTAAGGATTCGAATTGTATTTGTTTGGCCAAAAAAGGAGGCGGAGTGATGCCTCGATGTTCGAAATGAAACAAGCGGGAATTCTGTACACCCGGTCCGATCAGATCGCTAAAGCTTATCCTGCATTGCTTGTATAAGTGACGCCGACGTGAAAATAGAGTGATAGCGTGAGTTGAATAAACGGTAATTTAGAACTCAATGTACCAAAGTGCCCCCAAAACGTTGCGAAGAAATAAACGGTATATCCGTAATACATGAGTCCGGAAGCAGTCACTGTACGTCACGTCAGCGCCTGGAGGACCCGACGATGGTCCAATACGAGGCCAATCTGTACAAAATGTGGAGGGCAACGTGAGACCCAACATACCTATTTGACTGAATATAAGTAAGAAATGCCTGAAACAAGTCGCCGGAGGAACCGCTGGTCTTGGTGTCTGGACTGGGCACGTGGTGTACGTGGTACCTAAGGATCGCCAGTGAGCGACAGGTTGGGGTAATATATATATATATATATATATATATATATATATATATATATATATAGGTATCCTCGTACTGCTAGAACTAAGCATCTAGCAAACCCATGGCCCGTAAGAGATGACGTATTGAAAGCACCGGAGTAGCCGGGAACGATAGTTCTGAAATACCGTTTTGCATCAATGTAGGAGTATGTAGCGCACGATCGAAACTAAGGCGGGAAATAAAGCGCTAGGATACCTGCAGCGGTTATGAGATCTAAAACACAGTGAATATGCTCGACGGGTGTGGGGTGTGCCGCCCCCCCCCCCCCCCAACTTACTAGGAGCGCGAGCGTGAGTGCGTGTGTGTGTGCTGGCCGACTAGCTAGTGCCGCAACGCGGCGAAACGATTACACTAGGTTGGTGACAGGTGAGGCCCTGCTAGTTGCCAAGCGGCTTGAGAGGCTCTATCTATGCGTTGGCGTGAGGGGGTAGCGTGGCCACTGAATGAGGTGGCGGGGTGTCGGCCTCTCGGTGACAGTTAAACATAAGATAGAATGGGAGTGACGGATGAGGCCCTCTCTATGCCACAATGCGAGGCGACTAACTATGATTTGGCCCAAGGGGCATAGTACCTCCAAGTATGAGGATGGGTGTTGGCCTCGCGGGACCACTAACCTATGGCGAAGAAGCCAGGGGGAATAACAACTAGTGGACACCTAGGAACCTAACAGCCAACAGTTGCTAACTAAGATGGAAGGTTAGGTAGTGAGAGAGGACACACTACAGAACGAAACGTGGGTAGTAATGAGTTAGGATCGTATGGTCTGAGCGAAACTGGAGTGCCCAGTGAGCATGTGGGGTCCAGATGGTCGGGACGTATAAAACGGGAATGCGTGTACGATCGTATGTATGGCCCTCGGGGCTCGTGGTGCCAGACCGTGGCCTTGATTCGAAATGTACTGCGAATAAACTTTTTTTTTTTTTGTTGGTTTTTTTTTTTTTGCGTAATATATATATATATGCTGACCTTGTACATAGTATAGTTAAAACACGTACTAGCCGTTGCCGAGGCTCGCTCACCAGAACTGCAGTGTGAAATGAGATGCACTTGACCGGTAACATATGTGCTTGTCTGCGTAGGAGTACGCCGGGTTTTAATTTAACGCATATTGCTATGCTGACTGAGGATGAATTAGGACTGGTACAGACAATGCTTTGTTTGTAGCGTAAATGCAGTGATCCAAAGACCCACACAATGATGAGCGGGTGAAAGAAAGCCAGTGCGGCGTTCTCTGCAATCTACCTATGATCGGTGCTCCTAATCGGATGCCCGTATGACTTCCTGCAATGCCACCTGCATGTTAATCAAGCCCTCTGTGGGGATTATGTTTATGTATGAAGGATCTAACTGTGCAGAGGGAAGCCTTCACTCCGTTGTAACTCGTCATGAATGTGCAACCGTGCACAGACAATGGGAGAGGGGGGAGTGGGGAGAAGAGGGGGATCACCTTCCCACCCAGTATACAGACAGTGTAATGTAGACAAGACACTGTATACAAAGACTATCCGTATGCAGCGTGTGAGCGGCTCTAAGTCTGTGCGTTGCAGGTAGCGCAGGAAGAGTGTAATAGTATTCTAATGCTGGAGAGTTAGCAATCTAACAGGTGTGCAGATCCATGACATATACGCAGACATGTCCGTTAAATGTAAGCCTTTTTTCGGTTCAGTATTAGTGGATTTTGAGTTCACATGTGAGGGCAGATGACTGAGCTCTTCTAAGCATTAACGACCCAGTTTGGATCTTTAATTTTCTAGAATGTTTTAAAGCGCGTAATGTACCAAATCCCCTGATGTCAAAGTTGTCTGCTCACTATTTAGTGAATAAACGCCCATGTGTGGGTATCATCTTGTCCTCTTTGTCTAAATCACTGTTGATGTAATGAAAAGCAGCAAGACTGCAGATCAATCGCACAATCCACCATGTGACGAAACTCTGCACCTACCTGAGCAGTGTTAACGAACACAGAGTAAAAATGAACCAGGCATTTTGCCAGTAGGATTTAGAGATGGGGCATTAAAACTTTCAAACTCGATGTATTATCGGACTGTGTCCCAGAATTATGAGACAGAGAACTCTGGGAAATGTAGTCGAACAACAGCTGGAGATGGCAGTCTTCAAGCACTGCTTACAGTATGTGGAGCAAAAATTTTTGGTTTTCATATATAATTAGGGCAAGCTTTCATGTTCTATAAAATAATTCGAATGCAGAATTTCGCCAAAAACATCATATATAAAGGAATTTGAAGTCCGTTGTGCTAGGAAATGTATGTAACTTATAGATGTGTATGATGCAATGCATGCACTTGCCTCACCTGTGTGCGTTATGTCTAAAATATATATATATATATAGCAAAGCATTTACTGAGTCACGGCTGGAGATTGGCAATTAAACTCGATCTGTGGCACTCGGGGGACGGAGAATTCATTTAACACTCTCCATCCACCACCAGAAATCCCTCTCCGCTCATGGAGTAAAAGTCGAATGTATTTGCAAACATGTCCTCCCCATTAAACGGATATAATGCAACATTTTACTATAGTTATTTCAGGGAAACGAAAAAAAAAAAATTAAAAAAAATAATCATATTGAGGTGTAACCAAACGATTTCACAACTGTCAGTATGTTATAAAACACACAAAAAATAAGTACTGTATACGTGTGCTCGCATTAACCCGGCCAACCCCCATGAGAGTGAAACAAGCATGTAAAGGTCATAAGTTTTAATGCATTCATTGACCAGCGTGCGTGAAGCATAGACTGATAGAATCACACCAACATTTATATGTTTTTGCGTGCCGAGACGAACTGGCTGTACAGGGAATGGAAAACCGTCAAGTGAACATGCGTACGGAAAGGATGTATATAACGAAGATCATCCGAATGGACTTACGGTTTGAATCGACGGATGGCTTCCAATGCGTACGAAAATACTCACAAACCGGCGGGCTGTGTACGAGCGTCGCGGCAGACTGACGTCAGAGGTCTGTGAAGCAGAAATGAAGGCGGGAATTTCCGAAATCGTCGCAGACAGGTGAGTAAGGGGATTTGCTGGGTTTAAATAGCCATAAAATCCCTCCCACAACTTCAGGCATACGCCTTCTATATATATATATATATATTTAGGAGTCTAGCCAACTCCTTGGTTTTGCATCCCTCCCTGTCACAGGTGCCTCATCACAGGGCCCTATTTAGCCTTGTGCTGCAGAGAACTCGAGACGGAATCCCCCCCCCCCCCCCCCCCCCCCAAGTAAGTAGCTCATGAAGGAGACATTTGGCTGTTAGAGTAGGAACTGCCAAAGATGGGGTACATTGAAGTTGTGGCAGGCTTATGCAATGTATGATCATATAATGTAACTAAGCCCCTTATTATTGTTTGCTTAGATTGGGTGTTTTTTTTTGTTTGTTTTTTTTAAATAACAAAATCTGTCAGCTCCAAAGTAGCTGTTTAGTGGATAAGGGAGTGCACTGGATTTTCATTTTTACTGTACTTGTTGGCCCCCAGCAGCACCCTATTTAAAGGGACACTATAGTCACCTGAACAACTTTAGCTTAATGAAGCAGTTTTGGTGTATAGAACATGCCCCTGCAGCCTCACTGCTCAATCCTCTGCCATTTAGGAGTTAAATCCCTTTGTTTATGAACCCTAGTCACACCTCCCTGCATGTGACTTGCACAGCCTTCCATAAACACTTCCTGTAAAGAGAGCGCTATTTAGGCTTTCTTTATTGCAAGTTCTGTTTAATTAAGATTTTCTTATCCCCTGTTAAGTTAATAGCTTGCTAGACCCTGCAAGAGCCTCCTGTACGTGATTAAAGTTCAATTTAGAGATTGAGATACAATTATTTAAGGTAAATTACATCTGTTTGAAAGTGAAACCATTTTTTTTTCATGCAGGCTCTGTCAATCATAGCCAGGGGAGGTGTGGCTAGGGCTGCATAAACAGAAACAAAGTGATTTTACTCCTAAATGACCGTGAATTGAGCAGTGAAATTGCAGGGGAATGATCTATACACTAAAATTGCTTTATTTAGCTAAAGTAATTTAGGTGACTATAGTGTCCCTTTAAGCATGTTTAGGTGAGTGCAGCCAACCCCCTGTTTTCTTAGTTACAGAATATGATCATACATTGCATAAGCCTGCTAAAATGTCAATGTACCCCTTTTTGGCAGGTCCTACTCAGGGCCAGATTAGGAGCCCAGTGGGCCTGGTGCTGACAATTATAAGCTTGGCATAAATGTGTCTAATGACGCACTTGCTCCACTCTTTCTAAGGACTGTCCCCTAGCACTCACAGGTCTCCTTACAGTCCACACAATTGTTGTTCCTCTAAATCCCTCTTGAGTTTCCATACTTAAGCAAGAGTATGTGAAAAGTAGTTAGGGTTGCCACCTTTCTTGAAAAAAATACCTACTAATTTACTTAGTACTAATTTGCATAATACATTTTGTATGTGTGACATCACATGATGTAAATCACAAGGAGTGACATAAGAGATAATTCTGTAAAATCACCAAAAACACTACTTACAGTTTGATTCTACTATATATATGGATTGTTCCCAGTGTCTCCCTGTCTCAGTCTCCCAGTGTCTTAGTGTCCCTATGTATCACAGTGTCCCCATGTTTCCAGTATCCCCATGTCTCCCAGTCCCCAAATCCCCCAGTGTCTCAGTGTCCCCAGGTCTTCAGTGTCCACTATTTATCACAGTGTCCCCTGTGTATCACAGTGTCTCAGTGCCCCATGTCTGCCAGTGTCCCCTTGCGTCTTAAAGTTGCCCAGTGTCCCCATGTCTCTCAGTGTCCTGTAGTGTCTCAGTGACCCCCTAGTGTCTGTGTCCCCAGGTCTCCAGTGTCCCCTATGTATCACGGTGTCCCCTGTGTATCCCAGTGTCTCAGTGCTCCATGTCTCCCAGTGTCCCTTCGTGTCTCAAAGTCGCCCAGTGTTCCCATGTCTCCCCCAGTGTACCCATGCCTCTCAGTGTCCCCTAGTGTCTCAGTGACCCCTAGCATCTGTGTCCCCATATCTCCCAGTGATCCTTAGTGTCTGCGTCCCCATGTCTTCCAGTTCCCCATGTCAATAGGGGCCCAGAGAGACATTGGGACACTGTGAGACATGGGGCACTGAGACACTAGGGGACACTGGAGAAACTGAGACACTTGGGGACACTGGAAGACATAGAAAAACTGGGGGAGGTATGGGGACACTGAGTGACTTTGAGACATGAGGGGACACTGGGAGACATGGGGCACTGAGACACTGGAACACAAAGGGGACACTGAAGACTTGATAAAGACCTGGGTACAGATCGAAACGTTGCGGTGCCCAATAAACCTGCATAAATCAGAGTGAGTGCCTGAGATTTTTATTTTATACTAGGGGACACTAGGAAACATGGGGACACTGAGACACGAAGGACACTGAGGAACTACGGAAACCAGGAGACATGAGGCACTGAGACACTGTGATACATATGGGACACTGGAGACTTGATAAAGACCTGGGTACAGGTCGAAACGTTGCGGTGTCCAATAAACCTGCATAAATCTATCACAGTGAGTGCCTGAGATTTTATACTAGGGGACACTGAGACACTGGGAGACATGCGGACACTGGGAGACATGGGGACACTGAGACACTGGGAGACTAGGGAACTCTGGGAGACTAGGAAACACAGAAACTATGGACACTGAGACACACCAAGGACACTGGAAGACATGGGGACACTGAGAAACTAGGGACACTGGCTGGGAAACAAGGGGACTCTGGGAGTGCCCCATGTTTCCCAGGTCTCAAAGTCGACCAGTGTTTCAGGGTCTCCAGGTCCCCCAGTGTCTCAGTGTCCCCAAGTCTCTCACCGTCCCCATGTCTCACAGTTTCCCCTAGTGTCTCAGTGTCCCCATGTCGCCCATTGTCCCCTAGTGTCAGTGTCCCCATGTCATTAGGACATTAGGGGACTGAGAGACATTGGGACACTGTGAGACATGGGGACACTGAGACACTAGGGGATACTGGGAGATCTGGAAACACTGAGACACTTGGGGACACTGAGAAACATGGGGACACTGAGAAACATGGGGACTCTGAGAGACTAGGGACACTGAGACACAAGGGACACTGGGAGGCATGGGGACACTGAGACGATAGGGGTCACTGGGAGACATGAGACCACTGTGTCGCCAAGTATTTCACCATCCCCATGTCTCACAGTTTTCCCTAGTGTCTCAGTGTCCCCAGGTCTCCCAGTGCCGCCTAGTGTCTCCGTTTTGGCAAGTGTCCCTATGTCTCCCAATGTCCCCTGGTGTCCCAGTGTCCCACAGTGTCTCAATGTTCCCATGTCTCACAGTGTCCCCTAGTGTCTCAATGTCCCCAAGTGTCTGTGTCCCTATGTCATTAGGACACTAGGGGACACAAATACATTGGGACACTGAGACATTGGGACAATGATACACTAGGGGACACTGGGAGATCTGGGGACACTGAGATACTTGGGGACACTGAGAGACTAGAGACACTGGGAGACACACAAGGGACACTGGGAGGCATGGTGACACTAAGACACTAGGGCCTTTGGCTGGTAGACATGGGGACACTGAGAGACTAGGGGCCACTGGGAGACATGAGGCTACTGTGTCCCTAGTGTTTCAGGGTCCCCATGTCCCCCGGTGTCTCAGTGAGACTTCACAAGCATGATCCATATACCAAAACTGCTTCATTAAGCTAAAGTTGTTTTATTGACTATAGTGTCTCTTTAACGTGACATCATTAGCTCCTTTTGTCATGGTTGAGATTTACCCATAAGGCAAAGAAGTCCCTACTTACAGGGTCATTCACTAAAGTGAAAATTCAAGTTGAATTTCACATTTAAAGGAACACTATGTCTGCTAAATGAGCTACTTACTTGGGGAAAATCTAGCGCACTCCCTTATCCACTAAACGGCTACGGTTTAGTGGATAAGGGAGTGTGCTGTATTTTATTTTTTACTGTACTTATTGGCCCCTAGCAGCACCCTATTTAAGCATGTTTAGGTGAGTGCAGCCAACCCCTTGTTTTCTTATATATATATATATATATATATATATATTTAGGAGTCTAGCCAACTCCTTGGTTTTGCATCCCTCCCTGTCACAGGTGCCTCATCACAGGGCCCTATTTAGCCTTGTGCTGCAGAGAACTCGAGACGGAATTCCCCCCCTCCCCCCCCCCCCCCCCCAAGTAAGTAGCTCATGAAGGAGACATTATTATTGTTTGCTTAGATTGGGTGTTTTTTTTTTTTTAAATAACAAAATCTGTCAGCTCCAAAGTAGCTGTTTAGTGGATAAGGGAGTGCACTGGATTTTCATTTTTACTGTACTTGTTGGCCCCCAGCAGCACCCTATTTAAAGGGACACTATAGTCACCTGAACAACTTTAGCTTAATGAAGCAGTTTTGGTGTATAGAACATGCCCCTGCAGCCTCACTGCTCAATCCTCTGCCATTTAGGAGTTAAATCCCTTTGTTTATGAACCCTAGTCACACCTCCCTGCATGTGACTTGCACAGCCTTCCATAAACACTTCCTGTAAAGAGAGCGCTATTTAGGCTTTCTTTATTGCAAGTTCTGTTTAATTAAGATTTTCTTATCCCCTGTTAAGTTAATAGCTTGCTAGACCCTGCAAGAGCCTCCTGTACGTGATTAAAGTTCAATTTAGAGATTGAGATACAATTATTTAAGGTAAATTACATCTGTTTGAAAGTGAAACCATTTTTTTTCATGCAGGCTCTGTCAATCATAGCCAGGGGAGGTGTGGCTAGGGCTGCATAAACAGAAACAAAGTGATTTCAAAGTGATTTTACTCCTAAATGACCGTGAATTGAGCAGTGAAATTGCAGGGGAATGATCTATACACTAAAATTGCTTTATTTAGCTAAAGTAATTTAGGTGACTATAGTGTCCCTTTAAGCATGTTTAGGTGAGTGCAGCCAATCCCCTGTTTTCTTAGTTACAGAATATGATCATACATTGCATAAGCCTGCTAAAATGTCAATGTACCCCTTTTTGGCAGGTCCTACTCAGGGCCAGATTAGGAGCCCAGTGGGCCTGGTGCTGACAATTATAAGCTTGGCATAAATGTGTCTAATGACGCACTTGCTCCACTCTTTCTAAGGACTGTCCCCTAGCACTCACAGGTCTCCTTACAGTCCACACAATTGTTGTTCCTCTAAATCCCTCTTGAGTTTCCATACTTAAGCAAGAGTATGTGAAAAGTAGTTAGGGTTGCCACCTTTCTTGAAAAAAAATACCTACTAATTTACTTAGTACTAATTTGCATAATACATTTTGTATGTGTGACATCACATGATGTAAATCACAAGGAGTGACATAAGAGATAATTCTGTAAAATCACCAAAAACACTACTTACAGTTTGATTCTACTATATATATGGATTGTTCCCAGTGTCTCCCTGTCTCAGTCTCCCAGTGTCTTAGTGTCCCTATGTATCACAGTGTCCCCATGTTTCCAGTATCCCCATGTCTCCCAGTCCCCAAATCCCCCAGTGTCTCAGTGTCCCCAGGTCTTCAGTGTCCACTATTTATCACAGTGTCCCCTGTGTATCACAGTGTCTCAGTGCCCCATGTCTGCCAGTGTCCCCTTGCGTCTTAAAGTTGCCCAGTGTCCCCATGTCTCTCAGTGTCCTGTAGTGTCTCAGTGACCCCCTAGTGTCTGTGTCCCCAGGTCTCCAGTGTCCCCTATGTATCACGGTGTCCCCTGTGTATCCCAGTGTCTCAGTGCTCCATGTCTCCCAGTGTCCCTTCGTGTCTCAAAGTCGCCCAGTGTTCCCATGTCTCCCCCAGTGTACCCATGCCTCTCAGTGTCCCCTAGTGTCTCAGTGACCCCTAGCATCTGTGTCCCCATATCTCCCAGTGATCCTTAGTGTCTGCGTCCCCATGTCTTCCAGTTCCCCATGTCAATAGGGGCCCAGAGAGACATTGGGACACTGTGAGACATGGGGCACTGAGACACTAGGGGACACTGGAGAAACTGAGACACTTGGGGACACTGGAAGACATAGAAAAACTAGGGGAGGTATGGGGACACTGGGTGACTTTGAGACATGAGGGGACACTGGGAGACATGGGGCACTGAGACACTGGAACACAAAGGGGACACTGAAGACTTGATAAAGACCTGGGTACAGATCGAAACGTTGCGGTGCCCAATAAACCTGCATAAATCAGAGTGAGTGCCTGAGATTTTTATTTTATACTAGGGGACACTAGGAAACATGGGGACACTGAGACACGAAGGACACTGAGGAACTACGGAAACCAGGAGACATGAGGCACTGAGACACTGTGATACATATGGGACACTGGAGACTTGATAAAGACCTGGGTACAGGTCGAAACGTTGCGGTGTCCAATAAACCTGCATAAATCTATCACAGTGAGTGCCTGAGATTTTATACTAGGGGACACTGAGACACTGGGAGACATGCGGACACTGGGAGACATGGGGACACTGAGACACTGGGAGACTAGGGAACTCTGGGAGACTAGGAAACACAGAAACTATGGACACTGAGACACACCAAGGACACTGGAAGACATGGGGACACTGAGACACTAGGGACACTGGCTGGGAAACAAGGGGACTCTGGGAGTGCCCCATGTTTCCCAGGTCTCAAAGTCGACCAGTGTTTCAGGGTCTCCAGGTCCCCCAGTGTCTCAGTGTCCCCAAGTCTCTCACCGTCCCCATGTCTCACAGTTTCCCCTAGTGTCTCAGTGTCCCCATGTCGCCCATTGTCCCCTAGTGTCAGTGTCCCCATGTCATTAGGACATTAGGGGACTGAGAGATATTGGGACACTGTGAGACATGGGGACACTGAGACACTAGGGGATACTGGGAGATCTGGGAACACTGAGACACTTGGGGACACTGAGAAACATGGGGACACTGAGAAACATGGGGACTCCGAGAGACTAGGGACACTGAGACACAAGGGACACTGGGAGGCATGGGGACACTGAGACGATAGGGGTCACTGGGAGACATGAGACCACTGTGTCGCCAAGTATTTCACCATCCCCATGTCTCACAGTTTTCCCTAGTGTCTCAGTGTCCCCAGGTCTCCCAGTGCCGCCTAGTGTCTCCGTTTTGGCAAGTGTCCCTATGTCTCCCAATGTCCCCTGGTGTCCCAGTGTCCCACAGTGTCTCAATGTTCCCATGTCTCACAGTGTCCCCTAGTGTCTCAATGTCCCCAAGTGTCTGTGTCCCTATGTCATTAGGACACTAGGGGACACAAATACATTGGGACACTGAGACATTGGGACAATGATACACTAGGGGACACTGGGAGATCTGGGGACACTGAGATACTTGGGGACACTGAGAGACTAGAGACACTGGGAGACACACAAGGGACACTGGGAGGCATGGTGACACTAAGACACTAGGGCCTTTGGCTGGTAGACATGGGGACACTGAGAGACTAGGGGCCACTGGGAGACATGAGGCTACTGTGTCCCTAGTGTTTCAGGGTCCCCATGTCCCCCGGTGTCTCAGTGTCCCCAAGTCTCTCACCATCCCCATGTCTCACAGTTTCCCCTAGTGTCTCAGTGCCCCCTAGTGTCTCAGTTTTGGCAAGTGTCCCTATGTCTTACAGTGTCCCCTGGTGTCTAAGTGTCCCCTAGTGACTCAATGTCCCCATGTCTCACAGTGTCACTTGGTGTCTCAGTGTCCCCAGATCTCCCAGTGTCCCCCAGTGTCTGTGTCCCCATGTCTCCCTGCAGCCTTTCCCCCCCATCCCTCACTTACCTGAGTTGTAGGCTGTCTCTGCAGGCTTGGTGCTGTCTGGACTCTCTGTGCAGAGCTTCTCCCCAGATCAGTGAGTAGAGAGAGGCAGGGAGGGAGATGCTGTAACTTCCTATTTCTGCCTCTACCCACACACACAGCGACCCCTATTGGCCGGCACTGGTATTGCAGAATAATCTCTGTTTATACTGAGACTGACATTTGCATTGCCGTTATTACAGCAGTACCGGCACCGGGTAGGCAGCCTCAAACACCGGAGAAATGCCGGCCAGGTGGCAACCCTAAGAGTAGTGTATAAAAAAAATTAAATAGTTTTTTTACTTTTTTTTTTTAAATTAATGGGCCTATTCCATGGGCATAGTCCTGGAGGTTTCGCTCCATCAGCCCCTATGTTAATCCGGCCCTGGTCCTACTCTAACAGCCTAATTTCTGCTCTTATGAGATTACCCACTTACTTGGGGAAAATTTTTATCTCTGGGGCTCTCTGAAGTACGAGGATAAATAGGGCCCTGGAATGAGGCACCTGTGACAGGGAGGGGTGCAAAATCAAGGAGTTTGCTTAACTCCCAAATATATATATATATATATATATATATATATATATATACATATATATATATATATATTCACACACACAGTGGTACATCAGTTTACAAATTTAGTACGTTCTACGGGTCGTTTCGCATTGCGAAACATTTGTTTCCCATTGGAATGCACTGAAAACCAATTCATGCGTTCAGGAGGTCAGAATTTAGTTTTTTTCAAAGTCTTCTATCTGTTCAAACCTCTTTATAAAGTGCACTTTAAAGACATAAATAGTGTACAGGGACATGATTAATCAAGCAAAAACATTACAAACATCCAACTTCAATTTTTAAAACATCACACATCAACTTTTAAAACATGGCACAGTTTTCAAACGTGGTACAGTACACTTCAACTGTACAAAAATCACACGTCAACAGAGAAAACATAGAAAACTTCAAAACAATTTCAACACTTTTTGGAAGAGGAAGAGGAGGGCAACTGGGCAGCACTAACACAAGCAGGTTCTTCTTCATGTCTAGGCTGTTTTTGTAGCAACCTTCCCATTGCCTGCTGCCTCTGAAAGCATCCATCTGAAAGGGGACATGATGTCAGTGTCAAAACTGTTCACAAGTCTCTGGGCTAGAGCCTTATCTGGGTGGTGCTGCTGTACAAAAGTCTGTAGGTTTACCCACATTTGGCATGTCTCCTTGAGTTCCCTGGAAGAGAGCTGTTCCTCACTCGTTTCCTCCTCAAATGAGATCTGCTCCTTCTTTGCCTCCTTCTGCAATTCCACCAGGTTCTCTGTGGTTCGATCACGGTCGTGTCCCTCCACCAGCTCGCAGACATCCTCCTCAGTCACCTCCAGGCCCATGGTCCTCCCCAAGGAAACAATCTCCTCCAACACTGTTGACTCTGGTGCAGGTGCAGAAGCATCGGAGGCAGGTTTCACAACACAGTCTGGCCACAAGTTGCGCCAAGCAGAATTTATGTTTGTCTGGCTGACCCCGGCCCAGGCAATGGTGATAATCTGCAGACAGCTCACAATTCATGGAGAGTGAGGGTTGATCGATCGGTCATCTCAAAGCATCGCCGGAAAAGCTCCCTTGTGTAGAGTTTTTTTTAAATTGGAGATGACCTGTTGGTCCATTGGCTGGAGTAGTGGGGTGGTGTTAGGTGGAAGGAACATGACCTTGAGGAAGTTAAAGTCCTCCCACAAGTCTACCTCGAGTCCTGGAGGATGAGCAGTAGCATTGTCCATGAGCAGCATGGCCTTTAGCGGAAGGTTATTGTCCACAAGGTACCGCTTTACAGCAGGACCAAAAACCACATTGACCCACTGCACAAACAAGAGGCGTGTGACCAAGCTTTTGGGTTGGACCACCACAAAACGCTCAACTGCTCCTTGTTCAACTTGTGTTTCTTGAAGGCCCGTGGGTTCTCTGAATGGTAGACGAGCAGGGGCTTGATCTTAAGGTCCCCACTGGCATTGGCACAGAACAGGAGGGTTAGACGGTCCTTAATCAGCTTGTGGCGAGGCAATGAGGTACGCTTTGGTATCCTCTTCTAGAAGATCCCAGTCTCGTTGCAGTTGAAGACCTGCTGAGGAAGGTAGCCCTCTGAAACCATAACCTCCAGGAACTCAGCCGCAAATTCCTCAGCTGCAGCAACATCGGAACTTGGGGCCTCTCCATGCCTGACCACGATGTGGATGCCAGATCTGGTCTTCAACCTTTTGTATCACCCCTGCTGTCCTTGAAGACTTCTGCATCGGCTGACGCTCCTGGCTGTTGGTTGAGGAGGTCAGCGTGCAAGGCCTTGGCTTTTTTGCAGATGATCGCTTTTGTTCAATCTAGAACAGGAGCAACTTTTCTACCTCCTCCAGAACAGGTGGCTGTTGCTTGAAGACCCCGGTGACTCCCTTGGCTACCTCTCTCCCAGTTGTCTTCTCTTTCATCTTTAGGATGGTAGCGATTGTGGATGCACTCTTTCCATACTCTATGGCGAGGTCAGTCAATTGCATTCCTCCTTCATGCTTCCTGATGATTTCTTTCTTGACCTCGAGCAGAATAATCTCCTTCTTCCTCTTCCCAGCTTCTGCTGCTTTCTTGGGTGCCATGACACCAGAGTCACTAAGTTGCAGAAAATTTTAAAAAATGCTTTACACCCACATGAGCTGGCATGGAAACCACCCCACAATGCAAAACACACAGTAACAGGCATGCACAGCACATGAGCTAGCATGGAAACCACAGTAAAAGCCATGCACAGCACATGAGCTGGCATGGAAACCACCCCACAATGCAGAACACACAGTAAAAGGCATGCAAACAACTAAGCTCAGCTCCCTACTTTTCCACCTCTAGAGAAATGGACCAAAAAGTCCCAAAACCACTGCAAATGGCTCCAAAACTCACTGCAAAAACCTCTCCAACACCTCCAAACTCACGTGCTACCCAGACTCCAGTATGCAGGAAGGCGGCGCTATAAGCCGGGAATCTTGCTTCTTATCGCAAAAAAAAAATAATTCATAAACCGAGGCATTTTTTTTAATGGATTTCCATTCGTAAACCGAATATTTTGTTTACTGAGGCGTTCGTTAACCGAGGTACCACTGTATATGAAACCAGGGGGCTGCACTCACCTGAACATGCATAAATGGGGTGCTGCTGGGGCCGATTTATACAACACAAGATATTTGAATGTTGGGATGTATATCTTATACAATGCCACACACATACGAATACAGGCACACATACCGTGTTTCCCCGAAAATAGGACCTACCCCGAAAATAAGCCCTAGCCGAATTTTCGGGGTGGGCTGCAATATAAGCCCTACCCCGAAAATAAGACCTAGGCATTTTACCTTTGGCGGGACTTCCTTCTTCTATGAGGAGGGGGAGGAGCGTTGCGGGCCGCGGCATCGCGCAGCGTGATGACGACGTGCGCAGCGTGATGATGACGTGCGCAGCGCCGTCAGTCTGCCTTCACGGATCTTCAGCGGAAGGATCCATTCCGGGCGGTGAGGCACCCAGTGGTCGGACTCTTTGAACTGTGAGTAGATACCGGTATTTTATGCCTGGGACTTAATTAATTAAAGGGGGGGGTGAATTAATTAAAGGGGGGGTGAATTAATTAAAGGGGGGGTGAATTAATTAAAGGGGGGGTGAATTAATTAAAGAGAGGGTGGATTAATTAAAGGGGTGGTGGATTAATTAAAGGGGGTGGATTAATTAGAGGGGGTGTGTGGATTAATTAGAGGGGGGTGTGGATTAATTAGAGGGGGGTGTGGATTAATTAGAGGGGGGTGTGGATTAATTAGAGGGGGGTGTGGATTAATTAGAGGGGGTGTGTGGATTAATTAGATGGGGTGGAATAATTAGAGGGGTGGATTAATTAAAGGGGGGTGGATTAATTAAAGGGAGGGTGGATTAATTAAAGGGAGGGTGGATTAATTAAAGGGGTGGTGGATTAATTAAAGGGGTGGTGGATTAATTAGAGGGGGTGGATTAATTAAAGGGGGGGGGTGGATTAATTAAAGGGGGGGTTCAATGTACATATCGGAACCGTAAATAAATAAGCCCTACCCTGAAAATAAGCCCTAGTGTGTTTTGTGTGACTAAAATTAATATAAGACCCGGTCTTATTTTCGGAGAAACACGGTACATATTGGCACGCGCATATGCACACACTGACATACACACACTGACAATTTCCATATTTTTAGACACTCTCATGATTCCATACCTTTTGGGGGTGATTTATATGTGGCTCAGTGGGATCCTGCTGCTGGTTGAGGCTAATAAGGAATCTCAGGCTGAAGCAGAGTCTCTCCCTTACCTCAACACTCCTGTCTGTGCCTCCTCTTCAGTCTCCCTTCTGCAGCAGGTTTAGTTCATTTAACAGCATTTGCCAAGCGCCTGACTGTTTGGCAGAACTATGAGGAAGTGAGTTCAGGTCACTTCCACCCAGCTCTGCCATACAGTCAGGGGCCTGGCAAATGCTGTTAAAGGATCGCGACACCCGGCTGGCTCCTGATCAGACATGCTCATCGGCCAGCTGTGAAAGCTTTGGTGCTGGCATTGGTACAGCTGATAGCCAGCTTCAGGGTGTTAACACAATGCTGCAGAGGGGAAGGAAATGTGGGCAGCAGCTCTGATCAGAATATATACCAGTGTGGTGATGCACAGTATAGCATCCATCAAAGCATTGGCAAATAAAAGCTTTAACTGCCCATATAGGCTGGATTTGGGGGGTGGCGGGATAGATTTACCATGTAAATAAAACAACTAAAAGATAGGATATTTTGTTAAAGATTTTAATATACAACAATGTCAATAAGTATAAAGACTGCAAAACAGCTTGGGTTTTGTAAGCTAAGCATTTACATTTTGCTTAGCTTTACATTTTGGACTAAGCATTTAATAGGATATAGTAATTTCTGACTAATTAATTTTTCGCAACAAGGAAGTCCAAGAGCAGAGTTAAGATTATGTTTGCGTATGACGAAGTGATACCAGATTTCTTGTAACCTTATGATGGAATCCATTTCCTGGCACTGTTGTAGAGAAAAGACTGTTTTCCTGGAATTTCAGGATGATAAGCACCTGTAAAAATAGATGTATAATTAAAGACAAAACAGTTTTGACTTCAAACCATATCAGTTATTGCTCTCACTCCGATTGCACAATGTTAATTATTTCAATATTTTTCATTAAAATGACACACTAGGCAACATAATCACTTTATCTCATTGGAGTGGATATTGTGCTCTGAATCCCCTGAAGCTGTCCCATTATTCAGTGTTAAACTATTTTTTAACTGAAAGGGGTTTTCAAGCGGTCCATGGTCCCAATCCCCCAGATGGGGAAGCACCCAAGTTATCTGGTAAAATATCCATCAATGTTTCCAGGAGTTTATATCTAAAGTGAAAGGTAGAGAAGCTGGATAATGCAATATTGCAAAAAATCGTATATTTTACCTGTGCCACATATAGAATCTTAAATTAAAAATGTGTGAGCACTTATGCAGACAAAACTCACAGACAGAGCGAATATACAGTAAAAGTCAAGTGTTCGGCTCTATCATCTTGTACTCCTCTTAAGCCACACACCACTAATACTGCAAGCATGTTCCATCTACTGAGATGCAAATACACACAACCACCCGTGAACAAAGTGATTTGTGTAAACAAAAAATAAAAAACTTAACTTATAGGTACACAGCTTCCCAAGGTTATTTCCCAGCTGATAACCATATGACAGAACTGTGTGAATGATAGGATATTTAGGGATTCTGCTGGTGTACCTAAAATAGAGGATAAGACATAGTGCAAATATTGTTTTATACTCAAAATAATATGCTGGTTTATAAGAAGGGGCATTGTGAATTTATCTGGAGTAAGTTTGACAGAACAGGAGATTCAGTTGCTAGAGAAGGGAATGAAATTTGCCCCTAATCAGGAAGCGGACGATTTCCAATTGTATATTGATTTAAAAAAATATTAGATCTATTAGATCTATGACGGTGAAGAGACATTTTATAAAGTTTCCCATTCCAACTGGGGAAGATGTTGGAGATGAGCTAAATAGCACTAAATAGAAATGTAAACGAAGGTCTAGATTTTTTACAGTGCAGAGCAAAGGGTCCCATTTGGAATCTTTTGAGAACTTAGTTGAGAAATATTTTGAAAAATGGGCAGGAATGAGTAAACGAAAGGGAGGAAATAGATCACAAAATCTGACCAAGGGGGAACAATTAGCATTAAATAATTTAACCTCAAGGGAGGATATTATCATCAAGGAGGCGGATAAAGGTGGAGCAATAGTGATCATGTCGGAGCAATACTACCGACAAGAAGCCTTTAATATTTTGGCAGATGGCAAGACATATAAAAGACTTGGGAGTGACCCCACACTAGCCTTCAATAAAGAACTTAAAACCCTTTCAGAAGAAGCCAGAGCTGAAAGTATTATTTATGATAGGAATTTTGAATATCTTTGGAATCCTCACCCAGTCATTCCAATTTTTTACTTTATCCTGAAAATCCACAAAAATTTTAGAAATCCGCCAGGTCGCCCAATAATTAGTGGCATTGAGTCAATTACAGCTAATTTATCTGCTTTTTTGGATTTTCATTTACAGAAACATGAGCAAAAGGCATTGTCATACACCAAAGACACAAAATCGTTTCTACAAGAGATTGAAAATTTGGAATGGCAAGAGGGCTACAGCTGGGCCACACTAGATGTAACCTCGCTGTACACGGTCATTAGCCATGACCTCGGATTGGAGGCAGTTGCCTACTATTTGGATAGAGATGGAGATATTTCTCTAGGCCTCAAAACCTTTATACTTTTTGGTATTCAGTTTATATTGGAACATAATTATTTTTTCTTTGATGAATCGTTTTTTCTACAACTGGTGGGGACCACCATGGGTACCAGGTTCGTCCCTTGTTATGCCAATATATACATGCACAGATGGGAAGACCTCTGCGTGTGGTCAGGGCATGACTGGGTAGAGAACCTGGTCCTATGGCGGCGATATATTGATGATGTCATCATTGGAAGGGGTCAGATCAGAAGGCTTGTTTCTCGTAGGCTTAACGTAATAACATTGTGGCATGATGGGTATGCATACATTTTTTAAATGAAAAGAATAACCATAAAGTAAACAAGCTATAAGCAATACTAAGAACAGTAAAGGAAAAAAAATAGGCATGTGTAGTGTCAGCGGTGAGACATCAGGGGTGTTACAGGTTGCACAACAGACAATATTAGTATTCTATCACGTTTGAGTCATCTAAGACAGGCTGCTATGCTAGGTTCTGTTATGCTATGCTTGTGTAGAATACTGCCTAACATGCTTATCCTAGCTTAGGGACTGTCATTAACATAAAGGTTAGGCATATAGAAGGGAGAGGCTGTACAGCTCTCGATAGGCAAAACAGGAGTAGAAGAACATGCTGGAGTGTGTGTTTGTATGGGTATGCTTGGAGCATGCTTATCTATGATATGTGTAAGATGGAGCTTAAAATATAAGTATGGTTGTCCAGCTTTAGTTCCACTAGGTACTAGCACAAAGCTGACTCATGAGAGGACAGTGTACACAAGGGAAACATCAATAAGACTACATGAAAACAGGCATTGTAAGACTGAGTAAGACATACCACAGAACAATCTTTCAGCTAGGTCTAAATTGGTCATTTTATAGAGGCTAGTGAGATTAGACAATTTATAGCCACTGTCAACCAGGTGGGTCGGAGTTTCCAATGCTGCCTCAGTGGGAGGGAGTCGACTTCCCGGTGGACCCAGAACCTTTAGGCTGGGGTAGTCCCATTGTTATCCGATACCTGCTCTGCTGTGTCCGTGTAGTGGGGGGCAAGTATCCTTCAGCGTTTCGCCCGCGTGGTGTTCTGCATAGTTTGCTGGGCAACCATGCGTTCTGCATAGCACGCATAGTTGCAGGCTGGGTGGTACATGAGTGTGTGGTCGGTCCTCTAGTGGAGATGTCACGCTGGGCAGCTGGCGAGGATGGTTGCTGCACGTTTTTCCGTCCCCCCGATGCAGTCTCCTGCTTGTTCGTGTCGCCTGTGCCTCCTAATGCTGGTTTAAGTGGCTGCAAGGGTTGGCACGAGGTTTGCCGCTTCCCTGTGTGGGAGGTAGGAGCCGTTTTAGTTGGAAGTGTGAGGAGGTAGTAGATCTTCCCCTCGCTGTTGGCGCACGTGGCGCCTGCCATTTTGGAAATAGCAGTCGGTCCCATCGGCCTCAGTTGCGGAGTCATGAGCAGGGCCACCAGGTGTAGACCAGGATCACCCCCCCGGCCCAGAGGGGGGGGGACCGGGACCGGGTCCGCATAGGTGTAGCTTGGCTGTCGGGCTCCGTTAGGCAGGATAGTGGAGCGGCGGCCGTCCACTCCACTCACCGCCAGGAAAGGTCCCGCCTGTTGCTGCGGAGATCTCCCCTCCGGGGGACTTAAACTCAGTGAGTAAGCCTCTCCCCGGTTCTGGTAGCCCTTATCCATCGAGGGCCGCAGTCATGGGTGAGGTGGGTGCTTAAAATCATATTTTATAGGTTTTATATAGTCGTCATTTGCAGGAGCTGAGTTATCCTGCGACCGCTCTGCTCGGCGGCCCGGACGTAGTTCACACAATAAGATACCAATCCAGTAAAATATAATACATTATAAACACATAGACACATTAGATCTACAAAAGGAGGACAAAAATATATATTTTAATACGTAAAAAATATATATAAAAATGTAAACATATACAAATAAAAAACACCCACTACAGAACTACATATTTCCACATTGTATTAAATGCTATATAATAGAAATGTAAATATAAAAGAGGTGTACAAGACGTTAGAGCCGACCGCTTGATTTTTACTGTAAAATCGTGCTATCCTTGAGTTTCTTCACTTAAGACCTTACATGTTTTCTTTTTTTTAGACATTCTTTATTTATTAAGGTTTTTTCAAATAAGGGAAGGAGACAGAAAAAAGGAAAGGGAGGGGGGGAGGGGGTAACAAATATCAAGTTACAATGTATGACATATACAAGAACAGTGCTTCGAGCCCGGCATTAATACAGAGTCGGGTACAACGTTTCACTTATAACCATGTCACAACCAGTTTACAACATGTCTGCCTAGGCGGGTCTTGATTGGTGGTTTGGGGCGAGTTCCATGGGTGTAATATATGGTACGGGTGAGTCCGCAGTAGTCAGTGGATCAGAAACGTACGTTGGTGCTCAATGGGGCGTTGTTACCCTGTAAAAGGGGGGCGGGGGGAGGTGTGTTCTCAACATACGAGGCGTCCCTGAGATCTCAATCTAGTGGGTTGTCGCGTTCTGTCGGTGGGCATGTCTGGTGAGTCTCAAGTTGGTTGGGTGGGGGGGGGGGAGTATCTGGGTCTGGGATCTTCCCAGCATAATAGGGATAGGGGTAGCAAGGGCGGGTATCAGGCGTCTCCTGGGAGGCCAGGAGTACGAGATCAAGCCTGTCCCCGCGCGGTGTAAGACGTCCAGGGGTACCATTGGAGGGCGCATTTGTCCGAGCGTTCTCGCAGGGACGCAGTTAGCATTTCCATCCCACGAATCTCCTCAACCTTGTCAACCCATTGCTTGTAGGTGGGTACCGCCTGGCTTTTCCAGTGCAGTGGGATGAGGCTTTTCGCGGCAGAGAGCAGGTGTATCGTGAGGGATTTTTTGTACTGTTGTGTAGGTATGGATGTGTGGTGAAGGAGCATTGGCAGTGGCAGTATCCGTAATTTCCTTGATCTTAGCGCGTACCATGCGCCAGTATGGAGCTATGCGGGGGCAAGACCACCAAATGTGGGGGTTGGTGCCCAGGGCGGAGAGGCATCTCCAGCAGTCACCAGAGGTTGTGCCGTGCATGTGTCTGAGCACGTCCGGGGTCCTATACCATTGTGTGAGTAGTTTATAGCTCATCTCCTGATATTTGGAGCTAATGGAGCATTTGTGGGTTAAGAGAAAGATTTTGTCCCACTCCTGGGCAGTCAGGCGTGTGTCCGTCTCTCGTTCCCACTTGTCCGTAAACCCTAGTGGGTGTACATTGCCCAGTGTCTGTAAGCTTGCGTAGAGGTAGGATATAGCGTGTTCCAGGTGTTTTCTGTCAGTGCATAGTTGTTCGAAGTCAGTCAATTGTCTGTGAATGTGGTCCTTGCCTTGAAGGTTTGTGTAGTATGTTTTCACCTGATGGTAATGGTACATGTCAAGTGGGGTCGGTCGCTGAGTCGATATGACTTCAGGTAGTGGTTTAAGGGCTCTGTCGGCAATCCATTGATGCAGGTAGAGCCAATCCGTCTGGTAGAAATTCCGCAATGCCGCGGGGGTGAGACCACCCGCGAGATTCGGGTTATGTGTGATCGGGGTGAGCGGGTTAGGTGACGAGGTGAGCCGGCACGCGAAGCGTAGTGAGCACCACACCCTAAGGGTAGCGTCGATAAGGGGATTTTGGAGTCGGAGCTCCGAGTAGGTGAGGGAGCCAAGCCAAAGTCTGGCAGGGATCGTACCGCGTGACTGCTGGACCTCCATTGACACCCATCGTCTGGCACCTGTGCGTGTGTGCCAGTCCACCACCTTTTGCAGATGCGTGGCCTGGTAGTCTTTGGGCGTTCCAGGGTGGTCCTGCGTATGCGGGAAGCGGAGCGGTTCCATACAAAGCTACGGATGTCTCTTGTCAGGGTACGGAAAAATGATTGCGGGATCGTAACGGCCAATGTTGCGAATAGGTATAATAGCCTGGGGAGGACGTTCATCTTCAGGGCTTGTATGCGGCCGAACCAGGTGAGGTATAGCGGGGACCAACGGAGGAGGTCCTTTTGGATATTCGCGAGGAGGGGGGGAAAGTTCATTTGATAGAGTTGTGTGAGATCTCTTGGTAACCACGTGCCCAGGTACCATAACCTGTCCGGTCGCCAGGAGAAGGCGAACTCTGTGCTCAGGCGGTCAACCAACTCGGCGTTTTCGAGTACAGGCATGGCCTCTGATTTGTTCATATTCAGTTTCAGATTGGAGACTTGGTGATAGTCATGAAACGCCTTGAGGAGGTTAGGGATTGAGATTAGGGGTTGTTCCAGGAAGAACAACATGTCATCCGCAGAGGCGGCGAGTTTGTGCACTTCTGCATCCAGAGTCACCCCCGTAATGCCCCCATCCCGTCTGACCGCCTCCAGAAATGGTTCTAGAGAGAGGGCAAACAGGAGGGGGGACAGGGGACATCCCTGTCGCGTGCCGTTGCTGATGGGGAAAGATTGTGTAAGTGTACCGTTGACGCGGATACGTGCTGTCGGAGTCGTATACAGAGCCGCCACCCAGGTGCACAGTTGTGGGCCAAATTTGAAGTGACGGAGAGTGGATGCGAGGTACGTCCAATCCACACGGTCGAACGCCTTTTCGGCGTCCGTCGATAGTAGGACGACCTCGCGTTTCTTGGATTTCACAGTATGTATGATGTTGAGAGCCTGGATCGTGTCGTCTCGGGCCTCCCTACCCGGGATAAACCCGACCTGGTCTGGGTGGATTAGGTCCGGAAGGATCGGGGAGATTCTCCGGGCCAAGGCTTTAGCAAAGAGCTTAAGATCCGAGTTCAGGAGCAAAATCGGGTGGTAGCTCGAGCAATTAGTCGGGTCTTTACCTTTTTTGGGGATTATTGTGATGGTGGCGGCTAATGTATCTGTTGGGAACTGCCCTCCCTCGCGAATTGAGTTCAGACCTGATAGAAGTTTGGGCAAGAGGGTGTCGCTGAATGTGCGAAGGTATGAGACCGGCAGTCCGTCAGGACCGGTCCCCTTATGTGGCTTCATGCACTTTAGAGCACCTTGGAGTTCGTCAAGGGTCAGGGGTAGCTCCAGGTCCTCCGATTGTTCCTGGGTGAGTGTTTTGGCTATGTGCTGAGAGAGGTAGTCTGTGATTTTTCGTTGGTGTGTCTGAGGGGTAGACCTGTGTGCGGCCTGTGTTTGGTTGTATAGGTCGGTGTAATAGGTCTGGAAGGCTTCAAGAATTCCTCCCGGGTGTCGTGTGCTGCGGTGGTTTGGTGTGTTTATTTTATGAATATGCTGTGTCCGTCTCTTTGCCTGGAGCATCTTTGCTATGAGTTGACCACTCTTGTTAGAGTGTTCGTAGAAGTACCTGGCCGATTTCATCAGGGTGTGTAACAGTCCTTAAGAGAGGTGGTCTCTGAGTTCCCTCCGAGCCTCAGTCAGTTGTAGGTAGGTGTCGTCGTCTAGAGTTTGTTTGTGTGCGTTTTCCAAGGTAGTTACCTTGGTGGTGAGGTCGGTGAAGTGTCTGTGCCTGTCTCTTTTTCGCTGAGTGCAAATGGCGATGTAGTGGCCCCTCACGACACATTTATGTGCCTCCCAGACCGTCAGGGTGGGCGTGTCCGGATTGTCGTTGGTGTCGAAGTATTGTGTGAGCGTCTGATGTGTGGATGCGCGGGTAACCGGGTCATTCAACAAGGACACGTTCAGTTTCCATTGCCTGTCTTTCGGTTTATAAAGGGGCGAGCTTGTGCGGACTTTAACCGGGGCGTGGTCCGAGTGGGTCATGAGTCCAATGTGCGCGTCACGTAGGAGGGAGAGGTATTCCTGGGGCATGAATATGTAGTCAATACGGCTTTAGTGGCGGTGGACATGGGAAAAGTGTGTATAATCTCTGTCGTCAGGATGTGCGGTTCTCCAGCAGTCCACAAGGCCTAGGTTGTTTAGTGCCCTGGTGGCTGTCCGTAAGCAGTGTGGCGGGTGTGTGCTAGTTCCACAAGACGTGTCCAGGAGTGGGTCAAGTGGCATGTTCAGGTCTCCTGCTACCAGGAGAAGGCCCTCTCTGAATTTGTTAAGCCTGTTTAAGGTGCGGGAGAGAAAGGTGTGTTGGCCACGGTTAGAACAGTACATGCATGCAAATGTGTATGTGTGATCGGCTATCTTACCCTTAACAAAAAGGTACCTCCCTCCTGGGTCTATGTGGGTCTCGGTATGGCAGAAGGGTGTGGAGTGCGCGAACAGTATTGCTACGCCTGCTCTCTTAGAATCTGGATGGTTGGCGTAGTAAGCCAGAGGGAAACGTTTGTTCTCCAGTTTGGGAGCGTTTGGGCCCCGGAAGTGCGTCTCCTGCAGGAACGCCACGGACACCCTCTCCGCCCAAAGACGGCGGAGTAGGTGGGAGCGCTTCTCCGGCTGGTTAAGGCCCCCAGTATTATTGGACCAGTATGTGAGCAGGGCCGGGTAGAATTCCGTCCCGGCCCCCGCACGGCGGATGCCTGAAGGGGGGGGTCCATCACGGAGTGGGGAGGGGGAGGGTGTGGGGGGGGAGGTCAATGCAACGTTTGAACCTAGACCGGTTGACAACGTTCAGGAGACTGTGGGTCAGGGAAGTCTCGTCGAACTCCAGTCCTATGTACAAGGGAGGTCAGTTGCGTGAGGTGCGTGGTGGGCCGCCTACGAAGTCTGTGTCACGGGAAGGGATGCCATTAGCACCTGCGTCCCTCGGCACCCGACCCGCCGTGAGGGATGGCTGTCGTGGTCCTTGCGAGTCCGGGGGAGGAGGGGGGAGGGGGAAGGGAGGGGGGGCCGGGTCTGTCGGTTGCGTAAGGGCACCTGTTAGCGCGGTGGGCGTGAGTCCATCTCGGGTGGGTGGGGGGAGGGGGGGGCAGGGTGGGGGCGGGAGTGGGCCCCCAGGGCAGGCCTGCGGGGGGTGGCAGTCAGAGTCGTCAGCGTTTTAAGTACAGGTTAATACAACACATTTCAATTAAAACGTTATATTCTTTTCATTAACATTGCAACCTACGACATTGGCAAAACTCCGTCATAATTCGGGACACCTCAAACAATTTTTTTTTTTTTTTAATTCTTTATTTTGGTGTGCATAGAAATTACAAACTTGCCGGCACTGCCACAACAGCAGGTGCCGGCGGTTCTGGTATAGCAAACATAAGTTACAACTGCACAATTTTTATCTTTAACATACAAGCTTGGTTTCAGGCGAAGTAATAGCTTTGTCAGTGAACACGCAACATGCAGCGTAGAAAAGGAGACAGGAGCGGATATGCAAACTGACATTAAAAAAAAAAAAATAATAATTACGAGCATGTACAAGCTCAGGTGTCTGACATTATTTGCCCTAATTCTTGCCTGCGTCACATCCTAGGCCCTGAGTCTTGCAATAAAGTTATGTCGAGTAAAAGTATGAATAATACATAACAATAAGTAATGCAAAGTAAACTTAGGTGTAGTCGCTTAAATGTAAACCAGCTGATTTCTAGTAGCTAGCCTCTGCTTTATCGATTCCACTGGGATTTCCCTGCCTCTTACAGCTAATGGCTACACATATGCGGGCAGGTAGGTAGGCTAGGCAATGCCCAGGTCCGTACTAGGAGTAGTCACTGAGGCATAATAAAATAAAAATAAAAAATAAAAATAAAAATAAATAAATAAATAAATAAAATAAAAATAAAAAAAATAAAATAAAAAAAAACGACATCAATAATGCTTTTAAGTATTAAGAAAATACCATGTGGATGCCTAACAATGAAACATTTAAACATTTTAACTGGAGAGATGGTATGTAGTCTCTTATAAACACTCAAGCATTGGTTATTATTAGTGCGGTTGTGTGTGCTGCAGTAGGGTTATAGATTAACTATAAACACGTGCATTGTTACTAAGTTATACAGGCTAAAACATTTGGAAATAGGGTACACGTGAGAAGAAGGATTAAACGTTTAGTTAGAGTACTCCTATGGATTTCAAAATGTAAAACTTATTAGTAGATTATAGGTTTAGAAATGTCAGTGAGAGGGTATGCGAATGTGAGGCACTACAGGACAGCCTCGTGAGTCAGTTGAGCAAATATTGGGCTCAGAGTCTATGGGCAAGAACTCAGCCGATTCCACAGTCCTGGCTCAGTGAGATTCCGGCACCGCTGTCAGGCAAGGGGGTCAGGTGGGCTCCGTAGCAACTCTCCAGCTTGGCGTGGGTACCTTGTGTGGTGGGCGTATGATTTTGTAAAGTTCCAGAGGTTCTAGGTTGCTCGGCAGAGGTGAGTGGCGGGGTCCGTTAGAGTCAGGTGGTGACGGCGTCGGAGTGTAGGTGAAGGCGCCTCAGTGCAGTTTAGGTGGTGACCGCGGCGTATGTGACTGGCGTGAGGTATCGAGGTACGAATGGGGCACTGCCCGCCGGGTCCCAACTATGAGTCGGTGTGGTGGGGGCCTTGGGGTTCGCCTGGAGGAGTGAGTCCCATGTCAGGCCCAAGGTCTGCAGTAGTTCTGCTGCGCCTTGCGGGTCGTGGATTTTGTGGGTTGTATCACCGCGCTGCACATGGAGTGCGTTGGGGGTCCGCCAACGATACGGAATGTTGCGTTGCTGGAGTGTGGCGGTGAGGGGTCGGAGTGACCTACGCCACGCCAAGGTACCCCCCGACAGGTCGCCGTAAAAGGTCAGCTTTGTACCCTCAAAATGTAAGGGGGTTTTTCCCCTGAGGGCGTTAAGGACCACCGCTCTGTCCGCTCCGCTGCGGAAGGTAAGGATAGTGTCCCTTGTGGTCGAGTTAGGGGCTTTGGCAGGTTTTGGAATCCTGAAGATATCGGTGGGCACGATGGGTACAGTATTACCTGGAGGCAGTATGCCGGTCAGAAGGCGTTTGACCGTGTGCGGGACTTCTGTCTCCGGCAGCTCTTCTGGAAGCCCCCTGACCTTGATATTGTGCCGTCTTCTCGCGTCCTCCTGGGCGTCTAAGCGCCGTTCCAGCAGCGTATTTTTGCGGTGCAGTTCCTGCATTTCACCCTGTAATGTGGCTATAGTGCTCTTGTGTTCGTGAGAGGAGGCCTCCAGCACAGTAATGCGGCCTGTCAGGCCCTGCAGTTCACCCCTTAAGGCCGTGACGTCCGTGAGAATGTTGTGTTGCAGATCGGCCAGGAGGGCTTTCAGCACCCCAGTGGTCACTAGGTCGGCATCAGGGTCTTTCCTCGTATTGCTTGAGGTTTTTTTCGGTTTCGGGTCTGGAGTTGGGGGGTATTCCTCCTCTGCTTCCTCGGAATATTCGTCCGAGAAGTCCGTGCAGCCACCATGGAGCGCCGCCATATTGGCTTCACTCGGGCCGCATGCTCGCCTCCACATTTCCCCGATTGTAAGCCCCGGGGTGGTTACATCTGCCGCCTTCTTTTTATGCTTGCGTCCCATTTGGTTTGTGGGGTGTCCGCGTGCAGGCAGCGGTTAACGGTGGCGATATTGGAGGTAATTAGGCGTTATTTCTCCGATTTTGACACAGAGCTCCTGAGTAGTGCGTCTGTCTACCTCGATCCGTCGACCGGAAGTCACCTCAAACAATTATATACACAAATATAACTGGCGCAGTGCATGGGTCTCCCGGGTGGGCACGTGATATGGGCAGTACAAGAAATCGACTGTTTAAGCACGAACTTACACTACCTATATCAAGCAATGTGCCACGCCACCTACAGGAACCTCGCCACGTGCGCCAGAAGCACAGCAGAAACTAGGATATTGGGCGCAGCGTGCGTATCACCAGGGTGCCCATGCGGTGGGTGGCAATGGGGAGAGTTGCCATGTGTAGCACCAAGCAAAACAACATGTAACACAAAAATAAGTAAAGTATAGTACTATCCACGGTCACGTATAGACCTATGCCGGGGGTGATGCCTTGGTATAAATTAGGCGTGTCGGCAACTTATTGAAAGCAAAAGAATATAGATAATGCTTGCATTATGTGAGGGAGGTCAGCACCCGTTACCATGACCTGTGCGTGCGCTATCTTACTATGCGGGGGTATGGCTACGTGCCAGCGCAGTCGGAGGTGGTGACATTTTAAGCATAAGTGAAAGCAACATTTTCCAATTAGAACGTTATGCAGTCTACGCTAACATTGCAACCCACGACATCGTCAAAACACATTCGTAATTCGGGCACCCCAGACAGTTATATATGCAAGAATAACGAGCCCATTGCATGAGTCTCCCGGGTGAACATATGGTAAAGGGCAATGAGGGAAGTCGACAGTTTAAGTACAATATAATACTACCTATACCAAGCAGTGTGTCTCACCACCTACATTGATCGCGTTACCTACGCTGGGTGCATAGCAGGGACTAGGGTATTGGGCGCAGCGTGCGGGTCATCAGGGGGTTCCTTCGGTGTGCGGCAGAGGGGCAGGTCGACATGTGAAATACAAAGCTATACAATATAAGACATATGAGTAAGTAAAGTGGCACGCTGTTTACATTGACTCATGGACCTGCGCCAGGAGCAGCGGCGTGGCACAGTTTAGACTTGCCGGCAATTTGTAATGGACACCTGATACCTGTGCGTGTGCCATCCTACTAGGCAGGGGTATGACCATGTGTCAGCACTACGTCAGGGTGAGCAGCCCAAGCCCACCTCCCAAACAGTTCATCGCATCGTAGCCCACCCGGCATGGTCCGTGGCCCCCAAACAACCCACCCAAGGTGCAACTCCAAGTCTCGAGTCCTGTTACGGACCTGTGATATTGTCCCACTAACCTGCGGCCCAACTTCACAGTGTCCACCCTGCTCAAGATGGGGTCGTCAGGCGTCGAAGTCAGGGGGTCAAGTAAGGTCCCCTTATGAGGGCTGGGTAGCTTAGGGGACGGCCCATGGTACCTGGCAGGGGAGGTCGGCTGCGATATCTCCGGGCTTTACTCCTCTGGGCCGACGGGGCCTCCTCGACGTTGCGGGGGAGGGGTAGCATGCCCGCTCAGCAGATTCTCGGCCGCTGGGTGGGGTCCAGTGGGGCGTGCGGGCGGATTTTCAAGAATCCAGTTAGGAACGTGGACATGCGGCAATCCAGCGGACTGGAGGAATCGGGCGACATCGTTGGGCCAGCGCAGCGTGTGCCAGCGGTTCTCGACCTTGGCTTGTAGACTGAATGGAAAGCCCCATTTATAGGGAATCCGCCTCTCCAGTAGCATGTTTGTTAGCGGTTTCAGCGCCCTGCGGGCGTCCAGTGTGAGGGGCGACAGGTCCTGGAATAGCGTGACCTGGGAGTCCATGAATGTGATCGTGCGTCGAGTCCTGGCTGCTCTCATTATGGCGTCCTTTAGTTGGAACGACGTGAGGCAACAAATCAGGTCCCTGGGCTGGCCATCTCTCCTAGGGCCCCGGAGCGCTCTATGTGCGCGTTCCATGGATATGTCGGGAGGTGCATCATCCCCTAGCAGTTGCGAGAAGAGGCCTATCAGCAGTTCCCGTGGGGACTCATTGTCGGCTTCTGGGAGGCCCCGCACTCGTATGTTGTTGCGGCGGCCTCTGTTGTCCAGGTCTTCGACTTGTCTACGCATCTCAAGGAGTATATTCCCCTGCCGTGCTGTAGCTAGGTCTGTGGCTTGCTGGTGGTGCGTGGTTTGGAGGCGGTTCACTTCCAGGTCATCCACCCTCTGCTCCAGGGCCGTTAGGTCCCTGCGCACCGCGGCTATTTCCTCCCGAATGACGGTACGTAGTTCTGCAACCAGGGCCGTCTTGTCACCTCGTGTGAGCATGTTGGCTGAGATAGCTGCCAGGTCCAGCGACATTTGGGTCAGTGCAGCTGCTCCGGGTGTGTCGCTTGCGGAGCCTGCTATGCTGCTGGCGCTCGGGGAGGGGGGCGCCATCTTGTCCGCGCCTCGTGTGTCTCTGAGGTGCTGAGGTGTGGATAGAAATTCGTCCATGGGACCGGGTTTGAGGTTGGTGTGGAGTGTGGGAGGGTGTCTCAGGGTAATCGTCCGTTTAGTTTTCCCCTAGTGGACCGCGGGATTTGCTCAGGATCTGGGCTTAAGCGGATCGGGGCCTGGGAGCAAGTGCAGCGTGCGACTTACTCCATGTGCGGTCAAGCCACGCCCCCTACATGTATTCATTACAGGGGTTTAAGGCTCTTGATCACGTGAGGGGGTCACTAATATTTGGGGTGCATTTGTTAGATTTAAGATTTATCTGCACTATATTTAATATTTTATGTCGTAGATACACCTGGAATATCTGTACAATTTTGATGAAGAGTCAACACCTTTATAATTAAGTATAATTCATTTCGGAATAAGAGAGTTTAGAGCGCGCATAATTTTGGTTTGTTTTGATTTTGGTTTTATACACATTTATATGCTTATTTATTTAAAATATTTCAATATGTTTGAAGTGCCTGTGCACACTTTTTGTGGTTATTATATTGATATTTGTAATGCAGTTACAAATAAGCTGTATTCAAAAACTCAGCCGAACATGCAGATATCATTATGCTGCATGGTCACATACCTTGATACGCACATATCGTGACTCTCAGAGTTGGATATCACCGATGCCATGACATTCATGCCTGAGGGAAGGAGAATTGCTGCATGTGTCAAGGAACAGCTAATGGCCAGGTAAGTAAACAGGATCTTTGATTGTGTAGATGCTGCCCTACTAGATCCTGTGGAGTTTGATCTTCAGTTATATATATATATATATATATATATATATATATATATATTTATATATATATATATATATATATATATATATTTACTAAACATTAGTGCCTTTCAACAAATCGAAAAATTCCCACTACAATGCCTCCCCACCTAGTGCAAAGTCTTCTCAGAAAATTGAAGCCAACTTCATATTATGGAACTAGATGTGTGATGAGCAAGTGCCAATCAGTTCACAAAGACAATCTAGGGCTGAGATTAAGGGATCACAGTTACCAATAAAATATTTTTGGTACTTCACAAAACTGGTTTACAAAGCACTAGGCCACCAAGATAAAAAAAAAGCATTACGTACGTTACTCACATCTTGAATTTAAGAAATTGTGATACAATGTATACTAGTCATTATCTGTCTTTGAAAAGACTAACATGACAACCATACAGTCATCTACCATACTCATCTATCTGAATACAGTATTTTATTATTTTAGATGGGGAGTGAATAGTAAACAATTGATACTTGTGTTCAGCCCAGTCTTTATTAGAACACACAAACAAGTCACAATGAGATGAGAAACATTAATGTGTGATTAAGATCTGCTTCATTGTATGCTGTTAATGGAGTAGTAGAGTTAGAAACCAAACCCATCCAAACTTCAAAACACTACAAGTCTATATAAACAAATTTACTATATAAAAACCATTTCTGATTGGCTTAGTTAATTTAAATTTGCACCCATCTAAGTGGAACATGGTTTTATCTAAGGATGGTGGTAGTTTAGCCACATTAGGTTTGAGGTAAACATGGATGTAGCTCAGTACAGCTTAGTATAGTTAGTCAAATCAAATAATTTGAACAAATTCTATTTAGAATGGCAATTTTAGGGGTTTTGCAACGTTTCTTATGTGGTGGAAGCACACTTAATTTTTCATTGTGCAATGTGTTTTCCTGTTCCAGTTAATATTTTAGTAAGGAGCTAGGACACTGAAAATAGGGTGTGTGTGTTATTTTGGCAAAGGAGTTACCTGACATCCTACAGCATGATTATATTAAAAAGCATACAAATTAATTCATGCAAAGCTTGCAGTCTCTCCCACTACCTTCAAAATAGGTCAAATCCAACCTTGTGTCTTGGCAGCTAATAGTAGTGGTTTTGGTTTTCTGGAAAATTATTTTAGAGAGGTTTGAAAAAAAAAAAAAGTCATGTCTTTCCTTGGCATTTATAGCCCATCCTCATCTGCATTCAAACTAAAAATGCAAAAATTATTCATGTGGCAATGGTAGACACTAAACAATATGGCTGTTTGGATGGATTTTATTTGAACTTGATAATTTGGAAGTGTGACTGCAGAGGGAGCCAGCTATGGGTGCCTGGAGAGCATTTTGTCAAACTGCTTCATAATGGTTTGATAGGGGGACTAAAATGAGCTGTAGTTGTTCTGGCGCATTTAAGCTACAAAAACATATAGTCCTGGGTTGTCATTAATGACTTGGTCTATCAACCTTTACATAAATCCTTTTGTGGCATTTGTAAATTCAGCAATCTTATTCAGTTTTCTTATTTTGTCTATATGCACTAAGATACAGTAGGAAAAGTAACTATTTTTCAGATTAGAGAAATTAAGTCTAATAATGTAATGTAATAATGTAAATATGGACAGAGGCCAGGAGGAAAGGGAAACAAACATATTTGGCCAGATAAGGTCTAATTAGATAAGACTTAAATATTGTGATAAAAATGTGGATGAATTTAAAAAGATAACAGAGAACGTTCACATGCCACATAATGGAAGATTGAATTTAAATAAAATAATTAACTATTAATAATAATAATAAATAATAACTTTTAATGAATAATATTTTTAGCGAGTCCATCAGTATATTTGATCCTGTTACTGAACAATGAGGTATGGTAAGGGGTGAAACAACTTTCACAACCAGTAGATGGCTCTAACACAGGGGTAGGCAACCTACGGCACTAGTGCCATGCACGGCACTCGAGGTGTCTTTCCACGGCACTCAAGGCTGCTAGAGCCAAACAGGGTCTGGCCTCTCAGGAGTCTCAGTGAAACTTCAGATATCTGCTAATACAAAGAGGTAGTTAAGGACAATCCTCAATTTATGTATTGCAGCATATAGAGTAAGTGATCTCAGATCACTTCCTCCCAGCACTTGTGAATGGGAATCCACACTGTAGTAGAGCAGCCCACAGATGATGGTGCAGCTCCTGTCCTTGACCTGTACCTGCCCAGGCTGGTCCCCACTGGAACCCAGGGAAGCCACTCACAGTGCTAGATATACACAGACCTGCAGAATAAGCCTCTCCTCATTCAAATAATACCAACAGCCCACACACAAACATACACACAATCCCCACAAACGCAACACCACTAACAATCCACATACATGCACACAATTCCACAAGCAGCCCTCATACACAGTCCACATTCATATGTATCATACACGATACCATAAACTACTAATGAACATATACAATATAATAGCTCATACACGCACATGTTCTCCTCATCTCCCCTTCTCCTCACCTCCCCCTCCTTGTGTTCTCCTCATCTCCCCTTCTCCTCCCCTCCCCCTCCCTGTGTTCTCCTCATCTCCCCTTCTCCTCACCTCCCCCTCCCTGTGTTCTCCTCAACCCCCTCCCTGTGTTCTCCTCAACCCCCTCCCTGTGTTCTCCTCAACCCCCTCCCTGTGTTCTCCTCAACCCCCTCCCTGTGTTCTCCTCAACCCCCTCCCTGTGTTCTCCTCATCTCCCCTTCTCCTCACCCCCCCCCCCCCGGTGTTCTCCTCACCTCACCTCCCCTTCTCCTCACCCCCTCCCTGTGTTCTCCTCACCTCCCCTTCTCCTCACTCCCTCCCTGTGTTCTCCTCACCTCCCCTTCTCCTCACCCCCTCCCTGTGTTCTCCTCACCTCCCCTTCTCCTCACCCCCTCCCTGTGTTCTCCTCACCTCCCCGTGTTCTCCTCACCCCCTCCCTGTGTTCTTCTCATCTCCCTGTGTTCTCCTCACCCCCTCCCTGTGTTCTCCTCACCTCCCCGTGTTCTCCTCATCTCCCCTTCTCCTCACCTCCCACTCCCTGTGTTCTCCTAATCTCCCCGTCTCCTCACCCCCCCACATGTTCTCCTCATCTCCCCTTCTCCTCACCCCCCCCCGTGTTCTCCTCATCTCCCCTTCTCCTCACCCCCCGTGTTCTCCTCATCTCCCCTTCTCCCCACCTCCCACTCCCTGTGTTCTCCTAATCTCCCCTTCTCCTCATCTCCCCTTCTTCTCACCCCCCTGTGTTCTCCTCATCTCCCCTTCTCCTCACCTCCCACTCCCTGTGTTCTCATCTCTCCTTCTCCTCACCTCCCACTCCCTGTGTTCTCCTAATCTCCCCTTCTCCTCACCCCCCCCCCCCCCATGTGTTCTCCTCATCTCCCCTTCTCCTCAGGCAGCTGCAGCCTTATAGGAAGCGCCGGCCCTGCTTGGGGGCCCAGGCCAGCTCGGGGCCCCAAGCAATTGCTTGGTTTGCTTGCCTGGTAGCGACAGGCCTGGGGATCGGCACGCTATGGGACATCACAATCCTATATCGGCACAGTGCTGCTAAAAGGTTGCCTACCCCTGCTCTAACATTTTGCTATACCTTTTACAGGAGAAGACATTAACACCAAAAACACAGTATTTTCAAACAGAAATCACGAACATACACCATCACATTTTAGCAAGTACATAATACAATAGTAAGTATTTTATACAATGCCAGTCTGTCTATTGACCATTGACTCTATAGCTCAAATTATAACCCTAAGCACTGTTTCTGATAGAAAACCCCATGGGGCTCCCATAGCAAAGTTCAAGTTCTCTGGGTGTATCAAATATATAGAGTATAGGGATGTTCAGGTCCTTGCAGTAGCAATATTGAGGCCACATATATTGTGTTTGAGTTATACAGCTAAAAAGTACTACCTGGTGTTAGTACTACCTGAGTTATTCAAGATGGATGGAAATAGGAGCAGGAAGCCATCCTTAGGATAGTTAGCACCATTATAAGAGTTGATTAAAATTTGCGGTGTGTTATAAAATTCTGCGTCTCCATGCAGAAAGTGGAGACGCTGAACGTCACTGTGCAGCACTGCCCCAGGAAGCACCTCCAGTGGCCATCTGAGGAGTGGCCCCTAGTTGTGTCACTAGGGGGCAATGTAAACACTGCCCTTTATCTGAAAAGACAGTGTTTGCATGAAAATACTTGCAGGGAATGATTATATTCACGAGAACAACTACATTAAGCTGCAGTTGTTCTGGTGACTAAAGTGTCCCTTTAAGTTCTGTGACTGGGAAAGTATTTGAAGGGTTATTAGGGAAAAATATTTAGGAATTCATTGGGATGAACATTGTTATTAGCAAAAATCAGCATGGTTTTATGAATCATAGGTCTTGTCAAACTAACTTAATTGCATTATATAAAGAAGTAAGTAGAAATATAGATCAGGGTGTTGCAGTGGATGTGATCTACTTGGATTTTGCCATGGCGTTTTATATGGTTTAACACAATAGGTTAGAGTTCAAACTAAAAGAAATCGGTCTAGATGAAAATTCTTGATCTTGGGTAGAACATTGGCTTAAATTTCAAGCAGGACAAAAGTGGTAAGTAGTATCCCATTTTTGGACCGCTTCTATTTAACATAAAGGATCTTGAAATAGGCATTGAAAGTCGTGTTTCAGTGTTTGCAGATTGCACAATGTGAGCAGTATATTACTTCGCTGGAGAGGAATTTAGATAGATTGTGGGACTGGGCACTGAAATGGCAGTTGAAATCTAATATAGAGAAATGCAAAGTTATGCACTTCTGGGTAAAGAATGCACAAGCAACATACACCCTAAAAAGGGCCGGTGCAAGGATTTTTGGCTACAGAGGCAAAGATACATTTTTCCGCCCTTGTCCCCCTGCCCCCCCACCTCCCCTGAAAAAAATAAAATGCATATTCACTTGTGTATCTTGTAACCCCGTTTTGTCTGCACGGAACTCATGCCTGCCTTCACTGATATCAACCACCAGTTAGTGTTTACCATTTTGTACACTGAGCATAAACGGGGTTACCCTCTTTAGTGTATTTTATGCCCCCTTTACTATGTCTTTCAACTCCTCTTGTGTATCTCTTTCCAGCCCCTTTGTGTCTCTTTCTTTCCTCCAGACCCTTTCTGTGGCTCACTCCCCTGAGTCCATTTTGTGTGTCTCTCCCCCCCCCCCCCCCCCAGGGCCTCAAGTCATACAGACACTCAGTCATACCAATCTGCAAATACAAGTACGTCATACAAACACAGACATACAGACACACACACACAGAGATATTCAGACACTGTCATACAGAGACATTCAGATACTGTCATACATACATATATACACATACAGACACAGACATACAAAGACATACATAGTCTTATAGTCATACAGATACAGGAATACAGAGAAGGGGATGTAGTAGGGGAATAGATTATGTAGTTTGAGGGATGTGTAGAAGGGCACTATAGAAGTCGGCACCCCTCACAGCCCCTGTACTCCCTCACAGCCACTGCCCCGCCCCTCTTAGTCCCTGCCTCACCCTCTAATAGCCCCTGTGTCCCCCTCTACAGCCCATGTGGCCCCCTCTATAGCTCCTGTCCCCCCATTTTAGCTCCTGCCCCCCTCTTTCTTCCCCTGTCCACCCTCTACATCCATCTACGTCCCCCTTTATAGCCCCTGTGCCCTCATCTGCACCCATGTGGCCCCCTCTATAGCAGTTTCCCCCACCCCTTTTAGCCCCTGTCCCTCCCTCACAGCCCCTGTCCCCCCTCACAGCTACTGTCCCCCCTTATTTCACTGCCCCCCTCTATAGCCCCTGTGCCCTCATCTACAGCCCCTGTGTCCCCCTCTATAGCAGCTGTCCCCTTTTTAGCTCCAGTCCCCTATTTTAGCCACTGTCCCCCCTCACAGTCCCTGCCCCCCCTCTTCTTCCCCTGCCCCCTCTACAACCCCTGTGCCCCCCTCTACAGCCCATGTGGACCACTCTATAGCTCCTGTCCCACCCTCTCAGCTCCTTAGGTTTTTAGGGAGTTGCTTTAAATGTATTTATTGTAAGGTATATTCTAAATTCCATGAATAGGTAAGAAACAATGGGAAGTTATTGAATCATACTAATGTGCTGTCTATTAGCTTCCATTCCAAGAGCGCGCTTTCCATTGCAAGAAGAATTATTGGAACTACTTGGTGAATTTATTACACTAACTTGCATTAAAATCAAAAATGCTATATTTGCATTTATCACACTAAAATGGTGCCAAATGTGAAACACTCTCCAATGTGTCCAGAATCTAGCAAAAAAAAAAAATAACAATAATACATCAATGGAACAAAATAATTACTATTGGATGGGGGCGTGGCCGACCACGGAGCTACATGGACGCACATTGACTTAGCTCCTGAGGAACCGGGCTCAATCCATAACAATCGGAGACTTTCTTAAGACATGGGTAATCACAAAAAGCAGGGTTCAACACAAGGACAATCGGGGAGGACTCCATCAACAAAATCGGGAGCTCTGACCCGTTATTTTAAGGAAAACCTAAACCGCGAGGAGGAGGCCGCAACCATAGCTGGCGTAATGGCGGATACAGACCCACATCCGAATAGCCCATCGGCCTCAGAGATCTCACAAACCTCGACGGAATTAACAATAGATACAGATTTAAAATCAATACTGAGGAACTTACCTTCCAAAACTGATCTCCACAGCATGAAAAGCGATCTTCAGAACTCGATCGATAAACTGGAAGCCTCATTCCACAAGAAAATGGAAGGTATAGGAACGGAGGTCCGGCAGTTGAACCTCAGAGTGGTAGACCTGGAGGAGGAAAGAGATCTCACTCAGGCCCAACTGACAAACTTATCAACGACACTAAACTCCTATGCATACAATATGGCAGCCACACAAAGACACATAGATGACCTGGACAACCGCGGGAGGAGGAATAACCTGCGGATTAGAGGCCTACCAGAGTCACAAAGTGAGAGCTTGGACGCTATACTGTCTGAACTTTTTAATCTCATTATGGGGGAACAAAGCGATAATGTCATCCTGCTTGACAGAGCTCACCGCTCTTTACGCCCCAGAGGCTTAACTCCTGACACACCCAGAGATGTAATCTGCAGAATTCATTACTTCTCAATCAAAGAAAATATCCTCAAATCACTCAGGGATACCTCCCAACCCCTCCTCTTCCACGGCCACCCCATACAGATCTACCCGGACCTATCTCGCTACACTTTACAAGCCCGAAGGGCCCTAAAACCTATCACCGAACACTTAAGGAACAGGAATATCAGGTATCGCTGGGGATTTCCTTTCGCCCTAATAGTTAACCACAAAGGCATGCTTCTAACGATATCCTCCATCCTAGATGTCCCTCCATTCCTTCAAGCACTAGATCTACCGAACACCACAGTCTTAGACTGGAACGGGCAACAACCCCAACAAGACACAGCAAGCCTTCCGCAGAGACAACGCTGGATTACGCCTGCTAAAAAGAGAAGAAACGACCATCGATTTATTTCGCCGACACAAAGATCCAAATTACCTCCGGACGAATCAACCCGCAGGAATCTACAATCTCCGGAATAAGTGACTGTTTACACCAACAACAAGATTTAATATTTCATGTCTCATGACCCATACTATTCAATGGTCAACCAGATGAAGACTACTACATGCTACTCAATCCTCCCCTGGAAGCGGACACCGACCACTCCACTCAACCCTATACTCCCTAACCTATACCTTATCAAAACGGAACCAAAAACTTTCCTTATTAACAGTTTATTTTTCCTTAGCTTACCCTCAGAGGACAATTAGTGCCTTCCGAGAAAGTTGAAGGTAAAGCAGACAGAATGAGAAAGACACCTGAACTTTCAGCGGGTACAACCAGACTCAACGAGACACCTCCAATTTCTCTCATCAGGTTGACTTTGCCAGCCTGCCCATTGAACAGGTCGTATCAACATTACTATGAACTGTACAATTTGTGTTATATGCATAACTTGCTAACCCAAACCACCACTGAGACCTGCCTCTCTGGGGCCGTTATCACTTACGAATTAATTAGTACATGTATTACCTACATACCTCTAATAACCTGAAAGTAGTTCACTATATGACATTACCCCCCCCCCCCCCTCCCCCCTAACTACCTACCATCCACTTTCCTGGTAATCCAACCCCATTTTCCCTCTTGTTCTCTTCCCTATCCTCCCTCCCCCCCCCCCCTCCCCTATATCCGCTCCGTTAAGTCTCTGGTATCTGACCTGATTTATCTAACATGTCTCCCGAAATAACTAAATGAATGTCCAAATCACCGGATTGCCACACCCGGGATCCTTAGCTATGCCACGGATTTCCCCAATTATAAAAGGGTATCTATCGGTTGCGCCTAGATAGATCACCCATTCTCTCTCATTCGAGAGAAAACCCCTATTGAAAGGGGTAAGACACGTTTAATTAATACAGAACCCCATCCAAGCCACACTAACGCCTGACCACTAGAAAGTGGGTTCTGAGCTCAGGTGGTACTGATCAGGCTGCAGCCCCTCAGACCACCTGCGCTAATAAAGTCGACCTGTAAATCAGATCAATTTCTGAAACTTTTTTCCATCCGCCGTAAGACAGGGTAGCCAATTTCGCATATTCCACCACTGTCTATCATTTCAATTGTTAAATTTATACTTGTCTTTTTACTGTTCATTGTTCTTTTTTTAGTTACTGTTAACGAGTGATTATATAACACTTTACATCTTTGACTGTTACTTCAGCACGTGGACGTGCATCTCGCCTAAACATATATTGAAGTGTATACCTACCATCACAAGATAAGGAAGTTCAACAATAGCTTTGTAACAGACTCCATCCCAGCACACACAACTAACAATGACAACTCTAACAATACTAACACAAAACGCCAAAGGCCTAAACACCCCTGAGAAAAGATCACTGGCCTTGTCTGATTTCCGCAGACAAAAGGCGGACATAGTTTTTGTCCAAGAGACGCACCTCCGCAAGGGTACAAATGTAAAATTACGCAATAAAGACTATCCACAGGGATACTATGGCCATTTCTCAGAATCCAAATCTAGAGGGGTAGCGATTCTGATAGGGAAACATTCCCCATTCACTATTCGAGAACATCTTACAGACGATTCAGGTAGATTTTTGTTTGTAAAAGGGACGTTAGGCTCAACAATGGTAACGCTGGCCAACCTATACTTACCTAACAAAAAACAAAACCAATTTCTGAACAAAGTTTTACAGAAACTATCAGGGTTTCAGGAAGGTATCCTAATACTAGGGGGAGACATGAACATTTCCTTAGATGGAAAACTAGACTCTACGGCTAAATCACAACCTCATCTGACGCAAATCAGAAAAAAGATAAACTCTACCCTATACGAAGCACAATTATTTGACTGCTGGAGGCTACTTCATCCTTCCCGTAGAGATTTCTCTTTCTACTCCCCACCAGCGGGCACATATTCCCGAATCGACTCATTATTCCTTCAACACAGGTACCTGTCCCTGGTGACTGCTGCCGCTTACGGTCCGATCACCTGGTCTGACCATGCAGCAATGACACTATCACTAACAATACCACATCTACCACACCCCTCCACTCAGTGGAAATTAAATGACCTACTCCTTAATGACACAGACACCAAATCACATATAGATAAAGCACTGAAAACATACTTTGAAGAGAATACAAATCCAGATACCACACTACCTCTCCTATGGGAAGCCCACAAAGCAGTTATAAGAGGAGAATTCATTAGAATTGCCTCCTCAGTCAAAAGAAACAGAGAACGAAGAGTGGCCCAACTACTGAAGGAACTAAAAACACTAGAATCTACACACCACGATCAGGATCCACCCCTTGACACGTACAAACTAATACTATCGAAAAGAGCTGAACTCACGACAACTCTACATCTCCATGCTAGACGCAAGGTTACCTTGACTAAACACTTATACTATACCAAGGGGGGTAAGGCGGGGAGATTGTTAGCGCAAGCACTAAAGCCAGATAAACAAACCACATTCATCTCAGAAATTAAAACACCCGCAGGGAAATTAACAAAAAACATGCCTGAAATTAGCAGAGAATTCCATAAATTCTATACTAGCCTCTACAATATCGCAAAAGTACAACCAACTAACGAACAGATACGCACATATTTACAACCGAGAATCCAAAGAACAATCCCATCCAATGAACTAGTGTTCCTGGATGAACCCATCTCAATAGAGGAGTTTCAAAATGTAGTCCGATCACTACCTTCAGGTAAAAGCCCAGGGCCAGACGGCTATACGGGGAAATATTATAAAACTTTCTCACCAATCCTAGCCCGGCCATTCATAGAGGCATATAATACACAAAAATTATCCAACCAAATCCCCAATTCTGCATTGGAGGCAACCATCACACTCATCCCAAAACCAGGCAAAGACCCAACTGAGTGTGGAAATTATAGACCAATATCTTTGATAAATATAGATCTGAAGATTTTAACGAAGATCATGGCGAACAGACTTAAAGTTTTCCTCCCAAACATAATTCATACCGACCAAGCGGGCTTCGTGCCCGGTAGGGAAGCAAAAAATAACACAACGAAAGTCCTGAACCTGATTCACTGGGCCCAATCACACAAAATCCACAGCGCACTCCTTGCCATAGACGCCGAAAAGGCATTTGATAGGGTCAATTGGTCTCTCATCACACATACGATGCAAGCCCTGGGCTTTGGCCCACGATGGATGGAATGGTTGGCAGCAATCTATTCCAGACCAACGGCACGCATACGTATTAACGGCCAACTATCACAGCAGGTCCCAATAACCAACGGGACGAGGCAGGGGTGTCCACTCTCACCCCTACTATTCATATTAGTTCTAGAGCCATTTCTCCAAGGAATAAGAGACAACCCAAGCATTAGAGGCATCCAAGTAAAGGATCATGAATACAAGGTCATGGCTTTTGCAGATGACCTCCTCTTCACAATAACAAACCCGCTAACCTCTTTACCAAAAATCATCTCAGAAATGGAACTGTACGGCAAAATCTCCAACTTTCAGGCAAATATATCTAAATGTGACCTGATGCCTATCCACTCTACCAAATACCTAAACACACAACTCAAGAACAGGTTCCAATTCACTTGGCAACCCATTTCTATCAAATATCTAGGAGTACACATACCACAGACAAGTAAACTTATCTTCAGCCTCAACTTCCTCAAATTACTAGATAACATCACTACTGACCTACACAATTGGAACAAACCATGCTTCGGTTGGTTCAGTAGAATCAACATTATCAAAATGAATGTTCTCCCACGCCTACTCTACACTCTTCAAGCCCTTCCGATCCAATTAAACACCAATTTCTTCTCCAAAATCAGGAAAACATTCACTAGCTTCATATGGTCAAACTCACAACCTAGGATTGCATTCGAAACACTTATAAAAAACAAAGACAAGGGGGGGTTAAACTTTCCAGATATTGTCTCATACCACAAAGCTGTCCACTTAAGCAGGATCTATGAATGGACAAGGCCCGTGCCAGCCCACCATTGGGTCCAGATAGAGAATGAATTTTCAACCATTCCCTTAAAAGACCGCCCATGGCTAGCGAATCCACCGACCCAATGTGGAATACTCAATGGCCCTCATCCTACCATCACACCTACACTACAATTATGGCACAAACTGACACGAACCACCGAAATATCCCCCTATCCCTCACCACTATACCCACTCACTAATAATCCTAACTTCCAGGGAGGTCAGTCAGGTGGGGCCTATGCTATCTACCACTGTGGCTCCACGCTACGGCTACGGGATATGGTTACTAACAACACACTGAAACCAATACAGCAATTTTTCCCCTCCAATCCCCCGACCGGTAACCAATTATTACACTACACCCAACTAAAACAGTTTATCACGTCCAATGACCTTTTACCAATGGGCAACCGTCCCTTGACTGAGTTTGAAAACATCTGTGAGAAACACAAAATTACGAAAAAACTATTATCCTCTCTATACCAAACGATCAGGGACTCACAACCGATAGAACTACCAAAATGTACGCAAAAATGGTCACAAGAGTTACAAATAGAGATTACCCCCAAACAATGGCAAGCTATTTTCAACTCCACGCATAGAACTTCCACCTCTCTACTAACACAAGAAAGTAATTTCAAACGTATCTCCAGATGGCACTATACACCAGAGAAAATCCAACAAATACATGGTAATGAGAAAGCTAAATGCTGGAGATGTGCCAACCCCACAGCACACCATGCTCACGTCTGGTGGCAATGCCCAGTCATACATAAATATTGGAGCAGAATTCATACTCTTATCCAGTCTATAATGAATATTACTTTCCCACTAGCTCCATTACAGTTCATCTTCCAAGAACCTCCCCCAGACCTCACCCTAAATAAACCACAACGCACACTGTTTAAACTCTTGACCATGACAGCGGCTCAATTGATCCCTAAGTATTGGAACCAACCACAGGCTCCCACGATCAGGGAATGGATCAAGCGAGTAGAAAATATCAAACAATTGGAACTAATAACACATGCCATTTTGAAAGAATTTAAAACATTCACTGCTACCTGGGAACCATGGACACGTTTCATGGTTGCAACTAGTGCAACAAAACCCAACTATACAACACCTATCCCTTCTCTCAATGAACACACTTCTTAGAGAAATCAGCTATACCGCCCTCATGTCCACGCTAACCACCCACCGCAAAAAACACTCCAGCACCTTGCTGATAGTCCACAATGATTCTAACTAGTATATAGGAATAACGCACGAGGTGGCACATTTAAATATGTTGGGATAGAAAATCTTATCGTTAGAATTATACTGTCTATTTTCTTTAGGATTTATCCTTTTGTACCCTGTACCCTGTAACCACAAAATGTAATCACTTGTCAACAATGCATGTTATATCACGTATATCATACTGTACTGAATTATAATTTCTTTGTAACAGTGAAGAATTTGTTGTATGTAACTTACGACTTCATGTACAACATATGCTTATAAAAGAATAAAAACTTATAAATTAAAAAAAAAAAAATAATTACTATTCATAATTGCATTATGATTACTAAATAGTATAATACCAGTTAGCAGATGTGAAATAGTTAACCTTTGTTCAGGAAGATATTGGCATGACAAATGATCATGTGCCTAAACAACATTCCTTTAACCAGTGAGCAATGCTTTCTTAGAGGCAATATCTTAAATTGACATCTTCACGCCTCTAGGTCTCTAGGGCTATTGCCAGACATGCTACTGTGGAATGTATAGCTTTAATAACTTCCCTATTTAACAATAAGAGAAAATGAATACATTTTTATATTTATCTTAAATGGATTCATGAGAATGAGATAAAGAGGGTGGGATTCATGGCTATTCGTTTTTTTCAAAAGTGTTTTTTTTTTTTACTTCACAAGACATCTTATTACTGTGTAATGCCAGAATATTATTTCAAGAAATGTCTCACCTGAGTCACATAGGGTTCGCTTTGATGTACTCTTTTGTTTATCTTTTTTTAAATCTCTTCTCACGGAAGGTGGATATACTAATTTAAGCTTCAACCATTACTTGTACTCAAGTGATAACCAAAAATACCTTACATTTAGTTGATCTGCTTTGGGCTAAAATGTTGGGGAAATTGAAAATGCACGAGAAATGTATAAAGTTGCTATTATGATCATGAAATGATCAGCAATAATTAAGTATAATTAGAGAATGAACCAAATGACAATGGTTTCTTAAATGATACCACAAACATAACATTCGGGACCAGTTTTTAATGCTGAGAAATAGATACAGGCATTAGAATCACTGAGAGCTTTGGTATTAATTGTTCCCACTAGGAAAGCATTACCAGTGCTGCTGGTGAAATAAATAAAATTACCATGAATACCAACCGTCTTTAGATCACTGTGGCTAAAAAATACAGACTGGTTTGAATGATCCAATCCTGCTTTTAATGTCTGCACGGAACTCATGCCTGCCTTCACTGATATCAACCACCAGTTAGTGTTTACCATTTTGTACACTGAGCATAAAGGTGAAATAATTACCATAGTAACTCCACCAGGACACTACCAAAGGTGGGATAACTTGAGAAAGTTGTGTAAAGGCTTAATTACTAAATAGGGAATTTTAGGTTACATATGTAATTTGGTTATCAGTTTGTTGCAAGTCTAATTAATGCTTTTAGTGCTGCAATGGAGAGCACTGAAAGGCGCAGTAAAACCAAGTAACACATATTAGCTGGGCTCTCTAAAGTAAAAATAAATATTCTAATAATAAATATATTTAAAAAACGGTGCACTGGTATCCAAACGTGTCCCTACTTTTTACAATCAAATCAAACTTCTTCCTGACAGCCACTAAAGGGGCTTCAGTGAATATAACAGAGTTTGGCTCAGTTATGTGATGTTTGACATTGAATGTCATCAAATTCTGATGATAGGGAAGCATTGGGATCAATGCATCCTCATGAAAAGGATTTGATTGGATGAGACTTGCACTCGCCATCCATGTGCTTCTCACCCCAATGCTTGTCTATGAGAAACATTGAATTAGACAAAAAGACAAGGAAGCGTCACCAGAGGTGGAGCAGGTGGCAACACTGAGTGAGTCTCGGTGCTCGAAAAAAGGTAGGGGGGCCCCTGAATTTATATAGGTAGGGGAACACTATAGTGTTAGGAATGCATGTTTGTATTCCTAACGCTGTAGTGTTCCTTTAATATATTTTATTCACCTTTACCTGAGATGAAGTGGTCTAGGTGCCTATAGTGGTCCTCTAAACCCGACCACTAGAAGCAACGTTTTGGTAGCATAGTACTTTTGTCAAGCCTGCTAAGTAGTGGCTAACAGCTCCCTTTATTTTCTATGGAAGCTGCTAATTGCTACTTAGGGACTTTTTTCAAACCTGAGCATTACAGATTATTGTATGTTAAGAAGATTACAAATGCACATCTCTTACATCATATAGGAAAAATACATGTTAGCTGTATGGCATTACAGTGGTACCTCGGTTTACGAATTTAATGCGTTCTCCGGGACGTTTTGTACTGTGAAAAATTTGTAAAAAAAAACACGGTTTACCATAGGAATGCACTGAAAACAAATTCATGCGTTCCGGAGGTCAGAAAAAAGTTTTTAACAAGTCTTTTATCTGTTCAAAACTCTTTATAAAGTGCACTTTAAAGGCATAACTACTGTACAGGCACATGATTAATCAAGAAATAACATTTCAAACATCCAACTTCATCTTTTAAAACATCACACATCAACTTTTAAAACATGGCACACTTTTCAAACATGGTTAGTACACTTCAACTATACATAAATCACACGTCAACAGGGAAACATGGAAAACGTCAAAACAATTTCAACACTTTTTGGAAGAGGAGGAGGAGGGCAACGAGGCAGCACTAACACAAGCAGGTTCTTCTTCATGTCTAGGCTGTTTTTGTAGGAACCTTTTCATTGTCTGTTGCCTCTGAAAGGGGACATGATATAGGTGTCATAACAAGTGCACAAGTCTGTAGGTTTACCCACATTTGGCATGCCTCCTTGAGTTCCCTGGAAGAGAGCTGTTCCTCACTCGTTTCCTCCTCCTCAAATGAGATCTGCTCCTCCTACGCCTCCTTCTGCAATTCCACCAGGTCCTCGGTAGTTAGCTCACGGTCGTGTCCCTCCACCAGCTCGCAGACATCCTCCTCATTCACCTCTAGGCCCATGGCCCTCCCCAAGGAAACAATCTCCTCCAACACTGTTGACTCTGGTGCAGGTGTAGAAGCATCAGAGGCAGGTTTCACAACACAGTCTGGCCACAGGTTGCGACAAGCAGAAATTATGTTTGTTTGGCTGACCTGGCCCAGGCGATGGTGATAATCTGCAGACAGCTCATTATGTCAAAATGCTCTCTCCAAAATTAATGGAGGGTGAGTCTTGATCGATCTGTCAACTCAAAGCATCGCCAGAAAAGCTCCCTTGTGTAGAGTTTTTTTTTTTTTTTTTATTGGAGATGACCTGCTTTTCCATTGGCTTGAGTAGTGGGGTGGTGTTAGGTGGAAGGAACATAACTTTGATGAAGTAAAAGTCCCCCCGCAAGTCTTCCTTGAGTCCTGGAGGATGAGCAGGAGCATTGCCCATGAGCAGCACGGCCTTAAGCGTCAGGTTATTGTCCACAAGGTATTGCTTGACGGCAGGACCAAAAACCACATTGACCAACTGCACAAACAAGAGGCGTGTTACCGAAGCCTTTGGGTTGGACCGCCACAAAACGCTCAACTGCTCCTTGTTCACCTTGTGTTTCTTGAAGGCCCGTGGGTTCTCTGAATGGTAGACGAGCAGGGGCTTGATCTTAAGGTCCCCACTGGCGTTGGCGCAGAACAGGAGGGTGAGACAGTCCTTCATCAGCTTGTGGCCAGGCAATGAGGTCTCCTCTTCCGTGATGAAGATACGCTTTGGCATGCACTTCCAGAAGAGCCCAGTCCAGGCCTGCTGAGGAAGGTAACCCTCTGAAACCATGACCTCTAAGAACTCAGTAGCAAATTCCTCAGCTGCAGCAACATCGGAACTTGTGGCCTCTCCATGACTGACCACACTGTGGATGTCAGATCTGGTCTTCAACCTTTCGTACCACCTCCTGCTGGCCTTCTGCATTGGCTGACATTCCTTGCTGTTGGTTGAGGAGGTCAGCATACAAGGCCTTGGCTTTTTCGCAGATGATCACCTTGGTCACTGTGTCCCCTGCATGCTGCTTCTGTTCAATCCAGAGCAGGAGCAACTTTTCGACCTCCTTTCAGAACAGGTGGCTGTTGCTTGGAGACCCTGGTGACTCCCTTGGCTGCATCTCTCCCAGTTATCTTCTCTTTCATCTTTAGGATGGCAGTGATTGTGGATGCACTCTTTCCATACTCTATGGCGAGGTCAGTCAATTGCATTCCTCCTTCATGCTTCCTGATGATTTCTTTCTTGACCTCGAGCAGAATCATCTCCTTCTTCCTCTTCCCAGCTTCTGCTGCTTTCTTGGGTGCCATGACACCAGAGTCACTAAGTGGCAGAAAATGTAAAAAAATGCGTGCTGGCATGAGCTGGCATGGAAACCACAGTAAAAGCCATGCACAGCACATGAGCTTGCATGTAAACCACCCCACAATGCAGAACACACAGTAAAAGGCATGCAAACAACTAAGCTCACCTCCCCTCCTTTCCACCTCTCGAGAAACGCACCAAAAAGTCCCAAAACCGCTGCAAATGGCTCCAAAACTTGCTGCAAAAACCTCTCCAACACCTCCACACTCACGTGCTACCCAGACTCCAGTATGCAGGGGGGTGGCACTATAAACCGGGAAGCTTGCTTCGTATTGTGAAAAAAAATCGTAAACAAGGCATTTTTTTCAATGGATTTCTATTTGTAAACTGAATTTGTCGTTTACCGAGGCTTTTGTTAACCGAGGTACTACTGTATGGGACCGGTGCCCACCGCCATGTGTTGCGGCCCCGGCTGCGCGGTATAATTCCCGGGGCCGCAGGTGAACGGGCCCATCAGGTGGCCCATGCTGTTAAGGCCATCCGATGGAAATTAATATTATCATCAGAGTGGGCCCGGTAACAGCGCGACCGGGCCCTCTCTGATGTCAGACGCTGGGAGGAAGTGACTGCCGCAGTCACTCCTCCCAGCAACCACCAGGAGCTGCGCGGGAGGAAGCAGAGGGAGTCAGAGTGGGAACTCTGACTGCCATCAACCTGAGCCACTGGACCCCACCTAAAAGGTATGTAATAGGAGGGTGACTAAAATATTTTGCATGTGTGTGTGTTAGTGTGTGTCTGTGTGTGTGTGTGTGTGTGTCTATGTATGCGTGTGTCTCTGTGTCTGTATGTGGGTGTGTATATGTGTGACTCTGTATGTATTTAAAAGTAAAACAAGAGATTAAAAATAAAACAAGAGATTAAAACGAGATTAAAATGTATTTAGAAGTAAAACATGAGATTAAAAATAAGAAAAGGGCATTTAAAGCATTTAAATCGGACACATCAGGGGCATCCTATATAAGATATAAGGAAGGCAATAATGCTTGCAAAAAGGAAAATAAAGTGGCTAAACTAGAAAATTAGAAATTGATAGCCAAAGAATGCAAAACCAACCCCCAAATTTTTTTCAAGTACATCAATTCTAAAAAAAACAAAAAAAAATGAAAGTGTAGGTACACTGGAAACAGAGATGGGTTTGTTAGCTAATGAAGACCAGGAAAAAACAGAAATTTTAAATAATTATTTTTCTTCCGTATATATTAATGAGGATCCAATGGCAAGAGATATGCAAATGATTGCTGCAAAAAACTTGCAGATATCTTGTGATTGGATAACTCGAGACAAAGTGCTACAGCTATTAACCCCTTCAGGACGGAGTCAATAGTGCACGTTCTGATCAAAACAAAACGTAAACAAAAACTGGTATTTGCGCTATATGTCTGTTCAACCGTAATTCCCATCTTTCATATTAAATGCACCCACACGTATTATATATCATTTTGTTCAGGAGAAACAGGGCTTTCATTCCATATCAAATATTTATATATGAAACCTAATTTATTATGAATAAAATTAAAAAAACTGTGAGAAATGTTAAATTTTTTTAAAAATTTGTAGTTCCGCCTCACATTTTAGCTGTAAATGTCATAATACTGTTAGGTTTTACTGCAAAAAAATGCACATATTTGTAATCAGCGATGTCTCACGAGTACAACAGTACCCCCCATTAACAGGTTTTATGGTGTTTTGGAAAGTTACAGGGTCAAATATAGAACGTTCCATTTTTAAATTGAAATTTGCCAGATTAGTAATGTTACCTTTGAGACGGTGTGGTAGCCCAGGAATGAGAATTACCCCCATAATGGCATACCATGTGAAAAAGTAGACAACCCAAGGTATTGAACGTGGGGTATGTTTAGTCTTTGTTAGTAGCCACTTAGTCACAAACACTGGCCAAAGTTAGCGTTCATATTTGTTTTTGTGTGAAAAAAGCAAAAAACTAATATTTGGCCAGTGTTTGTGACTAAGTGGCTACTAAAAATGACTGGACATACCCCATTTGCAATACCTTGGGTTGTCTACTTTTGCAAATGGTATGCCATCATGGGGGTAATTCTTATTCCTGGGCTACCATACGGTCTCAAAGGCAACATAACTAATCTGGCAAATTTCAATGTGAAAAAAATGAAATGCAAGCCTTATATGTGACTCTCTAACTTTCCAAAACACCATAAAACCTGTACATGGGGGGTACTGTTATTCTCGGGAGACTTCACTAAACACAAATATTAGTGTTTTAAAACAGTAAAACATATTACAACAATAATATAGTCCATAAAAGTGCCGTTTGTTTGTAAAAAATGCAAAAAACTTCACTTTTACTTAAAATATCATCGTTGTAATATAATTTACCAGTTTTAAACAGTAATATTTGAGTTCAGCGAAGTCTCCTGAGTAAAACAGTACCCCCTATGTACAGGTTTTATGATGTCTTGGAGAGTTACAGGGTCAAATATAGTGCTTGCGAATTAAATTCTCTGCACTTTCTCCCTGTGTTGTCAGGCATGTCAATCAAATTTAATTAATCAAATGACATAATTATGTTAAAAGATTACTTAAATATACACGTAGAATTTTAATATATATGCATTTATAGGTATTTAAATTCTACGTGTATACTAATGTAATCTATTATGTAATTATATGTATTTATCTCTCTATATATATTTGCGGTTATTTGTATTTTATATATAGATAGATATATATAGAATGTCATTCTAAGTGTATTTTGTTACCAATATATATTTTTTAATGACAAAATACAGTTAGAATAAAATTACATATGAATATATAATTTATTTTAAATTTTGTTTCAATATTTTATTTATTTATTTAATAATTTTATTTATTTATTATTGTAATTATATGTATATATATATAATATATGTGTATATATCTATTATATATAATATATATACATATTATATACGGTATATGTAACGTCACTCTAAGTGTATTTTAATACTAATATATATACTAATACTACTATTAAAATACATTACGCATGACGTTACATATATATAATATGTATATATATTATATATATAATATATATACATATATTATATATATAAAAATGCATTTATTTTAATTTTACACATGTCTAATTATTTTTTTTAATTCTTCCCACCAGCAGGGGGACTGTCTGATATTTACGACAGCCCCCCTGCTGGCAGATCCACAGCCAGCTATAGGGGGCCATGTGATCGCTCTTTGAGAGCGATCACATGGCCCCCGGGGGCCGGATTTGCCGTGGGGGGGCTGCCTGGGCTCTGAGGCAGCCCCCCAGAAGAGGATCGCGGCGGAGGTGAGTACCGCCGGACCTCCTGGGCTGCAAGCCGTTACGGCGTTCTATGCCGCCGCAACGGCTTTAAAGCCCTTTAAAGCCGCGACGGCATAGAACGCCGTAACGGCGTTAAGGGGTTAAAGAAAATTAATGTAAATAAAGCTCCATCTTTGTTCATTCGAATGAGGTCAACGGTATGTGTAGCCAAATCCATGGAACTGAAATCGGCTACACATTTCAACGAACACCGCTGACCCTTCACTACTCCTGCACCGAGTTTTCAGCCACAGAGACTAAGTCCCGTTCGAAGATTCGAACGCACGTTCAATGGGACTTAGTCATTTTTTCAGTGTGAAATTGACCGACCGCACAGCCAAAATCTATGGAACTGTTTTGGGCAGGAAAATGTGCTTGCGGTCGGTCATAAAGGACTTCCAGCTAACTCTTTAACCCCTGGATGGAATTGGTTGATGGTGGATATGTTTGTAAGTGAAGTGTGCTGAGTTCGAATATGTAATTTTTATGAAGATTGAATGTATAGTTTTAGAGTTATGAAAGTTGGGTAAAAAGTATGTTTTAAACTGTACGGATAATTGTGTAACCTCTCAAGGTTAAGGGGAGGAGATGTGTGGGATGTAACCATTGTTTGATTGGCTAATGTATAATTGTCTATGGGCATCTCCCTTGCATGGGAGAATTGCATAAAAGCAGAGTGTGTGTCATTAAACCAGAGTTCTTCACCCTCAATCTAGAGTCCTGTCTCTTATTGGGGGAATTGCTATATCACTACAAGGGATTGCTATGCTCTGCATGCTCCCTTGGATAATCACTTCTAAGCTCTTTTAAGAGCTTGTTCCTGCTTCACTCTCTTGGAGGAGAGGTTCACCCACTGGAACCTGGAGTCTTGTCATAGGTCCAGGGTGGGTAGGAGACGGCGAGACCCCAACCAAGCTGCGGCGGTTCGTGGGGTATGCGGTGGTTGTGGTCTCTTCAGAGCGCTTGGAGCCCTCTGTAAGCGCTAGGAGCATCCTTCAACGGAGGTACCCAGTCAGGGTGCCAGGTGATCCGTTACAACATATTTCTAAATGATCTTGAAATAGGCATTGAAAGCCATGTATCAGTGTTTGCAGATGACACAAAACGTTGTAAAGTAATAAAATGTGAGCAGGATATTGCTTTGCTGCAGAGGGATTTGGATAGATTGGGGGACTGGGCACTAAAATGGCAGATGAAATTTAACGTAGAGAAATGCAAAGTTATGCACTTAGGGGTTAAGAATGCACAAGCAATTTACACCCTAAATGGTAGTTAACTAGGGATAACCACACACGAGAAGGATTTGGGAATTGTTATAGACAACAAATTAGGCAGCAATATGCAATGTCAATCTGCAGTTGCTAAGGTTTTTTCATGTATAAATAGGGGCATAAATTCTCGGGATGAAAATATAATTTTGCCTCTTTATAAATCACTCGTAAGACCACACCTTGAATATGCTGTGCAATTTTGGGCACCTATTCTAAAGAAAGATATCATGGCACTAGAAAAAGTGCAGAGACGAGCTACAAAATTGATAAAAGGAATGGAGCATTTTAGTTATGAAGAAAGGTTAAAAAATGTAAATCTGTTTAGTTTGGAAAAACAGCACCTGAGAGGGGATATGATACCATTATACAAATATATTTGGGGCCAGTATAAACCTTTATCTAGAAATCTATTCATAAACAGGGCTATACATAGGACATGAGGTCACACATTTAGGCTGGAAGAAAGGAGATTTCATCTAAGGTAAAGAAAAGTTTTGTTTTACAGTAAGAGCAATAAGGATATGGAATTCTCTGCCTGAAGAGGTAGTTTTGTCAGAAATCTATACAGATGTTTAAACTGCAATTGGATAAATATTTGCAAAAACATAACATACAGGGATATAATTTCTAATTAGTGGGGTAATAGCTGATTGATCCAAGGAGACATCTGACTGCTATTTTGGGGTCAAGAAGGAATTTTTGTCCTAGTTTGTTGCAAAATCGGAAGCGCTTCAGACTAGCTTTTTTGCCTTCTTTTGGATCAACAGCAAAATCATATGTGAGGAAGGCTGAACTTGATGGACACAAGTCTTTTTTCAGCTATGTAACTATGTAACTATATATGTCTGTACGTATGTGTGTCTGTGTCTGTCTGTGTGTGTCTATGTATGTATCTGTGTGTCTGTATGTCTGTGTGTGTCTATGTATGTGTCTGTATTTATATGTGTGTGTGTGTATGTATCTGTGTGTATGTGTGTGTGTGTCTCTGTGTGTGCCTATGTCTGTGTATGTGTCTGTGTGTATCTCTGTGTGTCTGTATGGGGTGGTGGTGGGGGGTATGGGGGCCCCCCCATGGATCAGTTTTGCACTGTGGCCCCATGGATTGTGTATACACCACTGACTGTATATTGAAACTCTAAAACACATCAGCTCACTTTAGATTATTTCAAAGAATATTTATTATATAAATGAAAAGGCAAGACACATGATGTACATAACACAATTATCCTTGCTATCAGTAAAGTGCCTGTTTCATTTAATTGAACAAATTACATAGCAGATCACAAACTCAAAGGCTCCACAGATATGTATCAGACATCGTATAATATCTCAGTTAATGCAAAGTTGGACTAAGTGGGTAATATGGGCTTAACCCAATATAGGCAATATTGAAATTAGAAAAAAAACACAATTTGAGAAATGGTCCCAGGTAAAAAGGCCGGGGATACCAGCTCTCAAATGATTACCCACATAAGAAATTGGAAAATCAACATGATTGGTATAAAAGCACGATTTCTAAGACTTTATTAACACTAATCAAATATAAACAAACAGAAAGTGAAAAACTTAAATGTGAAAATGTGATGATAAAAAGGGAAAACTAAGTAGCCTCCCAGGCTCATCCCATATATAAATCCCCTCAAATACATGCAACTATGTATGCAACTATGAGAACATAGTTGCATATATTTGAGGGGATTTATATATGGGATGAGCCTGGGAGGCTACTTAGTTTTCCATTTTTATCATCAAATTTTCACATTCATGCTTTACTCACTTTAAAGGGATACTGTAGTGTCAGAAATACAAAGCTGTAAAGAAAATAGACGGTAAGTGGGGTAAAGTGCGAAAAGCAGTGCAGGCAGGCCACTCTATAAAGGGATCACTCCCAAATCCCAGAGAAACAGTAGATACAAAAGGTATATAAATATACAGGTGAGTGCGCCACTATCACAAATATGTGGATAATAATTACCACTCGGTTGGCACAGATGACATGTAAAAAGAAGCATAAAATACATAGTGAAGTATTTTTTTTTTTGTGCAATTAAATAACGACAGACAAGCTCGTGGTGCCCCAATAGCAGTCCTCGAGCATATTTTCAAGTGTAACAATAGGAGCAATGGGTTAATCAGCACAATTTTTTTTTTCCATATAATAACTGTAGCATAATCGTCATGTTGCGCATTTGGTTTGGATAATCTTTAAGTGCTTCTCGTTAACTTCGCAGCAGATTATATCACATTTAAACAAATAGAGATCGTGTTTGCTGTATGCTTTGCTGTATAGCCACTATGCTTGCTAAGACATAACTAAGTTACATACTATATCATGCTAATTTGTATTTAGTAGGCTCCAAGCATTAAGTTAGGAAGTGACATCTAGAATATAGTTCTGGCAGGTTAGAACAATGGGAGAAGCAGGCTAATTTAGAACTGGTGAAACAAAAAATGAGCGTTACACGTTATACAGTATAAGATGCTGTGCAAAGTCATGTTAGGGGTGCGTATCAGGCAAAACCCGATCCACGGTATCTGTATGAGAGAGTCCCAGCGTGCGAGTGTGTGGGGTCTATAAGCCAAACTTCTGACCTGCCTGCCGCTCGCTATGTGGGGCTGGTGCCTCGATGGTGTGGTCGTTTCAGCCGATGCCCCGCTTGAGCAGGGATGTTGTAGCTGGAGAGGGTGACTGACTGGGAGCCGCTTTGGTCGTCAGCGTGTGAGGCAGGTCAGTCTCTTGGGTAGGAGGTCTCAGGGGCGCTGTGGGCATGCGGCAGGTGGTGAGACTGCAAAGGGGTAGCCCCTGATGGGGGGTCGGACGACTCACCGCTAGTCTTGGTCTGCGATATCGAGGTTTCCGTCGGGTCGACCGCTTCCTTCCTCCCGCCATTTTAGCTTTGCCGTTGCCCCGCACGGGAGCAGCGGGTCTCTGCCCGGCCTCTTCTTGAATTGCTGCTGGTGGGGTCTCCACTTCTGTGCCTCCTCTTTGGTATATTTAAGCCCAAAAGGTGGAGAACAGGCGATCCAGCCTTTCTTCCAGGGGGGGGCAATGGGGCGCATTTCAGAGGGTTACTCATGGTGACCACCATAATTGTTGGTGCTGTTTCGGCTTTGTGGGGCAGTCACCGCTGTGGTTTTGCCAATGTGTCTCAGGCTTTAGTTGCCAGGATAACCCTCACCGGTAGGGGGGGGAGGGAGTATACCCGGGAGACCTCCAGGTGAGTGGCTGCTGTCGGCGTAGGGATCGGCCGCCTCCCTCGCTTTGTCAGAGTAGGCCTCTGGTAGGCCTCAGGTCTATCCCCGGTTAGGAGCCTCAGATCTCAGTCAGGTTGCTTGGCGCTTGGCTCTGCAGTTGTAAGGCTTCCTTCTCCAGGTCGCCTAACAGTCGATTAGCTGGGTTTTTACCACAATTTTGACTGATTCAGAGCGTTTTTGCATGGACCATAGTGAAGTATTTAATGGTTAAAAAACAGATATTAACAGTCAAATCAAACTCACAAGAGAAGTGGCACAAACAGAAACATTTCTAATTTGTGCAAAAGAGCTTTAAAGCCTCAAAGGGGGTCTTTCTCCCCAGTCTCTGGAAAGAGCCGTTGGTACCTCTACAAATCAGTCCAGTAGTGGATGGTGAGGTAGATCTTAGCCAGGCTTCCCAATACCAGCTTCCTTCCTTGGGGTAAATAGCTGTTCGCTCGACGCGTTTCATCCGTTTGGACTTTTTCAAGAGCTTGGTGTCCTCTTCTGATCCGGCGTGTATTAATACGTTGCATGGCTAATTACGGTATCAGCGTGCGCATGTGCAGACTGCGGGAGACAGACAACGTCAGAATGTTCTCGTCTAACCCACCGCGCATGCGTTTGCTGTTCAGCCTGTTTGACTGTTATTAATATCTGTTTTTTAACCATTGAATACTTCACTGTATTTTTATGCTTCTTTTTACATGCCATCTCTGCCGACCGAGTGGTAATTATTATTCACATATTTGTGATAGTGGTGCCCTCACCTGTATATTTATATACCTTTTATATATACAAAGCTGTATTCCTGGCACTGCCGATCCCTCTGCCTCCCCCTCCTTTGCGCCCCTCCCCGGTAAATAAAGGGTTAAAAACTGATCCCAGCATCGAAGCTCCGCCCCATCACGAGCGGGGTCTAATGCATATGCGCAGCAAATGCCGCGCGTATTAGACCGTAGGAAAGCATTAAATCAAATCCTATGCAGAGCGTGAGAACGTCCATCGTCAGATAACGGACCAAAAGTCGGTTACGATTCCAAAAGCACCATTAGTGGCTGTCTGGTAGACAGCCACTGAGGGCAGACTTAGTGCTGCAATGTTCTCTGGAACTGCAATGTTTAACATTGCAGCACTAGGTGCAAAAGGGACACAGCACCCAGACCGCTTCAATAGGCTGAAGTGGTCTGTGTGCCTACAGTGTCCCTTTAAGTTTTTCACTTTATGTTTGTTTATATTTGATCATGTTAATAGAGTTTAAGAATTCGTGTTTTTATACCAATCATGTTGATTTTCCAATTTCTTATGTGGGTAATCTTTTGAGAGCTGGTATCCCTGGCCTTTTTACCTGGGACCATTTCTCAAATTGTTGTTTTTTTCTAATTTCAACTTTTGCCCTCGTGTGAGCATATCTGGTTTTGTTATTGTGTTATAAGGGAAAATACTGGTTCTAGTACTGTTATACTATGAAAAGTAGCTGTATTGTCTTGATTTGGAAAGACACTTTACCCCCTATGTAGGTGAGTACCACCCCTAGAACAAAAGCTGATTAAAGTGTGCCTGTCAAGAGTAAATTACGTTATGCTCTAATAAAAGAACATACAAAATCCTATTTACATTGAGCAAGCAAATGTATAGATGTTGCATATATGGTCCCTGTTCTCAAGTGTCAATCTATTCTGAGTCAGCTTTCTGTCACAGCAGTGACTACAGTGTGTGTACTGTAATAGCTGTGATAATCATCTGGTGAATTGGTCTTGGGTTTAGCAGAGAAATTATGGGATGGACTAACAGATGTCACCCATTCTGATGCTGATATGCTGACAATGAAGACAGGTTAGCAGAGCTTTTGGGAAACATGTGCTCTGCTTGAAGAAGTGTTTTTCAAGCAGAGTTAATAGCATTGTATTTTTTTATTGATATATATTGTGGTTAAGAGACAATTATCTACTGCTCCCATCCCTTTATTGAGAGCAGAGCTTTAAGCGGTCTAAACTGTTTTCATGTCATTTAGCTCACATAGGTGTATATCCTATCCATCAAAGGTACAACAACAGGATCATTCATTCTTTCAGTGCATGTACACTTATGCACACTGGTACACCAGCCTGAACAGGAATTATTGCTTCTATGGAAAATGTTCATCAGAGCTCAAAACTCTGAGACAGTGAAGACAAGCGTGACCTGCATTACTGATCAAAGTGATAAAAAACATGGAAGCATGACTTCTCTTTAAGAATGCCTTACATTATTAGATTCCTATATGTGTTTAGTAATGGAAAGTGTAGGTTGAATTTGTAAATCCACAAGATTCACATTAAATGTGTTTTGGATGTTTGCAACTGGATTTGCCAAAGGTTTCTTACTGCTGAAAAATTCTGTTAAGAAAGATTGTATTTCATATGATACAGATCATGCTTATTTTAATGTGTACTATATTGGGTTTGTTTTCTTTTCGTTTTTGTATACTACATACTAACCAATAACCCTTTAAGAAATGTGCACTATATTATATTATTATTATTATTTATATAGCTCCAACAGATTCCGTAGCGCTTTACAATGTCACTATATGTCTGTTCAACCATAATTTACCTTTTATTATATTAAGTGCACCCATACTTATTATATATAATTTTATTCTGGAAAAAAGGACATTCATTTCACATCAAATATTCATATATGAAACATAATTTACTATGAATAAATTAAAACAAATAAAAAAAAGTGTAAGAATTGTTATTATTTTCCAAGTTCTGCATGACATTTTAACGGTGAATGTCAGAATACTGTTAGCTTTTAGTGCAATAAAACATATGTGTGTATGCTATAATGTCCCATGGGTACAAGACCGCCGTGTAATGGTTTCATGGTGTTTTGGATAGCTACAGGGTCAAATAAAGAGCTTGCTCTTTTCATTTTTTTGCCATAGTTTGCTGGGTCTATGTTGCCTTTGAGACAGTATGGCAGCCCAGAAATGAAAACTGTCCCCATCATGGCATATCATTTGCAAAACTAGACAACCCAAGGTATACAAAATGGGGTATGTTCAGTCTTTTCTAAGTAGCCAGTTAATCACAAACCCTTGCCACATTTAGTGTTCATATTAGTCTTTTTGTATTTTATACATACAATTGCCCTTTCACTGATGATGTAATTGTCCTTATACATTTACTCCACTAAAACATTCATATTTGTTTACAGTGATGTCTCACAAGTACAACAGTACCCCCATGTACAGGTTTTATGGAGTTTTGAAAAGTTACAGGGTCAAATATAGGACTTGCCCATTTCAGTTCAGTTTTGTGTTTCCTTTGAAACCATATGTCAACTCAGGAATGAGAATAAACGCCTTTGTTGAATACCATTTGAAAAGTAGGAAAGCCAGGGTATTCAAAATGGGGTATATAGAGTCTTTTTAGTAGTCACTTAGTTACAAACCCTGGTCAAAGTTAGTGTTCATATATTTTATTTTTTTTCAATTTTCTCATAAAGACTGCATTTTTACTGATGATATCATTGTCATCATACATTTAAATTTTTTTGAACACTCATTTTTGTGTTCAGCAAAATCTCACAAGTACAACAGTGCCCAACATGTACAGGGTTTTATGGGGTTTTGGAAAGTTACAGGGTCAAACATAGGGCTTACAAATTAAATTCTCTGGACTTTCTGTCTGGGTTGTCAGGCAGGTCCCTGAAATTATAATTAACAAAAGCACATAATTATGTAGAATAATACAAAAATATGAACATAAAATGTGTGTGTATATATATATATATATACACACCCTGTTCCAAATTATTATGCAAACTATATTTTTCTAATTTACCTAAATAATTGATGTAAATAAACATAGAAACATAGAAACATAGAATGTGACGGCAGATAAGAACCATTCGGCCCATCTAGTCTGCCCAGTTTTCTAAATACTTTCATTAGTCCCTGGCATTATCTTATAGTTAGGATAGCCTTATGCCTATCCCACGCATGCTTAAACGCCTTTACTGTTTTAACCTCTACCACTTCAGCTGGAAGGCTATTCCATGCATCCACTACCCTCTCAGTAAAGTAATACTTCCTGATATTATTTTTAAAACTTTGTCCCTTAAATTTTAGACTATGTCCTCTTGTTGTGGTAGTTTTTCTTCTTTTAAATATAGTCTCCTCCTTTACTGTGTTGATTCCCTTTATGTATTTAAATGTTTCTATCATATCCCCCCTGTCTCGTCTTTCCTCCATGCTATACATGTTAAGATCCTTTAACCTTTCCTGGTAAGTTTTATCCTGCAATCCATGAACCAGTTTAGTAGCCCTTCTTTGAACTCTCTCTAAGGTATCAATATCCTTCTGAAGATATGGTCTCCAGTACTGTGTACAGTACTCCAAGTGAGGTCTCACCAGTGTTCTGTACAATGGCATGAGCACTTCCCTCTTTCTACTGCTAATACCTCTCCCTATACAACCAAGCATTCTGCTAGCATTTCCTGCTGCTCTATTACATTGTCTGCCTACCTTTGAGTCATCAGAAATAATCACCCCTAAATCCCTTTCCTCCAATGTTGAGGTTAGGACTCTATCAAATATTCTGTACTCTGCCCTTGGGTTTTTACGTCCAAGATGCATTATCTTGCACTTATCCACATTAAATGTCAGTTGCCACAACTCTGACCATTTTTCTAGTTTACCTAAATCATTTGCCATTTGGCCTATCCCTCCTGGAACATCAACCCTGTTACATATCTTAGTATCATCCGCAAAAAGACACACCTTACCATCAAGACCTTCTGCAATATCACTAATAAAAATATTAAAGAGAATGGGTCCAAGTACAGATCCCTGAGGTACCCCACTGGTGACAAGCCCAAGCTTCGAATATACTCCATTGACTACAACCCTCTGTTGCCTGTCACTCAGCCACTGCCTTACCCATTCAACAATATTGGAATCCAAACTCAAAGATTGCAGTTTATTGATAAGCCTTCTATGTGCAACAGTGTCAAAAGCCTTACTGAAATCTAGGTAAGCAATGTCTACTGCACCACCCTGATCTATAATTTTAGTTACCCAATCAAAAAAATCAATAAGATTAGTTTGGCATGATCTCCCTGAAGTAAACCCATGTTGTCTCTGATCTTGAAATCCATGTGTTTTTAGATGTTCAACAATCCTATCCTTTAACATGGTTTCCATCACTTTCCCCACTACTGAAGTAAGGCTTACTGGCCTATAGTTGCCCGACTCCTCCCTATTACCTTTCTTGTGAATGGGCACAACATTCGCTAACTTCCAATCTTCTGGGACTACTCCTGTTAACAATGATTGGTTAAATAAATCTGTTAATGGTTTTGCTAGTACACCACTAAGCTCTTTTAATAGCTTTTGGTGTGTTCCATCAGGTCCCATTGACTTATTTGTCTTTACTTTTGACAGTTGAAATAGAACCTCTTCCTCTGTAAACTCACGTGTAATAAATGACTCATTTATCCTTTTTTTTTTTAACGGAGGTCCCTTTTCTTTCATTTTCAGCTGTAAATACCGAACAAAAATATTCATTGAGGCAGTCAGCTAGACCTTTATCCTCATCTACATACATTCCTTCTTTTGTTTTTAATCTAACTAATCCTTGTTTTATTTTTCTTTTCTCATTTATGTATCTAAAAAAAGTTTTGTCCCCCTTTTTTACTGACTGTGCTATTTTCTCTTCTGTGTGTGATTTGGAAGCTCTTATAACTTGCTTAGCCTCTTTCTGCCTAATCTTATAGGTCATTCTGTCTTCCTCACTCTGGTTTTTTTTTACTTTAATTACTAAATGCTAACTTTGTTTTTTTTACTATTTTGGCCACATCTGCGGAGTACCACAGTGGTTTCTTGAATTTTTTGCTTTTACTGACAAGCCTAATGCAATTTTCTGTTGCCTTCAGTAGTGCAGCTTTTAAATAATCCCATTTCTTTTGGACTCCATTTAAGTTGCTCCAGTCTGATAATGACTCCTTTACACATATTCTAATTTTAGAAAAGTCTGTTTTTCTAAAGTCTAAAACTTTTGTTTTTGTGTGGTGTGACTCAGTCACTGTTCTTATATTAAACCACACTGACTGATGATCACTGGATCCTAAACTTTCACCTACAGTAATATCTGATACCAAATCTCCATTTGTTAACACTAAATCTAGTATATGGCCTCTTTACGAGTTGGCTCCTCAACGACTTGTTTTAGAGACAATCCCAGTAGGGAGTTTAGAATATGTGTGCTTCTGGCACAAGTAGCTATTTTTGTTTTCCAATTCACATCAGGAAGATTAAAGTCACCCATGATGATAACTTACCCCTTCATTGTCATTTTAGCTATTTCTTCAACTAGTAGATTATCTAACTCTTCAATTTGTCCTGGGGGCCTATAAATCACACCTACACGAATTACTGTGTGATTACCAAATTCTAACGTAACCCAAATGGACTCTATGTTCGTCTCACTAACCTTTATTAGGTTAGTCATCATAATTCTCATGTTATCAACTATTAAGAGTACAATTCAAATTTTATTGAACAAACCTCCTAATGATAACAGTATTTTTTTAACATAAAAAAACTTACAATGCACTGTTCCAAATTATTACGCACAGTAAGTTTCAAAACACTTTATAGGTTGTAAAGAACTGAAAATTGTCATTTGTTGTGTTTGCAGCATATTTTTTAAAATCAAAAGCTATTTCAATCAAACTTATAACAACATTTTAACTTTTTAAACATTTTAACAGGTCACATTAAATTTTAACATAGGACCCCTTATTTGATAGCCGCTTCACAAGTCTTGCATCCATTGAACCTGTGAGTTTTTGGACAGTTTCTGCTTGAAGTTGTTTTCAAGATGTCAGAATAGCCTCCCAGAGCTGCTGTTTGGATGTAAACTGCTTCCTACCCTCATAGATCTTTTGCTTGAGGATGCTCCAAAGGTTCTCAATAGGATTCAGGTCGGGGGGGTGGAGGCCACACCATGACTTTCTCTCCTTTTATCCCCATAGCAGCCATTGATGCAGAGGTATTCTTTGCAGAATGAGATGGTGCATTGTCATGCATGAAGATGATTTTATTACAGAAAGCATAGTTCTTCCTTCTGTACCAGGGAATAAAGTGGTCAGTCAGAAACTCCACATACTTTGCAGAGGTCATCTTTACACCTTCAGGGACCCTAAAGGAGTCGACCAGCTCTCTTCCCATGATTCCGGCCCAAAACATGACTCCACCACTGCCTTGCTGACGTCGCAGCCTTGATGGAACAGGGTGGCAGTCCACCAACCATCCACTACTCCATCCATCTGGACCATCCAGGGTTGCACGGCACTCATCAGTGAACAGGACTGTTTGAAAATTAGTCTTCATGTATTTTTCTGCCAAATGCAGCCGTTTCTGCTTGTGAGCATTGGTTAGTGGTGGCTGAATAGAAGGTTTATGCACAGTTGCAAGACTCTGGAGGACTCTACACCTTAATGTCCGTGGGACTCCAGAGGCACCAGCAGCTTCAAATATCTGTTTACTGCTATGTAATGGTATTTTAGCAGCTGCTCTCTTGATCCGATGCATGGATCTGGCAGAAATCTTCCTCAATGTGCCTTTATCTGCACAAACCCATCTGTGCTCTGAATCAGCCACAAATCTCTTAATAGTGCGATGATCACGCTTAAGTTCTCGTGAAATATCTAATGTTATCATACCTCGTCCAAGGCATTGAACTATTTCACTCTTTTCGGCATCAGAGAGATCATTTTTCTTCCTCATATATATATGTATATATATATATATATATATATTATATATATATATAAATACATATATATATATATATATATATATATATTTAATTGATTTTCTCAACCCTCCTGGGTGGTATGTTTATTCCTCATTCTTGTGTCCTCTATCAGAGGCCTGGGAGTTTGAGGGTTCTGCGCAGTATCTTAGCTGTTCCTAGAACTGCACTCTTCTGTACAGCGATCTCAGATGTCCCACCTGGAATCTGTTGACGCCACTCCCACAAATTGGGAGTCACAGCCCCGAGTGCTCTTATCACAACTGGGACTACTAATGCCTTCACTTTCCACATCTTTTCTAGTTCCTCTTTTAGTCCATGGTATTTGTCCACCTTCTCATGCTCCTTCTTCCTGATGTAATAGTCACTGGGTATTGCGACATCCACCACGACTTCAGTCTTTTGTTCCTTGTCTAGCACCATGATGTCTGGTTGGTTGGCCAGCACTTGCTTGTCTGTCTGGATCTTAGGCCTGTCATTCTCAACTACATTTTGTGGTATCTCCCATTTGGACTTAGGCAGGTCCAATCCATATTCTGTGCAGATGTTTTTCGGTACACAATCCCAGCAACTTGATTGTGTCTCTCCATGTATGCTGTACCTGCTAACATCTTGCATCTGGCTACTAGGTGCTGACTATCTCAGAGGCCTCTTTGCACAGTCTGCACCTTTGGTCTTGGTGTGGTACACTCCAGCTTCTATTGATCTGGTGCTGAGTGCCTGCTACTATGCTGCTAGGATTAGTGCCTCAGTGCTGTCTTTCAGTCCTGCCTTTTCCAACCACTGGTAGGATTTCGGCATGTGAGAAACATCCACTATCTGCTGCTGGTACACCCATGGAGAGGTTTGTCTTGCCAAGAAATATATATATATACATATATATATATATATATATATAAAACCAAATAGCGTAGAGATAGCACTCCCAGGACTCCAAAAGTATTAACAATAAAATGTAACTTTTATTTTCAAAATTAAAAGATCAACGTTTCAGTTTGTCACCCAAACTTTCATCAGGATAAAATAACATCTTAAAAGACAATCAAATATACCCACCACCAATATACACTTACCCAATAAGTGAAGAGATACTGTCTGAGACAGACTTGGTCGGAGCCAGAATGCATGATTGATTGACCCCAATTGCGTCATCACGCCACTTCCGGCGTCATGACGTCATCGGAGGTCGTCGCTATGGCTACTGATCTAAACTTACTGAAAAAAAATTCTAAAAGTATAACTAAATACTAAAAATATATTAAAACTTAGGCTCACAATACACATTTTTGTTCTAGCAATAACTAAGTGTAAACAGAGAGAGGCATAGCCCAAACTCTTGCAAAATACTCATGCAGACCTAAACAGAAGACAAGAGAATAATTTCAGCCTGCATTAGGGTGTGCACATACAGCTGGCACATGCCTATGTTGGACCCCAGCTGCCAAATTGTTATGCATTTAGATTTTGAGATTAAACCAGTCTACTAGACAATCTGCTAGATACGTATACTAGGAGAACTGAAATGAAAAGAATTCCAATTGTTTCTAAGTTTACTCCTGCCAGTACACGGGTTAAGAGAATAATTCTCAAACACTGGTAGTTTTTTTTCTGGAGTGATGAACTTGCCACCTGAATTCAGAGTCCTCCTACTTCTTGCCCAGAAACAGAGGAGTCTTCGTTTTGGTAAAGTCTGATATTAGTACACAATTCCAGATTCCTCCCTACCCCTAAGATGGGTACTTTTCCCGGCTTTAGCTGTGCACAGTGTAATACACACTGTAATCAGTGTGATTAGGGGCGAAGCTAAAATAAACCACACCAAACGCAACCAAACATAACGCAACTATAATATAATGTATATTATAGGGGAAGCAGCTGTAAAACCCATAGGTGAAATAAGCAGAAACAAAGCAAACATAAAGATTATGTGAGTAGAGGCAGGGTGATACGAGTATAGGTAGAGGGATCGTCCATGTGTACATTTAAGTAAAGAAGATTTTTTCAGGTAATTCATAATACTGAATCCTTGTTAAATGTGTCGGTGTAATTGTATATCAGACATATGATCACTTACACAAGGCTAGCACAGGCCCTGAGTATAAAGGATACAAAGCTGTATTCCTTCCTCTAAAGCATTCCTCTGCCTCAACTCCATGTGCATGCAGGAGGACGTCCTGCGTCGACTCACAGAGTCATACTCCGTGAAACGGATACAACCACAAGGGGCAGGTGTAACCCAGCAATATGAACATTGACATCTCTCTGAAACTGCAATGGTTTAGATTGCAGGGTTAAGGGGAGAGGGATGGTGCACCCAGACAATATCAACGAGATTAAGTGGTCTGGGTGCCTATAGTGTGTCCCTTTAATAATTACTGACTCAGTAAATCGCTCGCATTTATCTTTAATTATAACTGGTCAATTTATATACTGCCACGCCAGATTCATCTTTTTGCGAACTTTCATTAGAAAAATGATACTCAATACTAGATCATAATACAAATCAATATACAGAATTTTCTGCTGTTCAGTCTTGATAGTCATAACGATGATACTATTTACTACAAATGACAGCAAAACATGCATTAATCTGAATAATTTTATTTGTAATAACCTATGAAATATATTAAATTGGAGTTGTGTATAAAGGTTTTTCATATTATGATTGTAAGGAATACATTTTGTCCAAACTTTAACACCTACCTGGACCAGGAAAACTCTCTCCTGAAATATCCCCAGTCCATCGACTTGTGTTAGATACAAATACTGAACTGGAGATGTAATGCTTGGAAGGACCTTCATAGTCCACAATCTCATACTGCCCAGGACCAGGAACAGGAGGTGATTTGAGAGCTGGTATAGCTGGGGCAGAGATACATAAGTAATGTTTCCTCCTGTAGTAAAAAAGAGAGAATTACAGAATAGGACAGAAATTTACGATACATTTAAAAATCATCATTGCATATCATCCTTCTGATCTATGCATTTGTTGTTTACAACATCGAGCACCTCCACAAATTTGACTAAATGGCTAACTTGTGTTTTATTTAAAAGTTTATTTAGTGATCACATTAGGATTTCAGTCACGATAATTGTAAACAGCACATGTGCTTTTCATGTGACCCTCTCCACATGCTATCAGATATCATTGAAAAAACAAAACAATTTATGTGCTATACATTAACCCCTTAGTGACCAGGCCGTTTTTAAAAATTCTTGCTGTTGTGACCAAGGCTCTTTTTACATTTCTGTGGTGTTTGTGTTTAGCTGTAATATACCTCTTACTCATTTACTGTATCCACACATATTATATACTGTATTTCTTGCCATTAAATGGTCATTCTAAATATACCATTATTTTAATCGTATCATATAATTTACTATAAATTTTTTTTATAAAATATGATGAAAAAATAGAAAAAAAAACACTTTTTCAAACTTTGGCCCCCAAAATCTGTTACCCATCTACAACTGCCAAAAAACACCCATGCTAAATAGTTTCTAAATTTTGTCATGAGTTTAAAAATGCCCAATGTTAGCATGTTCTTAGCTTTTCTTGGAAAGTTATAGGGCTATAAGCACAAGTAGCACTTTGCTATTTCCAAACAATTTTTTTCAAAATTAACGCAAGTTACATTGTAACACTGATTTCTGTCAAGAATCCCAGAATAACCCTTCACAAGTATATATTTATTTTAAAAGAAGACAACCTAAGGTATTAAACCTGGGGTATTTTGAATCTTTTCATGCAGCCATTTTACCACCAATATATGCCAAATAAAAAAATAATAATAATAATAATAATTGGTGATTTTTTTTGAGACCCATAGCAATTTAAGAATATCTGTACTGAGAACTTTAAGGGTTACTGCCAAAGAACACCACAATATGTGTTCAGCAACATCTCCTGAGTACAGGGATACCACAAATGTATAGGTGTGTCGGGTTCTCTGGGGATTAAACAACCTTATTTGGAGGGTGCGCATTCTAGTTTTCCAACTTGGAATTTTCACACTTGGTCATCATGCATCCATGTCCCATTTGGGACATTTTTGAAGCCGGACAATATAATTTACCCCCATCAAACCATATATTTTTGAAAAGAAGACACCTTAGGGTATTTCAAATGGTGGTATTTTAACACTTTCCATGCACTAATTGTACCACCAGTCTCTGTCAAACTTTTGCATAGTTGTTTTTTTTGTGTTATTTTTCTCTCACATTGTACTTTAGGCATGGATTTTTAGTTCCGTTTATGTGTTACTGACAAAGAAACCCCCAATATGTGTTCAGCAACATCTCCTGAGTACAACAGTGCCCCCAATGTACAGGTTTTATGGGCTTTTGCAAACTTACAGGGGTCAAATGTAGGGCTTTTTCATGTTTGCACATTGAAATTTGCCAGATTGGTTTGCTGGGCCTATGTTGTCTTTGAGACCATATAGCAGCCGAGGAATTAAAATTAACCCCATCATGGCATACCATTTGTAAAAGTAGACAACCCAGGGTATTCAAAATTGAGTATGTCCAGTCTTTTGTAGTAGCCACTTAGTCACAAACACTGGCCAAAGTTAGCATTCGTCTATGTTCAGGGAAATTCCCCCAACATAGATTTGAGGGATTCCCTACTCTGGTGCGTTCATCTATGTTTGGGGAAGTTTTCCCGAACATATACAAACGCACCAGAGCAGGGAATTCCCATGACAGCTTGCACTAACGGCAGGTCGTAAGTGCGAGCCGTGGTAAAACAGGTAGGTCGCTAAATGAGGGCCACCTGTATATGTATCATATATTTTTTTTTATTTTTTTTTTTAGCAGCCTGGGGGTTTGCCTGACAGCTCAGACAGTCCCCCTGCTGGCAGCTCCTAGAGTCCTATTGCGGACATGTGATCATGGTGATCACATGGCCATGGAGTTCCGGGGTGGCCGGAGCTGCTGTAGGGGGACTGCTGGGGTCTCTGGCAGTCCTCCCCAACCGTGATCCACGCAGATCGTCGGTCCAGGGCTCCTATCGCGGACGTCCTTAACGACGTTTTTTTGTTGGACGTACCTAGTTTGTCCTCGGTCGTTAAGGGGAAATTATACATTGATATATATATATAATTTAATTCTAAGTGTATTTTGATTTAAATATATATATATATATATATATATATGACATATAGTGAAAATAAAATGACATATTTATATACATAATTTTTTTAAAATTATTTTTACAGTTTTATTTATTTTTAATTATTATTTGTCATAATATATATACATAATATATAAAAAGCTATATATTATATATATACACACGTGTGTAATTTTACTGTGTATTTTTATATTAATATAACGTCATACATACGTGTGTATGTGTATATATATATATATATATATATATATATATATATATATACACACATTTTTTTTTTTTTTTAAATGTAACTTTATTTGTACTTTTCCACCAGCAGGGGGACTGCCTGCCAGTTCAGGCAGTTCCCCTGCGGGCAGTACTGTGGACACCTATGGAGGCCATGTGACCGCTCTTTTAGAGCGGTCACATGGCCCCTGGGGGTCCTAAATTGTAGAGGGGGGACACTCTGGGCTCAGTCCAGAGAGTCCCCTTAAAGAAGAAGACCGATCGCCGGCGGGGGAACGCGGCGATCGGAACGTACATGGGGAAGGGGTAGGGAGGGTAGGGGTTAATTCGTTTTTTTTTTGGTTTTTTTTTACATTTACTTATTTTCTACACTGCCGGGCGCCACGTGCGGCAAACCCAGAATTGATCGCTCCATGGGGGCGATCACTAGGGTCCCCGACAATGTAGGGGGGTATTCATACACATCATGTAATACCATAAGAGCGGACGCTCAAAATAGCCGCGGACGTACCAGGTACGTCCGAGGTCCTTAAGGGCCGTTTTTTGTCGGACGTACCTGGTACGTCTGCGGTCGCGAAGGGGTTAAGAGAAGACTGCATATCATGAAGAGCGCATGCAGAACTAGAGCAAATATTTTAGGAGTAATGTATTTTAGGAGTAATGGGTGAGAGTGTAGAATATTAACCTAAAGAATGGAACAAAAAACTACATAGAGTATAAAACATAACTTTTATTAGAAAATATAAATAAAACACTCACAAATCTGTGCCAGCGCCCTACACAACAAATAGAAAAATATATATACAATGTGTGTTTAAAACAATTGGAAAGATGAAAAGCCTAAATATTGGGGATCATTCACTGAAGAGTGTCCTGAGACACTAGTAAGACACTGGATAGATCCTAGTGAAAAGGGACAAATAATGCCCTCTAGTGGTTAGGCTAACAAAGTGCAACTCTTATCCACTAGGCAGAGTAAGAAAAAAAGGGGGGGGGGGGCATTAACTAAACAATATATTTCTACTCAAAGCAATGGTCAGTTTTTAACACAGGTATTGAAAAAGAAAAGAGAAATGAAAATAACCCTTTGGCAGGGATAAATTCAGTGTGTCCAGATTATATCTCAAAAAGGGGATAACCCTAGTATTTGTATAAAGAAAGAAAGGGGTGTAAACCACGGACAGGACGTCCAGGAAACACCGGTGAGATATAAATCTCTGTTGTCTGTTAAAAGTAAGTAATCTTTAATTGGTATACATAACCATGAACAAAAACAAAAATTAGAAAATAATTAAATGAAATACACCCACTTAAAAAAGGGGGGAGGGAGGAGACCAACGAAGCTCAGGGAGCTCAGGAAGGAGCTAAAGCAAGGGGTATAAGGAGGGTATATATCCTATAACCAGGTGAATATATATACTCTCAAGCCTAGCATAGGTGAAGGTAAAGAGGCGGCTAGAAGAAAGACATGCGTACCCAAATAAATGGCTGCAATAGAGTATACTAGTAGCTCAGACTGACTACTAAATGCAAATGGATCCCCAGTGAAAAATGGCCAAATCGTAATAAGGAGACACTAAAGCCCCTAGAAGTGGCTACACTAGGGGATATTGCTGGATCAGTGATACATAGTAACTCATGTGGCTAATGTGTACGCACGAAACATATGAGACTGTTCTCCCTGCCTCTCAACAGAGCCGCTATCTTGAGAGCACGTAAGTATGGGCTATATTCACGGCTAGTAGAGATACACTGAGCCCCTAGAAATAATTGCAGTGGAGTATATAAATAACTCATACAGACTAGTATGTACAGGTAGATAGCCAGTGACCCGTAGCCAAATACTAAATAGAAAGACACTTATAGTAGTGGTTGCACTGGAGGGTTCTACTTGAATCCGTAATTCATAACATACTAGCTTATATATCTAGAAGGCTCATGCTCTAAAAGTAGCCAGCTGGTATAGAAAAAAACCCTAAAGCCCCAATGAGTGGCTAAAAATCGCTGCACTGCAGGTTGCTAGTAAAGTCAGTGTAGCAACATGCCTAATACTGACTATCTATAACTAATAGTCAGCAGTGAGACAAAGCCAATCAAAAGAGTAAGCTACAAGGACCGCGCAAGGGTGGGGGCCAGGAGGGAGGACAGTAGGTTCCCCACCCCTTATTATTTTTATGGCCCCCACCCACCGCGCAGGGGTGGGGGCGGGGGGAGGACAGTAGGTCCTCCCCCCATTGTGATTTATGGCCCCCACCCACCGCGCAGGGGTGGGGGCCAGGGGAGGACAGTAGGTCCCCCCCTCATTATTTTTATGGCCCCCACCCACCACGCAGGGGTGGGGGCAGGGGGGAGGACAGTAGGTCCTCCCCCCATTGTGATTTATGGCCCCCACCCACCGCGCAGGGGTGGGGGCCGGGGGGAGGACAGTAGGTCCCCCCCTCATTATTTTTATGGCCCCCACCGACCACGCAGGGGTGGGGGCGGGGGGAGGACAGTAGGTCCCCCCCCAGTGTGTATCAGGGTCCCTGAGGACAGGTGTCAATCCATATCTGCCAAGTGACCCTAGGTAGGGGGAACAGTCCTTATTCTGCTCTGTGTCAGTGTGTATCAGGGATCCTTAGGATAGGTGTCAATCCATATCTGCCAAGTGACCCTATGTAGGGGGAACATTCCCTATTCTGCTCTGTGTCAGTGTGTATCAGGGTCTCTGAAGACAGGTGTCAATCCATATGTCAAGGTGTCATATGTCAGGTGTCATCCATATCCATTGTGATTTAGGAATGTTAGGTGATTTATGCCCTTTATTGATTAAAATCAGACTCTGCATCAACTGTGTAATTTTCCATGGGAGTTTTGCCATGGATCCCCCTCCGGCATGCCACAGTCCAGGTGTTAGTCCCCTTAAAACAACTTTTCCATCACTATTGTGGCCAGAAAGAGTCCCTGTGGGTTTTAAAATTCGCCTGCCCATTGAAGTCTATGGCGGTTCGCCCAGTTCGCCGGTTCGCGAACATTTGCGGAAGTTCGCGTTCGCGAACTGAAAATGTTATGTTCGCGACATCACTAATCAGAATCTCAAAGACATTCTTGGTAAGTCAAAGCTCACTCTTAGTACAGTGGTTGTAACTATCGATAAAAGCTCACTCTTGGTACAGTGGTTGTAACTATCGATAAAAGCTCACTCTTGGTACAGTGGTTGTAACTATCGATAAAAGCTCACTCTTAGTACAGTGGTTGTAACTATCGATAAAAGCTCACTCTTAGTACAGTGGTTGTAACTATCGATAAAAGCTCACTCTTGGTACAGTGGTTGTAACTATTGATAAAAGCTCGCTCCTAATACAGTGGTTGAAGTATGGGCCTGTCAGTACCCCTTAATACCACATGCAGTTTACAGTCACATACAAACCAGATTAGTGACAATGACATGCCCTACACACCAACACAGTCATACTCAGGCACATAGATAGCTTGCAAAACTCAACATGTTAGGTACATACATAACTAGACACCACCCACATACTATCCAAAACATAGCCTAAAACATTAGTGGGACTTCTTACTAGGACATCTTTACTGAATAGTTAACCCTAAACAAGAAATATTTTCTTTTAATCCTTGTGATGTGAAATTAATTTATTGTGTGCATAAAGATGTTGAGCACTCTTGGTTTATATATAATGAAATATATTTATATTGCTTATCTCTTACTCAAATGCCCAATGTAATATTGACTGTTTGTTTTTTAATCCATGTCCTTCCTTATTCATTCAAATTAACTCAACTCAACAATTAACTTCAGGGAAATGGTTATTTGCATAATTGCAATACCTGCAAGCAATGTGGGTTGTAGCAAATAAATAATTGAAGATCATTATTCACTTATCCTTGAATGCCTTTAGAAAAAAGATGTGGTGAGTGAATAATGAATAAATCATTCACTTAACATCATATTTTGATTAATACAGATTATATTACTTTAAATTGCAATTGCAAAAACACTATCACGGCTATTGTTTGCTCCCAGAAAAAGTTCTACTCACATCTCATTCAGTGTGGCACTGTAAATAATGCTGAAATGAAAATTTTATAAGAAAACTTTTTGTAGAAACATAGAGTACTGTTATTTCATCACTTTTAAAGGAATACTTCAAACACTACCTCTCTGTAGTGGCTATGGCGCCAGGAATGCCCTGCTGTGACCCCACTGGAATTTTATGGATAGCAAAAATAAAGGGGAGGGATCAGCACTCATCACCTGTAGACCACTGTGCACTGTAGGGATCGAAACGTTGCTATATCTGTCCTGTTTTTCCAATCAATCTGCTGATGTATGAAGACCTTGAGTGCCTGGACTACTTTTCTGTTACCCCAATGGAAATGTCAAACTCCCAACCTCCTTTAAGTCTCCAGGAGAGCCAGAAGCTCCAACCAGGAGCTTCCGTTAGCTACCCGGAAATATACCTTGCAGTGCAAAGCCAACTCATTGGCTGTGAAAAGCTGCACCATTTCCAGCTAAGAGAAGGCAACCGGTAGATCCCAAATAAGAAGCCAAACCATTAGTTCATTATTTTACTACTTAAAGTGGGGGTGAGACCCAGCATGACAGGGCAAAGTATGTAAATTTGTTAATTCGAGCAGTGCCATACACATTACGCACAGAGAGAATTCTGTGTGTATGCACCAGGAATCCTTGACAACTCCTAAAATTCAATAGAGCAACATGTCTTCTAAAGATCTCAGTTGATATTAATCAAAGTTACTAAAGGTTTGCTCATAATCAGGGCTGCTATCAGGAATTTTGGGACCCCTGACACAGGTCAAGGTCTAGACCCCTGGAGCTCGCCCCCGAGTCCACCGGCAAGTCCACCCACAGGGTCTAACCTAAGTCAGCCCACAAGGATGAAGTGTGGGTCGCAAGTTTGACATACTTGGTGTACAGTGAGTGCAGAGTGTGTATCGTGAATGTAGTGTGTGTGCGTACTGAGTGTGTATGTAGAATGTGTGTAGTGGATGCGGTATGTGTGTCATGGATGCAGATTGTACTTTTTGTGTAATGTATCTAATGTTTGTATGTATTAGATGAAGAGTGAGTGTTTGTGTAGCGGAGGTATGTGTGTATACTGAATGCAGAGTGTGTGTTTGTATAGTGGATGTAGTGAGTCTATAGTGAATACAGAGTGTGTGTTTGTGTAGTGGATATATTGTGTTTATAGTGAACGTAGTGAGTGTACAGCAAGCATGTCAAACTCAAAGGCTAACATGGGCCAAATAAACAAGGTTTAAGTTTATGTTGGCTGCAAAAAAATGTTAAAAGCGAATTTATCTTAAGGAGACCTGCATTTGCATACAATGTTTCAGTCTAACTACCTTGACATATTAAGGAAAGTTTGATAATGGGATTGAAATGGTGAATGTATGCTGTTGCACAGCTGTAAAAAAAACCAAATGACGTTATCTTGTTGTGTTAAAGTGTGTTCTTCACTTTTGCAGAGATCATCAAACTTGATGATCTTAGCCAATCAAAGCTTTCCCACAGGAAATCATTAGGAGGCTATTGTGCATGTAAGACAAAAAACCTGCGTGGCCAATCAGTTCAGTGTCTCCATGCAGACCCAATCCAATCTAATAAACTGCCCCTTAATCTAATACACTGCCCTTACTCCCTCCACTCTAAGTGAATACACTGCCCACCCTTTCCCCAAATTAATTCACTGCCCCCCCACCACTCTTATACACTGCCCCAACTATCACAACTCTAACACACTGCCCCCCCCCCCATCACCACTCTAATACACTGCCCACTCTCTCCCCCAATTTAAGAAACTGGCCCCCTCCCTCCCTCAAACAATACACTGCCCCCATCCCTCTCCAATTAAATACACTAGCACCCTCCCTCCCCCAGATTAATACAGTGCCCTCTCCCTCCCTCAAATTAATACACTGCCCACTCCCTCCCCCAATTAATACACTACCCATTCCCCAAATTAATACAGTGGTCCCACTCCACCCCCCCCCCCCCAATCTAAAACACTGGCCCCCTACATCCCCCAAATTAATACACTGCCCCCCTCCCCAATTGAATACACTACACAGGAAAATCCCCCAAGCCCCTCTTCTCCTAACTTAAGATGAGCCGCCAGTCCTCTAGTTCCAGCTCTTCTCTACTCAAGCAGACAGTCAATGTGCCCTCTTGTGGCCGTAACAAGGATCAGACAAGGATCAGACAAGGCTGGTCGAAGCCAGAGCACAAAGCGGCCACAGGGCAGACAGGCCGTAAATATATTCACTGTGGGTTGCAAATTTGACATACTTGGTGTACAGTGTGTGTATCATGAATGTAGTCTGTGTGTGTACTGAGTGTGCTGTGTGTATAGTGGATGTAGAATGTGTGTAGTGGATGATGTATGTGTGTCATGGATGCAGTGTGTATAGTGGATGCAGATTGTACGTTTTGTGTAATGTATCTAATCTTAGTATGTATTAGATGAAGATTGTGTGTTTGTGTAGTGTAGGTAGGTGTGTATAGTGAATGCAGAGTGTGGCAGGACCGCTGCCTGTTTGTGAATTGCTATGTGCTATTCCCCGTGTTTTCTCCTGTATTGTGTCATATTCCTGTGTTTTATCTGCTCCCCGTTCGGGAGAGCCAATACAAACAAGCTCTGTTCGCCTCCCGAACAGAGACCACCACGAAACCTCATTTAGAATGTTGTCTTAGAACGTTCACATCTCATAACGAGTTGTCAAAACCACAAACTGTAAGGGGAGCCTCGGCGCATGCCGACCCTGGTTGGTGGCCCATTCGTTAGACGAATGCCCTCTAGGGGTAGCATTCATGGGTTGCTTCCCACCTTATTCGGTTACTGAACGAGGACCTCCCCAATGCCCCTTGGAGTGTTCACACCAATCAATTATAATTGCAACATAACTTGCAACATAAGTGTGAAACCGCAAGGGAAATAATTAATGAGTGCTTCCCTGGGTGGCCGCCATTCGTATAGATGAGCGTCGGCAAGGGGGAGCATTCGTGTCCCGAAAGGAGACACTTCCCTTACCTGGTTTCCCCCAGGGACCCCACAAGCGGAGGCGGTTACTGTTCGGGGGTCCTTGAGATTGGTGGGGACACTCTCTTAGGGATAATGGTGGTGTGGCTGGCTTTCTGTAGCTGGGAGTCACAGACAAACTTTCCCGCACTTGGACTCCCAGGTCCAGAGGCTTATGGGATAAAGATCCCCTGGTCACTGGAGGTGGGAAACCATGAGGATAGGTGGCAGGAACTGAGGACAAAGGGACTGGAGTTCCTGTCTCACACACACAGGGCCCTGGGAGGGGCCCTGGGAGGGGGCACTGAGTGGCCGGAACAGGGGACAAAGGGATTGGAGTTCCGGGTCCGTAATGCGACCCCCGGAAGGAAGAGGACCCTGGGAGGGGACATTGTCGTTGTATGTGATCCACCCCTTGCATGGGGAAAGTATAAAGCAGAGTGTGGCCAATAAAGTTGTGTTGTACCCCCAGGACTGTGTGTCCTCCGATTACTGGGTGGGAAATGGATCTCTCTGTGTTATAGCGGATTCCCTTCCAGGGACAAGATGTGTCTGAGCAAGGACAACCAGTCAGGTTGTCGACAGGCCCGCTACACAGAGTGTGTTTGTATAGTGCATGTAGTGAGTGTATTGTGAATGCAGAGTGTGTGTTTGTGTAGTGGATGTAGTGTGTGTGTGAATAGTGAATGTAGTGAGTGTATAGTGACTGCAGACTGTGTATCATGACTGTAGTGTGTGTGTAGTGAGTGCAGAGTGTGAACAGTGAATGTAGGAAGTGTATAGTGACTGCAGAGTGTGTATTGTGATAGTAGTGTGTGTGTAGTGAGTGCAGAGTGTGTATAATGAATGTAGTGAGTGTATAAGGAATGTAGTAAGTGTATAGTGAATGCAGAGTGTGTATAGTGAATGTAGTAAGCTTGGAGTGCAGAGTGTGTATAGGGAATGTTATGAGTATATAGTGATAATTAATGTAGTGTGTGTAGTGAATGTAGTGAGTGTATAGTGAAGGCAGTGTGTTTGTAGTGCATGCAGTGTGTGAAGTGAGTGTAGAGAGTATATAGTGAATGTAATAAGCTTGTAGTGAGTGCATAGTGTGTATAGTGAATTGAGTGTATTTGTATTGAATGCAGAGTGTGTATAGTGAATGTAGTGTGTTTGTAGTGAGTGCAGAGTGTGTATAGTGAATGTAGTGTGTTTGTAGTGAGTGCAGATTGTTTATAGTGAATGGAGTGTGTTTGTAGTGAATGCAGAGTTTGTATAGTAAATGTAGTGTGTTTGTAGTAATGCATAATGTGGATAGTGAATGTAGCGTGTTTGTAGTGAGAGCAGAGTGTGTATAGTGAATGTAGTGTGTTTGTAGTAATGCATAATGTGGATAGTGAATGTAGCGTGTTTGTAGTGAGAGCAGAGTGTGTATAGTGAATGTAGTTGTTTGTAGTGAGTGCAAAGTGTGTGTCGTGAATGTAGTGTGTGTAGTGATTGCAGAGTGTGCTTGTTGTAAGGATGTAATGTGTGTGTGTGTGTTTGTGTGTAAAATAGCGGTTAAAAGCATGTTTGTTTATTTATTTGTGTATAATTTATTCCCCCTTACCTGCTTCTTACCTGGCCAGGGAGGGGGGGAGATCACATTCCCTGGTGGACTGGTGGCATGATGGAGGGAGCCAGCTGCTGTACACTGCAGAGCGGGGCCCGCAGCACACTCTGTCCTTTCCAGTTTCTCTCTCTATAACTCTCGCAAGACCGGCCTGCGTGCTGTGCGGAGCATTGCCATAGTAACCCGTGGCACTGCTATGGACCCCAGGACCACCGGGCCCATGACAACCTTCATGGTTGGCATGCTATGATGATGGCCCTGCTCATAATACATACATCCCAAGTGTTCCTATTTAGGAGGGACAGTACCTATTTTAATCCATAAATCCCTCTGTCTCTCTTTTCTATTTTAATGTGCCTCTTGTCTAGAAGCTCTATATTGTTGGTGTGTCGCATTGTATAACAGAGCTTCACAGCAATAATACTCACAGTAATGTGTCTTTAAACTACAATAAATGTGTTTAGAAATCAGTGTAAATAAGAAACATTGTTCTTTTTTAGAATAACACTTCCTCACAGTAGCCTTTACTGTTGCCCTACATCCGCACTCACACCCCATAAAATGAAAATGTCCCTCTTTGTTTATTTGAAATGTTGGACGTTATGATAATATCCATTCCCAAAAACATGCAGTGGTTTTGTCACTTGCCATGGCTACTTTTCCTACTTGCAAACTTTCATTGTTTTAACAAGAAATCTTTCAACCAAGTATTTTCACTGAACTTGCTACCCCTTTCTTGACTTTCTGATCCCTTGCTGTGGTCTTATTACAGAGGTGGGTGTTACACTTCTGAAGAAACAACCTCTAGTCCACTCTCACTTCTGGCAAACCCACAAGCGGGAAAAACTTCCTCCATGATGCTGTGATGCTGACACGCTGTCTTTGGTGCCAGCATCTGAACATAGTGATAGATGTGGTGTGGTTGCTATGCATGGAGCCTTTGGGTAGTCTCCTCTGCTCTCCTTTATCAAGCAATTATTCGGCATAGAGTCTCTGCAGAAGAATTGATTGACAGTTGGGAGAAAAAAATATTTGTAAATATGTTTTTCTTCCAATCTAAACACGTGCTAGCAAAACTGTTAGCACAATGCATAGTTAAAATTGTAAGCTCTTAAAAAAAAAAAAAATCAAAAGTAATTTTGGGCATGACAGGCTTGTAAGCCTTTTAATTGTTTTTAAAGAGTTTTGCATAATAAAGTGTGTAATACTATTTATATTTCTAATTTTTATGTTTTATGTGCTGTTGGCAATTCTGAATATCCTCTTGCATTTTGTTTTTTGCTCTTGTTGTTGTTGTTGTTTGAAGGGTATTCCAGACGTGGACCCCTTGCTCACTGTGCCTAGAGGGGTATCAGCTATATCTCCCTGACAAGGTATAAAAAGGATGAAACGGTCATCTGGGGTTGCTATATCTCTCGTGCAGAGTGAGCCGGCCTGCATTTTGGGTGTGGAATTCCTTTTTGGGCGGCATAGTCTGTTATGCATACCGCTTAGGTTCTCTCTCTGTAATAGTATAAGATGAGCTAAAACCAGCTTGAGATCATGAGATCATGGCGGGGACCCACCAAAGAGCAAGCTATTTGAGCTGTTTTATGTTCTCAGTATTCTCTCAGTGTTCATCCTGTTTTTTGATCTATTGTTTATGTTGACACAACATCCTGGAGTCTGAAAAAATCTACTCCTAAAGTGCTCATGGGGTGCTTAATAATCATTTTCCTTTAAAGTGAAGGGTGTATATCATATTTTATTTTTCTTGTCAATCGTTGTTTTATTGAGGCAATCAAATATACGGTACAGAAAAAAGAAATAAAGTCTCCGCAAATTTACATAGGTCCCACATCTAGTCAATGTATACAATGGCTGAAACACCTGGATAAATTAGCCTCACTTTTTGAATAAAAGCAAAGAAATACAACAGGCTAAACAGACTAAGCCTAACATCAGATGGGATCTAAATTTTTGCCATGCACAGTACCCAATACCAGGTGTATGGTGGGCGAGTATTAGATAGCAGGTTAAGAAAACCCCTTTGACTGTAGGAGTATTCATAAAAACAAGACAGACTGTTAATTAGTAACTATACATGGATGTAAGAGTATGTGTCTAGCTGGTTAAGAAGTCATACATGAATCACCTTATATATTTTATGTATGTTGTTGCGTGAACATTATTGTTTGCTATTTTGTGCAGTGTGGTCGTGCAGGAACGTGTAATTGGTTGCATTTACCGATTTATTTATTTATGGTTATTGGTCTGTGTTTAGATAACACAGTAATATTGCAACCTAGAGTGTGTAATGCAGATCAGCATATTATCTCTTATATCCAAATTAAATTATAGTCCATCTATATAGGAGTACCTTTCTAGTATATTGTATAACTAGATAATCCCTTCAGTTGTGCTACTTTTTATAATGAATGACCTGTGTTGTGCCTGCCAAGTTCTGTTTTCATTTTTTTGTATGTGCGGTGAAAAAGGTAGAAAATGGAACAAATGTGCAAGACTGACACACAAATATTTTTTTCAACAATCTTTTACATACTGTCAATGACATCCATATACATGTACTCACGGGAAGATTATTTTTTTTCCTACTTCCGGCACTCTATATGGATCATAGCTCGCAGGTCCTGGATTTTGTGTAACATTTAAAATGCCTCTATATGTATTAGATTTAAAGGATGATATTAACACCTTTGGAGCTTCTTTTGTTAGCGAATCATTTACATTATAGTGACCTGAAATAAAAGCATGTTTTATTTATTTTGGTATAAAATTATTTTTCAGAATGTGTGCATTATACAGGTGTTTACCATTGACTTAGAATTGCTGATAAAGCATAAGAACACAATTCAGATTTTGGCACGTTTCTGATAAAACAGGCTTCCCCAAACTCTGGCCCTCCAGATGTTGCTGAACTACAACTCCCATGATTCTATGAATGAAATAGATAGGCAGAGAATCATGGGAGTTGCAGTTCAGCAACATCTGGAGGGCTGGAGTTTGGGGAAGCCTCTGATAAAACATAGCAACACACGATACACTTCTACACACGATACACATGATTTTTTTACTCCTAAAAAACAATGAGAGTGATATTACAAATTTAAAAAGATCAGCAATTTGGTGAAGAACACTGATAAAGTAGTGATTGAGCTAGTTGCACTGTATCCTATTTGATATGTAGATTAGTCACTTTGACCAGTAATATAGCCAGAAAAGGTGAGATTAGGATACCTTTCTGTTGAATGGTAATCTTCACTGATGCTAGAAATTTTGTACACACTTTGATAAAGACCTGGAGGTCGAAACGCGTTAGTGTTGGACTTTTCATCATTTATGTTATTTTAGCTTATTTTATTCTTGTATTTTGTCCAGTAAAGTTTTGCATTTATCTTTACAATATTGGATATCCTGAATTACTTAAAGCTGGAGAGAAGCTATCCTGGTGGGGAGTCTGAAAGCCTGAATAAGCTTATTATTAATCTGCCATTGAAGCCAGAGCCAGCTCTATGTGGCTCTACATACTGTGAGTGACCCATTACCCTCCATTTACTTATGTTCCTTTTAAAACAGTATCACACTATGTATATGTTTTTATTGTAGGACATTCAGGAGGTGTTTTCATTCATCATACTAAGTATACCATATTTGGGTATATTTTCTCTGCACCCCCTTATACTTTTCTCTTTCACTGTGTTTTGAGGGCCGTTTAGTGATTTTAGGCACTGGGGGTAGTTGCTTAGTCTTGGTTAAGCACCAAATCAGCATTCCTTTGTTGTTTGAACACTATAGGGTTAAATATGTCTAATCAGGATCTACAGAATATTGAACAAAATGTTATATATGATTGGAAATCTGATCTTCTAAAATTCTTAGGGGTTGCATTCACGCCAAAGTACAAGCAAATTATATAAGGTTAATTACACTAAATTATATAAGGACATTAAAGGGAAACTCCAGTGCCAGAAAAACGATCCGTTTTTCTGGCACTGGAGGGTCCCTCTCTCTCCCACCCACCAATCCCCGGTTACTGAAGGGGTGAAAACCCCTTCAGTCACTTACCTGGGACAGCGGCGATGTCCCTCGCCGCTGTCTCCGCCTCCGCGACGCTCCTCCTAATGATTACGTCGGCCGGTGGGCGAGACTAATCTCGCTCACCGGCGGAGGAGACCTAATGCGCATGCGCGGAAATGCCGCGCATGCGCATTACGTCTCCCCATAGGAAAGCATTGAAAAATCATTTCAATGCTTTCCTATGGGGTTTTGAGCGACGCTGGAGGTCCTCACACAGCGTGAGGACGTCCAGCGACGCTCTAGCACAGGAAACCTGTGCTAGAACCCAGGAAGTGACCTCTAGTGGCTGTCTAATAGACAGCCACTAGAGGTGGAGTTAACCCTGCAATGTAAATATTGCAGTTTATGAAAAACTGCAATAATTACACTTGCAGGGTTAAGGGTAGTGGGAGTTGGCACCCAGACCACTCCAATGAGCAGAAGTGGTCTGGGTGCCTGGAGTGTCCCTTTAAGAACCTATTACTAGGGTGGAAGGGGAAATTCATCTCCTGGTCTGGGAGAATAGCGGCTATAAAGATGGTAATTATACCTAAATTTCAATATTTATCTCTACAGATCGCGGTTCCTTCTACTTATTTTAAGGAAGTACAGAAAATTGTAAACGCATAAATTTGGGGATACAAATGCCTGAGAATTGCAGCCTCTATATTATATAAATCATTTCAACAACTAGGAATGAGTGCACCCAATATTAGTTCTTTTATCAATGCCCAGACTAGCATTTGTTTACCACACTGGGCACAGATAGAATCGGACCAGATACAAAATTGCCAAGTAACGTCATTGATATGGCTGCCAAAAAAACGTAGGCCTAAATTGACCCAAATGCTATATTCAACGGTACTTACTGTACAAATGTAGGATTTATACAGACAGCCATACATTGTATGGGCCCCTTTCACCTGCTATGCCTATTTCAACACTTTCACTGATTATCCCCACATTCAATTATATTTTATGGGAGAAATATGGAGTTTCATTTCTATATCAGGTAATTCATGGCAAAGAGGTAGTAGATTTAAAAATTTTGAAAGAAAAATACAACCTCTCTAATATAGCATATTATTCATATTTAAAACTTCAGTCATGGATGCGTAGGCTTTTTTTGTATTAGACCCAAATAACAAATATGGGCAGCAATTGATGGACCTTGAACGAATGTGTATGGGGCTTAAAAACCAGGAAAAATTATTTCCTTGCTTTATGCCCACATGGTTAAGTCAACAGAGTTAATTTTACATAACTATATAGAGGATTGGCATAAAGATATAGGGGGAAACTCTTTCAGAAAGTCAGTGGGATCAAATCTCTAACATTATGTTCAGATCATATAGATCACTCAAGAAAAATGCTTTACAGATGGTATTGGGTACCGGTGAAGTTAGCTTGTGTAGATCCTAAAGTTCCTCATATATGATTGAGATATAGGCATTGGCACTATTTGGTGGGCTTGCCCTACACTAAGTAGTTTTTGGAAAGCAATTGCAGACCTTATTCCATCTTGTACTGGCATTACCCTTCCTTTTGAGCCAGATTGTTCTTTATTACATAATTTCCCTAATAGCCTCCCAAAAGAGGATCAATATCTTATTTATCATTTAATAATAAGTGCATTAAGAAATAAAGGTAAAGATTGATTAACTGGGAATATACCACAAATTGGTTAGCCCAGTGTTCTCAGCCTACCAGTACCATTCAAAGCTAACATTTCACTTGTTCAGTAACCGAACCTCAGCAGTAAGGCCAGGCAGCAGGTGCTGGGATTGTTCTAGTTTTATCAAACCACTTGAAAACAGTTTCAACAAACCAAGAAATGGTGCCTGAAGAAATAAGCTGTAATGTGTATAGTTAAAAAAATGCCCCTTCTAAAAAAGTAAAACATCTATTATTTGTATGCTAATCAGCATGCATTGGAATACTTTGTGCATCACAATAATGCTGGGGCCAAGTTCCAAGAAAATTATTTCAATTTGGCTCTGAGATGTGACAACCAGCCTCTAATCACAAGGCACATTGCAATGTTTTCTGGAAGTATAATACATACATATGACAAATAATAATATAGAATACATTTGCATATCTTCAATAAAACTTACAAGGAGAAGGTCCTTTCAGATGATTTAAGTTTGTGATTTCCCGTTTTGTTTTTGAGACAAAAGCAGCACGTGCTGACACATTGTTACTTGGGTGAGAGAAAGTGATAGATGCCTGGAAATAAAATGAATAGATGCATTTTTATTTAAAAAAGAAAACCACCATTGTGTTAATTACAGAGGGGATGTACACATGGGCATCCCTCGATTTTTCAGCTTGTTCTGCTATTTTTCGTGTGAGATTGAAAATACAGTGCAATACCGGCGCCGGCGCTGTGTATGGAGAGAAACAGGGATAGGAATCTACATCTTATCCCTGCTTCTCTCTCCTGACTGAGTCTGCAGGGGAGCAGCACAGAGTGCAGCCAGCAACTCCCAGCATGCAGAGAAAGTGAGGGATTGGGGGCAAGCTACAGATCAGTTAAGTGAGGCATGGAGGAGGCAGCCTATAGATCAGGGAAGTGAGGCATGGGGGGGCAGCCTATGGATCAGGGAAGTGAGGCATGGGGGTGGGCAACCTATAGATCAAGGAAGTGAGGCATGGGGGGGCAGCCTATAGATCAGGGAAGTAAGGCATGGGGGGGCAGCCTATAGATCAGGGAAGTGAGGCATGGGGGGCATCCTATAGATCAGGGAAGTGAGGCATGGGGGGCAGCCTATAGATCAGGGAAGTGAGGCATGGGGAGGGGGCAGCCTATAGATCAGGGAAGTAAGGGAGGGGGAGGGGAGAGAGAGCCTATAGATCAGGTACGTGAGGGATGGGGGGGAGACAGCCTATAGATCAGGTAAGTGAGGGATGGGGGGGAGACAGCCTATAGATCAGGTAAGTGAGGGATGGGGGGGAGACAGCCTATAGATCAGGTAAGTGAGGGATGGGGGGGAGACAGCCTATAGATCAGGTAAGTGAGGGATGGGGGGGAGACAGCCTATAGATCAGGTAAGTGAGGGATGGGGGGGAGACAGCCTATAGATCAGGTAAGTGAGGGATGGGGGGGAGACAGCCTATAGATCAGGTAAGTGAGGGATGGGGGGGAGACAGCCTATAGATCAGGTAAGTGAGGGATGGGGGGGAGACAGCCTATAGATCAGGTAAGTGAGGGATGGGGGGGAGACAGCCTATAGATCAGGTAAGTGAGGGATGGGGGGGAGACAGCCTATAGATCAGGTAAGTGAGGGATGGGGGGGAGACAGCCTATAGATCAGGTAAGTGAGGGATGGGGGGGAGACAGCCTACAGGAAGGTAAAGTAAGTGAAGGAGCAGAAAGGAGAAGGAACAGAAATAAGCAGGAAGGGACATCAAAGAGCAGAAAGGGGCAACAAGGAGCTGTTGCAGACTAGATGGGCCGAATGGTTCTTATCTGCTGTCACATTCTATGTTTCTATGTAAGGGAGAGCAAGGAGCACAAAGGTAAAGTAGGAGAAGGAGTACAAAGGAACAGAAATGAGCAGGAAGTGGCAGCAAGGAGCAGGAAGGGGCAGCAAGAAGCAGGAAGGGGGAGCAAGGAGCAGGAAGGGTCTGCCAGGAGAAATAAGGGTCAGCAAGAAGCAGGAAGGGTCAGCAAGGAGCTGGAAGGTAAAGCAGCACAAAGTAGAAGGAGAAGGAGCAGAAAGGGTCAGCAAGGAGCTGGAAAGGGCAGCAAGGAGAAGGAAGGGACAAAAGTAAAGAATGAGAAGGAACAGAAATGAGCAGGAAGGGACATCAAGGAGCAGAAAGGGTCAACAATGAGCTGGAAGGGGCAGAAGAAGGAGAGCAAACGTAAAGTAGTAGAAGGAGCAGAACTTAGCAGGAAGGGGCAGCAATGAGCAGGAAGGGCCTACAATAAGAAGGAATGGTCTGCAAGGAGCAGAAAGGGACAGAAGGAGCATAAAGGTAAAGGAGCAGAAAGAATCAGAAGGAGCACAAAGGTAAAGTAGGAGAAGGAGCAGAAAAGAGTAGCAAGTAGCAGAAAAGGACAGCAAGGAGCACAAAGGTTAAGTAGGAGAAGAAGCAGAAAGGCAAGGAGCAGAAATGGATCAGAAAGAGAAAGAAGCAGAAGGGCGCAAAATAAGCAGAAAGTAGCAGAAAGGTAAAGGAGCAGAAGGCGCCAAGGAGGAGAGTGTCAGAATACAGTGTCAGAAGAAAAAGAAGACAGTGTCAAATGAAGAAGAAAAGGAGATTGGAGCAGGAAGGACTAGTGAAGTGAACCCTCCATTTTATTCTGGACACCACATCATAAGGCTTTGGTACCTGGGCTTGGCAGGGAAACTTTGGACTTTCTCATCTCCCCAGGTAAAAACAAAAATCTATCAGTGTGAATGTGTTCACTTTTATTTACTGGGTGTCAGGAAGCACAGAGTGCTGCTAGGTAGGGGTGTTGCTGATTGGCTAGAGCAGTCAACTGGCACTCAAAGCCAATCAGTAGCTCCCCATTCATAAAAAAGGAAAACATTTTTATAAACCGGGAATTAGCGATTGGCTTAGAGCGTCAACTGACCAATCTAGCCAATCTGCAGCACCCATGCCTGACGTCAATCTGCACTTCCTGACACTCCTGTTTCAGAAGCCAAATACCACTGAGCTACCTGGAGATCTGGAGCTGGAGGAGGCTTTTTGGAGTTACCATTTGAGAGCGGTTTAACCCATGTCATTACAATTATGCCCCCCCTGGAAAAATTCCTGCGGACGCCCATGGATGTATAGCTCCCCTTGATATACATGCTCACTTTTACACTTCATTTTCCATTTCAAATGACGTAGAAAGGTGCAACCAAATTTTCTCTGTATCTTGTACTATTTTATCTTACATTTTAACTGCTATGGTAGCACATAACTGTAACACAAAAGAAGTGAACATCCTGATACTCACATCATACTGATTTGGAGCAGGGGTCTTATTTTTCGTATCTTCCACTTTATTAGCAATAGGCTGCTGAAACATGCTAGAGTTGCTCATGCTGAAGTCTTTCTTGGAAAACAATGCACTTTGTATTTGGTACATGTTAGGAGCTGGAGTGTGTTGGGACTTAAAACGAGAACTCCGAGATGCCTGGAAAGTATTATTACATTATTATAACAAAAGTGCAACTAATCCGGTAATGAGTATAAATTAGTGGCCCTAATCACCCATTGCATATGCAGCTCAATACACGATATTGAAGTGTTTCTCCAATAATATAATCCAGAGATCTTAAACTACCCTCCCACAGGCCATTTCTGCCTCGCTAGCTAACTTTTTACAGTCCACAGGTGCATGTGTGAAGCATCCAACAGCTCAAAAACCAGACTGCCCAGTCAGACACTGAGAAACTGGTAAGAGTTTATTAACTGAACTGCCATCTGTTTTTCCCCCAATGTAGTGTGGCTGAGGGTTCTTCTGAAAGTTTCGGTACATATGTGCAGGAATATGACAAAAAATCCCTACGCTCCTTCCACACACTGTTCGTCGAATCCTCAGTGATCGTACTTGTGTGTATATGTATTTGTATGCTTATGTGTGTATATGTGAGTGTGTGCCTAGATGTGTATCTGTGTGTATGACTGTGTGTGTATTGAAGTGTATATATCTGCGTGCTAGCCTGAGAGTTTGTACACGAGAGTGTGTGCATGTTTGCCACGAAATATCTGTGTCTGCTGGCTTAATGCACCATGTGTGGTGTGGGGATTATGCTGCCGTGGTGTGTGTATAGGAGTGTTTCTGGCAATGAGTATCTGTGAGTACACCGATTGAGTAAGCCCAGTGATCTGGGAGAAACGCGTCTCGACAAGGAGCCTTTTTTGGGACATTTTTTAATGATTGTTTATTATTATTATTATTGTTTATTATTTATTTTGTTTATTTATATGTGTTTTAATATACAATAAATCTATATTTTAGTCCTACCCCGGCTTCCTCCACTGCTGCTTTTTAAAGAACGGTGGTGCCCTCTTTACAGGCCCCCAAGCATTGTTACCCAGAGCCAGGTTCCATTGGCTCTGAGAAAGGTGAGCAGTAACTTGCACTTTATAGTTTAAGCATCTATTGACAGAACGTACTTCACCATAGTGGTTTTTATTCTTATCTTTTATCCTCTGAGGACACCCGTTGATACCAAGAAAGGGTAAAGTGCCACCAGACAGCACAGAAGCTGTTGTGATTTGAGCCTGTCCTTTTAGAGGCTCTAATCAATGTGAGTTTACACCTCATAGTTTCTGTTATATGGCACGTATATAACTCGGATTTATGCTATGTTGTGTCTCCATTTTTATCCCATATTTATGTTCGTCTCTCCTACCCTCCTACAATGTATCACCAGCTAAATCCCCTCCATCTGTGAAGGGACAACAGCACACTTTTTGAAACGTAGGACTCAATTTACTAACTCAGTTTGGTTTCACTACTGTTAGAAAACTTTCCAAATTATGTATCTAAAGTAGTCACCATTAAAGGACCACTATAGGCACCCAGACCACTTCAGCTTAATGAAGTGGTCTGGGTGCCTGGTCCAGCTAGGGTTAACCCTTTTTTTTTTTTTTATAAACATAGCAGTTTCAGAGAAACTACTATGTTTATACTGAGGGTTAATCCAGCCATTGTAAATGCTTTCCTATGAGACCGGCTGAATGCGCGCGCGGCTCCTGCCGCACATGCGCATTCAGCCGATGACGTCGTGAGGAAGGAGGAGAGGAGGAGGAGGAAAGCTCCCCGCCCGGCGCTGGAGAAAGGTAAGATTTTAACCCCTTCCTCTCTCCAGAGCCCGGCAGGAGTGGGTCCCTGAGGGTGGGGGCACCCTCAGGGCACTATAGTGCCAGGAAAACAAGTGTGTTTTCCTGGCACTATAGTGGTCCTTTAAAGTCTATAGGAATTTTTGTAGATAAATAATTTAGGAAGTTTTTCGAACAGTATAGAATCATTTTGAAAGCTTATTAAATCAACGCATTAATTTCTAAAGACACTTTTTACATTTTTAGCCTTCACACACTCATTCATTCAGGTCACACACTCATCCATTCATTATCACCACTACAATAGTATTAGGGTGGAGTGTCTGCTGGGGATCCTCACTTGTTTTTTTTTATTTTTAAATGGCTTTTAAGGGTGTGCTGGGAGGTCCTAACAAAGGTCCTTGCTAGGCTACTTCTGGCACCTGCAATGATGCAGCATATAATGTCACTATATGACTTTCCAGTGGCCGCACAGCGAGAAAATGCATATATTTGTGGTGGGATGCTCTCTTTTGGTTTTATTTTATTTTAGATTTAGAACATTTCCTCTTGCTTATTAGGTCAAACAATAAGACTGAGGAAATCACTTAACGCAAGATACAGCCTCGCTTTATTAGAAGCCACAGGTTCTTTATTTGCACTTTATAATTGTAAAAGTGATTTCTCGAAATTGTACATTTTAAATTTAAATCTCCCTTCTCATGTGGCAATATCATTGAAACCGCATTTTCCCTTAACAGTGGCCAGACTCCTCTATTACCTACCTAAGCATACAAGTACCAAAGTACATTGCCTCGTTGATGTTCCATTTTTTCATGATTTAGTTGGATCGCAATTTTAAAAATTAATATTTTGCCACAACTACTTTGTTTATTTCAGGCAATTTCAAGCATTATACCAAGTGTTAAGCCAATTTGTTTGGTCTGGTAGGTATCCAGGTTTGAGATACGAAACACTAGTTGTGAAAAAACTGGATAGTATCATGTGCCTTCCTCTTCTACCTCCAATAGTTGATTGGATGAGGAACACACTTGACGCTCTTTGTATATACATGAAGCAATGCTGCTCTGTGATGCCACTGAGTACCTTACCATGGATTCATTTAAAGGATTGTCTGCCATCCTACTGTTCTCAACCCTTTATTGGAGAGACCCTAAAGGTTTTTGATACCTAAATGAAGCACAAACTGTCTATTTAATCCTCTCCAGTGTATCAATTTTTCAATAGTGTAGCTTCTATTACAGATTACCCTGTACATAAGCACCTTTTAGGAGATTACTTGACATATCAGATCCCATCATCTACTGAAATCTTGTTCCTTACCCCCACTGAGGACATTTTTCCTTGACATACCCCAGCACAGTCAACTTGCTGAGTAGTATATACTCCAGCACATTATGTCTAATATACAGTATCCATAAATGTTGTGGTATACTAGGACAAAACGTAAAGACCTCTGAATGGCCCAGGAACAACCTACTGTTATATGACCTACCTACTGAGTCTACTTAAACCTCTCAATGGGAACAGGAATTAAACATATCAATCAATATGGACCAATGAGAAAAAAAAAAAATTTTATCCATAAAAGCCTGATCTCTTGAAACTATTATACCCAAGTACCTTCACTGCATATCCCACAACAACCCCAATATCTATTGACTTTGCAGAAGAAGACCTAGCATATATCCATATTTGGTGGAGGTGTCCTTGGCTGACTAACTTTTAGTAAAATGTTCAAACCATTGTCACTCACATTTCTAATCCAGGCATAAGACTGATCCCGGCTCTCATATTGCTGCACCATGCAGAACTACCAACTAAAGTTTATAAAAACTCTCTATCTCATCACTTACCTAATGCTTCCAAGACCCTTATGCTTGTCCACCCTAAATCAGTAGATGGCGGAGTAATGTTGAAGAAATTTGATCTCTGGAGCTACTAGTTGCTGCATTACTCCATGATATAACTATCAAGGTGGCCAGACTTTGGTTGAAGGTTCAAGATTTCTGCTTCTTGGGCTGACATCCGCACACAACATTATTGATGCACACAATATCTGTTTCTCTCTTTCATTGTGTCAACTGTTTCATTGAAACTATTTGGTTCACTAATGTATGAGTCGATATGAAAATTGCTTACTACATGTGCAGTTCCATCCTCTCTACTCATCCCCTGCTTTTTTTTTTTTACATTCTCCATTTCAGGAATATAAGGTAAATAATCTGTCTCCAGGATTTCTATTCATTTTATGTGATATGTACCGTGTACAATTCAGCTTTTGTCTCATGTGAATTTTGTTGTTCTGTCATTTTCTTTACTGATACATACCACTTTATTGCATATTGCAACTCATTCTTGACACTAACATAAGAAATGTCAAAAAAAATTATTAAGAATGTAACTAATAATGAATAGTTCTTGTTAAGACCTGCAGTGGTTATGGTACTGCGGTCTTCTATTCCTTTCCCAACAGCTGAGCAGAAGTGATTATAGCTACAACAGGGAGTAGAGGAATAGTAGAAATGAATGCAGCTTCCAAGACAATTCTCCCCAGCAGATAGAATATTCCCCAAACATGAGCCTAGACTTCATGAATGGTGTAACAGGAATGATCTTTATTGAAAATAGGCTGGCTTTTATGAGAAATCCTCCTGTAAGAGGACCTCCCACAGCAAACAAATACATTGACCAATCATTATACAGTTTTGCACTAATACACGCCTTCCCTCTGCCTGGGAGATATTCCCGCTGACTCCCCTCGTGCGAACAAGATGGCCGCCGTTTTCTTTTCCACGTGGCGTTCGGCTATACGAACAGCGGCCGCCCTGGGAACACTTAATCGACGGTTCTTTTGAACTTAATGAGCCAGGAGGGTGGTCGGTGTTCCGTAGTTTCAAACTACCGAACTAATATCCAATATTCATACAGTAAATGGAGGAAACAAACGAATACAGAAGAAAATGTCAAAATAAAGTCCATTTTCTTCACAGTTCTCTCATGCATAATCTCATCTCTTACCTTAGACGGAAAGCCTCCTGTCCCTTTCTTAGATAAGGATACACTATTAAGCTCTGCAGATTTGTGCCCAACATTGTAGTATCCAGGGCCTGGGTTTTCATTCTATCAAGAAAAAAAATTGTATTACAGAACTATGATTTAAAGACAGCAAGATTCAGACGTGTGGTATTGTACACAGCGATATGAACACTCAGGTTGAACTAATTTCTAAATTGTCATTTAGCAAGGAATTGACAGCACATACATTGTACTTAAAGGAACACTATAGTGTTAGGAGTACAAAACTCTACCCTTTTTTTCCCACTTACCTGATTCCAGTGCCGAGGTCCATTAGCCCTGGATCGTTCCTCTAATGAGATGAAGAGGTTTCGGTGCCTATAATGTCCCTTTAAAGTAATACCCAATCTTCATTATAATACTGGTAGGTTAAACATTTACATGGACAAAAACCAAATGCCTTTAAATTGCTACACTAACAATAGCATCCATAATTGCAAAAAGAAAAGTTAATTCATTTGTTTCTGTACATAAGAGAGTAAAAATGAAACCTAGAAGTTAAATATACATGCAAAAAGTAACTGCACTTCTATGTGCCCCTCAGTTAATGTAATGTGATGATAAAGGTTAATCACAATTATTACTGCAAAAATAACAACAGATATATTTTAACAAAAGCATTTCCATATCTAAAAAAAACCTGTCAATGATAAACTTGGGGGTGAGAGATAACTATAAGAAAAATTGGGCAGCACAGAAAAAAAAATGCTTTACCTAGCCTGCTGAAATGCAACCATTTTAATAAATTGCATTCTGTTATGGCCTGAAGTTTTTCATATGCACTGATCAATTACGTGTATTTCTCACTTGTACTGCCAATTGCCAAAACAGCTCTGATGGGTTGAGGCATGGACTCCACAAGACCTCTGAATGTGTCCTATGGTATCTGGCACTAAGACATTAGCAGTAGATCCTTTTAGTCCAGTAAGTTGCGAGATGGGGCCACCATGTATCGGATTTGTTCTTATACCACATCCCACAGTTGCTCAATTAAATTGAGATCTGGGGGATTTTGAGACCAAGACATCACCTTGAACTCTTTGTCATGTTCCTTAAACCATTCTTAAACTATTTTTGCAGTGTGCCAGAGTGCATTATCCTGCTGAAAGAGGTCACTGTCATTGGTGAATACCACTGTCATGAAGGGGTCTATGTGGTCTGCAACAATATCTAGGTAAATTGTATACAGTTACAGAATCATTATTAATATTTAGTGACATGGGCTAAACATTGGTTCAGCATCCTCAAGTGACAAGTGCAACTACAATTTTGACCATAGACCTAAAGTCAAAAGGGCTGCAATGTCTTCCCTTACAAAGTCTGAGACATTGTGTTCCATTGTGTCCCTGCTAAAGGGCATCATTACTACTTTTATATGTTTGTCTGGGTTTGAGTTCCAAAGTACTATACTATATCAAAATATTCCTGTGAGTTACCACAGCACACTCTGATACATTTTGCAGCGCTGTCCGGAAGGAGCAGTCTGCACCCACTTGTTGCCCCTGTTAAACAACTATCCACCCCACAATAGTCCCTATCATCATACTATAGCCAGTATATCCAACTACAGCCTCTGTCACTCCACTATACCCACAATCTACCCCACACCCTGACCTCCCACCACCCCACTATATACTTGAGTATAAGATGAGTTTTTCAGCACATTTTTTTGTGCTGAAAAAGCCGCACTCGTCTTATACTCGAGTCAGTTTCTGTATTATGGCAACTTACATTGCCATAATACAGACTAGGACCGCCGGGCTCATTATAAGCCCGGCGGTCCTGTTGGGGGCTGGGAGCAAGCTGTTACTTACCTTTACAGTAAGCTCCATTAAGCTCCCTTCTCCTCCGTGCCGTTCAGCTCCAGTGTAAGTCTCGCAAGAGCCACGGCCGGCAGAGCGTTGCCATGGGTTACCGTGGCAACGCTCCGCGTGGCACGCAGACCGCGAGATTTACACTGGAGCTGAACGGCACGGAGGAAAAGGGAGCTTAACGAAGCTGCTGTAAAGGTAAGTAACAGCTTGTTCCCAGCCCCTCCTGCACAGCCCATCCACTGACTCATGCCTGGGGGACCCCAGGGGACTTTGTTGCTTTGATCAGCATGCCAAGGTTTGTCCACCTGAAGTATTAAGCACACAGCTACTGTTCGTTTGATATTCACTTAATCGACTTGTTTAGCCTTTAATACTTATAAGTCATATAACTGTCATTACTTTTTTTATTTATTCCCCTGTTATTAATCCTTTGAATACACACTGGCATTTGAGGAAAACGTCAGAAGGAGCTCAGAAAGATCCCAGATAGTCTAGCACTCACCCAACAGTAAAGAGCAGCAGTTTAATACACACTTTAGGCTGCGCCGAAAATGCCTTTTAACTGTCACACACAGCACTCAGAATGTTTACGTACCTTTAGTATGTTACTAGCCTATGTTTCAAATGCCTCCTAGCCAAAACACTCACAGCATAAAGTATTTATGCATTATTTTGTAACCAGCTATTGCTATACTACAAATCATGTCAATACAGCTTACCTATACTAGCATAGCTGACCTAGCAGTATTAAACGTTGAGCATCTTTAATCTATTTTATTTTATCTAAATCTCACTCTGAAGAAATAACGGTTTAGTTAAGCTTGAAAAATATATAAAAATTGTGCGAATTATCATGCCACTGTATAACGTTTGAGAATCTTGAAATACGCCGTTGTGACGCCTAAAATAAAATTCTATTTAAAAAAAAATATATATTCAATTAATATAATTTTTTGGGGATCTAATTTTATTTAGAAAGTTACCAGTAGCTGCTGCATTTCCCACCCTAGGTTTATACTTGAGTCAATACGTTTTCCCAGTTTTTTTGGTTAAAATTAGGGGCCTCGACTTATATTCGGGTCGACTTATACTCGAGTATATACAGTACTTCTTGAAAACATAGAAGTAAAGTATGCATATGTGGATCTTCTGATGCTTGCTCCAAAGGACAAGTGTGTAATAGATTTGCCTTATAGGATTGAGCGAAACTGACATAGAATTGCCCAAAGTCCCCTGCAGCAGGGTTGTCAATACCACATTTATATGTTTATTTTTTATCAGCATAATTGGCCCAGGTAGTAGACACTGGACAGACCTGGAGTCTCTTCTTATAAGAGAGGACTTACCCCAGTTCTATATATGGGTACCCAAAGGTGATAGGATACTCCTCGGGAACTCCTGTCCTGCTTTATTGAGATCCATAGTCTTATTGTTTTTCCGGAATTAACAAACTTCTACCCCCCTCCTCTCCACTATGGACTTTTCAGTTTTATGCAACTACAATTTTGACCATAGACCTAAAGTCAAAAGGGCTGCAATGTCTTGAATCAATATATCTCTATGAGGAAAATTCAGTGTCTCCATGCAGAGGGTGGAGACACTGAATGGCAGTGCTGAACACTGTGCAGCACTGCCCCAGGAAGCACCTCTAGCAGCCATATAAGGAGTGGCCAGTGGAGGTATCCCTAGGCTGTAATCTAAACGCTGCCTTTTCGGCCAGACATTGTTTGTTTAAAAAAAGCCTGAAGGGAATCATAATACTCACCAGAACACATGCAATAAGCTGTTGTTGTTCTGGTGACTATAGTGTCCCTTTAATTTTAATGAAGTATTGCAATAGAGTGGCAGATTAAAGATATCCTTAACTACTGGCTTTTTTATACAAGTTGCATTTCAATTTATTATGTGTTAATGGTTCCTTTTTTTACTCACCCCAACTGACTCATATCTCCTCCAGGGCAATTCTGCAAAGAAAACAGGGAGGGATAGGAAACAAAACAAAACTCAAACTCGCCTTATATACTGCACATTGACAGTTTAAGCTTTTAATGAAACTTTGATTCACGTCATTGAGGAGGAGTTTTAATGGTATGTATGAGCTGGAAGAGAAAACATATGTGTGTTTAAGGCAGGCTTAATTTATGGTCACAAAATGCCATAGCACTACATGCTCTGAGCAAATACCTCTTATCTGAAAGAAACACTAATAAGGATTAAGGGTTGAATGTTACCAATATTCTGGAATGCACAGTTCTGCTGACTCCCAGAACTATGTGTAGTTTAGTTACTGGGAGGGGAAAGGGTTATTCACAGCTCAGCATCTGGTTCCAGCTCTTGGAGGATTCAGCAGGGAAAGTCCTTGTAAGGACTTTTCCCAGTACTTAGTGTCGTCCAGTCCCTAGGAGGAAATAGAGCTATTCCCCTACCCTGTCCCAGGACGGAGAAGCTCCAGGGGGAACCCCAGTCAAGCCACGGTGACTGGGGCAGAAGCTCTGAGGTTTCCCCGGTTTTAGCTAGGAAGTGATCCTTGGCGGAGGTACGCAGGCAGGGTACAGGGAGCTCCGCTACAGTTATTATAGTGTCTAGGCTGCCCCTTCAAAGACAAAAGATAGCGGATAATATGTATTGAGAAAGACCAAGTTTAAAGTGTAATTCTGATGTGTGAGATTTTAATACAGCACAACCTTTTTTATTATGAGGCTATTTATTTTGATGCAATTAATTTTTTTTTACTATGATGCACAAGCATACTTAAAAGACATAGTTCACATGTACCATCCAAGCGATAACACCACCTACTCAAAAATAGTTCTATAATAATATAAGCAGGTGAATAGTCTATAATTACATAAAACATACAAAGTGTAACTTTAGCAAGTGTTGATAATGTAGTAGAAACAGCTTAGGGCTTAAAACTATTGCATAAAGAAAACTTAGAAGGCCAATGTCAGGTATAGTCAGAGGGTGTAGCCTCACCAATAAAATGACAGTGGGTTGCACAGAAAAACTGATTGATGAACCAGTCTTTTAAAACTTTCAAAAAAAACGCTTGCCGGTCATATTTCGATAAAGTATTATTTATTTTACGGATAAGAACGCCTGCTTAACCCGTGAAAGGCAGAGGCCATTGTGCACGTTCTAATCAAAACAAAATCAAGACTAAAACCTGGAATTTTACTATATTTATGTACAACCATAATTCACTTCTTTCATATTAGGTACACCTACACTTATTATATATCAGGAATGAGAATTACTTTCATAATAGCATACCATTTGCAAAAGTAGACATCCCAAGGTAATGCAAATGGGGTATGTCCAGTCTTTTTGTAGTGAGAATTTTGTAGTGAGAGAAACTCCCTTTCTCAAGTCTAAAGCATTTCTGAGCTCAGAATACACACACACACACACACACACATATATATATTTCCTGGCCATATCCATGGCAGCGCAACATTGGGTAGCTCCTCCCTATCCCCATTGGACAGGAATAATAATTAAGCCGTATAAGTACCACCTCCTGCCCCTCCTTCCCCAGTCTTTTTTTCCTGTCCTATCCCTAGGACATGTCGGTCTTTTCAGACTGCAAAATTTTCTTTTATGGCTTACCTGAGGATTAGTTCCTCTAGCCCCTGGGGAGTTCACCCTCTCTCCCCTGGGAAGTCTCCAGTATACGGTCCTGTGCAAAGGTGTCCCCCTGGAGAGAACCCCTTTAATGACCGGGGTTTTTTTCCTTCCAATTTCCCAGTGGTAACATGGGAAGGAACATGGAATTTGGCTGGGTTCCGGTTTGGTATTTCCCCACCAGGATCAAGGTAATATGGTTTGGTTTTTACCTGCTGGTTTTTGCTTCCAGGAGTGGTTTGGTTTTCCGGCTCTTTTTTTCTGTTAAGTTTGCTGTGGAAGCATTCTGGGTTCCCATGGTTCCCTGCACGGCGTTCGGGAGTTTCCTGTGCGCCTGCGCGGTGTTCAGGGTTCTCCTGGGCGCCTGCGCGGTTTTCGGGGACTCTGGGACGCATGCGCAGCATTCGGTACTTTCTGGCGTTCGCGTGGCTTCATTCGCATAAACGCGCGAACGCCATTGCACGTATTAGCGCGTTCGTGCGCTAAATCTGTTCATTTGATTTCTAATTAGGCCGTTCGCGCGTCTTTTCGGTCATTTGCGCATGCGCGATGACGTCAGACGCCCTTTTAAAGCGCCAGGCCTCCTTCTTCGGTCAGTTTGAATTTTCAGCTTCCTGGAGAGTTTCTGGCACCGTTGAGATCTAGGGATTGTTGGTTCTTCGTCTTTTCAGGTTCCTTTTCTTCTAAAGTAAGTTTTTTTCCCATTTTTTGTTTGGTTTCTTGTAGTTTTTCTTCTTGGTTTTAGTTTCGCTGTTCCATCTATTATTTATAGATGGATTCGCGCTCAAGATCCAGGGAATCGGATTCTTCTCATCATAATAGGTCACAATCTAAGCGATATAGGTAAGCCATCCTTTTTGGAAAAAATTTATATTGATATTATAAATAAATAAAAGAGTGGTAATGTACTAATGTTCACGTTTGGTGTATTGCAGTGATAAAAGTACAAAGACTTCAGGATCGTCCAAAGGGAAGTCGCTCAAAGGGACGCTGTGTATATCCTGTGATAACAGAGCCATAGAAGGGAAACGTCTGTTCAAATTGTCTCTCAGCAGCTGCTGGACCTTCTCAGTCAACACCGGACTTTAGGCAGCTTATCAAGCATGCAGTTGCCCAGGGCATCAGAGAGGTTGGTAAGACCCACAAGCGACCAAGATATTCTGAGCCGTCAGATTGGTCTCCTGATAACTCAGAGGATGAGTTTATGGATACAGCTTTGCTGAGAGACTTGGCTTTTTCCTCGGAGGAGGATGCTATGCCGGATCCTGACTTCCTTGTACCTGCGGAGGTGGATCATTTGATTGCTCGGGTCAGAGAAACCCTTGCCTTGAAAGTACCCTCAGAGGAGGAACCCTCTACATCTAACCGCTATTTCTCAGATCTTAGAAGGAAAAGAGCGGCTTTCCCTGTGCATACCACTATTAGTGACCTTATTAAAGAAGAATGGTCCAGGTCTGATAGGAGATCATCTGCAAAAGGGAAGTTCTCCAGATTATACCCGTTTGATTCCAAAGATGCTGAAACATGGGATCTTTCACCCAAAGTTGATGCTGCTGTGGTTAGGCTAGCCAAGCGCACTACCCTGCCAGTGGATGATGCAGGCTCCTTCAGGGATCCAATGGATCGTAAGATGGAATACTACCTGTCTAAATCCTATGTGGCCTCAGGCACAAGTCTCCACCCTGCCGTTGCTCTCACGTCTGTTTCAAGAGCTATGAAGGTTTGGCTGCAGGAGCTGGAGGGGGACATCAGGAGTGGCAGAAGCCGTTCCTCTATTATTGATGCCCTGAAGGATATGCGTCTAGCGATTGATTTCTCTTCGGAGGCCGCAGTGGATCTGGTGAGAAACCTTGCTAGAAATATGTCCTTCTCGGTTTCCTCCAGGCGGGCACTTTGGCTCAGATCTTGGGCGGCCGATGCTTCCTCCAAGAATAGTTTGTGTTCTCTGCCATTTCACGGGAATATGTTATTTGGCAAGAATTTGGATGAATGCATTAAGAGGGCTGCTGAAGGAAATAAAGCCTTTCTACCCCAAGAGAGGAAGTATAAAGGATCCTTTCGTGCCCGGAAAGAGTACCATTCCTTTCGTGACAGTAGGTCCTACAAGCCTGGTAGGGAATATTCCAGATTTCAACCTGGGAGAGGAGCCCCTTCTGGAAACAGAGGAGGCAGGTCACGCGGTTCATCTTCCTCTAAAAATCCGAGGAATCTATGACTAAGTACTGCCCAAAACCGAAGGTGTCGGGGCTTGTCTTCTCCAGTATCTTCCGAGATGGACCGATTCCACAAGCGACGTTTGGGTGCTGGATATTATTCGAAGAGGTTACCTGCTAGAATTCTTCAAGCATCCTCCCAACAGGTCCTTTCACCTCACGAAGTGGCCAGGAGACAAGGAAAAGTGCATGGCCCTACAAAACTTCATCCTTTCCCTGCAGAAGGAGAAGGTCATCATCAAAGTGCCAGCAGGCGAAAGAACTCAAGGGTTTTACTCCCACATCTTCTTAACAAGGAAAGCCTCAGGGGGATGGAGACCCATTCTGGATCTACACAGACTGAACAAGCATCTGCACATTCGAAGATTCAAAATGGAATCCCTGCAGTCTATAATAAAGGTTGTGTCGCCCAACCAATGGATGCTGTCTATAGATCTGTTAGACGCATATTTTCACGTACCCATTGCCCAAATCCATCAGAAGTTTCTGAGGTTTGCTGTAGAAAAAGGTCATTTCCAGTTCAGGGCCCTCCCCTTTGGACTGAGCACAGCCCCAAGAACGTTTACAAAGGTCCTGATTGTTCTCATCGCAGAACTCAGAAAGCAGAACATTGCTATTTACCATTATTTGGACGACGTCTTGATCTTAGGAAACAACGTAGATTCTGTGACATCCCAGGCTATTACCAGCATTCAGTTTCTGCAAGCTCACGGCTGGAAGATCAACACCAAGAAGAGCCACCTCCACCCAACGCAATCTATGGTTTACTTAGGTGCCCAATTCGACACTCTGAAGGGTACTGTCCAGCTCTCATCAGCAAGAATACTGAAACTCAGGAGATTATTGAGAAGAATGCTGAAATCCTCGGTTGCCCCTGCAAAGGCTATAATGAGCCTCCTTGGTTCCATGTCCTCCACAATAGGTCTGACCAGATGGGCTCAGTGGAGAATGAGACCGTTCCAAGCCAACTTCCTGATTCAATTCTCATCCGGGAACCTGTTCCAGCCCATCAAGCTTCCCCTGAATGTACGCCATTCTCTGATCTGGTGGCTAAAGAGAAAACACCTATCCAAAGGTTTTCCATTAGGGGACATCGCATGGAGAACTGTGACAACGGATGCCAGCCAGTGGGGTTGGGGCGCTCATTATCTCCACGACTTTGCACAGGAAGAATGGAATTTCAGGACAAGCAATGTCCATTCCAATCTGCTAGAACTTCTGGCTGTCCTCAAAGCTTTGAAGCGCTTCTCGATCCATCTCAAGGGTCATTGGGTAAAGATAAGGACGGACAACTCCACCGTAGTATCCTATGTCAATCACCAAGGGGGTACCAGGAGCTGCAAGATGATGGAAATAATGAATCGCCTGATGTGGTGGGTTCAGAGAAACCTGGCGGGCATTACAGCCATCCATCTCCCAGGGAAACGGAATCAACTGGCAGATTTCCTCAGCAGATCCAGAATAGATCCAGGGGAATGGTGCCTATCTCACAGGGTATTCCGCATGATTGTGGGCAAGTGGGGTCTCCCTCAAGTAGACCTTCTAGCCACTCGGACCAACAGGAAGGTAGCCCTTTTCTTCACGAAAAATGAGGACCACCTGGCACTGGGAAGAGATGCCTTATCAAGCCCCTGGAGGTTCAGAATGGGCTATGCGTTCCCCCCGTTTCCACTAATTCTACCGCTCCTGAGGAAGTTCAAAATGGAGCAGGTGTCTCTCATCCTGATTGCGCCTTATTGGCCTTGGAGACCTTGGTTTCCTCTGCTTCTGAGTCTTTCGGTGGAACCTCCTCTCCCACTCCCCAAAGATGCGGATCTTCTGTTCCAGGGTCCTGTAAGGCATCCAGACCCTGTCTCTCTCAACCTCATGGCTTGGAAACTGAAAGGAACCGGCTTTTGAACAGAGGATTCTCCCAGGCCGTTATTGATACTATGCTGAGGGCTCGTAAGCATTCCACTTCAGCCACTTATTATAGCGTGTGGGAGGTTTTCTCCGACTGGGCCCTTCAAAGAAATGTGGATGTTCAAGATCCCTCCTCCTCTAATATTTTGGATTTCCTGCAATCTGGCCTTGCGAAAGGGTTGAGCTATAACACTCTCAAGGTACACGTTTCAGCCTTGTCCGCTCTAACCAGTCATAGATGGGCATTGGACTCAGATGTCATCAGATTCATCAAAGGTGTCCTTCAGATAAAACCTCCTATTAAACCATTTGTCCCATCCTGGAATCTCCCTCTGGTTCTGGATGCCATGAAGCTGAATCCGTTTGAGCCATTTGATTCAGTTTCCCTACAGGTTCTCTCTATTAAGACTGCCTTGCTGGTTGCCCTAGCTTCTGGCAGGAGAGTTTCTGAGCTCAATGCTCTATCCATCAAAGAGCCTTTTACTATCTTTCACAAGGACAGAGTGGTCCTCCGTACGGTTCCTGTATTTCGACCTAAAGTCACCTCCTCCTTTCACATCAATGAGGATATTGTTCTTCCGTCTCTGAAGTCGGACTCCCATGAATTGGGGAATTCTGCTGACCTGTCCTCTCTGGATCTAGTGAGATGCCTCCGGATGTATATTGATAGGACTTCTGCTTGGCGTTCTTCTGACAGTCTTTTCGTCCTTCATAGCGGCTGTAAAAAGGGCTCACAAGCTCCTAAATCTGCCATTAGCAGATGGATAGTAGCGGCTATCATTCTGGCTTATCAGTCCGCCGGATATCCGGTCCCTGTGGGTCTTAAGGCCCATTCCACTAGGGCTCTCTCATCTTCCTGGGCAGCCGCAGCTAATGTCTCTCCTGAACTCATTTGTAAAGCAGCTACATGGTCTTCCTCTAACACTTTCATTAGGAGCTACCAAATTGATGTCAGAGCAGGGTTGTCTGATCAATTTGCTAAGTCAGTCCTGTCTGTATCCAATACCTGATTTCTGTGTCTTTCACTTGTTGTGGTGTTAATACACTTTGCATTGAAAAATTTGTTGAGTCTGTGTCTCTTTCCCTCCCTGGTTTATTGCTTGGGTATTACCCAATGTTGTGCTGCCATGGATATGGAAATGGAAAATTTATTCATACTTACCGTAATTTTCTTTTCCTGGTTATATGCCATGGCAGCACAAGGGTCCCACCCGGGGCTATTGCTGGAACACGTGACTGGGGAAGGAGGGGCAGGAGGTGGTACTTATACGGCTTAATTATTATTCCTGTCCAATGGGGATAGGGAGGAGCTACCCAATGCTGTGCTGCCATGGCATATAACCAGGAAAAGAAAATTACGGTAAGTATGAATACATTTTCCATTATATATATATATATATATATATATATATATATATGTATGTATGTATGTATGTATGTATGTGTGTATGTATGTATGTGTGTGTGTGTATATATATATATATATATATATAGTTAATACACTGCTAAACACAAATACACACCAGTCAAGCCATAAGACTTGCTTTTCCCACAGAAATCTCACTTTAACAGTGCTCTCACTACTGCAAGGGATTCTGGGCAGGCGTATGAAAATGAGCTCAACAAAGAACCACAGTTTTGCCTTATGATTCCACTTTATACATGGATTCCTTGGAGTATGTGTCTGTTATATACAACGGCTTTGAAACAGAACTTTGGAAGGGGAGACCTTACTTCAGTTGGAGGGGATTTTCATCCACACTTTTGTCCCCATCGCAATGTATGTGTATGTGTATGTGTATATATATATATATATATATATATATATATATAAAATGAAAAATCTTGCACACCACCAAAACTACTTTCTTGCCTGGTGCTTGTCCAGCCAAAATACAAAAGAATAACCAGGATAGCACTCACAGGACTTTAAACGTAAGACTAACTTTTATACCCTATAACCTTCCTTTGAAAATAACATCAATGTTTCAGCTTGATCCCCTCAAGCTTTCATTAGGATGAAGAGAGTCCCAGGCATGGACTGTAACGTTGATGATGATGCTCCGTTTTTAATGGATCTTCAATAAAATATTGCTTAAATACTGCAAGACCAGGATTGCAAGTCTCTCCGTTGATACACTATTTTTATTGGCCCAAGGCTTTTGGCAATTAGCACTGTGAATTATTCAGCTTGTGTGCAAGGCACTTTGGGAATATATTAGAAGGCGGAGCCTGAAGTTGAGGGAGGGGTTAGCCAGCTATTTAAACTCAGGTCCCCTACACCACAGTATATATAGAAAACAGTGAAAAAAGGGAAAATATTGAAAATATGCTCAAAATCACCAAGTGTGAATCACTCCAAATCACACAAAATACATAAAATAACAATAAACAAGCAATATGGTGAGAGCAAATTGAATAAACCAAATGTGGAAAATATATAGGATATAAAAAACATGCAGTTTTACCATAAGTCTGTGGACATCCTAAAAATATAAAATACAGAACATAGTATAGCCTGCATATAATAGATGATTTAAGTAGATAAAAAATCTCCCACTCACGTGGTGCTGAGCCGTTTAGAAGTGGCTCAGACTATAAGCGCCTTTTCCAAACAATTTGGAGACCATAATGCTGGAACCAAGATCAAGATGCTCACTGTAAAGTTGCTACTTCCCCTTGGCTTAGATAAACGCCAGGTAGAAGGTAGATACAAGAACAAATATCTTTATTGGTCACAGGACCAATTAGCGGTCACTCATGACTCTGCCTATCCCCCATTATTGTTGCAGTATCTGTTAAACACCCCCCACTGTCTCTGGTAGTGGCCTAGGATCCTCACCCTACTCACTTAAAGGGATATTTTATTTATGTCCTATGAATCTCATACCCACCATGGTAGGGTCAGGATTCTAACGACTATGTCCTCAGGTTACCTACTCATAGTCCAGCCTCAAGAACAACCACCCCTATTATACAGGCGTATTTCATTCACAGTAAGTCAAGCCAAATTCCACTTCCAACTTGCCTCCCACCATAATTTTCCCTTTAGGTTCTCCAGTATCTCATTCTTCTGGCAAGGAAACCTCATTCTACCCCATGAAAGGTACGTTTACCCACTTTGCTACTACCCATCACCCGTCCCATTAGCGGATCGGGTATGTCAACTGGCGGTCTGGTTCCTGGCTATGCCAGTAACTAGCCTCATCATTATCAATTCCTTCCTACATTGAGATTTTCACACACCATTTCCACACTGGTCTGGTCACACTCCCGTTCAGTATTCACGAGTGTCAGAACCTTCAGTCTGCATTAATAGACCCCGCAACACAATCTCGTTGCTTAAGAAGGTATTTGACAACCCATATTTATTACCCACCCCTAGCCTCAACTCATTGATTTCCTCTAAGGAATTCTCCCAGCACTATGGCAAAGGGGATGACCGGAGCTTGGGTGGGCAAGACAGACATTTCCAACGCCTCCAAGCTTCTACCTATTTAGCCATCCCGAGGGCATGTTTGTGGCATTTTATGGAGGGATTGTCATTACTTTCCCACACGTTTAACTTTTGAAGCAATGAGTAACCCAAGCTGTTTGTCTTATTTGCTAACACACTATGTTGGCCACTACTCAATATTAGCAAATGTCTTGCAGTCACCCGTTATCTTAGATGACTTCCTCACGATAGAACACTCCACTCTGGTTAGTATTCACAAGGCAATGGCACTTTTCATCACTATGGGTTCCACTTTCACAATCTGATCTTAGGCATTCATCTTGACACTATGACGCTACAGAACATGTCCACCTACAGAGAAGGTACAGCGCAACGGAGTCCGTGGAACCTTTTCTTGCGAAGAGCACATGTACCGGGGGGGGGGGGATCTACAGTCCTTACTGGGCACGTTGAACTTCGCTATGATAATTATTCCTCAGGGCCGCACATTTATTTCCTGACCGCTGTGTCTTCTTTCCACTGACAGTTGCAATTTGGCACTAGTTGTGCTTAATAAAGCAGACCTACACATATGGCTCAGGTTCATATCACACTGGAATAGAAGGCCAGGTTTCCCGCCATTTCTCAACATTCCCCAGTTACATGGACCAATGCGGCCGCACACACTGGTTTCACAGCCATTTTGGTGACTTTTGTTTCTGAGATTCCTGGCCAGTTGAGACTCTTGGTAAAAATCTTTCCCTTCCTCGTCAGCATTTTTTGGAATCTACCCCATAGTGGCCATCTACAAGGCCTGGGGGTATGAGTGGATAGGGGAAACTGTCAAGTACTTCTCTGACAATAAAGCAGCTGGCGATACCATCAATAAAGGCAGATCCTCATCCTTGACAATTATGACTTATTAGACAACTCACCTGATAAGCAGCAACACAACAGGTACACATCACGTGGGCACAAATTCCCGGTCATATGTAAAAGCAGCTGACACTTTATCTCGCTCTAATTCACAAGACTTCTTCAAAGCCCACCCAACAGCCAACAACAGGCCTGTCTACCCACCTGCATTCCATGGCTTAATCCTGGACTAACTTGCCTCATGGCATTTGGCAGATTTCTGAATAAAGCTGCCCTCTCCGATAATACATCACGAGCATACAATAGAGATTTCACCTTTACAACAAGTTTACCACCGATTACCATAATACCGATGTTCTTTCAATAGACGCCATTGTGACACTCCTCTCCTTTTTGCCCCCCGTAATTTAAAACTCTCTCTTAACACTATAAAACGTTACCTGACTGGAATACAACACCATATCTTAAGTGCCTATCCTAGTACCAAACAGTTCACATCCTCTTACCATGTGAAGAACGTATGGAGATAAGGTACTATCCTACAGACAATAAGGTGCCCGGTCAAAATGCCAGACCTTTACAGGTTATCACTCACTGGACTAAACCTCAATATGCCCCTATTTACATTGCAGGGCAAACCACTCACTACAGTTAAATTCATAATGTACCTTAGAACCCTCTTAACCAGACGGGGACTCAACCCCAATGCTTTTTCGGGACATTCGTTCAGAATCGGGGCAGCATCAGCTGCTTCTAGACTAATATTAACATCATGAACATTAGGACGCTGGAAATCCGCAGTGTATTCTAGATACATACCACAACAACCAGAGCTAGAGTTGAGGGTAGACAAGCCTTTATGAATCTTGCAATGTAAAGATATGTAATAAGGCTATTTTATAAAAATGTTGCCCTCTTTTATTACAGGCCTACCCGATACATCGGTTTCGGCACACCACAACCGACTTGCTCATATATCTAACTTATCATAGATACGGCTTTGGTCCCCGACTACAAATTAGAAGGCGGAGTCTGAAGTTGTGAGAGGGGTTACCCGGCTATATAAACTCAGGCCCCCTACACCACAGGGCTGGTGCTGCCGGGTTCATCCCTCCCACCTCTCCCCTTATACATATTACTATTACCAGGTGGGCCCTCTTTTATTACAGGCCTACCCAATTCCTCGGTTTCGGCACACCACAACCGACTTGCTCATATATCTAACTTATCATAGATACGGCTTTGATCCCCGACTACAAATATATATATATATATATATATATATATACACATATTATATACCCCAGCGTGACTATACATTTAGTTTCACCTATTGTTCACCTTCTATGAGTGCTCACACTGCTACCTTCCATGTTTGTTTCACAAGTGGCTTTTTTAACTTCTAAATGTAATAGCCTTCGATCTGGGTGCAAGATATTATATCTTTAAATCTCGTTATAGTGCCCTCCATACAGTACCAATTAATTAATACACTCACCACACTATGTGATTATTATATTGGACGAGCATCACCGTGTTTTCATATCACTGGTTATATTTAGAACACAAGAATGTGTACACGGGTTGCTTAGCAACGCCGTTCACCCGCGTCAGCACGTTGGTCATGTGGTGTCTTGGTTACACTTCCGGGTATTGGACGACCGGCGGCTTTTTCCACGCACCTTTTGGTAAGTTCTCATTATGATTTATGTATATATACTTACCTCACACATTGTATTATTGATCTTGAAAAAGGCCCTACAGGGGTCGAAACGTCGATCACAGAGATATTTTTTCACATGTAATTTGCAACTTTGAATAAATAGAATTGCTTAACAAGAGCTGTGAGTGCACCTTTTACACAATTTTGGATTTATATACAACGCTGAGGTTTGCACCCAGGCAAGAATATACACGTTCAGCAAAAGGGTGAGTGCCAAGACTACCTTCTTTCTTTTATATATATATATATATATATATATATATATGTATATATATATAGACAGACACCGTTAGAACAAAATTACACGTGTATTTTTTGTGTATATATCTATATCTTTATATGTGTATGTGCCTGTCATTGTCAGGTCAGGGAAGGTAAGGCAGGTCAGATAAGGGACTTTGGCCAGGGTTAACATTTCGTTCTTTGTTGGTAACTCTAGACATGGTAACTCACAATTTAGTATAGCTATCAAGCCAAAGTGGGAGGAGGGACGCAAGTAAAGGAGAACTGAAAGAAATGGGATTTAGACAATAAGCCCTAAACAGGTTAATCTATAAGTGAGATATTGATAGAAGGTAGACGGAGAACATATAAAACAACATTACAGGTATGTATAAGGAGAGAAAACAGAAATCAAGAGTTAGGCAATATGCCCCAGACTAGGCATGTGCACGGGGAATATTTTCGGTTCGGCATTCCGATATTCTGAATTTTTGCAATTCGGGACTTCGGCAATTCGGCACTTCAACACTTCGGAACTTCGGCACTTCAGCACTTCGGAACTTCGGCAGTCCGACACTTCGGAAATTCGGCAACTTCGGAACTTCGGCATTTCAGCACTTCGGAACTTCGGAATTTCGGGACTTCAGCACTTCTATTGCAGCCGCTTAGTAGATAACTACCTAATTCCCACGGTATTTCAGACAAATTTACTAATACTAAGTAAAAATGACTTAGTATTAGTAAATTTTGCCCCTACTTGCTATACCGCGAGTAGGGGCATTTCTAGTAGCCTGTGGCTGCTCACTGTTTTAAAAAAAAAAAATAGCCCCCCCCCCCGCGGGTGGTGGCCCTTAAGTAAAATGATGGGGGAGGACCTATTGTCCTCCTCCCCGGCCCCCACCCCTGAGCGGTGGGTGGAGGCCCTAAATACTAATAAGGGGGGAACCTAATGTCCTCCCCCCTGGCCCCCACCCCTGTGCGGCGGGTGGGGGCCCTAAATTGGAATAAGGGGGACCTAATGTCCTCCCCGCTGGCCACCACTCCTGAGCGGTGGGTGGGGGCCCTAAATACTAATAAGGGGGAGGACCTAATGTCCTCCCCCCTGGCCCCCACCCCTGAGCGGCAGGTGGGGGCCCTAAATACTAAAAAGGGGAAGGGACCTAAGGTCCTCCCCCGAGCTCCCACCCCTGAGCGGCGGGTGGGGGCCCTAAATACTAATAAGGGGGGGACCTAATGTCTCCCCCCTGGCCCCCACCCCTGAGCGGTGGGTGGGGGCCCTAAATAATAATAAAGGGGGGGACCTAAAGTCCTCCCCCCTGGCCTCCACCCCTGAGCGGTGGGTGGGGGCCCTAAATACCAATAGAGGGGGGGACCTATTACCCTCCCCCTCGGCCCCAACGCCGGAGCGGCGGGTGGAGGCCTAAAAAAATGCCCCGTCCCCCCCAGGTGACTAGGGGTCCCCAAACCCCTAGTCATCCCTGCCCTCAAAAAAAATGATCCCCCTACCTACCCCCCTCACCCTAAAAATAATGAGGGTGGGGACCTTTAACTAAGAACCTGTAAAAAAAAACAAAAAATAACTTACCATTCAATGTTTTCTTTCTTCTAAAATCTTCTTTTTTCAGCCCCAAAAAAGCCCCCCAAAGAAAACATAATAACCGACGCAATAAAAAAAAAAAACGAGCGCAAAAAAAAATAATCCTTCTTCACCCATGGAGGACTCTGCGCAGGCGGGGGAAGGCTTATAAAGCCTTGCCCCGCCCTGCAATTAGGCTCAGAGCACTCTGATTGGTGGGTTTAAGCCATCCAATCAGAGTGCTCTGACAAGTAAATGAAGAGACTGACAGGTTAGTCTCTACATTTACCTGTCACAGCACTCTGATTGGTTGGTTTTAAATCCACTAATCAGAGTGCTCTGTGTCATTTTACACAGCGTGGGAAAGTTCTTTGGGATTTTCCCACGCTGTGTAATTTGACTCATAACTCTCTGATTGGTTACGTAATCCACCAATCAGGGAGTTATGAGTCAAATTACACAGCATGGGAAAATTCCAAAGAACTTTCCCACGCTGTGTAAAATGACACAGAGCACTCTGATTGGTGGATTTCAAACCAACCAGAGTGCTGTGACAGGTAAATGTAGAGACCTGGGGGGGGACGGGACATTTTTTTAGGGCCCCCTCCCGCCGCTCAGGGGTGGGGGCCGGGGGGAGGACAATAGGTCTCCCCCATATTGGTATTTAGGGCCCCCACCCGCCGCTCTGGGGTGGGGGCCAGGGGGGAGGACATTAGGTCCCCCACTTTATTTTACTGTAGGGCCCCCACCCACCACTCAGATGTGGGGGCCAGGACATTAGGTCCCCCCTTAATAATTTGTAGGGCCCCCACCCACCGCTCAGGGGTGGGGGCCAAGAGGGAGGACATTAGGTCCCCCCCCTTATTTTACTGTAGGGCCCCCACCCACCGTTCAGGGGTGGGGGCCGGGGAGAGGACATTAGGTTCCCCCCCCCTTATTAGTATTTAGGGCCCCCACCCACCGCTCAGGGGTGGGGGCCAGGGGGGAGGACATTAGGTCCCCCCCCCTTATTATAATTTAGGGCCCCCACCCACCGCTCAGGGGTGGGGCCAGGGGGGAGGACATTAGGTCCCCCCCTTATTGTAATTTAGGGCCCCCACCCGCTGCTCAGGGGTGGGGGGGAGGCAATTGGTCCCCCGTTTAGTTTAAAAGCGCGGGTGGGGGCTCAGGAAGGGGGACCTTTTTTTTTTTTTTTTTTTTAACAGTGAGCAGCCACAGGCTGCTCACTGTTTAATAGACCTGCCCCTACCCGCGGTATAGCGAGTATGGGCATTATTTACTAATACTAAGTAATCTTTTCTTAGTATTAGTAAATTTGTCTGAAAGACCAATTTAGGTGTTTCAGCTTTTTAGTAGATAGCTCTCTAATACCGTGGGAATTAGGGAGTTATCTACTTATTCATTCCTGTCATTACACTGACTGACCAAATAACTTACATTTTATATGAATGTATGCTACTTGATTGTTGTAAGTGTTGCAAATGCTTACAGGTGAATCCTGGCATGTTTGTATACTTTTTATTTAAAATTGTATACAATGTAACATTCTTCTTCTTTCACTGGGTAAGTATATTGGTACTCAGGCAATACTGTGCTTCGGAGCTTCGGAACTTCGGCACTTCGGAACTTCGGCACTTCGACACTTCGGAAATTTGGTAATTTCGGAACTTCGGGACCTCGCAATTCGGCAATTCGGACATTCGGAAGTACCCGGATGTCCGAATTCATATTCGGTCCGAAACGAATTGCACATGTCTACCCCAGACAATTTATTAACAGGATATAATTAAATAGTAGAGAAAACCTATAGATGAAAGTATAGGTTATTTAGAGGGACAAACAGAACAGAGCTGAAAGGTTTCAGAATTGCAAGTTAAATAGACGTTTAGAGAATTAGCCCTCTGATTCGGAAGGAGTACTGATAATTCAGGTAAATTATACTTTGTTGTCTATTGTTGTGACTTAGATGATAATCAGATCACATTTTATGACCAATTTGTGCAGAAATCCATATCATTCCAAAGGGTTCACATACTTTTTCTTGCAACTGTATATGTAGAGATTGTAGTCGTATTAGTCCAGTGATGTAGATGTAAAAAACAGTTAAAATTCGTATCTTGTAATACCTTTTTTATTAGACTAACAGAATTTTTTAATGACAAGCTTTCGGGAGAACCTCCCTTTCTCAAGTCTGAAGCATTTCTGAGCAAGACGACACATAGAATTCAAAGTTGAGTTGTTATACAGGGGTTAATTAAAGCAACATGAGTGTAGATAAGACACAGGTTTGTTAGAAAATAGACACCCTTTTTGCAGAGGGTCATAAATATCTTTCTGAAGAGCAGAGTGAGGGGGGAGAGAGTGAGAAGAAAAACAAACAAGCAGACAGTGCAGAGGTTGGTACACTTTATACATGCACACACACATAAATATGTATATGTGAATGCACAAACACATGTTCCGTATATACTCGAGTATAAGTCGACCCGAATATAAGCTGAGGCCCCTAATTTTACCCCAAAAAACTGGGAAAACTTATTGACTCGAGTATAAGACTAGGGTGGGAAATGCAGCAGCTACTGGTAAATTTCTAAATAAAATTAGATCCTAAAAAAATTATATTAATTGAATATTTATTTACAGTGTGTGTATGAATGCAGCGTGTGTGTGTATGAGTGCAGCATGTGTGTATGAGTGCAGTGTGTGTATGAGAGCAGCGTGTGTATGAGTGCAGCGTGTGTATGAATGCAGCGTGTGTGTATGAATGCAGCGTGTGTGTATGAGTGCAGTGTGTGTATGTGTGTATGAGTATGTGTGCAGTGTGTGTATGAATGCAGTGTGTGTGTGTGTGTGTGTGTGTTGCAGAGCCTTGGTGGGGAGTGGGCAATTTTTTTTTTATTTTTTAATTATTTTAATATGTTTTTATGATTATTTTGTATTATTTTATTTTATTTAATTATTTTTTGTATTATTTTAATATTGATTTTTTATTATTTTATTTGTAATATTTATTATTATTTTTTTTTCGTCCCCCTTCCCTGCTTTATACATAGCAGGGAGGGGGGCTCCTTCCCTGGTGGTCTAGTGGCATTGGTAGTTCAGTGGGGGGGAGGAGGGGGCTGTCAGATAGTTTACTTACCTCTCCTGCAGCTCCTGTCAGTTCTCTCCTCCTCTGCGCCGTCTGTTCAGCACCTCTATCAGCTCACACTGTAAGTCTCGCGAGAGCCGCACTATGACCCCGCGGCTCTCGCGAGACTTACAGTGGGAGCTGACCGAGGTGCTGAACGGACGGCGCGGAGGAGAACGGAGCTGACAGGAGCTGCAGGAGAGGTAAGTAAACATTCTGCAGCCCCCACAGCCCCCTGTCTGTATTATGGCAATGTAAATTGCCATAATACAGACTATTGACTCGAGTATAAGCCGAGTTGGGGTTTTTCAGCACAAAAAATGTGCTGAAAAACTCGGCTTATACTCGAGTATATACGGTACATATACATAAACACATATACATATATGCACAGTCATATAAATAAGCATACATGCATTAGAGTATGGCAAAGCATAGGTATACACATAGTACTTATATATATATATATATATATATATATATACACACAGACACACATATCTATGAAAGATCTCCCTCACCGGCCCACATGCTGTCAAACGCGGCCGCCGGCGGGGAGAGAGGGAGGGGGACAGTCAGCCAGGAGAGGAACCCGGAGGAGCTCTAACTTGCAGCTCCGCCGGGTTTCTCCCGCGAGATCCGGACCGTTACCAACGGTCCGGGTCTCGCGAGAGTGAACTCTAGCCCCACAAACTCTAGCCCCACTTACCACAAGGACCACCAGGGATGGATGTCAGCAGCACGATCCCCGTTCCAGGCTACATGTAAGAAGGGAGGAGGAGGTATAATGTTTTTTTTTATTTTATTATAGAAAAAAATGCATTAATATTGGCATTTACCTGCCTCCCCCCAACACACACATTACCCTCACACAGCATCATAACACACACACACACATCACCCTTACACAGCATCCTAACACACACGCACACACATCACCCTCACACAGCACCCTAACACATACACACAGCACCCTAACCCACACACAGCACCTTAACACACACACACACAGCACCCTAACACACACACACACAGCACCCTCACTCACACATCACCCTAACACACACAGCACCCTAACACACACACACACATCACGCTCGCACAGCACCCTAACACACACACACATCACCCTAACACACACAGCACCCACACATACTGCACCCTCACACACATACTGCACTACAGGGCCACCATCAGGGGGTGACATCCACACTTTCCCTCTCTGCACACATAGATAGCAAATATCGCTATCTATGTGTGCAGCCGCGGGCCCCCGGCTCCCTTTTACCGCAGAGGGGGCCTAGCACACTGCTTCTCCTCTCTTCTAATAACTCTCGCAAGACCCGGTTACCATGGCAACACTCCGCGGGTCTCGCAAGAGTTATTGGAAGAGAGGAGAACAGGCAGTGTGCTGGGCCCCCTCTGCGGTAACAGGGAGCCGGGGGGCCCCCCCATGCCACCAGGGATCATGGAATCTCCCACCTCCCTGGACACAGGTAAGAAGCAGGGAGGGGGGAGAAACATTTACATTTAATTTAATTTAATATAAAATTACTGTGAAAATGCACATTTACACACACACTGCATACACTAACACAACACACACACTGCATACACTAACACAAACACAACACACACTGCATACACTAATGCAACACACACACTGCATACACTAATACAATACACACACTGCATACACTCTGTATACACTACACACTAACACACTCACTGCATACACTACACTGACACACACTCTGCATCAGCTACACACTAACACACTCTCTGCATTCACTACACATTACACTAACACACACTCTGCATCCACTACACACTAACACACTCTCCGCATTCACTACACATTAACACATTCTGCATTCACTACACGAACACACTCTGCATCCGCTACACACTAACACACTCTCTGCATTCACTACACATTAACACACACTCTGCATTCACTACACATTTACACACACTCTGCATTCACTACACATTTACACACACTCTGCATTCACTGCACTAACACACACACTACATTCATTACACTGACACACTCTGCATTCACTATACACTAACACACACTCTGCATTCATTACACACTAACACACACTCTGCATTCATTACACACTAACACACACTCTGCATTAACTAAACTATGCACACACTCTGGATTCACTATACTGACACACACTCTGGATTCACTACACTAACATACACTCTGCATTAACTGTACACACAGCATCCACTACACAAACATCCTGTATTCACAGTACACACACTACATCCACCTCAAATTGAAACACTCTGCATTCACTATACACAGACACTGCGTCTAATACACACACTACATCCACTACAGACACTGCATCCACTAAACACATACAAACACTACATCCACTACACAAACACTACATCCACTACTCAAACACACTCTGCGTTCACTATACGCACTGCATCTGCTACACAAACACACACTCTGCATTCACTGCACAAACAGTATCTAATACACACAAACACTACATCCATTACACACATTCTTATTCACTTCCACTATACACACCACATTCAGTCCTGTCAGTCATCATTGTCAGCGGACTAGGAAGGGCGTGGGCAGGGACCTTGTGCTTTGTCAGGGCCCCAAAATTTCTGATGGCGGCCCTGCTGCACCCCTACACACCCAGCACCCACACTATACTCCTCACAAATGCACACTACACCCTTCACACACACAGCAGCCCCAAACACGCTGCTGCACCACTCACACACACAAACACACAATACTTCAAAACATATATGTATATATACTACAGAACCCCTCACACATATACTGCACCCCTAAACACATTAAATTCCACACAAACACTAGATTCCTTACCCAACTCTGGATCATCTACAGATATACACACACTAGATCTCTATATACACTCTGAATCCTCTATACACACACACTCACTAGATCTCCTATTCACACTTCAGTACTTCAAACAGACGCTGCACCACCTACACACACACTACATTTCTGACATACACACTCTGGATCCCCTATGTGCACACTAGATTCAATTTAAGCAAACACATAGTGTCTCCATAAATGGGATACAGTGAGTTTCCCAATTATGGAAACCCCTGAGACAAGTTTCAAACAAACAATGCAAGCATGTTATTAAATTTGCTTGCGCTGTGCAGAACAAATACAGGGCGCTTTTCTCATGCCCTGGAAGAGCATTGAACCAACATGCTCACTTTGAGATAGGGCGTGCTTGTCATTGGGGATGACAAAACACACTCTATCTGGCCCCGCCCCCTTTTCAGTGGTCCGCTGTGAATAAAAAAATGCCCGTGCCAAACTTTTTCCCCAGTCCGGCCCTGCCCACAGGACACAGATATGTTTAACAAAAATTTAAAAACTGATATAATATTTTAAATGTACAAAGAGGGACACTTTGGGGCTGCTTTTAGAAATTTTAGGTGACTTATGAATAACAATTTATGCAACAAAAAAAATAATATTCCTATTTGCACAGAACAATTTCTAAATAATGTATTGTTCTTAAAAGATATATTACAGAGAAGCTCTGTTATACACCCAAACACTCCAACAAAATTGAGCTCTTAGAAAAGAGGGACAGAGGGATTTGGGCCCAAAATAAGGACTGCCCCTCATAGATAGGGCCACTTGTTAACTCTGAGAATGAGATTTTGACTATTTTGATGAGAACTCAAAAACAGAGCTTTACACCTTGTGGAAAGATCAACAGTTAGTAATTTGTTGCCAAAAAGAAAACTGATATAAAGTGTAACTCTAGGATCTCTTGAAATCTAACCATTCTAAGTTAAAGGACCGCTATAGGCACCCAGACCACTTCAGCTTAATGAGGTGGTCTGGGTGCCTGGTCCAGCTAGGATTAACCCTTTTTTCTGTAAACATAGCAGTTTCAGAGAAACTGCTATGATTACCAATGGGTTAATCCAGCCTCTAATGGCTGTCTTGACAGCCGCTAGAGGGCTTCCGCGCTTCTCACTGTGATTTTCACAGTGAGAAGACGCCAGCGTCCATAGGAAAGCATTGACAATAGGAAAGCATTGGTGTTGCTGCATGAAGGCTAACAGAGTTAATAAAAAAGAGAGAATTCTAAATGAGTATCAGATTCAAGGTAAAAATAGCTGGGTGGTACAGTGGATGTGGTCTAACTGAATGTTGCACAGGCTTATAAAATTCGTGTATATGTGGGTGTGTATATATATATATCTCTAGCATGTAAGCTCATTGAGCAGGGCCCTCAACCCCCTCTGTTCCTGTACGTCCAGTGGTCTGATCTCAATTATGTGTCTGTTAGTCCACCCATTGTACAGCGCTACGGAATTTGTTGGCGCTATATAAATAATAAAATAATAATAATAATAATAATAATAATAATATATATATATATATATATATATATATATATATATATATATATATATATATATATATATATATAACGTGGAGAGAGAGATATGGGTGCTTAGTAAAGCAGATGTTAAATAGTATCTTTTTGAAATGTGATATATATACTATATGCTATACCATTTACACTGCATTTTTGAGAAATGGCACTGTTTTACCAAAAAATGAATGTAACCACTTTAATACCTACCCACTGTTTGCATGGTGTATTATTTTGAAATTAAAAAAAATTAAACATAAAACCCTGCAATTATAATATACATCATTCCTGTGTGGGTCTTCAACTTGGGAGAAAAATATATATCAAGAGCTTTTTATAGGAAATTGCAATTTTAGAAATCTTGCAGGTGCAAAACTAAAGAGAAATAAAATAGTCATATGCAGGCTGTTTAAATATTCTAAGGTTTAATGTTTTGAATAAAGCATAATCCCAACAATCAAGACAGTCTTGTTTTTGGACCCCTGTCCTGCTATCTTACATTTTATTTTATAGCTTGCTGAATCTTAGTACAAGTAGTATTTCAGCACAGAGCACAAGCAATTTACCAACTAAGCACTTGTTTAAAGTAGAATGCAGGCATAAAAAAAATTGCATCATTATAACTTGTACCTGTCCTGGTACACCCAAATTATGCTCTTTTTAAATAATATAAAATTATATCTCTATATTCTGTAAGCAGAATTTATGGCAAAAGTATGGATTGCGAGAAAAAAAAACTCTTTTCCTCACTTGTTAATCAATTCTTTAGCATCCTCCTACATGCAGTCCTACTGTCCATTGCAAGCATGCAATGTGGTTGCTATGGTTACTAACTAGCTAATTTTGCTAGTGCTGGCTATGGAGTACAGGAAATAAGGTACCCTATGTTCAGGGCCATCTTTAATATTGATTGGACCCTAGGCGAGAATTTTGCTTGGGCCTCCTGGACCCTGCCCTAAATCTACTCCCCGGCATGCAATTACACCTTATACACTCAGATACATTCAGATACACGGAATGACACGCATACAGATACAAACAGTGACACACAACAGATACAGAGGGGCACACAATGACACACATGCAGATACACATGCAGACATACACATACAAACAGATATACGCATTCAGATAAAAGAAGATACACAGATATACACACAAACAGAAACACACAGGCAAACAGACAGATATACAGGCACAGACAAACAAACAGATACACAGACACATGTACAGGCAAACAAACAGACAGATACACAAACACACATAAGACACACAGATATACAGACATACATGCAGATGCACTGACACATAAATAGATACACAGACATACTGACACACAGATACACATTGGTACACACTGAAACACATACACATATTCACAAAAACATACATGCAGACACAGAGATACACGTACAGATACTCATATTCACATACAGACACACATGCATACACACAGGTAGACATACAGACACACATGCAAAAATACATAGTCACATACAGACATACATTCACATACAGACACAAAGATACATATACAGAAGAAACACAGATTCACATACAGGCACACATGCAGACATACAGATACACATACAGACACACCGATACACCTACAGACACACATGCAGACCCACAGATACTATACAAACACACAGATACACATACAGGCACACTTATTCAAATACAGACACAGGTTCAAATACAGACATACAGACACACAGATACAAATACAGACACACATACAAAAATAAAGACACATGTACACATACAGACATACATGCACACACAAAGATAGATACACAGACACACAATCAGACAACCATGCAAAAGTTCATTTTTGTCAGCCACCCTCCTGTTTCCTATGTTTTAAGTGCAGGAGGGTGGCTTCCTTAGTGTCCAGTAGCTGGATGAGGCAGTTGGGAGTCAGAGGCTCTCACTCTGCTCCCCTCCTCTTCTCCTCTCTCTCACGCAGCACCTGGTGTTAGCTGGGAAGAAATGACCGTCTGTCACTTCCTCCCTGCACTGACATCATCACAGGGGCCCAGTTGCGCTATTAAAGGGCCGCATCACTGACCAAACTCTTGAGGTCACAATGCCATGAGTTGTGTCACGTCCTGCTCTGTTCTGTGGAGATGTCTGGCCTTGGCTTCTGGTATCCAGTGCTCTTTTTGCTATTCTTGCTTAGTTTTCCTTGTTTTTTGGTATTCTTTATGCTGGGATTTCTGGGTTCATTCCTATAGTTCTTCCCTGGATTTCCCAGTCTCCAGATTTCATTTAAATGTTTGTTATATTTGCCACACCCGTATGTTTCCATCTTTCATTATGTTTCAGTGTTCCTGCAGGCAGCTGCTCCCTGCTTCTGTCCTTTCTTGTAGGTAAGTGCTATATATGTGTTCTGAATCTGTGGTTGTTTTAGCATACATTAGGCAGTGTAGGACCTGCCAGATATGGGGTACATTGGCGTTGTTGGCAGGCTTATGCAATGTATGATCATATATTGTGACTAAATCCCCATGATTTTCATATGTAGTACTTAGTTATTTCTCCTCTTGTTTTGCCTATGTTATCCTGTCTTGTTTTAGTTTGTATACCCAGTCCATCTACAGTCCTGTTCAGTCATGCCCATGTTTAGTTAATGTTCCCTTATGTATTGTGTACATGTTCTGGGTTTAGCTTACTATCCTTCTCTGGTTCTGGGTTCTACTAGTTCTGTCTTGTTTCCATGTTTGGTGCCTGTTCTAGTCTTGCCTTGTTTCTAGTACTGGATACAATCTTGCTGCAGAGCCTCCCTATTCAGCTCCTGGGAGGTCTGCTAATTTCCATGCTCCTAGTTCCTGGTATCCGCTTAAGCTGATTCAGGGTCTTGGTATGTGGCTGAATAGAGTAGTTGAGTACCCCTAGGGGTATACAACTGGGTGTGTGTTGAGGGGCGACCTAGAAACAGGGGATAACCCTCACATACATGTGTTAGTAGAAAAACATACTTGAACTGGTCAAGTGAGAAAGGACGCCCCCTAGTGCATAACTATATACATATGTACAATGAAGTTATAAAACATAACCTTTAATATTTGCTGTGATAAAAAACTCCGATAGGGAGTAAGAACAGGAAAACAAGAGTAAACTTAAAAATGGGGGGGGACAAATGTCCAAATGGGGGTAGATAAACTAAAGGTTCCACCTAATAGGATATATAGAGCTGGATAGAGCTATAAATCCCCCCAACCAGTATAGTGCGTCTCATCTAGGCAATCCCAGCTGGAATTGCAAAAAATGAACTTCAATATCAAATTAGAGTAGCCATTCCTGTAACCGCTCCACATACAACCTGCTAATATAGAGAGTGCTTGCTAATGGCAAGAATAATATATAATACACACTTGTAGCAGGAGGTAACGATAGGAAGGCTTTCACAGAGCCAGTAGCTAGTAAATACACAGATACATTGTTGCAGATTGCATAGTATCCATAGTGGTGCTGTCACCAGGGGACGGACAAACAGAGTGAGGAAAAAACAGGTGAATATATACAGGGCCTAGTTGATAGCCAAAAAAGACCGGCTAGCAAAGTAGATAGCACAATCTGACCAACGATAGAGACCCCCGTAGTCACCTCTGCCCCTACTAACCCCCGATCCCCTAATGAACTACACAGGATCCTATGATTGCTAAACTAGCTTGCTGAAGTAACGAGATTCTAAACTGGTTGGTGTTTGGACAAAGCTTGTCCCCCATTTCTGCTACCTAACACGTGTTTCGGCGCTACAAAACGCGCCTTCGTCTGAGGCTTAAACAGTGAGTCATGGCATCGCGGGCTCCTTAAGTAGCCCCTTCAGTTTGATTCATACTGGGAGTGTGTACATCGCGATCACGCCGGGATTGGTTGATCGCGGATGAGGCCCCGCCCCTACTGACAACTCCTCCTCCTGCTGGTGTACGTCTGGTGGATCGGCTGCAGTGTGTCAATTAACCATGTGTGTGCCTGTATCGCACAGACATGGAAAAAATGAAGCATTACACAATGTATCCACGCATAGAGACTCCAGTTACTTGATGGTTGTAGAATAACGAACTGTCCACGAGAAATGACATAAAAGTTTCGGTAGAGTCCCCCATTTAAAGGGGTTTTACTCAATCTGAGTCATGACATGGGCATGGATCTTTGCACATTACAGCTATAGATTATATCAATGGAAATAACACCATAGTATCGATGTTATATTGGTCCCATATTGGAGGAACTGTAGATATAAGCCATTGGATGGATATAATTCCTTGTAATGTGGCTCCATCTGGGTAATTGGGGTACAAAATAACCCACGATGCTTGGACTGATATTAAGTGAACAAAATAAAGTGTGTACAGACTGCTCCTAGTTCCTGGTATCCGCTTAAGCTGATTCAGGGTCTTGGTATGTGGCTGCACAAACGCTGGTGCTCAACACCAGGGGGCGTGCGGTTACCCTGCACCAGACCCTGCTAGTCCACCTCCACGCTGTTACTCCTACTCTGAACTTCAGGCATACTGGGTCCCGGTCCTGCACCGCCGCCCGGACAGTGTCTGGGTCCCGGGCATCGGACCGCCACCCTGACAAGTTGGCCCTTAGTACAAATGACAGCACACCACAGATGGACCAGATATGGGTGTTACAGAAGTATCACTGAACCAGAGTTGAGTTTAAATCTATGTATTTTTTTATTGAATTCATTCATTTGGAGAACGGGATTTACATAAAGGTGAACATGTTACGACAAATTCACCTTAAACTTTTTTTTTTTTAAGGGCAACTCCTATACAAAAAAAATGGAGTCATGTAAATGCAGAGATGTCATTCCTAAAGAAATAGCTAAATGAAATGTAGGTGACTTGCCTATTAATACTTGAAAATGTGGTGACAGACGCTTGATGGATGTTAGAAAGAAAAAGCCCCAGGTGTGAGTATAATGTGACAGCTTTTCATTCTCACCATAATGGAGCACTGATGTCCTCATATTGCTCAAGGATAATAGTTGGAATTGATGCTAAGGCCACAGTATTTTAAGAACAGAATCTGACAGCAGATTAGTGGTCCATACATTTGTCACATAGCATCAGAAGAGTATCAGAAACAAAAATAAACATACACAAGAAAAACTTTTGTAACTTATTCCTATTATTGCCTGGGAATTTAAAAACATTTTGATTTCACTCAAAGTTTTAGTTGGCTATTACAGGCAGATACCTCAGGCAAGGCAGGTGTAGTTCTATTCAATAAGACATAAAAACCTACCTACATATAGCGTAAAAATATTTTACTTACTATTTCTGAAGACACTAATACAGCACAAAAATTATTCTGTAATCATGTAAAAACAAATAATGTTTTTGTAGGGCCAGGTAAATTATAACCTGTAGCTATGTGACAGAAGGTCAGGACAGGGAAAGGTTACATAGTTACAAAGTAATATAAGCTGTTGACAGTCCATCGCTCTTAAACAATCTCCATTTCTCCTGTTGATGTAAAAGAAGAATATAGAATGTGACAGCAGAGAAGTACCATTCGGCCCATCTACTCTGCACACTTTATTAAATACTTTCATTAGAATACTTTCATTAGTCCCTGGCCTTATCTTAAGGCTAGGATAGCCTTATATCCCACACATGCTTAAACTCCATCACTGTGCTAACCTCTACCACTTCAGCTGGAAGATCCTAATCAAATGCAATTTCCAGTTGCAAAATATGAAAAAAACTTTTTTTCAATAGGTTCAAATAAAAGAGTACCTTAATTACACATTCCTTCCCAGTGATTAATATATTTCTATATGTCTATAACTACTAAGCACAGACCATAACTTACATGGTTTTCACAACCAAAATATATAATAAAAAGGTAGAATTACTAACCCTATAAAAATGTTTTCTTAAAGAGACATTCCAGGCCCCTAAAGAACTTCAGCTCGCTAAAATGCTTTGTGTGAAGAGTGTGTCCTCTTTTTTATTGTATAAAAAGTTTTATAAATTAACCTTGTAACAACCCCCTGGCTGTCAATCAGACAATCTTGTTACTTCCTGGTTGTTTAGCTCAGTGGAGCTAAACCCAAGAGGCAAGCAATTGTTCAGAGCACCTATCTTACAAATACATTTCATTGAGCTGCAATAGAAATATGTAATTGCATGTTTTATTGACCTAGGAAGGATAAAAGCTTAGCTGACCATGATAGGAGCAGAAACTGCATCTCTGAGATTTGAACAGGTACATAACCCATCCTTATGGGAGCCCAGTGAGGCCATGTAATTATACTATTTTGTCTTGTTACCTTGAGAAAACAATTTATTTTCTCGAGATAACAAGACAGAAAAAATATTAACAATACATGGCCTCTCTAGGCTTCTGTACATCTGAGACATCTTGCCAGACATTCTAACTTGTCTTCTGTATTTTAAAATGTATCAGCAATTAATGATTGCACTTCGTATTTCTTTAATTGCACGGATAAATGTAAGTATATCAGGAAATTTTATAGATTTCCACCATGGTCTCACATGTAATTTCCAACTCAACAAAGCAGTGTTTATTTCTGTGATACAGTAAAACAATAAGGTTTGAGGTTCCACCCCATTAGTGCACAATGGGATGGGCTCTGAATCACTTATCAACTAGTTCCATCTGAACTGCCAGATGTATATATAATAATCACATATCATATAATTCATCATATAATTACCTGATTAAGGCTGTAGGAAAATCTTAGTGCTCTCGAATTGAAACCTTTCCTTTCTGATTCGGGAATAAACACAGTTTGGAACTTTGAAGGGATTGAAACAGGGGTGGTAGACATCTTGAATCCTTAAAAAATAGAGAAAATATTCTCAGAACCATTGTTAAAAAAAACAAAAAACACAATGCTTTTATTTCCTTATCTTCTTTAGTTATGTTAATTAAACTGAATTAAACTTAATTAAACTGAACTCAATGAGTCAAATACAATTAATGCATATAAAAAGAGGTGTATACCATAATAAGCAAAACATTTCCTGAAGAAGTAAGAGGTGTTATATTGAAGTGTCCCAACATAGGGCCAACTGTATTAGAGGAGAGCAAAATGCAGACAGAGCTGGGAGCAGGGGAGAGCTGGCAGCCTTGGGCCTGGGGGGCAAAACCAGTCAAGTTGCCCATTGCACCACCAAATCAGTTCACCATCCATGCCCACCTTTTCCTGGTTTTATAACGGATATTGATGTTATGCTAATCAGTAGCTCTTTGCCATATCCGCTCCTTCACGGCTCTGACTTTCAATGTTGTCAGAGCGCAGGCTGAGAATCTCTGAGCGTGTGCTCCGACTCACAAGCTGAGCGCCGGAACCACGAGGGAGAGAATGATCGGACTGCACCTACTGCTGGTGCGCACCAGTGGACCACCAGCGAATCGTTTAAATTGAATATGCTGGTGTACCCAACCTGTGAGCTGTGATGGCCGCCGGGTGCCTCTGTTGTCATGGCACCCTGCATGACTGTACAGTGTGGACACCCCAACGGCTGTCCCTGCTAACACACACTGATGTTACTACTTAGAAATCCCTCAATATTAATACAGACATCAGAGTAAACAACAATAAACTGTGGAAACAGAGCTGATCCCACCAAATTTATAAAGATTTGCTTAGTGGATTTGTTGTAAGATTAAATCATGCCTCCTCCTCTCTTTCTCCCATGCGCTGCTCTGTAGGCTGGGAGGAAGTGAAGAGTAATCACATTCTCCCAGCACAGCGCCACCTGTGGCTGCATGGGGAACAGCTGTTTAATGTAATGCTATGCAAAGGGCTCCAGGCACTGCTTGTTGTGAGTGTGAGCCACTGTAAATTAGGGGCAGAGGGCACTTGCACTGCGGTAAAGACGGGTCTGGGCAGGAGGAGAGTGCAGTGCAATCAGTGCACTCCCCTCCTGTGGGTCACCAGTAAACTGGTGCACCTGCCCAGGATCAGAGCCGGTGCAAGGATTTTTGCCGCCCTAGACAAAAAAAAAAAATTGACGCCCCCCCCATGTGACATCACAATGCCCCACAATGCCATATGAACTAACGCCAGTGCTGCACACAGTGTGTGTTTACATTAAAAAGCCTGTAGGCAGTGTACAATCACTCCCCCACCCTAACGGACACTAATGAGACATATACAGCGACAGTAGCGGCGTTCCTGGACAAAGTCCAACTCCCACAACTCACAGCGGACCTCCTCACGCCACTGGGTGCCCCCATTGACACGGAGGAAGTAGAAAGGGCGATAGCAGGACTGAAAGGAAACAAGGCCCCAGGCCCTGACGGCTTCAAAGGGGCATACTATAAAACTTACAAAGAAGAACTGACACCCCACTTGACGAAGATGTATATACACTGGACAACGGGGGAGGCCCCTCCCCCGGACCTTACAACCGCAAACATCATCCTTATCCCAAAACCAGACAGAGACCCCACACGAGTCACTAATTACCGCCCCATCTCGCTAATAAACTTCGACATAAAGGTATATGCCAAAGTCCTTGCAAATAGGCTAAACCCCTTCCTGACGAAAATATACATGCAGACCAAGTAGGCTTTGTGCCCAACAGACAATTGTATGAAAATACAAGAAGAGCGGTGGACCTCATGTGGTGGGTCAAACAAACCCGAACGCCCTCCGTGGTCCTTTCCTTGGACGCGGAGAAGGCGTTCGATAGGATCCAATGGCACTATATGCTTGCCCTCCTACGAAAGCTGCAGATACCAGACTCTTACATCACAGCAGTTAAGGCCCTCTATAGCAGCCCTAGAGCGCAGACGGTGGTACAAGGTGCAACGCCGCACCCCTTCAACCTCACAAATGGTACACGCCAGGGCTGTCCACTATCTCCCTTACTTTTCATTCTGTCCCTAGAACCACTGTTACAATCAATACGAGCTCACCCGCACATAACAGGCATACAGATAACAAAAGAGGAGTTCAAAGTCTCTGCTTATGCAGATGACATATTACTCACTCTTACCAACCCCACACACTCAATTCTGAATCTCCTCACACTACTGGAGACGTACCACCAGGTCACAGGCTACAAAATTAACCTAGACAAATCAGTAGGAATGCCCATAGAAATGAGAGAAGCAGATATTGACCGGCTAAAACAAACAACATGCATAACCATAATCCAGAGGCCCATTAAATATCTGGGAGTTAAGCTGACCGCTAATCCTGGCGACTTATACGCCGAAAATTGCCGACGCATCATAGACACCCTCATAAAAGACCTAGACAAATGGCAGGAAAAAACAATCTCTTGGATTGGCAGGCTGCATAGTATCAAATGAACCTGTTGCCACGCATACTCTTCCTGTTTCAAGCACTGCCGATAAAATTAACGAAAGGAGACCTCAAGGTGCTCCAAACCACCATAGACGACTTCATCTGGGCTCGAAAGAGACACAGAATAGCGAGACAGACCCTCTACACTCCCAAGAGTAGACTCCCCAACCTCTACCTTTATTACCTCTCAGCCTAACTCGCACAGATCATAGAATGGCACTCACCACCAGACACCCACAGATGGGTGGACATAGAGATCTTAATCATGAGAACGGACCTCCCACAGTTCTGGATCTGGGTACCGCGACCAGACAGACTGGACCTTAGCACTACCTGCCCCACTATCCTGAACTCGATCAGGATCTGGGACTCTACAGTACACAAATACGCCCTTACACACCCAATCTCGCCTCTAACCCCCTACTTGTGAGTGCAGTATGTGTGTGAGGGGTGTAGTGTGTGAGTGCACTGTGTGTTTGTGGGGTACAGTTTGTGTGTGGGGGATGCAGTGTGTATGTGGGGGGTGCTATGTGTGAGGGGTGTAGTCTGGGGTGCTGTGTGTATGTGGGGGGTGCAGTGTGTGTGGTGCAGTGTCAGTGTTTTGGGGTGCAGTGTGTGAATATATTTGCATTTTTTAAAATATTTTTAAAATGTATTATTGTTATTGTAAACTATTTAATTTAAAAAAAATAATCCTCCCTCCCTTCTTACCTTTGCCTGGGAGGGAGAACATTATAAGATAATCCCTGGTGGTCCTCGTGGTGAATCCTGGTGGTCCTAGGGGGGAGTGAACTCTAGCCTGCTGCTCAGGCTAGAGTTCACTCTCTCGAGATCAGAGTGTTGCCGTGGATATCACGGCAACACTCTGAGTTTGCAAGAGGAGGACCCAGCGGAGCTGCAGGTAAAAGCTCCCAGGTCCCCTCTCTCTCCCCAGCCGGCTGCCAGCAAAGTGCCTGCGGACCGGTAAGGGAGATCTCTGATCTCCCCTCCGTCCGTGAAAGCACCCAGCAGGGCCAGCGCTTGGATTGTTTATAATGGGGGCGCAGCTGATGGATGATGGATACAGAGTACTTCAGGTCTACAAATAAAAGTTATTAATTATATCTCTCAAAGGGTTAACAAGGTGAAGTATTCCATGACATTTGTTTGATTTTTTTGTTTTGCTGTTCCCAGGTACTTATTAGAAGGACATGAATATGAGATGACAGCGGCACGAACAATAGAAAATGGCAGATTGTGACACTTGACATCATACATATCACTTGCTACAGGCAGGTAAATAATAGCTTGCATCAGTTTTATTTTAGTAAATTGGCAGTATGATTAATATGACATTCAAAATAAGAGTGGTTATGTTTGCTATAATATACCATTATATTATATTTTACAGCACAGAGTATGAGAAATGTTTCAGCTGTGAATTTTTTTCTTTTTATTATTAAGAGTTAAATTAGAAAAAAATATCTCATATTGAAGGTGCATACATATATTCGGCCAAAACAGTATATCGACAGTCAAAACTAAATAACCCATTTAGTACAGTTAATCTCTCTCTAAAAAAGAACAGGATATATTTTTGATTGATTATTTGCATTTATATAGCGCCAACATATTCTGCAACGCTTTACAATTATAGAAAGGGGATATTTGAGAAGTGAAGATGGCTTTGCTCCAACAGCTACCATCTGTGAGGATTTTAAGTAGGCAGGCGTAAATCATTGGGTATCTTGCCCCAGGACACTTACTGGTGAGATGGTCTGCCAGGGATTTGAACCTGGGTTTCTGGGTTATATGGCAGTTATGTTACCATTAAATTTTATTAAAATAATAAAGCAAATATTTTTTAATTCACTAAAATAAGTACATACAGGGACACCTCCAGTTTTTAGTTACTCTGCTCAATGGTGAATTATCATTTGTTTCAAAGAAGTAAAGAAATAAGCTTTCACTTTGTTGGAATCTGTAAAAGGAACTCTTGAATAAAAAAAATAAAAATACAAAATAAATAAATATATATATATATATATATATATATACACATAGTATTGGAGTGTTCCTATTAGTTTTAAATCACAACTAATCCCCATTCTAACATCAAGAAATAATCACCTTTTTCCTGTACAGAGAATCTTCTCCTCCTGAAAAGTCATTATTACTGAATACCTTGCTCTGCATTCATCCTAATCTTCCAACAATGCTGCTCATATGGAATCACTGAGAGTAATGCATCTCATTGTGAACCAATCTCTTCTGCTTTGAACAAGGGTTTAACCCCTTAAGGACCAAACTTCTGGAATAAAAGGGAATCATGACATGTCAGGCACGTCGTGTGTCCTTAAGGGGTTAAAGCAAGTGAAGCAAAAACCCACAAGGCTTTTGACAGTCACAAAATGTTACCAATAGGATTTATTAAAGCTTTATAAAATAAGGCAGAGAGGACATGGACATAAATATTTAATTTAATTGTGTGCAGAATTTGTAGAACCAATTCCATATCTAATTGTAGAAACATATTTTTTGTTGTTGTGCACAAATAACACTATTCGTAGTGCTACACTGTGAAGTCATAGAACAAACATAGACTACGCTAAAGGCCAGTGCAAGGATTTTTGGCGCCCAAGGCAAAACAAATGTTGCCGCCCCATTCGGTCCACAGTGGTCCTGTAGGTTTAACCCCACAAGATAAAACATTGCCTTACCTTGAAGGGGTAAACAAGCCTCTAGTAGCTGTCACACTGACACCTACGCTACAAAGCCATGTTTAACTATATGAAGTGTTGAAAGTGCATAGCGATTGTCACTTATGCACATCAAGTCCCCAATGCTCCTGTATGAGGAACATTGGATTGGACCAGTGTTGCCCCATTAATGACATTGAGCGAGGATTGGAGGCAAGCAGTGCAGAGGCCAGGTGCTTGATAAATGTAAATAACCCCCACCCCTTTTTAAAAATAGTTTTTATGGTAGGGGGGCTGGAATCTATGTAGGGACTGAGACACTATAGTATTTAGAATACAGGTTTATATTCCTAACACTATAGTGTTCATTTAAAAGTATTGATTTTTTTTTTTTTATTAAAATGGTCCTTTTGCCCAAATACAACCACTGATACAACATACATATACACACACTCATACATACACACACTCACACTCATTGGTCCACACAATCACAATCAGTGACTAATGCACACACAAATTCAAATTCACTGACTCACGCAGAGAGACACACACACACTGACTAATGCACACTGACACACACACATACATGCACACAGACCTAGGCAGGCACACACACTGATCCAGGCACACACACTGATCCAGGCACACACAGATCCATGCAGACACACACACTAACCCAAGCAGACACACACACACAGACAGACCCAAGCAGACACACACACACTGACGCGAGCAGATACACACACATAAAATACTGATCCAGACACACAAGAAACACTGACCCAAGAAGACTCACACACACACTGATCCAGACACAAACACACAGACCCAAGCACACACAAACATACTGATTGAAACAGGCTGACACACACTGTAGAATATTGCATATTCTGTATATTCCTATTCAAATACATATTAAGGTGTGGCTGTCTAATGGGTTAAACAGAACAGATGGTGTTTCCTATTCTGTACCATGAGGTCTCTGGAATTTGCTGTATAAGAGATTTGGGGTGGTCTTTATATGGGGAATTTCCTTATATGGCTATTCTAAACTACATGTTATGACGTAATTTGGGCTATAAAGGGCAGAGGACAAAGGACCACGTTCTCTTGCCTTTCCTGCTACGATCCGATGTCCTGAATTGCTGATACAAAGACGACTCTGTAACTCCATTAAGACATACCATCTGTTAAGTATATTATGATTTGCTATTGAAGTAGAATAAATACTTATTTTTTATAAAGAACGTCAGATTGCGTATTAATACTTTTCAATAATATAGACATATATTATTGTGGCGAGCATTTGGCCCAAGACTATATATACATATATATATATATAAAAGACTTATTCAACTAAATAAACACACAGGAAGATATTACACACACACACCATGAAATCGCCCAATTGCCTTTGTTTCAAATGGTCTCTCCGTGGGTCCCAGTCAAGGCCTGGCTGCCTTGAGTCTATTTTTGCTCCATCCCTGCTATCCTCCCACCCACTTAAGAAGCTTTCTAGGCAGCCGCCCTATCAGCTTATAGGACGTGCCGGCCCAGACTGTGCTACAGGCTTTCATCATCCAAACTTACGCTACTGTGTTAACAAGTGTTAACTGCAGCAATGGACAGCTAAATGCACACTGAACACCAACCAAATATACTCTTAGTGTTCACTAAATTAGTGGTTAGTCATAGATCACCTTAATGAAACCACAAAAACACTAAATGCAGTCAAAAGGCAAAACATCCACATTTGATTTTGTATTAAAGTTATTTTAGCACAGTGTGTCACCTTCTAGGATCTTTGAATATGTTACAAAGATACCTGATGGTGACTTCGCTGCTTGCAGTACGGTGGCCTAGCAGTGGTCAGGCAGGGGATGGCAAGTTTAAATTACCTGAAGCTGTCCCTTGCGGCCACTCACATGACCATGTGGTGGATCCTCTTCAGTTTCTGGCACTTCATCTGCCAGAAACCAATGTCAGTGCTGTACTCTTGTGCATGAGTGAAAGTACAACATTTATCTATGGAGGATCCCACAAGACTGCAGGAGACTCCAAAGATAGTGCCTTTTCTTCATGGACATCAATAGTGACAGCTGGTGAGAAAACAACTTTGTGTACTTTAAAAATTAGTTTTGGGGCGGAGCCTAACTGCCAAGCAGGCCAGATGTACTGTGAATTAGCTCCTGCACAAAGCGACTAAATTGGGGATAAATACCCCAAAAACAGACAACATTCTGAGCCGGAGGGCATACGATGAGTTAGGGGAACCAAGAGGCATCGAATGAACCCACAAGCGAGAATTACCCTGCCCGGGAACCCGGCCAAAGCACATGGGGCCTACATGCGATCGAGCCAGGGAGAGACGGCCGCTCTCCTGGATGGTAAAACCGAGTGTGGATCCCTCTGCACAATCGTCTCCTTCCCCCCCCGCCCTGGACCAGTGGGGGTCATCCCGGTCCTCACTCGACTCACATAGCAAACAGCACAAGCTTGATCCTGAACTGCAGGGCTGCAGACCCTTACAGGGAGCACCTAAAATGGCGGCCGGCAACAAGGCCCACATGGTGAACACGCAATCGACACAACCGCCAAGAAAAGCACCTATACAAAGTCTAGAGGCGATACTGATCCGCATCTGGGACACACTCAGGAAGCGGCAACAAGCAGCCTGACCCAGGACGCCTGCACCACCGATGCTGGGGGAGCGGACCCGCGGATGGCAGGAAGTTGAGGGTATACCCTCGGGCATAACGTCGCCTCAACTACTCACCCACGCGCAACCGAGCCCACCCGGGCGGCAGGCCAAAGGGCAGAGAACCCAAAAGCATGGACCACACTGGCAGAGGAACAAGCCATGCAAGCGACAGAAAAGCATGTCTGAAATCGATTATTTCAATTACTTATTTTTTTCCATTCAACGTTATTAACTTGGCACCGTGATAAAATAATCTATTTCTGCACCAGACTTCATTTTAAATACGAACTGATAATACAAAAAAAAAAGCAGGCAAGTTTAAAATTAAATAGCTATTTTATGTTTTATGTAAAATATTTAAAATCCCTATACCACTATTATATTTTAAAACCGAGTGTGGATCCCTCTGCACAATCGTCTCCTTCCCCCCCCCGCCCTGGACCAGTGGGGGTCATCCCGGTCCTCACTCGACTCACATAGCAAACAGCACAAGCTTGATCCTGAACTGCAGGGCTGCAGACCCTTACAGGGAGCACCTAAAATGGCGGCCGGCAACAAGGCCCACATGGTGAACACGCAATCGACACAACCGCCAAGAAAAGCACCTCTACAGAGTCTAGAGGCGATACTGATCCGCATCTGGGACACACTCAGGAAGCGGCAACAAGCAGCCTGACCCAGGACGCCTGCACCACCGACGCTGGGGGAGCGGACCCGCGGATGGCAGGAAGTTGAGGGTATACCCTCGGGCATAACGTCGCCTCAACTACTCACCCACGCGCAACCGAGCCCACCCGGGCGGCAGGCCAAAGGGCAGAGAACCCAAAAGCATGGACCACACTGGCAGAGGAACAAGCCATGCAAGCGACAGAAAAAGACCAGCTCCCCCGTCACTCCCACACATGGAGGAAACCCCGGACCCAAGTGGTAGCCGAGTTTGTGGCAAGAAGATGCAGGCCACCAAGCCAGCCTGGGGCTGGAGGGACACGCGCACGGACACCCGCACAGCAGCGGGAAGCAGAAGTCCAGCGCCAGACACACACCGCTTAAACAAAAAAGGCGTCGGGTGAAGGAGACCCTGCTGGGGGCCTTGTAAACTCGCCACAACGGGACATAAACAGAGACCGCTCAGGGACTCACTGAGCGACTGGACACTCTTGTGGACACTGAGCAAACCTCTATGCATGCCTAATATCCTGCACCGCAAGTACCATGTTTCTTAGTGTAACGAGTCAACTGAAATACCTTTGATGTTTCTTGATATATGTTTATAATTTTGTTTGTGTACACTTATCTGGTACCCTGAAGGCACGGCGTATTCACACACCGCGCTGTATAAATGCGACCCTATAACATAACATGCCGTGCCTCAGACACTATAGTGCAGACTATACAAGCCGTAACACCATGAGACAGAAAGCTTCCCGCCAGAAGGCTCAAACCGTAGAGTATTTACAGCATTTTAGCACTAGACATACTGGTAGACCTGCTAGATTTGACTCTGTTAGGTCTTCACATATCAGCCCTGGCCTGTAATGCTTAACCGGCGAGCCCCTACATAACCATATATGCTGGAGGGGTCGCGCATGCCATGCAGCTCCTTCACTTAACCTGCTACAACAAGTTTATGTTAAGCGACTCATATTGCATATTGCATATCGCTCAAATGGTTATGATTTAACGAAACGCATCGTTAAATCATAACCATATAAAAAAAAAAAAAAGAGACACAAATGTACTGGAAATTATAGCTACCATTGTTATTGCACCCTATACTGTACTCAGAATGCACATTTCCCTCTCTCTATTCTGTATCCCATCAATTGTGCCTCAATAAAAATATAAAATTGAAAAAAAGAAAAATTAGTTTTAAAGTAACTCAATTTTAGAAATACAGAAGAAAAAAAAATTGTATTGGCATTCAGAGTACCATATGTACCAGAATTGTGGCTAAAAAAATAATTTGAATTTATTATATGATTCTGCTTTCTGAAGTTTATATATTATATCCACATTATTTCAATTACTTATTTTTTTCCATTCAACGTTATTAACTTGGCACCGTGATAAAATAATCGATTTCTGCACCAGACTTCATTTTAAATACGAACTGATAATACAAAAAAAAAAAAAAAAAAAAAGCAGGCAAGTATAAAATTAAATAGCTATTTTATGTTTTATGTAAAATATTTAAAATCCCTATACCACTATTATATTTTCATTAACTGAGAAAATCAGATTTCTTTGATATGGAACAGAAATTGCATTATAGCTTGACAATTATAAAATGTACAAAATACCAAACCAGAGGTTTCCTGTTTTGTTTTGTTTCCATAAAGCAGGTATTGGTATTCACAACAACAATATTCACATTTTGATCTCGGCTACCTTTCTTTTGCTTGAGTGAATGGAGATTGTAATCTTTTTTGAAGTAATTTGTTGTGTAGACCTCCATCATATCTCAAATTCCAATATGAATAAAATAATCTTTTGTATTTTATTACTTGGTCATTTTCATGTACATTTCTGTAAAAAAACAAAACAACAACAAAAGACAAGTTGTAGGACCTCTGGAGTATGTATTTAGTTTTTAACAGGGTTAATTTTCTATAATGTCATTCATAGCTGTTTAAGTTGATATTAAAAATAATTAATTAGGTAGAGGGACACTGACACGTATACACTCTATATAAGTCATGTTCACCTCCAATATAGCTGCCGATTGAAAGCACTTTCCCAAGAGCCTTTGGTTAAGATTTATCAACCGCAAATGTCAAATATAAGCCACCCTTCATGTCAGGTCCACCAAAAGAAACTACCCCCCAAAAAATAGCATTGTAGACTATGAAGTGCACTGGGAGTTTTCTAGGTTATCTTTTCATGGGACCAATGTAGCCTGCACTTTTCATGTCCTTCCAACTCATAATATTCATGTGGTTTTTTTTTTCTGTTGACGGATCTGGCATTTAAGTTGGTTATGTAAAAACAAAAGGAGAGTATATAAACTAAAGGTGAAAAAACGTATGACTGGAAGTGATCCCAGGTGTACTTCACAACCACCTAAGAAAATATACAAATATACAAGAAAAGTGGAAACCACTCAGAATACGTTTAAATATATATAGAATAGAATGGCCTGTATTCAGGCAGAATCTCCAAGAGTATGCTCTGTGTAAAAAAATCAAATAGCTAACATAGCGTAAAATAGTATAGTATTGGAATGTTAAAGTTGATTATATTTGGCGATAACAGCTGCAAGGCCATACGTAAAGGTTGAACTTGGTCTTAGTCTTGTTTTTCAACCTAGATTACTATGTAACTATGTATAAAGAGAATTAGATGACTGTGGTAATATGTCAATGGGTTGCACCGTTCATAGTGTTTAACAGACATATCAGTGACATTTAGATGAACTGATAGTGGTAAGGAATCATGAAAAGCTCACTAAAGGATGAAGAAAATTGGATGTGGTAAATCTGAAGTTTTTGGCACAGCCATTTGTTCCAGCATACACCTACAATAATCATTCTCATAATATATGTGTGGTAATGTTTAGAATTACTTGGATCACAAAGACAAATACAAAAAATATAATACCATCATAAAGATGACTGTGTGCTAGAAATACTGTAATATTCGAGAATATATTGCTAACACATGGTAACGCTATAGAAATATGACCTCTTCCTTGGAGGGGTAGTTTTGTAGCAAAGAAATGGTAAGGCCATCATATAATGCAAAAATATTAAGTTTATGAAAGAGGGGAAAGTCATATGTACCTTTTTTGACAACACCTAACATATACCTGAGCAAGAACAACAGCGCGGCTAAAATTCAACTGATTGAAGCATTTTCGGCCGAAAGGTCAGATACTTAAAGGACAGGAGATTTAAATGATAATGTTTGTAAAACATATGCTCACTGGACCAAGTAACAGCATGGTAGATCTACTCAGCTGTACCTCTGGCATATTCTGCCCATGATGTGGAGACTGTTTTTCCAGGCTTGGACATCTGCTGCAAAAATTAGACCTGCCTGAATGGGAAATGGCTATTGATGATCAAGCCTGCAATAGTGAAAAATGTTCTGTGAACATCTCAATGTTTCTGTGGTGTCCAGGTATATTAGGATACAGTATATTTGATCCAAGGCAGGAAGCATTTACTTACCTCTCCTGCAGCTCCTGTCAGCTCCCTTCTCCTCCGCGCCGGTCTGGAGAGTGTATATGAGTGCAGTGTGTGTGTAATGAGTGCAGTGTGTGTGTAATGAGTGCAGTGTGTGTGTAATGAGTGCAGTGTGTGTGTATGAGTGCAGTGTGTGTTTATGAGTGCAGTGTGTGTATGAGTGCAGTGTGTGTATGAGTGCAGTGTGTGAGGGTATGAATGCAGTGTGTGTGTATGAATGCAGTGTGTGTATATGAATGCAGTGTGAGTGTGTGTGATGCAGTGTGAGTGTGTGTAATGCAGTGTGTGTTTGTGTATGTGTTGCAGAGCCTTGGTGGGGGGTGGGCATTTTTATTATTATTATTTTTTTAATTATTATTTTTGTAAAAAATTTTAGAATATTATTATTTATATATTTTTTTTGTCCCCCCTCCCTGCTTGATACATGGCAGGGCGGGGGGCTCTCATTCCCTGGTGGTCCAGTGGCATTGGCAGTTCAGTGGAGGGGGGCTGTCAGAGAGCGCTTACCTCTCCTGCAGCTCCTGTCAGCTCCCTTCTCCTCCACGCCGGTCCGGTCAGCTCCCACTGTATGTCTCGCGAGAGCCGTGGGGTCATAGCGCGGCTCTCGCGAGACTTACACTGGGACTTGCAGAGGGAGCTGACCGGACCGGCGTGGAGGAGAAGGGAGCTGCAGGAGAGGTAAGCGCTCTCTGACAGCCCCCCTCCACTGAACTGCCAATGCCACTGGACCACCAGGGCATGAGAGCCCCCCGCCCTGCCATGTATCAAGCAGGGAGGGGGGACAAAAAAAATATATAAATTATAATATTATAACAATTTTTTTAAAAAAAATAATAATTAAAAAAATAATAATAATAAAAATGCCCACCCCCCACCAAGGCTCTGCAACACATACACAAACACACACTGCATCACACACACTCACACTGCATTCATATACACACTGCATTCATATACACACTGCATTCATACACACACACTGCATTCATACCCACACACTGCACTCATACACACACTGCACTCATAAACACACACTGCACTCATACACACACACTGCACTCATTACACACACACTGCACTCATTACACACACTATTCATATACACACACTGCACTCCTACACACACACACTGCATTCATACACACACACTGCACTCATACACACACTGCACTCATACACACACACTGCATTCATTATATACACACACTGTAAATAAATATTCAATTAATATAATTTTTTGAGGATCTAATTTTATTTAGAAATTTACCAGTAGCTGCTGCATTTCCCACCCTAGTCTTATACTTGAGTCAATAAGTTTTCCCAGTTTTTTGTGGTAACATTAGGGGCCTCGGCTTATATTCGGGTCAGCTTATACTCGAGTATATAAGGTACTTTACTGAGAGGGTAGTGGATGCATGGAATAGCTTTCCAGCTGAAGTGGTAGAAGTTAACACAGTAAAGGAGTTTAAACATGCGTGGGATATGCATAAGGCTATCCTAGCTATAAGATAAGGCCAGGCAGAGGCGTCTCTCTAATTAGGCGATTTAGGCGGCCGCCTAAGGCCTCACGCTGTCAGGGGCCTCGTGGCCGCCTAAATCGCCTGAGGGCAGACTCACATGGCGGGTTCTCGGTCTATGACGGAGGACACGACACAGGAGGGGGCCCGGCGGCTTGCCCTTCGTGCCGCCGGGTGCGAGGCCCCTCCTGTCAGTCCGCCCGGGGAGAGAGCCAGCCTCAGTCTGCAGTTCCACCGGGTATGAGCTGCAGACTGATGTCTCGAGATCTCCAGCCAATCAGAGCGTTGCCGCGGGTTACATCCCAAACAAGGAAAATTGAGTAGTTTGTTCCCTAGTAATTCTAGTGTGAGAAAAACACAATCTTCCCCCTACATGTTTGCTAGCAAGTCAATATTCCCCACTGGGAAAGTGTAACCCGGTAGTAAATAAAAATCTAAGTCTAAAACAGAAGGAGAATTGCTCTTTATTTGTGTGTCAAGTCCAATATGGTATCATTTTATGGCACCCGACTTGAAGTGTAGGGATCATCAGAATCATCTGCTCTCCTGATGAAACCGTCACAAGAATCTGGTGAAACTGGGTGCACGTGGTCTGTAACAATCTCTAGGTAGTTGGTACAGGTGTATATAAACAATTACACAAAGAAAAAGAAACACATAAGCTATTTCAAAAGTCAGAAAGCAGAAGCACAGCACCATCTAGTGCTGAATAATTGAGTATCTACAGCACTGATGAATGTGCAACACATTTTTAAAACACCTAATATTATATATTTTCTGTGAAGCTCTGTGATATACACTATATGACCAAAAGCATGAGGGATTTCCTGTTTATTGAGTTCAGATGTTTCAGTTGTTCAGCTCAGGTGTTTAATGAGCAGTACAATGAGTCCTAGCGAAGACCTCAGTGACTATAAACGGGCAAAGTCATAGGATGCCACTTTTCCATAAGTCATTTTGTGAAATTCCTACCCTACTAGATCCTCCATAATAAACTGTAAGTGTGATTATTGTGGATATAGGAACAACAGCAGCCCTGCCACAAAGTGGTAGACTAAACATATATTTACAGACCACCAGTAGACGCTGGAGCGGTGGAAATGGCAGTCTGATTGAAGACTCTGTGGCATGTGGAGGATGCCAGGAGAACACTACTTAACAGAATTTGAATACGAACAGCATTCTCAATGCTGGGATTCGGGCTATGCGACAGCTTATTCAGTTCGGCGCACGCAGCCTCTTCAGATGTTCCCTAAGGGCTTGAGAACCAGGTAAGTTTCATCACACATAAAAAGTTAAGTGGCAATTATCTGCCTTTTATTTTAACATTATTTGTAATTTTGTAAGCATTAATACCGGGTAGTAGCTGCCACGCTTTCCGGCCCGTGCGGCAAACTGCCGGAGCCGCATGCTAAGGGGTCCATCGGGTTTCTTTGCGCTCATTTTGGCCACGGACATACAGGGTACATCAGCGGTCGTTAACGACCATTTTTGGGCTGACGTACCCTATACATCCGCGGTCACTAAGGGGTTAATCTTTCAAGATTCTTTTCTTTCAGGAAGTGTTCCGGAGGATTGGAGGAAGGCGGATGTGGTTCCTGTATTCGAAAAGGGTTCAAAATCCTTGCCTGGAAATTATAGACCTGTGAGCTTAACTTCTGTGGCTGGGAAAGTATTTGAAAGTTTATTAAGGGATAATATTCAAAATTCCTCGAGAAGAACGTGGATATCACCAAGAATCTGCATGGTTTTATGAAGCACAGATCATGTCAAACTAACTTGATTGCATTCTACGAAAAAGTAAGTAGAAGTCAGGGTGTTGCAGTGGATGTGATCTATTTGGATTTTGCCAAGGCGATACAGTTCCACACAATAGATTAGTGTTCAAACGCAAAGAAATCGGTCTAGATCAAGCATGTCAAACTCAAAGGCTAACATGGGCCAAATAAACAATGTTTAAGTTTATGTGGGCAGCAAAAAAACTAAAACTTAGAAACGTAGGTCTATTTAGAAAAGTACAGTATAAAAAAGTTGCCTGGGGGGGCGTAGCCTGACCGCCATGGTGATAGGACGCAAAGCCTGAGAGCTACGTGCCATGGGTTGCTAAATTAAGCCTTTTCCTGAGCCGTACTGCCCGCATCCTATGACATTTACTTACCTGAAGTGAAGATGTAGCTTGTAGGCTCTTGGTGAAAAGCGTACACCTGCAGATCCAGCCGTATGTGGCAGATCCCGTGTGAAGCAAACCTATGGACTATCAGTAGTCTATTCATAAACAGTGTAGGGGACGCAGCCGACTCCTCCACATGCTGTCTTTGCCTCCATGATTCCGCAGGTCTCCTCCATCTCTCCCCCCCTGCCAGTGGGGGTTATCCCGGCACACATCTCTAGTACTGTGGTGGGAACCAGCACCTACAGACAAAGACACGCTGCCCTCCATCTCGCAAGGCCTGGACAGGCTGTTTGAGGAAATTTGGTCCAGGCTTACAGGCCGCATGAAAGCATCATGAGTTGAAGCACTGATATCTGCATTGCCCTCGTTGTACCTGCCAAACTCTTTACACAGCCAGGAAGAGGCTCCCCACAGAGGGCCATGTCACTTCAAGAGTGTGCGTGACGTAGTTGTGGTGAAAAGGGCTAAAGTTCACTATTTGTCTACACTAGACCGGAAATAATGATAAAATCCCACTTAACACCACCCACACTTAACCATAATAATATAAATATTACTATTTTATTTTTTTTTGTCAATCTTTCTTTTATTGAAGGCATATAAGATGGGGTACAGAAGAAAAGCAGGGGGAAAGTACAAGTGATTTACAGCATTGGGTGGATACATCTTTTAGCAATATTAAGTTACATTTCCGGAATAGCGATGCCTAATTTTTTAAATTTTGTGTCGTTAAAATGTATGTTGAAGATACAAGTTATGGATCACAAGGTCCTGTAAGTGGATAAACTGATATTTAATCAAGCAGTGGTAAAATTGTCCTGCGTTGTGCAAGCTGGTTGATTAGAGGCATGCCTACTGTGTATGTTAATAGATTTAAACGGTATGCTATATAGTATATTAACATGCTAGACTCAAACAGTATTTTACATATATAGAAAAAGAGAGGCATGCAGTCTTGTGTAGCAACCTCTAGCCAGGGCTGTCTATGCACAGAGTAGGTTAAACCTCAAGGTTTAAGATATACTAAAACAGTTGCTTTGCTGGATGTGTAACTTTGGCTCGTTAGTTGAAAATACACGCTATGGATCATATGATCCGGTTGGCAACATGCTAACTAAGTAACGCAGCAGAAAATAAAAGGTGGCATAGTTGTAAGCTTATACAGTGAAATGTAGTACAGGCTAATTTAGCGCGTCTGAGTTGGCAAGGTACGTTAGGACATCAGGCTCGTGTCAGTAGACATATATGCCTGTTCAAATGCGGTAAGGCATGTTGTCATGTTATAAGGCATATCAATGAACAGGCATTGTATAGTTACTTAAGTTGCGTTTTAGGCTAGTTGCCACCATAGGACTCATAATGTGTGCTGGGAATTTCCGCAGGTATGAGAGTCTCTGGCATGAGCTGGACTGAGTCATACAGCGTTAGTTCTGTGATAGTGTCCATTTATGCAGGTCTAGCAGTGCTCAGCAGCGGCGGCTCGATTCTCCACAGGTGCCGGTCCGGGTGGAAAGCACATTCCCAGACCCTGTCTCAATTCGTGGCCCGTGTCTTCAGCCGATCCCCTCTCGTGGCAATGTAGTGACTGGTACCTGGATGGACATTGGAGTGCGGGTAAGCTGCGGGGACAGTGAGGCTTCCCTCTGGCCCAGTGCCTTGTGTGGGGTCTGCATCCTGATGCCACAAACTCGGGTACTCATGGAGGCCGAGTTTTTCCCCGCTGGGGTGCCGTGACAAGCCCCGGTAGTCTGCCGCCGCCAGCGGCGGTTGGGTCTCCGGTGGTGTGGCCGATGCTGCGGAGTTGATCTCCTGACGACCCTCGGCCCAGGTGGGCGGTCGGTGCGCTGTGCTGGTGCAGGAGGGTGTGTAGTGCCTGGGACGGGCCTGCTCCGTCTCCGCTTCCCCGACCCCTGTGTCATGCCTCCGTGTGTCGAGTGGGGCCTTGTAAGGAGTCTTTCCAGCTTATCCCAAAATTGCTGGAATATAAGGTCCAGGCTTGTGGGTTGCGGTTGCGAGGGTTTAGGTCCTGCGGACCATGATGTTCCCGCCATGTGGCTGGGCCCCGGGCATCCGGAGTCCAGTCTTGAGTGGGTAGCTGCAGTCCCTGCATTTACGTATGTCCAGTTGGTGGGGACCGGGATAACCTCCTCCGGTCCATGGGGGGGGAACGGAGGCACAAACGTCTTGCAGATTGTTTCAGCGGCGGGAGAGCGGCCGTCTCCTCCGCCGCCGCCATGCTTGTAGGCCGCAACCTCAGGCGGGTCGGAACCGGTGCAAAGATCCACCTGCTTGGTGTCTTCACGTTGGTCTCGGTAACCCCTGCCGCTTGAGAGTCACAAGAAGTTGGTTTAAAGCCTCAGTTCGTCATTAATCGGCGGTATGTACGTTTAGAAGCTGGAGCAGCTGGAGCAGCAGCGACATGCGACTGCTCCGCACTGCTCAGGCCCCGCCCCCCTAAATATTACTATTTTAACGCTGCCAGCACCAAGACAATTTATAAATGTGTTGCCTTGTTCCCCTAGGTAATTTAATAATAAAAACCCACCAAATACAACTTATCACAATATCTATGTAATTGCAACACACTAATTAGTCTCTTCAGGTAATGTGATTCTTTACCAGACAAAGGCAGAACTTAATAAAGGAATATTTATTACGAGCAAAAAATAATCACAGTGCATATAAAAATATAGATGACAATCAAATTAGTTACACCAACAACAGATGAAAACAAAAGGGATAAAATAACAGAAGTACTAATCACTTACTCAGGTTTTCAAAGTAAAACTTCTGTCCAGGGGGTCTCTGGTAAGGAAGATGGTGACTCACTCAGAATTAGATTCTGGCCCCCAAGCAAGTCCAATACACATTTCAGTATGATTAGATATATACCCTGTGGATTACCAAGCCTCGCCCAGAGGTGGAGATAATGCGTAACTATAGTAACTATAAGTGACCACCCCCTTGTGTTCCAGACCAACATCAATCCTTTTATGTCCTTGCCACAGGAATAATAATTGCATCTATGAATTTGTTACCATTTTTCAATTCCATAGATATGTCACACTCCTTACTTGTGACCCAATATAGCGGACATCACAATCCCTTCTCCTATGGTTAAGTTCCGCATGTCATGTTTGGGCTTGATTAGAAGATTGTGCTTATCCCATTCTAAATATAATAAAAATTAGGCTTAATTATTCATCTGTGGGTATTAATGTTTCTTTTGGATATGATACTGGAACACAAGGCTAATGGTCATTAACATATCAAAGGACCTCCTATCTAAGAATGAATCTAGACATATGGCAAATTAGAGAGTCAGTTTATTTTTAAACCAGACTTCCAGGCCACTTATGTGTGACTTCTCACACCTTGCAGATTACCGTATATACTCGAGTATAAGTCGAGTTTTTCAGCACATTTTTTGTGCTGAAAAACCCCAACTCGACTTATACTCGAGTCAATGTCTGTATTATGGCAATTTATTATGGCAATTTATATAATGGGGCTGTGTAGGAAGGGGGCTGGCAGGGAGCGTTTACTTACCTCTCCTGCAGCTCCTGTCAGCTCCCTTCTCCTCCGCGCCGGTCCGGTCAGCACCTCTGTCAGCTCCCAGTGTAAGTCTCGCAAGAGCCGCGGGGTCATAGCCCGGCCGCGAGACTTACACTGCGAGACTTGCAGAGGGAGCTGACCGGACCAGCGCGGAGGAGGAGGGAGCTGACAGGAGCTGCAGGAGAGGTAAGTAAACGCTCTCTGCCAGCCCCCTCCACTGAACTGCGAATGCCACTGGACCACCAGGGAATGAGAGCCCCCCGCCCTGCCATGTATCAAGCAGTGAGGGGGGACGAAAAAAAATATTAATAAAATAATACAAATTATAAACTAAAAAATAATAAAAAAAAGTATTAAAATTATAATTAAAAAATAATAATAAAAATGCCCACCTCCCACCAAGGCTCTGCAACACAAACACACACTGTATTACACACACTCACACTGCATTCATATACACACACTGCACTCATACACACACACTGCACTCATACATACACACTGCATTCATACACACACTGCATTCATACACACACACTGCACTCATACACACACACTGCACTCATACACACACACACACACACTGCATTCATACACACTGCATTCATTATATACACACACTGTAAATAAATATTCAATTAATATAATTTTTTTAGGATCTAATTTTATTTAGAAATTTACCAGTAGCTGCTGCATTTCCCACCCTAGTCTTATACTCGAGTCAATACGTTTTCACAGTTTTTTGGGGTAAAATTAGCGGCCTCGGCTTATATTCGTGTCGGCTTCTACTCAAGTATATACGGTAATCAAAGGGATCAATCCATATGGTAAACCATCTGACCCATTTCACACTCCTATGCAATTTAAGAAATGACTCATATCCTCTGTATTAGAAATATTCCAAACAGAGGTGGTCAGTATGAGTGGTACCCACTCACTCTGGGCATGAACACTTGAAACATAACATAGAATAAAGAAAATAAGGAATTTAGATTCCTCTGGGGTAGTAATAAGTATATAGGCTGATAAAAGGTGAGAGCAACATATAACACTTAACAAGGAAGTGAACACTTGATAGTGAAGGATAGGAGTATAAATTATCCAATTGGTAAATCAGCAGGCTTTTTTTTTGTGTTGCCTAAAATGCATTACCAATAAATGATCCTATCCATTTAATATTAAAATAGTTGTAGTATTTCGT